>NW_026706838.1:0-1200000 GCF_024137745.1 Phymastichus coffea
TGAAAAATAACCCAACAACTTGTTTACGACGTAAAAAAGTCGTAAACAAAGTTGTTGGGTTATTGGGTTCATAGAAAAGTCGTAAAACAGTCGTAAAAAAAGTCGTAAAAAAAGTCGTAAAAAAAGTCGTAAAAAAGTCGTAAAAAAGTCGTAAAAAAGTCGTAAAAAAGTCGTAAAACAGTCGTAAAAAAGTCGTAAAAAAGTCGTAAAAAAGTCGTAAAAAAGTCGTAAAAAAGTCGTAAACAAAGTTGTTGGGTTATTGGGTTCATAGAAAAGTCGTAAAACAGTCGTAAAAAAAGTCGTAAAAAAGTCGTAAAAAAAGTCGTAAAAAAGTCGTAAAAAAGTCGTAAAAAAGTCGTAAAAAAGTCGTAAAAAAGTCGTAAAAAAGTCGTAAAAAAAGTCGTAAAAAAAGTCGTATAAAAGTCGTAAAAAAAGTCGTAAAAAAAAGTCGTAGAAAGTCGTAAACAAAGTTGTTGGGTTATTGGGTTCATAGAAAAGTCGTAAAACAGTCGTAAAAAAAGTCGTAAAAAAAGTCGTAAAAAAAGTCGTATAAAAGTCGTAAAAAAAGTCGTAAAAAAAAGTCGTAGAAAGTCGTAAACAAAGTTGTTGGGTTATTGGGTTCATAGAAAAGTCGTAAAACAGTCGTAAAAAAAGTCGTAAAAAAAGTCGTAAAAAAGTCGTAAAAAAGTCGTAAAAAAGTCGTAAAAAAGTCGTAAAAAAGTCGTAAAAAGTCGTAAAACAGTCGTAAAAAAGTCGTAAAAAAGTCGTAAAAAAGTCGTAAAAAAGTCGTAAAAAAGTCGTAAACAAAGTTGTTGGGTTATTGGGTTCATAGAAAAGTCGTAAAACAGTCGTAAAAAAAGTCGTAAAAAAAGTCGTAAAAAAAGTCGTAAAAAAGTCGTAAAAAAAGTCGTAAAAAAGTCGTAAAAGAAGTCGTAGAAAAGTCGTAAAAGAAGTCGTAGAAAAGTCGTAAAAAAAGTCGTATAAAAGTCGTAAAAAAAGTCGTAAAAAAAAGTCGTAGAAAGTCGTAAACAAAGTTGTTGGGTTATTGGGTTCATAGAAAAGTCGTAAAACAGTCGTAAAAAAAGTCGTAAAAAAAGTCGTAAAAAAAGTCGTATAAAAGTCGTAAAAAAAGTCGTAAAAAAAAGTCGTAGAAAGTCGTAAACAAAGTTGTTGGGTTCATAGAAAAGTCGTAAAACAGTCGTAAAAAAAGTCGTAAAAAAAGTCGTAAAAAAAGTCGTAAAAAAGTCGTAAAAAAGTCGTAAAAAAGTCGTAAAAAAGTCGTAAAAAAGTCGTAAAAAAGTCGTAAAAAAGTCGTAAAAAAGTCGTAAAAAAAGTCGTAAAAAAGTCGTAAAAAAAGTCGTAAAAAAGTCGTAAAAAAGTCGTAAAAAAGTCGTAAAAAAGTCGTAAAAGTCGTAAACAAAGTTGTTGGGTTATTGGGTTCATAGAAAAGTCGTAAAACAGTCGTAAAAAAGTCGTAAAAAAAGTCGTAAAAAAAGTCGTAAAAAAGTCGTAAAAAAAGTCGTAGAAAGTCGTAAACAAAGTTGTTGGGTTATTGGGTTCATAGAATAGTCGTAAAACAGTCGTAAAAAAAGTCGTAAAAAAAGTCGTAAAAAAGTCGTAAAAAAGTCGTAAAAAAGTCGTAAAAAAGTCGTAAAAAAAGTCGTAAAAAAGTCGTAAAAAAAGTCGTAGAAAGTCGTAAACAAAGTTGTTGGGTTGGGTTATTGGATTCATAGAAAAGTCGTAAAACAGTCGTAAAAAAAGTCGTAAAAAAAGTCGTAAAAAAAGTCGTAAAAAAGTCGTAAAAAAGTCGTAAAAAAAGTCGTAAAAAAAGTCGTAAAAAAGTCGTAAAAAAGTCGTAAGCAAAGTTGTTGGGTTAAAGAAAAAAGTCGTAAAAAAGTCGTAAAAAAGTCGTAAAAAAGTCGTAAAAAAAGTCGTAAAAAAGTCGTAAAAAAATTCGTAAAAAAGTCATAAAAAAAAGTCGTAGAAAGTCGTAAACAAAGTTGTTGGGTTATTGGGTTGGTTTCATAGAAAAGTCGTAAAACAGTTGTAAAAAAAGTCGTAAAAAAAGTCGTAAAAAAGTCGTAAAAAAGTCGTAAAAAAGTCGTAAAAAAAGTCGTAAAAAAGTCGTAAAAAAAGTCGTAAAAAAGTCGTAAAAAAAGTCGTAAAAAAGTCGTAAACAAAGTTGTTGGGTTATTGGGTTCATAGAAAAGTCGTAAAACAGTCGTAAAAAAAGTCGTAAAAAAAGTCGTAAAAAAAGTCGTAAAAAAGTCGTAAAAAAGTCGTAAAAAAGTCGTAAAAAAGTCGTAAAACAGTCGTAAAAAAGTCGTAAAAAAGTCGTAAAAAAGTCATAAAAAAGTCGTAAAAAAGTCGTAAACAAAGTTGTTGGGTTATTGGGTTCATAGAAAAGTCGTAAAACAGTCGTAAAAAAAGTCGTAAAAAAGTCGTAAAAAAAAGTCGTAGAAAGTCGTAAACAAAGTTGTTGGGTTGGGTTATTGGATTCATAGAAAAGTCGTAAAACAGTCGTAAAAAAAGTCGTAAAAAAAGTCGTAAAAAAAGTCGTAAAAAAGTCGTAAAAAAGTCGTAAAAAAAGTCGTAAAAAAAGTCGTAAAAAAGTCGTAAAAAAGTCGTAAGCAAAGTTGTTGGGTTAAAGAAAAAAGTCGTAAAAAAGTCGTAAAAAAGTCGTAAAAAAGTCGTAAAAAAAGTCGTAAAAAAGTCGTAAAAAATTCGTAAAAAAGTCATAAAAAAAGTCGTAGAAAGTCGTAAACAAAGTTGTTGGGTTATTGGGTTGGTTTCATAGAAAAGTCGTAAAACAGTTGTAAAAAAAGTCGTAAAAAAAGTCGTAAAAAAGTCGTAAAAAAGTCGTAAAAAAGTCGTAAAAAAAGTCGTAAAAAAGTCGTAAAAAAAGTCGTAAAAAAGTCGTAAAAAAAGTCGTAAAAAAGTCGTAAACAAAGTTGTTGGGTTATTGGGTTCATAGAAAAGTCGTAAAACAGTCGTAAAAAAAGTCGTAAAAAAAGTCGTAAAAAAAGTCGTAAAAAAGTCGTAAAAAAGTCGTAAAAAAGTCGTAAAAAAGTCGTAAAACAGTCGTAAAAAAGTCGTAAAAAAGTCGTAAAAAAGTCGTAAAAAAGTCGTAAAAAAGTCGTAAACAAAGTTGTTGGGTTATTGGGTTCATAGAAAAGTCGTAAAACAGTCGTAAAAAAAGTCGTAAAAAAAGTCGTAAAAAAAGTCGTAAAAAAGTCGTAAAAAAGTCGTAAAAAAGTCGTAAAAAAGTCGTAAAAAAGTCGTAAAAAAGTCGTAAAAAAAGTCGTAAAAAAGTCGTATAAAAGTCGTAAAAAAAGTCGTAAAAAAAAGTCGTAGAAAGTCGTAAACAAAGTTGTTGGGTTATTGGGTTCATAGAAAAGTCGTAAAACAGTCGTAAAAAAAGTCGTAAAAAAAGTCGTAAAAAAAGTCGTATAAAAGTCGTAAAAAAAGTCGTAAAAAAAGTCGTAGAAAGTCGTAAACAAAGTTGTTGGGTTATTGGGTTCATAGAAAAGTCGTAAAACAGTCGTAAAAAAAGTCGTAAAAAAAGTCGTAAAAAAGTCGTAAAAAAGTCGTAAAAAAGTCGTAAAAAAGTCGTAAAAAAGTCGTAAAAAAGTCGTAAAAAAGTCGTAAAAAAGTCGTAAAAAAGTCGTAAAAAAAGTCGTAAAAAAGTCGTAAAAAAGTCGTAAAAAAGTCGTAAAAAAGTCGTAAAAAGTCGTAAAAAAGTCGTAAAAGTCGTAAACAAAGTTGTTGGGTTATTGGGTTCATAGAAAAGTCGTAAAACAGTCGTAAAAAAGTCGTAAAAAAAGTCGTAAAAAAAGTCGTAAAAAAGTCGTAAAAAAAGTCGTAGAAAGTCGTAAACAAAGTTGTTGGGTTATTGGGTTCATAGAATAGTCGTAAAACAGTCGTAAAAAAAGTCGTAAAAAAAGTCGTAAAAAAGTCGTAAAAAAGTCGTAAAAAAAGTCGTAAAAAAGTCGTAAAAAAAAGTCGTAGAAAGTCGTAAACAAAGTTGTTGGGTTGGGTTATTGGATTCATAGAAAAGTCGTAAAACAGTCGTAAAAAAGTCGTAAAAAAAGTCGTATAAAAGTCGTAGAAAGTCGTAAACAAAGTTGTTGGGTTATTGGGTTCATAGAAAAGTCGTAAAACAGTCGTAAAAAAGTCGTAAAAAAAGTCGTAAAAAAAGTCGTAAAAAAAGTCGTAAAAAAGTCGTAAAAAAGTCGTAAAAAAGTCGTAAAAAAGTCGTAAAAAAGTCGTAAAAAAAGTCGTATAAAAGTCGTAAAAAAAGTCGTAAAAAAAGTCGTAGAAAGTCGTAAACAAAGTTGTTGGGTTATTGGGTTCATAGAAAAGTCGTAAAACAGTCGTAAAAAAAGTCGTAAAAAAAGTCGTAAAAAAGTCGTAAAAAAGTCGTAAAAAAGTCGTAAAAAAGTCGTAAAAAAGTCGTAAAAAAGTCGTAAAAAAGTCGTAAAAAAAGTCGTAAAAAAGTCGTAAAAAAAGTCGTAAAAAAGTCGTAAAAAAGTCGTAAAAAAGTCGTAAAAAAGTCGTAAAAGTCGTAAACAAAGTTGTTGGGTTATTGGGTTCATAGAAAAGTCGTAAAACAGTCGTAAAAAAGTCGTAAAAAAAGTCGTAAAAAAAGTCGTAAAAAAGTCGTAAAAAAAGTCGTAGAAAGTCGTAAACAAAGTTGTTGGGTTATTGGGTTCATAGAATAGTCGTAAAACAGTCGTAAAAAAAGTCGTAAAAAAAGTCGTAAAAAAGTCGTAAAAAAGTCGTAAAAAAAGTCGTAAAAAAGTCGTAAAAAAAGTCGTAAAAAAGTCGTAAAAAAAAGTCGTAGAAAGTCGTAAACAAAGTTGTTGGGTTGGGTTATTGGATTCATAGAAAAGTCGTAAAACAGTCGTAAAAAAAGTCGTAAAAAAAGTCGTAAAAAAAGTCGTAAAAAAGTCGTAAAAAAGTCGTAAAAAAAGTCGTAAAAAAAGTCGTAAAAAAGTCGTAAAAAAGTCGTAAGCAAAGTTGTTGGGTTAAAGAAAAAAGTCGTAAAAAAGTCGTAAAAAAGTCGTAAAAAAGTCGTAAAAAAAGTCGTAAAAAAGTCGTAAAAAAATTCGTAAAAAAGTCATAAAAAAAAGTCGTAGAAAGTCGTAAACAAAGTTGTTGGGTTATTGGGTTGGTTTCATAGAAAAGTCGTAAAACAGTTGTAAAAAAAGTCGTAAAAAAAGTCGTAAAAAAGTCGTAAAAAAGTCGTAAAAAAGTCGTAAAAAAAGTCGTAAAAAAGTCGTAAAAAAAGTCGTAAAAAAGTCGTAAAAAAAGTCGTAAAAAAGTCGTAAACAAAGTTGTTGGGTTATTGGTTCATAGAAAAGTCGTAAAACAGTCGTAAAAAAAGTCGTAAAAAAAGTCGTAAAAAAAGTCGTAAAAAAGTCGTAAAAAAGTCGTAAAAAAGTCGTAAAAAAGTCGTAAAACAGTCGTAAAAAAGTCGTAAAAAAGTCGTAAAAAAGTCGTAAAAAAGTCGTAAAAAAGTCGTAAACAAAGTTGTTGGGTTATTGGGTTCATAGAAAAGTCGTAAAACAGTCGTAAAAAAAGTCGTAAAAAAAGTCGTAAAAAAAGTCGTAAAAAAAGTCGTAAAAAAGTCGTAAAAAAGTCGTAAAAAAGTCGTAAAAAAGTCGTAAAAAAGTCGTAAAAAAGTCGTAAAAAAAGTCGTATAAAAGTCGTAAAAAAAGTCGTAAAAAAAAGTCGTAGAAAGTCGTAAACAAAGTTGTTGGGTTATTGGGTTCATAGAAAAGTCGTAAAACAGTCGTAAAAAAAGTCGTAAAAAAAGTCGTAAAAAAAGTCGTATAAAAGTCGTAAAAAAAGTCGTAAAAAAAAGTCGTAGAAAGTCGTAAACAAAGTTGTTGGGTTATTGGGTTCATAGAAAAGTCGTAAAACAGTCGTAAAAAAAGTCGTAAAAAAAGTCGTAAAAAAGTCGTAAAAAAGTCGTAAAAAAGTCGTAAAAAAGTCGTAAAAAAGTCGTAAAAAAGTCGTAAAACAGTCGTAAAAAAGTCGTAAAAAGTCGTAAAAAAGTCGTAAAAAAGTCGTAAAAAAGTCGTAAACAAAGTTGTTGGGTTATTGGGTTCATAGAAAAGTCGTAAAACAGTCGTAAAAAAAGTCGTAAAAAAAGTCGTAAAAAAAGTCGTAAAAAAGTCGTAAAAAAGTCGTAAAAAAGTCGTAAAAGAAGTCGTAGAAAAGTCGTAAAAGAAGTCGTAGAAAAGTCGTAAAAAAAGTCGTATAAAAGTCGTAAAAAAAGTCGTAAAAAAAAGTCGTAGAAAGTCGTAAACAAAGTTGTTGGGTTATTGGGTTCATAGAAAAGTCGTAAAACAGTCGTAAAAAAAGTCGTAAAAAAAGTCGTAAAAAAAGTCGTATAAAAGTCGTAAAAAAAGTCGTAAAAAAAAGTCGTAGAAAGTCGTAAACAAAGTTGTTGGGTTATTGGGTTCATAGAAAAGTCGTAAAACAGTCGTAAAAAAAGTCGTAAAAAAAGTCGTAAAAAAAGTCGTAAAAAAGTCGTAAAAAAGTCGTAAAAAAGTCGTAAAAAAGTCGTAAAAAAGTCGTAAAAAAGTCGTAAAAAAGTCGTAAAAAAGTCGTAAAAAAAGTCGTAAAAAAGTCGTAAAAAAAGTCGTAAAAAAGTCGTAAAAAGTCGTAAAAAAGTCGTAAAAGTCGTAAAAAAGTCGTAAACAAAGTTGTTGGGTTATTGGGTTCATAGAAAAGTCGTAAAACAGTCGTAAAAAAGTCGTAAAAAAAGTCGTAAAAAAAGTCGTAAAAAAGTCGTAAAAAAAGTCGTAGAAAGTCGTAAACAAAGTTGTTGGGTTATTGGGTTCATAGAATAGTCGTAAAACAGTCGTAAAAAAAGTCGTAAAAAAAGTCGTAAAAAAGTCGTAAAAAAGTCGTAAAAAAAGTCGTAAAAAAGTCGTAAAAAAAAGTCGTAGAAAGTCGTAAACAAAGTTGTTGGGTTGGGTTATTGGATTCATAGAAAAGTCGTAAAACAGTCGTAAAAAAGTCGTAAAAAAAGTCGTATAAAAGTCGTAGAAAGTCGTAAACAAAGTTGTTGGGTTATTGGGTTCATAGAAAAGTCGTAAAACAGTCGTAAAAAAAGTCGTAAAAAAGTCGTAAAAAAAGTCGTAAAAAAGTCGTAAAAAAAGTCGTAAAAAAGTCGTAAAAAAGTCGTAAAAAAGTCGTAAAAAAGTCGTAAAAGTCGTAAACAAAGTTGTTGGGTTATTGGGTTCATAGAAAAGTCGTAAAACAGTCGTAAAAAAGTCGTAAAAAAGTCGTAAAAAAGTCGTAAAAAAGTCGTAAAAAAGTCGTAAAAAAGTCGTAAAAAAAGTCGTAAAAAAGTCGTAAAAAAAGTCGTAAAAAAGTCGTAAAAAAGTCGTAAAAAAGTCGTAAAAAAGTCGTAAAAGTCGTAAACAAAGTTGTTGGGTTATTGGGTTCATAGAAAAGTCGTAAAACAGTCGTAAAAAAGTCGTAAAAAAAGTCGTAAAAAAAGTCGTAAAAAAGTCGTAAAAAAAGTCGTAGAAAGTCGTAAACAAAGTTGTTGGGTTATTGGGTTCATAGAATAGTCGTAAAACAGTCGTAAAATAGTCGTAAAAAAAGTCGTAAAAAAGTCGTAAAAAAGTCGTAAAAAAAGTCGTAAAAAAGTCGTAAAAAAAAGTCGTAGAAAGTCGTAAACAAAGTTGTTGGGTTGGGTTATTGGATTCATAGAAAAGTCGTAAAACAGTCGTAAAAAAAGTCGTAAAAAAAGTCGTAAAAAAGTCGTAAAAAAGTCGTAAAAAAAGTCGTAAAAAAAGTCGTAAAAAAGTCGTAAAAAAGTCGTAAGCAAAGTTGTTGGGTTAAAGAAAAAAGTCGTAAAAAAGTCGTAAAAAAGTCGTAAAAAAAGTCGTAAAAAAGTCGTAAAAAAATTCGTAAAAAAGTCATAAAAAAAAGTCGTAGAAAGTCGTAAACAAAGTTGTTGGGTTGGGTTCATAGAAAAGTCGTAAAACAGTTGTAAAAAAAGTCGTAAAAAAAGTCGTAAAAAAGTCGTAAAAAAGTCGTAAAAAAGTCGTAAAAAAAGTCGTAAAAAAGTCGTAAAAAAAGTCGTAAAAAAGTCGTAAAAAAGTCGTAAAAAAGTCGTAAACAAAGTTGTTGGGTTATTGGGTTCATAGAAAAGTCGTAAAACAGTCGTAAAAAAAGTCGTAAAAAAAGTCGTAAAAAAAGTCGTAAAAAAGTCGTAAAAAAGTCGTAAAAAAGTCGTAAAAAAGTCGTAAAAAAGTCGTAAAAAAAGTCGTAAAAAAAGTCGTATAAAAGTCGTAAAAAAAGTCGTAAAAAAAAGTCGTAGAAAGTCGTAAACAAAGTTGTTGGGTTATTGGGTTCATAGAAAAGTCGTAAAACAGTCGTAAAAAAAGTCGTAAAAAAAGTCGTAAAAAAAGTCGTAAAAAAGTCGTAAAAAAGTCGTAAAAAAGTCGTAAAAAAGTCGTAAAAAAGTCGTAAAAAAGTCGTAAAAAAGTCGTAAAAAAGTCGTAAAAAAGTCGTAAAAAAGTCGTAAAAAAAGTCGTATAAAAGTCGTAAAAAAAGTCGTAAAAAAAAGTCGTAGAAAGTCGTAAACAAAGTTGTTGGGTTATTGGGTTCATAGAAAAGTCGTAAAACAGTCGTAAAAAAAGTCGTAAAAAAAGTCGTAAAAAAGTCGTAAAAAAGTCGTAAAAAAGTCGTAAAAAAGTCGTAAAAAAGTCGTAAAAAAGTCGTAAAAAAGTCGTAAAAAAGTCGTAAAAAAAGTCGTAAAAAAGTCGTAAAAAAAGTCGTAAAAAAGTCGTAAAAAAGTCGTAAGCAAAGTTGTTGGGTTAAAGAAAAAAGTCGTAAAATGTCGTAAAAAAGTCGTAAAAAAGTCGTAAAAAAGTCGTAAAAAAGTCGTAAAAAAAGTCGTAAAAAAGTCGTAAAAAAAGTCGTAAAAAAGTCGTAAAAAAAGTCGTAAAAATAGTCGTAAAAAAAGTCGTAAAAAAGTCGTAAAAAAGTCGTAAAAAAGTCGTAAAAAAGTCGTAAAAAAAGTCGTAAAAAAAGTCGTAAAAAAAGTCGTAAAAAAAGTCTTAAAAAAGTCGTAAAAAAAGTCGTAACAAAAGTCGTAAACAAAGTTGTTTGGTTATTGGGTTCATAGAAAAGTCGTAAAAGAAGTCGTAGAAAAGTCGTAAAAGAAGTCGTAGAAAAGTCGTAAAAGAAGTCGTAGAAAAGTCGTAAAAAAAGTCGTAAAAAAAGTCGTAAAAAAAGTCGTAAACAAAGTTGTTTGGTTATTGGGTTCATAGAAAAGTCGTAAAAGAAGTCGTAGAAAAGTCGTAAAAGAAGTCGTAGAAAAGTCGTAAAAGAAGTCGTAGAAAAGTCGTAAAAAAGTCGTAAAAAAAGTCGTAAAAAAAGTCGTAAAAAAAGTTGTTGGGTTATTGGGTTATTGGGTTAAAGATAAAAGTCGTTAAAAAGTCGTAAAAAAGTCGTAATAAAGTCGTAAACAAAGTTGTTGGATTATTGTGTTTATTGGGTTCGTAGAAAAGTCGTAAGCAAAGTTGTTGGGATATTAGGTTAAAGAAAAAAGTAAAAAAAATATAATATTTTCTATTTATTTGCAGTGTTTGGCGGAATTGCGGTCCTGGCTGGAGATTTCGTTAAACTTTGTGTTATTGTTGTTAATTTTTTTTTTTCATTATTTATTATTAATTTATCTTATTATTATGTTATTGTTATTATTGTTTAAGTTATTGTGTTAAAAAATGTTATTGTTCAGTAATTGTTTATTATTAATAAGTTTTACAAATAAAAATTAATATAAAAAATGTAAAATTATTTTTTAATTCGACGCGCGTTGTCGCATATCCGCGTCAGAGCTAGCCGATATCTATCCGTCGCCATTTTTTCCGCCCCCGTCGAAATCTTGTTAACAAATTCTGGAAAACAAAAACAAGAATAATTACTTTTCAATGATTATATTATTAGATAATATCTTACCGAGTACGCCTTCATAAATGGCTTGCGGAATGGCAACCGTACCGGCTTTCCCGGTAGATGTCATGCGACGAAGCTCATCTTTGATCACCAGCATGTTGATGAGCTTCGTCACCAGTTTTTGTGGGTCCCCTTTGTATTTTTCGGTTATGTTGTCCAATTCAATTTGGACAACATAAACCGAAGAACCATCACAAAGCCGTACCTATAACAATAAGTATTGTTATTTTTATATTAGTTGTATGTATCGTGTGCGTATGAATGTATGTTTTTTTAAGCGTTATGTCCGAGTGTGCTTGGCAGTGTGTGTGTACCTGTGTGTGAGATTGCAAGAGTGCGTGAGCGCATGCGAACTAGCGTGGTTGTATGTGCGTGGGCTTGTGAGCTTGCAAACGTGCGTGAATGCAATGTGCATGTGAACGTGTATGCGCATGCATCGGTGTGTGGGTAGATGAGCTTGCAAGCGTGCGTAATTACTGGCTGTATACAGCGGGTGTGCGTGTGTATGTTTATAAGCTTGCAAGCGTTAGTAGCCATGACCCTGTACGTCTGTAAGAGCTGTGTATGTATGTTTTTTATTGTATGAGTATATGAATGTATGTATGTATGTATGTAAGTTGCCCTACCTTGCCATTTCGGGGTTCCAGTCCGGCAAACTCCTTTCTCAAAATCCTCTTCAAAATAGCCTCCTCGTCATTATCTCCCGAATCTAAAAAATAATCATATTTTTATTAATATAATAGATTAACAATTTTTTTTTTAAATTACCTTCACTGCGCTCATTTCCAAGAATCACCTTACCATCAGTCGAAACTTCCAATTCGTTTAAATATTCCCTGTCATCTAAATAAACATTAAAGGTTAATAATGTGTATATGATAATTGTACTAACTTACCATTTGCTGCCACCAAATCTACTGCAAGCCATTTACGCCCGTATTTTGCCTCGTGCAATACTCCTACACGACGCAAATTCTCGGACGCCACGACACTGCACTCTTTACTATTTTTCCACAAGACCAACGAAAACATTCTTGCATGCGCATGTAGTACTCAACACTTATTTGTTTTGAAAATATTGTTCAATAAACAATATGAAGTTATCGTTGCTGGCATTTAGTTATTCTTTTATGCCTCGTTCGAAATTTCATCAATGTTTTATTCATTTTGTACAATTCATGTTTTTTACAATACAAAACAATGTAATGCATTATTACATTGCAACGTATTTTTTAATAATTTTATCCATATTATTATTGATATTCATAATATCAAAATACGTCAACATAACGGCTGCTAGCAGTAACAGGTCAAGAGTTGAGCACCTCTGTCACCTGTTGATTAAAATGCGCGAGTCGACCTCCCTTCTCCGTCGCGACTCGCCGTCGCGCGGCCCGTCGGCCGTAGCCAGCCGCTCATTGGCTGACATTCAATCGCGATTATCTAATTGACTAATTATCAAAAAAAAATTTTAACTGTGCCATCTTATTCCATTTTTCAAAATGAATCGAATGGTACCAAACTCTTCATATGTTTCAGAATCAACCTGTATAATTTTTCTGAATTTATAATTATTGTTGGATAGAGGAGACTCGGGGGAATTTCTTCAGCTTCCGGGCTCCTCGGCCAACGAGTGAGAGCGTTTCCCCGACTTTGTGAAGGGCGCCAGACAGCCGAAAATCGGTAGTCGTCGGGGAAAACGTCGGCAAGGCGAGCTTTTCGCAGCTCAAGCCAACCGGCGTGAGTGGTACGCTCCACTCTTCCACCACAGCCTAAAATTCGCCACAAACCCTTATCCTTGGTCCACGGCTAGCTCCACGCATGTACCTCGATCCAGGGGTAGGTATCGGCCTCGGCTATAAATCGCGAAAAATGATGTCGGAATACTTAGCGCACGCACACAAAATGTCCGCCGGTCGTCCGTGGTTTGGGCTCCTTCCTAGTCCCGCTAAAGTCGGAAAAAGGGGAAGGTTGGCAACAAAATCACGGCACTTTTGTCAGAAAACTCTTTATTTAACTTGCGTTCCTTTCAAACCGGCGCAACGGTTAACGCCTAAATACGCGAGGGGTGATGGCGGCCCAGCGTTCGCGCGAATTTACAACGGTCGCGACGACGGAATTCGCACGCCTCGCGAACCGATAATCAACGCGCGCAACGCACCAAAACCACACTCGCGTTACCCAATTAGGCGGCACTCGTCACCGCAAAGTCAGCCCTGCAAAAAAAAATGTGTCGGCAACTTACAAGACCTCTTATTTCTCGGCGGATTGATAGAGAGGGAGAGAGAGCTCTGTCATGCTGTTGCTGCTGCTACGGCGGGTGACAAAATGGACGAGTCTCTTTGCTACTCGTCCTTCCCGGAAATCTCTTCCAAAATCGCTGATTTTCCCCCGCTATCGTCTGTTACTCATAAGAGGCTATGCAAATCAGCCTACCCCTACCGCGGGTCCTTTATCAGAGAGAGCGGAACAAACAAGTTTCAATGCCCTCTCGTCAGGTACAATTTTTCACTTAAGTCAGCGGCGCTCGATCTAAGTATAATTTTTCGCATAGTCTGAATCATTTGTCTAATAATTGTACGTTTCGCTATACATCATTATCTTGCAGTTCGTAATTTATTATATTTTTCGCATGTCAGTTACAATGTTTTTGTCCAATTGTCCATTTATTTTGCCTGGATTAACAATAAATTCGCTCGCAATAATTTATTCAAGTTGTCAGCTCATTCAAATTTTCGTCAGTAGCGCCCCTGTAATTGATTTGCATGTATGAGTCAGTGTGTTTGTTTTATCGGTATTCTCGGTAGTGCGCATGGTCAGTAATTTGAATAGTCGTCGGAAACTTCGCGCCGCTAGCGCCTTTAATTAGTATTATCCTTTATCTCTCTCTATCTCTCTCTCGCTCCCTCTCTCTAGTGCTATCTCGCGCGCTCCCCTCCTTGTCGGTCTCGCATACGCGCGCTCTCTCCTACTCTATCTCTCGCTCTCATACACGCTATCGCGGTACATGTGCGGCGTCCAAAATGGCCGCGCCCGCTCGCACACGTGCTCGTCGCGCCTCGCGTCCGTCGTTCTCGGCGTCTCCTGGAGCGCTCGCTCGCCGTCCAGGTCCGCGTGTGTGTGTGCGGTTGTCCTTCGTTGGCGACACCTGTGGCCACAGGTGTCGTCATCCTCAGCCGTCAGTGTGTGTGCGCGCCACCGGTAGTAGCCGGCCGATCAGCTGATCGCCGGCTCCCGGTGGACTATCTTCGTCGGCGGTGTCAGCCTCGTCCTGGCCAAGGGCGAGCTACGTCGGCGTGTGTGTGTGGCTGGAAGGCCACGTGTGGCAGCTTCTCGGGTACGTGCCTCGGGAAGCTGTACGTTTGCATGTTTTTTTGGTGCGGCCTCCTCGCGTCTGCCGTCGGACGCCGTCTGTGTCCTTGCAACGCCCGTATCTCCGGTCGTGGGCGTTGCAGGGAGAAGAAAAGGGGCGCGCATTAGAGGGTGGGTCTTGCCGCAATTTATGCGGCCGGTCGCGAGACGGGTGGGCATAGGGCAAGGGCGTGCACGGGCAGCAGAATGTGCAAGCTTCTGCTGCGCGCCTCATTACATTATATAATTATAATTTTGCTAATAAAATAATACAAATGCGTTATAAATCGAGCATGCGAGAGAAGAAGCGAAAGAAATAGGAAAGAAACAATAACACTGTTATGCGCACGCTAGCAGATGCTTACTATCGCTTATACGAGATGTAAACAACGAAGAACTTTCGGTTTTATCGCAACAGTTATTTTGTTTACAATCGATGTTAGTGAGAGGTAGGCCCAAAGACAAAACAAACTCTTTGCGCTGACATACGTATACGCACTGAATAGTATGAATATATGTATATGGGTAATTCTTGGCTATTTCGATTGACTTGTAACCCTGAAGTTATGGATTTTTTTTAATTTGGCACAACTGTTGTACACATAAAAGTGAGATTTTTCCCAAATTTTGAAGACGATACATTAATTATATCAAAAGTTATTAAAAATTAAAGAAAAATGATAAAAAATTTTCAAACGGCTATATTTTAAAAACTAATAAAGATATCGATTTTTTTGAAAATACTTATAATGCCTTAAAATTTCGAATAAATTACAACAATAAACAATAAAAAATTTTTTTTGAAAGTTATTTACTTTTTGTTTAAACAGTTGCTAATATCTCAAAAAGTAAATTTTTTTTTTGAAAAATTCTTACTCCTGCGTATTCCTGAGGATTTTTGCTAGCGAAATCAATCATAAAATTCAAGGGCCCGACATACGGGTAAGCGTAGCCATAATCAAAAGAAGACGCCTCGGCGTAAGGCTGCGGTAGCGCTCCAGTGGACTCACGGTCGAAAGGCACTTTAGCTTTAATCTAAACAACTGATAAAGATACCGAAGTCGGATTTTTTCCAAAATACTTATAATACCTTGAACTTTAGAAATAATTACAATAATAAACAATAAAAAATTTTTTTCGAAAGTTATTAACTTTTTGTTTAAAAGATTGCTAATACCTCAAAAAGTATATTTTTTTTGAAAAATTCTTGTTTCTGCTTGTTCCTGAGGATTTTTGCTATCGAAATCAATCATAAAATTCAAGGGCCCGACAAATCGGAAGGTGTAACCCTTCCGACTCTTCGTTCCCGTTTCGACTCTTGTAGCCTAACCTGCGAGTCTATGCCTCGACGATGGCTTACGTCCTCTTAAACGTTGGGCGCCAAATTTTGTAACGGGGAACTGTCCCGTTGACATAAAAGTTAATATATGAGAATATACAGATAATGCAGGTAAGGAATCCGGACTCGGTTAAGTAGGAACAGCTCGGCTCGTCAGGTGGCGTCGTGGCTCCAATGCCAGGTCGCGACGCAAGACTCGCACACCCAAACGCGAAATTAAAAGGTCAAGGAAATAGGCGGAAGGACGGAATAAAGCAGACGCGCGTTAAGAAAATAAGCGTATTATTTATTAAGATAACGAACAATTATTAACAAAAAATAATATAAGAGCGGCGAAGCAAAAGGTGAGAGAGAGAAATCAAGAAGCTGAATTGAGAAGAGAGAGAAAGGTACGCAGCAGTACTTACAAGTCGCTGCCCCATGAAGGTTGGCTCGCAATAGGCGCTCGAATTACAATCAACAATTATTAATCTGTACGCCCGAATAGGCTGGCGCCGGTGGCAGGAGGCCGTCACTCACACACTCCAGACTCGCACGATAATTTAGTTTGGTAATTCTCTCACGCTGCACACTAAATCACACTGTCCAGGATTCATAGACTCAAGGCACGAATATCGTATCGTTAGCCAAACACGTGCGCTCGCGTTGGAAAACGATCGCCGAATTTGCCGCGCCAAGAAAATCAAGCGCCCTCCTCGCGGTCTGCGCGTTCGATAGTTGAACCGTCTCTCTTTCTCCGTCCTACTCTCTCATTCTTTCTCTTACCTACCTTGCTTCAGCTCACTGAAATTAAAATGACAAGTTATATACATTAGGGTTATATTAATAAATTAGAATATGGGAGAGAGACATAGAATATGAGAGAGAGATAACGAGTATCATGCACACTCGTTATATATCTTAACAAGGATTTTTTCCTGTGACGACTATTATCAATCAATCGAAGAATACTGCTACAATGCATGCTTTAAAGAATCTACACATTTCATTCCCTACTGTTCTACGTGATTTCGCGCTGTTTTTTAGCTAGTGCGAATATTTTAGTTAATAAGGGCTAGCAGAGGCAACGGTAATTGTAAAGTGCAGATCGAGACAGTGATTAATCTTGTACCACTAGAAACAACTTCCAATTATTTAACAGTCAATAGAATAAATTAACAATAATTCCCCCAACCGTTACAATGTACTAAAGTATTTTTTCTATATTTCAATGCAAAGAAATTTATGTTGACTATCCCAGTTTTTACAAAGGCATGGATATTTTTTTTCAAATGATATACTTAAATTTTTTATTTAGTATTTAAATTATTATATATATGATTAATAAAATAATAATTTTTCAGTATTTGAAGTAAAACTTTTTTTTATGCCGTTATATTTTCATTATTATGTGAAAATATACAAAAGCAGTGAAAATGAAAACAGTGTTTCTATCTTAAGTGATTACAATAATAATATTCCTTTTACTACTACAATTTATATATACGTGAAATGCATATATATTTTATTGTGGCGAATCGAAAATTTAAAATACCACATATCACTCGAAAAAAATTTCATTTCAATCGAGGTAGTTATGAGAAAATTACTTGAAAAAGATGATATCGGAATTGTTAATATAATTATTATTTTTTCCTCGAGAAAAAAAGTTCTTTCCACATTACGTACACTACCGTCCATAAAGATTTGCCATCCACTTGCTGAAATCATCAAAACTTTAGAGTTTTATGGCTCAGTTTCTATAAGAGCTAGAAAATCCTGCGGGGTCTCATTTGGAAGGTCTTGCCAAGACCTTTCAAATGTTGTAAAACATAATTGATTTTATTTGTTTTATGTACAACTTGTGACGTCATAAACAAATTGTTTTTTTTTAATTTTTTCACATCAACTTCGACCCCGATTTATTTATATAACGGATTCTACGATGGAAAAACTGTATAAGCCATTCGATAGAGCTTTCAAAAAGCTACAAAATTCATATCCGGAAAATTTTTTTACCTTTATTTTTTATGAGCTATATAGTGTTTTATACAAAAACAAAGATTTTCAAAAAATGGGTTGTATTTTTTTTATTTTCAACTCTAAAGAAAAAACTCTTAGAAGAAAAAATGTAGTATTTTGCAAGAGCTATCAAATGCGCCACTCAAAATTTAAAAAAAAAATTTTTTTTTTCACGTTTTTTAGAATTGAAATTTTTCTAGAAAAAAAACTGAAATTACATATATTTAATAAAATTAGTAAGTAACTAGTATTTATAACTGAATGGGCTTACAAACAATGATAACAAGATACATTTATTGCATTCGACGTTTGTAACAGAGGAATTTGCATTGTTTTCATTTTTAATAACTTTCTACAGTATTATGCTCACCGATAATCACTGTGATAATCACTGAGTGTTTACGTGGTTTGATTTACTTGACTTTCATGAATGTATACTTTAACGGGGTAAGACCGTTTAATTAATTAAATCGTGCAATCACACTAAAGGGACACGCGTAATTAATTATGCTCAGTTCCCGAAACGAAGAGCATGTATAGAAAGTCGCCAGTCAACCAGTAATTCGTCTTATCGAGAAAGGTGTAAACAAGCTATATTCAATCGGGAGTGAGTAGAAGCTATGAGGTAAAAGCGGATCGAAAAGCACTTGTTAGTAATATGAATGGTATCCTTTATTATTCCTCAAAATTTACAAAAGGTCGGCCCGCGCGTTTGTTTACATGAACGCTCGCTCGTCGACAACACGCTTTGCCGGTACGCTCGCTGCTCTTTGTTATTAGAGCCGTTACATGCACGCATCGAATGTTAGAATCAGATTATTATTCATATGATCGCGATCGCGAAATTAAGCTGGCCAGCTTACCTTATGTTTGCAGGCGATCGGAGAAAGACAGCGATAACTCGCACAGCACGGAACAGTTTTTATATCGTTTTGTTTTGCTCGCGGGTCGCGGATGCGCGCACGGAGTGGTTTCGCCCTCGATGGCGAAACCTCACACACACACACACACTGCTTGGCCTTAAGCTGGTGGCTGGATGGCTCCTTGGAGGCAGCTGTCACGGCTATCTGGCACTCTCGGTTATTGCTGATCTGGCGTATAGTTGATAAGGGCACGTGAATCGATAGATGCGGTAGCGTAAGCGGACGGACACTATGGTGGTCTAGGCTTCACTGGTTCGAATTCTGTAGCGCGCATTCCGTCTGCTCGCGTGCCGAATTCCGCCGTTACCTATTTTGTCCCCTCGGCAGGTGCTGCCCTCGCAGACGGCAATTAAGTTAAATAATCAGCGCTAATTTGACGTTTACCGTCACAATACATATAGTAGAGAATACGTATGGAAATTCAGTCTCTTATCAGCTTTAATGAGTGAAATATCAATGTCTCCAATCTAGTCATTAAATTATGCATGTATTTTTTGTTCATTAAAAATGACGAAAAAAAGAAACTTAAGCATTGAAGAACGATCTGAGATAGTAACCTTGCATAAAGTGAATAAAAGTAATAATGAAATTTCCAAAATTTTGAATATTCCAAGAAGAACAGTTGATTATAACATTAAAAAATTCATAACTCAAGGAAATATCCAAAACAAAAAAATTTTAGGAAGGCCTAGGAAAACTACGAGCGCTACTGATAAACACATTTGTAGTACAAGTACACATAATCCAAGACTCACGGCACCCGAACTTGCTGTTGAAACTGAAAAAGCGTATGATGTTAAACTTAGTGTTACTACGATAAAGAGACGACTTCATGAAGATGGACTATACGGTCGAATAGCAATTAAAAAGCCTTTACTAAAACCGATTAATAAAAAGAAACGATTGGCTAGGGCCAGAAAACATAAAATTTGGACCATTGATGATTGGAAAAAAGTTTTGTGGTCTGATGAGAGCAAATTCGAGGTTTTTGGTAGTAAACGTAGATGTTTTGTGCGGAGAAAAAATAAACAAAAACATTTAGAGAAAAATATGTGTGCTTCGGTTAAACATGGTGGCGGCTCAGTAATGGTATGGGGTTATTTTGGTGGTTCTAAGGTTGGTGACCTTCTTAAAATTGATGGCAAGTTGAAAAAAGAAGGTTACAAAAAAATTCTTGAAAAAAATGTTTTATCTTCCGGAACAAGAATAATTGGTCGCAAATTTACGTTCCAACAAGATAACGACCCAAAGCATACTTCAAAGTTATGTAAAAGTTATCTTGCTCAATTGGAGAAGAAAAAAAAATTAGTTGTGATGGAATGGCCACCGTACTCTCCTGATCTTAATCCTATCGAACTGTTGTGGGATGATCTAGATAGAGCTGTAAGGAAGGTAGGACCTACTTCCCAGAAGGATCTTTGGAATATCTTAGAAAATGAGTGGAAAAAAATAAGTGCAGAAACTTTAGAGAAACTTGTAGCACGAATGCCTCGAATTTGAAAAGTAGTTATAGCAAACAAAGGTGGACATGAGGTGGAGACAAAAAAACGTTTAAATAATTAGTATTGTTTCGTTTTTGTTAACAACTGAAATTTATATTCAGATTGTGATAATATATTAATTACAAGCGTTATTAGTATTATAAAAAATGAAATTATTATTGTTATGTTATTATTGAAACGTTGTAATAAATAAATTTTGTAGAAAAATTATAACCAAATTATGTCAATCTATTCTGAGTAAGTAATAAATTATGGTTCAATAAATGTATCTTGTTATCATTGTTTGAAAGCCTATTCAGTTATAAATACTAGTTACTTACTAATTTTATTAAATATATGTAATTTTAGTTTTTTTTCTAGAAAAATTTCAATTCTAAAAAACGTGAAAAAAAAAATTTTTTTTTTTTAAATTCTGTGTGGCGCATTTGATAGCTCTTGCAAAATACTACATTTTTTCTTCTGAGAGTTTTTCTTTCTGACATTTTTTCTTTAGAGTTGAAAATAAAAAAAAATACAGCCCATTTTTTGAAAATCTTTGTTTTTGTATAAAACACCATATAGCTCATAAAAAATAAAGGTAAAAAAATTTTCCGGATATGGATTTTGTAGCTTTTTGAAAGCTCTATCGAATGGCTTATACAGTTTTTCCATCGTAGAATCCGTTATATAAATAAATCGGGGTCGAATTTGATGTGAAAAAAACAATTTGTTTATGACGTCACAAGTTGTACAAAAAACAAATAAAATCAATTATGTTTTACAACATTTGAAAGGTCTTGGCAAGATTGATTTATGTAATCCATGTATCCACGTAACGTACATTATAAACGATGCCATACTGGATACGTTTAACCCAATGTTACCTAAAAATCAACTTATTTTCTATATACAAGGTTCAGGCTTCATTAGCTATTTTGAATACATGTCCAAAAAGAGAAGTTCCATAAAATCAGGCGTCTTCCTGTATGCTTTATCATTCACAGTCACGTTATCGTTATTGAAGGAAATTGGAGAATTGCCTATAACATATGTATTTTCTTGCAAACGAACACCAAATGTCTTGTCTAAATTACTTCTCTGTTGAGGTTCATGCAATAGTCGAATATAGTTTCCTACAATTGAATCATTCAATAGCTGCTTTTGTTATTTTGTAGTTACATTTGAACTAACTGTACCTAAAATTATTGCAGTTGAATCAAGCGACGATTTAGTAGTCTTATTAAATTCGTCTTCATCATCATCAATAGAAATAGCAGATTCAAATGTAGTACCAAGAGGTTACAATGTTGAATTTAATTCATTAACAGTACTATTGAAATATCGAGATTCATAGGGAAATAACCCATGAAGCCACTATATACGAGGGGGGGGGGGTCAATAAGTCTACAAAAAGAATGAAAAAAATGTTTGGCGTATGTAATTTTGTTTAATTTTTCAACATAATCTTCTTGAAAATCGATATATTTCATTAAACGGCCTTCCAGTTTTTTTAACCTATCAGAAAAATGATTTCTGAAAACCCCCAAAATAGGCATTTGTTTCAGCGATGACTTCTTCATTCGACGTGAATCGTTGTTCGGCAAGCCATTTTTTGAGGTTAGGAAATAAGAAAAAGTCACTGGGAGCCAAATCAGGCAAATATGGTGGATGGGCAATTAATTCGAACTTTAAATTGTTAATTTTTGCCATCGAAACTGCACAGGTGTGAACTCGAGCATTGTCTTGAAGAAAAAGACATTTTTTTTGCTCAAGTGAGGTCGTTTTTCTCTGATTTTTTCTTTCAGCTGATCTAATAATGACGCATAATATTGTCCAGTGATCGTCTGACCCTTTTCCAAGTAGCCGATGTAGATGATTCCATACGCCTCCCAGAAAACCGTGGCCATAATCTTGCCAGCTGACTTTACTGTCTTTACCTTCTTTGAGGCTGGTTCTCCTGCGGTAATCCATTGTTTGGACTATTCTTTGGTTTCAGAAGTGTAGTGGTGTACCCATATTTCGTCTACAGTTACGATTCGACGCCAAAAGTCTTCCGGATTACAACGTATACGTGCCAAAAGAGCCTCAGAGGTGACCACGCGGGTTCGTTTGTTTTCAACAGTAAGCAAAAGCGGCACCCATCTTGCTGATATTTTTTTCATCCCCAATTTCGTATCCAAAATTGAAATAATTGTACCCTTTGATACCCCTGTCGCCTCAACTAATTCTCGCAATTTTAATCTTCTATCGTTCAACACCATATGGTGGATTTTGTTGTCCATTTCGGGCGTACTCACTTCTAAGGGACGTCCTGAATGAGGTTCAACTTTTGTTATTGTACAGCCACGTTTAAATTCATTCGATGCCATATTTATCTCCTCAATCGTGGCGTAGCGTCGTCCTTTCTTCAGTTTTAGGAACAGGAAAAAGTCATAGGGAGCCAGGTCTGGGGAATACGGTGGTTGCAGTACAATTACTGTGTTGTTTTTGGTCAAAAATTCGCGCACAAGCAACGATGTATGAGCGGAGCCGTTATCATGATGCAAAAGCCAGTTTTTGTTCTTCCATACGAAAATAAATAATTCCGGGCGTTTCTGACGGATTGCTTCGCGCAAATTGCGCATAACTTGCAGATAATATTTCTTATTGATCGTACTACCTTGTGGTAAGAACTCATAATATTCCACGCCCTTGTAATCAAAGAAGACAGTGAACAAAACCTTCACGTTCGACCGAACTTAGAGCGCTTTTTTCGATCTTGGCTCATGCGGCAGCTTTATTGTGATGATTGAGCTTTGGTTTCCACATCATAACCATAAACCCATGATTCATCACCAGTTATGATCCTCTGGATTTGGGTTGTCACATACTGGGTCCAACATCTCCTGAGCAACGTTAACGCGATGCTGTTTTTGGTCGAAATTGAGCAGTTTTGGCATTTGGCACGAATTTCGCGGCGACCCAACTCATGCTCAAATCTTGGTGAAAATCGAATGGCATGAGCCAATCAATATCTTTAGATCCTGAGAAACTTCTCTAACGGTGATTTGACGATTAGCTAATATTATTTTCTTCATTTTATCAATGTTTTCGTCTGTTGTTGACGTGTTCGGGCGTCCGGCACGTCGTCCGTCGTTCATATCTTCTCGGCCCTCTGAAAACATTTTGTACCACCGATAAACGTTGCTTTGGTCCAAGGTAGCTTTACCATATGCTACAGTTAATATTCGGAATATATATATATATATATATATATATGTTCAACACGTACATATATAACCCACAAGCCTCCTAATGATCTGAAAAATGAATGGCGCTACCACAATTACGTAGTCGGAATGTTTATTTCGTAAGAGGAGATGTTTCAGCAAAAATCATTGTCGATGCTTTTAAATCTTGATTTTCAATGTTCTTTGAAAGTTTGGATGAGTCCTTCATAAGGTGAGAGGAGTCTGTCTCATAAGTTGTTAAATCCGAATATTTGAGATTCGACTTTTCGTATGGAATAGCTTCATCGATTCTAAAATGTAATAGTAGTAGGTTGTTAATTCACATAACCAGATTAATGTTCAAGAATAAGTTAAATTTTTTTTTTATTTTATTTAACGTCGCTCTATTTATGCTCCATCAATGCGAATCAACGACGGAGGCTTGCAATGTGTTTGAGAACAAACCACATGAAACTTTTTTCAGTGGTGCTTGTATCAATCAGCAGAGACTAAGAATCGAACCCGGGCCTACCGGGTGTAAGTCCGTCGCCCTATTGACCGAGCCATTGCAGGCCTCAATAAGTTAGATATAGACACTGAACCATGACATGGGACCATAATCATCAGTAGATTATTAACAAACTATTAAGATATATCTTACATAAATTTGAAAATTAATAAATTTGAAAATGAACTAAACTTCACAAATATTTTTTAAACATACTTTATTCTGTTTTTACTGTATAAAAAAAATAAAAACCTACCATTTTTACTAAAATTTAATTTTTTAATCAACTTTGAAATGATTTTAAGTTGTTATTTAAAATCATCCCTACACACTCATTTCAACGATTCTCATAGTTAGAACAAAAATTATTTCAAATCTTTTTAAAGAAAATTCTAATTGCACATCTTATAAAATGGATGTATACATAGCATCTATATAAAAGATCTGTTTTAATTGAAGTTAGTCTAATAGAATTATTATACGAGGTGTGTTCAAAAAATACCGGGAATTTTTAAATTTCGCGAGTCTGGAGAGTCCGATTGTCAAAATTTTTTTTTATTGTGTTGATATACATGCCCCTGAAGTATGATAAAATTTCCAGCTATATTCACTGTTTACTTTGTCTGCGCTAGTCGCTAAGGTTTGACGTGTTTTTATGAGCTCGGAGATTTTCGTTTTTTAAAAGAAATGGATCAAAGAATTTGTATTAAATTTTGCGTAAAAAATGAAATAAAGTGTAACAAAGTGTGTGAAATGTTACAAAAAGCCTATGGTGAGTCTGCTATGAAAAAAACAAGTGTTTACGAGTGTTATAAGCGTTTCAAAGATGGCCGCGGAAACGTTGCAGATGACGAACGCTCCGGTCGACCCAGCACGTCAACAATCGATGAAAATGTGGAAAAAGTGGAAAAAATGGTTCTGAATGATCGCCGAATCACAATTAGAGAAGTTGCTGATGAAGTTGGCATATCAATTGGCTCATGTCATAACATTTTTTCAAATGTTTTGGGCATGAAACGGGTGGCAGCAAAATTCATTCCAAAACTGCTGAACTTTGACCAAAAAAACAATCGCATGAACATCGCTCAGGAGCTGTTAAACGACGTCAACGACGATCCAAGTTTGCTTGAAAGAGTCATAACTGGTGATGAAACATGGGTGTACGGTTATGATGTCGAAACCAAAGCACAATCGTCCACCTGAAAGCATTCAACGTCACCAAGAGCGAAAAAAGCACGTCAAGTTCGATCAAATGTAAAGGTTTTGCTTACAGTTTTCTTTGACTGCAGGGGCGTGGTGCATCATGAGTTCTTATAACAAGGTCGTACGGTTAATAAGGAGTATTACCTTGAAGTTATGCGACGTTTGCGTGAAGCAATCCGAAAAAACGCCCCGATTTATAGAAAAACAATTCATGGCTTTTGCATCACGATAACGCACCTGCTCACTCATCGTTGCTTGTTCGTAATTTTTTGGCCAAAAACAATACCGTAGTCGTGCCCCAACCCTCATATTCACCAGATATGGCTCCGTGGGACTTTTTCCTGTTCCCAAAGTTGAAGAGACCCATGAAAGGACGGTGTTTTTCCTCGATTGAAGAAATAAAGGCCGAATCGCTGAGAGTGCTCAAGGACATACCAAAAAGTGAATATCAAGAGTGCTTCGAAGATTGGAAAAAACGCTGGCATAAATGTATTATATCTGCGTGGGATTACTTTTAAGGGGACTACATTGATGTAAACGAATAAATAAATATCTTTTTGGAAAAACGATAATTCCGGGTACTTTTTGAACACACCTCGTATATTATAGAAAGTCTATACTTATTTTATTCATTATTATAACGGATCCTATGTAGTCCTAATATTCACAAGGAAGGTAACGGAAGTGTGTAGAACCGATACCAATAAAACTGTAATATATTGTAAAGGACTAAAAAATAAGCGACACGTATTTTTTTGTGCTAATAAACGGTTTAAATAGACGAAAACTGCCTCCAAAGTTCGACCTCAAAAACCGCTTTGTCAGTATATCTCCTTTCCTATTGTGATGTTCGTATCACTTATAAATAAAATAATTCGAACTCTCGTAATCTAGCTAATGAGTAAGAATTTGTTTCCAATGATTTTACTCTAATTGTCAAGAAAATAGATAAATGAATCAAATATAATAAATAAGTAAATCAAATATACATAAGTAATTGCAATATATCGAGGAAAGTCAGACAATGCCCTAGTTTCTTATGGTGCGAATTGTCCCATAAGCAGAGCTAAAGTCTTTGTTTGATAGGATATAATTCGGCCCAAGTTTCTTATAGCGCGAGATGTTCTATAAGTCGAGCTCAAATTATAAGGGAAGGATAGTCTTGCTTAGTTAATCACAATGAGAGAAAGAACTTAGGTATTAATCCAAGTTTATTCAGACTCATGCGCTCACCTTGCAAGGCTAGAAGTGAATGCTAGCCTGTGCAAAGGTGGGCCTATTTATACACAGATTTTCCCGCTTATTTTTACAGGAGAGATTTCATCGAAAATTCGAGAGACATTCGCGAATTTTGAGAAATGATTTTTCTTAATTTACAAGTAAATGACCATTAATATTAAGTTTTTAACACATGTAAACTTTACAGAATTAGTTATTTGTTGATTTTATACAATATGTAATTATCGCCAATAGTGTCGTCAAAAGTTATTAACTAATAAAGTTAATTAACGTGATATTACATTATTTACAATGGAAAATTATTAAAATTTTATATAACTTTATAGTTGATTAATTTTGGAAGT
Source organism: Phymastichus coffea (assembly GCF_024137745.1). Taxonomy (NCBI): domain Eukaryota; kingdom Metazoa; phylum Arthropoda; class Insecta; order Hymenoptera; family Eulophidae; genus Phymastichus; species Phymastichus coffea. The sequence continues at coordinate 25,586 of NW_026706838.1, forward strand.
ATTTTCCAAAATTAATTATTTAAATTAATTAATAACATTTGAATTATGACTAATTTTTCATATTTGTAACGGTTTTTTCTAATCTTAATATGCGATTATTAGATTAATTATCAAAGATTTCTAAATCATAAAGTTATCATTATCAAGTATTAACTTAATATTTTCGTTATATATATAGCTTATTGTTTAAATAAATTATTAATTGTTTATTTATTAATAACAGTTGTCATTCAGCTGTTATTAATGAAACCAATTCTTACTCATGTTCTATGCTTATTCATTTTGCATATAAATTATTTATATTTTTCTAATGTTAATAAATAAATTAACTTTGCATATTGATATTCATTATTAATTTATAATTGAATGAGATATTATGAATCTACTTGTTAAAATCTATATAATCAATACTTTGTTATATTCAAATTATCTATAATTAACATATTTTTCTCAATATCATGAATCATTATATCTATGTCTATTATTTTGTGACGTCACGCTGTTTATTTTGATTTGACTCTTATTAGTATACAGTCGCGTAAACAATGAGGTAGCGCCGCTTAAAGTATTGTTTTGACTAAACAGATAAATACGTTAGACTAGTTGCAGTCATTCAGTGATTTAATAAATAGCTCATATATAGGACCGTTACACTATACAAGATTTGTTTCTGAAAACAACTGGTAAATGTTTCTTACTAAATAACAATATCATACAGTACACCAAGGTCCGCAGGGGTAACATCCCTTATTTTTTAAGAGGGCTAAAGTTATTTTTTTCTTCAATTTTTGCCTCGGAAAAATACAAATTTAATTCAAGGTCAACGAAACTTATATTGTCCTAAAGGACAGTGAAAACTAAACTTGACGAGTTTCAGCTTTTTTTTGTTTTTATACGGTATAAAGGGTAAACTACCCTTAGATAATTTTCATTCTTATTCAAGTAAAGCCCCGTAGATTTTAATGAAATTTCGGTTGATTGTAAATTTTCAGAAAAACAAGAGATGAACATTATTTTATATAGTGCATCGGTAGTTGATTCGATCAATTGATACGTTCGCGATTCGGTAACACTTGCGATGCTAGAGCGAACATCTAAGAGAGAATGAGGGGGCGCGCGAGAGTTCAAAGTTTCAGTTAAGCCTCAGCTGTTGCTTGTGAGAGAGTACTGCCAAGTAGATGTCCACTGTGTTTTGCCGTTATTTCCATTCGAAAGTTCATTTGGTTTTTGGATACGTGCGCGAGTGAACGCGAACAATAAAAGTAGCAACAAAAATACAGCAGCAGTGAACAGCAGCAAGCACCGATCTTCGTGACCGAAGCAGCGCAGCTGGTTCCAGAGGAGCACCAACATTCGATTTTCTTCAACAGTTACGGCTGATCACCATAATTACACCACAGGGTAGGTGCAGCTCCCTTTTTCTGCGCAACAAAATATTTATGAGAATATTTTGTTTATCGTGACCGTTTGTGTGTTCGTGCCGAACGTTAGTTTTCGCGGTCGAATTTTGAATTCTCTCTCTCTCCCCGTATTATTGTTACACATTGTATAGTAAATCCTATTCGCGTGCGTAAGTCTTTCGGTCTATCAAAGACTGTAGTTTTCTAGTCGTAAACTATATTAATTTTATTCGCATCATTACGTTATTTCGTTTCCTTTTAGCGTGACAAGTCAGGTGACTTAAGATGAGTTCAACTCGGTCTGAAAGAAGACATCGGAATGAAAGTATCAAACATAAAGTCGAATACACGTATACTCATACGTATTTAACGGAGCGGCGGTTAGCTCTGCATCGTGGGAGTTTGTTCTTTAATAAACCCATTTTGTACCAGCTAATTCACCCCGTTACAATAGTGATAAATGTTTTAAAGAAGTGAAAACAACCCATGAAATTTGTCTTTAAAGTACATAATTCAGACAGAGTATCTCTACTTCAACGTAACAAATGTCCAAATTCAACTGAAAATTGATTGTTACTAGTCAACAAAATTATGCACCGTACCAATCTTCAAGGGGTTGCGACCCCTAACTATGGTGGGGGTGCTTGTGATTAAAAAAAAATTTTTTTTTTTAACTGAGAACGAAATTCAACAATACTGGTACTGTTTCATTTGGAATGACGTTGAATACTAAAGTAGACTGGTATGCATAAACTACCCTTAATTTTCATTCAAACGAAATGCCGCAGATATTTAATTTATGTGGTATAGTAATATATTATAGAAGGTCAAAACTTTTGACTAACACTTATCTGTTTTTATACGAATAAACCGTTTATTGCACTAAAAACTACCCTAATGTTAATGTTTCTACATAGTTATAGTAGTACCTTCATAGAATTTGATTTTGTATATCCTTCCGTGATATTTTTTGAATTTTTACTGTCCTTTTGTTATGACGACTAAATAGTATTTTATCGACCTCAAAATTTAACAAAATTCGGTATACGGTCCAGTTGAATTCGAGCCATAGTAACAAATGTTGCCTGTAGAGTATTATTATTATTTTGATAAATTAAAAATATCTTTTTTTCTTTGATTATTTAAATGTTGTAACGGGGTGATTACTCCGTTTTTATTCCGGTAATACAGTTCTACAAAAATAGCTTAATTTTTTGCACAAGCAAACCATATAGAGATTTCCGAAGCATTTTTGGCGCTGAAATCGAATCTGGCCTCAGAATTCCTCCAGTACGTCAGGATTTTGAGATATCCTAACCTAAAAGTGCAAAAATAGGCATTTTTGGCCGTTTTTGAGGTTATGTAGCACTACGACATTCTCTATACACAAAAAACTACATACGACATCTTACAGTAACAGCCTAGCCCATTCGAATACCGTTGAGTTTGCTTGAATAGCTTAATTTTTCTTTGAGATATTGCATTTTAAAATTTTTCAATTTCGTGATTATTGTACCTCTCAGAACATACGACAATGAACGTATCGACGAGGAATTTTTTATTAAGCGACTTCAATCAACTACTGTATTTCAAGAAAACTAAGGTACACACCATAGATAAGCTAACCGACCTTAATCCTAACAAACATTATTACTCCAAACCCTTACAACCCTTACAAACCACCCCTACCAACCCCAAATCAGGCTAACCCGCCTAACCCTGGGTAGAACGAGTTTAGTCAAATGTTTTTTTATAAAAAAAATGAGGTTTGCAAGCAGAGATTGGCTAACACATCTTAACCTAGATAAACGTAGTCTACACAAACCTTCATAAACCACCTCTACCAACCCTTAAGCAAACTCACTTGCCCTCGCTCTAGGTAGAGTGAGTTTAACTAACTCCTTTTCTCTGAGGAAACTAAAATGTCAATTACAGTCAGCCTAACTATTATGTACTTCCCTTATTATTTCACGAATCTCTGTGCAAGCTATCCCTGGGTAAAATCAGTCATTGGCACTTTGGTAGGTTAAAAATTTGAATACCTCTGACATTAGCTTAATCATAATATAAACGATAAAATTAATTCCCAGGATGTACCACGTGGAGGTTGTCAGTAGAATTTAACATCCTTTCTTTTTTTTTGCTTTTTAATTTGTTTATAATTTTTTTGTATTTTTTATATTTTTTTATGCATTGTTTGTATTGAGTTTTAGGCTACAGTGCAATTTTCGTCTTTTAAGTTTCACTTTTTTCTCTTTATAGCACTACCTGATGACTTTCTCTCATGATGTTCATTGTCATTAATATTTCCTATCCATCAAATATAATCTGCAAGCATGTTTATTATAGACTTACCGTTGTAACGTTTTTCCATAACGGATACGGTTTGATGAAACTTTTCACCATGTTCGTCGCTATGATCACCTAAATTACCTGGGAAAAAATCTAAATGGGAATGTAAAAAGTGTAATTTAAGAGACATATTACATCCAAGTTGATTCAAAGATTTGAGTAAATCTTCAACAAGCTTTTTGTAATTAGTACTTTTATGGTTACCTAAAAAGTTAGAAATCACACTTTTGAATGCTTTCCAAGCTTTAACTCTTTATCATTCAACTTTTTTTCAAATTGGTCATCCTTTATCAGTTTTCTTATATCAGGACCAACGAATATTCCTTCTTTGATCTTTTCGTTGCTAAGACCAGGAAATTTTTCCTTTAAGTACATGAAACCTTTACTATTTTAATCCATACCTTTAACAAGAGCTTTCATAATCTCCAGCTTTATATGCAATGGCAGTAAAATAACTTTTTCTTTTTTGACTAATGAAGTGTTTTGTATATTAAGTTCACCTACTTTATCAGTTTTACGCGCTTTCCAAACCTTTTTTTTGAAATGAGATGTTTTATCACGGCTATCCCACTCACACAAAAAACACATAAATTTTGTATAACCCAATTGTAAACCTGTTATTAATGCTACTACTTTTAAATCAGCACATATCAACCATTCATACTTTGAATATTATATTTTTTCGAATAGAAATATAATACTATCATATGATTCTTTGTGAACTTTTGAATATCCTATTGGAATAGAGGGATATTTATTTCCTATATGTAACAAAACTGTTTTTAAGCTTGATTTACCACTGTCAATAAAGAGTCTCCATTCATTTGGGATGTGTTTAATTTTCATTTTTCCCATAAGTCCATCAATGTCAGAACAAAAGTATAGTTCTGCCGATGCGTCAAAGAAAGTTACGAAATCTTTATGACGGTTACGATATACAGTGATTTTTGTCTCTTGTTCTAACAAGTTCCACTCACTAAGTCGTGATACTAAAAGTTCAGACTTTTGTTTTGAAAGTTCTAAAGTAGCTACTAGTTCGTTTAATCGTTCTTGATTTACCAAAATAGGTTGACCTTCTTCTAAAATTTCTAATTTATCATCGCTATCATCTTTTTCCATATTCTCAACTGTATCTGCATTATAGATTGAAGATGATTCATTACTTTTAATTTGAGAAATGGAAATAGGATGATCATCGTCATGAGGAACTGGTTTTGACACAGACTTTACTGCAGGATATTTTATTTGAGATTTATTTTGTTTGCTGTAACCAAATGTTTCAGTAACACAAAAGTAACAGTCCGAAACGTGATCTGTTGGTTCTCTCCAAATCATTGGTACTGCAAACCCCATACTCTTAATAGAAACTCTCATCCAGGCTAAGAGTGAAGATTTACATTTAGTACAGCAAAAATTTGGTATAAATGAGCGCTTTCCGTTATTTGAGCTTAACTTAAAGTAAAGTAGATAGGCTTCCTGAATTTTTTCAGTCATGCTACATTTTTCACCACTGATCATGTACTCACCACAAATGTAGCAGAAATGCTCAGGAAGAGTCCGACAAAGACGAGACATATTTAAATATTAAAAAATATAAAAGAAATCTAATAAATCGTGTAGAATTTACTGAAATTATTTTAAAATGTAGTTTAACTTTTTTGCATCAATCGTTTGTTTATTAAACAGTAATACTTAATACATTTTAAAAATAAATAAATGTCAATTAAATCTACTAGGGTGATTGCATGAAAATATACAGTTTAATATAACACAATTCCTGAACAAATCAAAAGCTGTATTCAGCTTAAAGTTAAGATGTTACAGCGTAATGAATTAAGTCCATGTCTTACAAAAATGAAAGAGTTAATTGATATAAAAAAATATATTTATAAATAAATGAGGTTTCAATGTGACTTGTAGATATTAACATTTGAAAACTTGATGATTTACCGGGTTTAGGTATATAAGGTATGTATTTTTTTATGAAATAAACAAGAGACAGAACACTTTTAAAAAACTTTGTTTTTAAATGTTTTTCACACTTTTTTACCTCTTACATGGTACACAAGGGATGATGGCTTCGGGTAACAAAATTAACAAAAACAGTACATTTTGATAGCAGCGATCGAAAACAGAGTAACACTACGAATAGTAATAAAACTATAATGGCAACACAAGTATCAAAATTCAACGTCGAAGCGTTTAAAATCCCATATTCACTCTACTCAAATACAATTCATCGATTTCACTTGCACTACCCCGGGATAGGTGGGTTAGCCTACTTTGAGGTTGATAAGGGTGGTTCATAAGAGTTTTAAGAGTTTTTGTGAACTAGGTATATCAAGGTTGAGATTTGTCATAGAAAAACAGTTAACTGAATTCGCTCTACCCAGGGTTAAACGGGTAAGCTTGCTTGCGGGTAAGTAGGGGTGGTTTGTAGGGGTCGGAAGGGTTTGTAAAAGTCCCGTACATCAAGTTTGAGATATATATGCCTATTTGTGTTTGGAAACCTTACTGTCTTATAGAACAAAATTTGATTAAACTCGCTCTACCCAGGGTTAGGTAGGTTAGATTGCATGGGGGAATGCATGGGTGGTTTATAAGGGTTGTAAGGGTTTATCCAAACTAGGTATATTAAAATTAAGATGTGTTAGCTAACCTGTGCATGCAAATCTCATTGTCTTATAGAAAAACATTTGATTAAACTCGCTCTACCCACGGTCAGGTGGGTTACCCTTCTTGGGGGTTAGTAGGGTTGGTTTATAAGGATTGAAAGGGTTTATGTAAACAAGATATATCAAAGTTGAGATGTGTTAGCCAACGTGTGCTTTTAAACCTCATTTCTAATAGAAAACATTTGATTAAACTCGTTCTACCCAGGGTTAGGCGGGTTAGCCTGCTTTAGGGTTAGTAGGGATGGTTTGTAAGGGTTTGGAGTAATGATGTTTATTAGGATTAAAGTCGGTTAGCTTATCTATAGTGTGTACCTTAGTTTTCTTGAAGGACTGTAGTTGATTGAAGTCGCTTGATAAAAAATTCCACGTCGATATGTTCATTGTCGTATGTTCAGAAAGGTACAATAGTCACGAAATTGAAAAACTTAAAAATGCAATATCTCAAAGAAAAATTAAGCTATTCAAGTAAACTCAACGGCATTCCAATGGGGAAGACTGCTACTTTAAGATGTTGTATGTATTTTTTTGTGCATAGAAAATGTCGTAGTGCTACATAACCTCAAAAACGTCCAAAAATGCCTATTTTTGCACTTTTAGGTTAGGATATCTCATAATTCTAACGTGCTGGAGCAATTCTGAGGCCGGATTCGGTTTCAGAGCCAAAAATTCTTCGGAAAACCATATATGGTTTGCTTGTGCAAAAATCTTGTAGGACTGTGTAATTCGTTCGACGCGCAATCGTACCGGAATGCGCGCGGTGATATCAACATATTCAAATTCATTAATCGGAGAGCAGGAGGGGACGGGAGTCAACCAACTTACTACTAGCTAGAAATGATAACAGTAAACTTATCGTTTGAATCACATGCGAGTTAGTTTATTTTTCTATACTCTACAAAATACTTGACCGGCGTGTTTATGTTTACGAAGCGCGCGCGCGACAATATCATGCATCGCCGGATCGTCCGCAGCTCTTTGTTCGCAAAGTTAGCTTACATGCACGCTACCGATTCTTACAGAGTACGAAGGATTAGCAATTAGTTAAGCGCAGTCACAAGTGAAAAGTCACGATATTAAGCTGGCCAGCTTACCATGGTATCGGTCGCACTATTAGAGGGGGGAAGAAACAAGTTCGTCTATCCACTTCCGAGATATCAGTCTTTTTGAAGGAGGCGATTCGCACCCTCGGTTTCGCCCTCGATGGCGAAACTTTGCACCCACACACTCACACACACTCGCGACGAAAGTACAACTTTCGGTTATTGTCTTGATAACTCAGCTGGCTCGCTTCTGCACTCTCGGAAAAATTCAGGAAAACTTGTATTGTTGTTATCTGCAGGTGGATGCTCGGATTGCTAGTCCTCGACTGGTTCTTTTATATTCACGCGCGTTCCGTCCCGTCTCATACTGAGTTCCCTTTTTCTATTTTCCCCGACCGGTAGGTGTTGCCCTCGCAGATAGCCGCGTGATTGAGACGGTAGCGCAAACAAGACGTTCGGGGCGGACCACAACGGTTTTTCAACCGTGGATCCCTCACTGGTGGACCCCACCACAAGGTTAATGTGGATGGGTCCGGTTGCTTGATCCCCGCTGCTGCTGTCGACATTGAGCAACAGGTTTACCCCGCATGTCCGCTGGTCCTGGTGTACAGCAGCTGTTGATCCAATCTCCGGAGCCGTTGACCTAACCTCGGTATCTGGAGGCTGGACAGTGGTAGCAGGTGCGCCACCAACCGGGCCCTCGAGGGCCTAGCGGTGACGGCGCTCCACCTCTTTCAGGGCGTGCGCGAATTGGCGTCGGCGGGACACCACCTTGCTCCAGTGTTCCAGGTCACTGGGGCGGTATCCCGCAGTCGTATACGCGTCAAATTCTGCGTATACGGCTCGTTGGAGAGCATTGAGGGTGGTCCAGCCTTGCTCGACCTTCCTCAAGCCCTCCACGATTTCCTCCCAGATTCGTGGTTTACCTGGCGAGTAAGACTGCCTGAGAAATCTGGGACGCCAGGTTGTATCGATGGGGGCGCCCTCAGTTTGCGTGCCCGTCGTCGATTGTGGAGCTTTCATTGGGATGGCTCCAGCTGGGGTCCGGGTAACGGCGCGGTCTCCTCTCGCACGATACCCGGGACAGGCGATGGGCGTTGGTTTTCCTAGTCGATGATCTCTTCTATCAGCACGGATGACGAGCTCTCGTGACCTCGCACCCGTGCTCGTTCCTCCTCCTCTCTCTTCTCAATAAGGAGGTGCAGAGCAGCGCGCACGACCCCATTGACTGCGGGGCCCAGGTCTAGTCCAATGAGGGTGGCCGCCGTCTGCTCGATTTGCTCGTGCGAAATCTTCATCTTGTAGCAGTTCTACATGTCAATATCGGTAATCTTTTCCTCGGAAATCGAAGGTGGGCGCCTGTTCGGCTGCCTAGGATCTTCGTCGCTGGGATTGAAGGTGGGGTCCTTTGCGTCGGTCTCCCAGGTCCTTCGTTCGCAGGGCCTCATGCATCAACGGTCGGTGTTTTCGGTGGTCTACCTCTCTTCCTTTTCACGACAACGGGAGGGGAGATACGTAGATTCTGTTGACACGATGGGGTTCGAATAGTGAGCGCGTTCTTGCGAGGTGGTCCTCACGGGCGCTTTACCGCATTACTCGACGGGGCTATTATCGCGGTCTTATCAAGGTGGTCGGAAGGGATGTGACGAGGGTGGCTCAAACTTGTCGCGTTATCGTTCCGAGGTGTGTTATCCGTGGTAACGGCGTGTTCATTTTCGCGTAGTGTCGCATCGTTCGCCATAGGCGGGATATTCGTCGCCTCGGCTCCCTCGGTAGTAGGGGTATCGTCGTCATCTTGCTGTCGGATTTCGTCTTCTGGCAAGATATCCTCCTGTCCATAATAGGGTTTGAGGTCTTTGGAGTGGATCAATCCCTTGACCTCTTCCTGTTCGTTGGCAAGGCGGTACGAGTTGACTCCGAGTATCTTAGTGATTATGTAAGGACCCACGAATTTTGGCGCTAGCTTTGCGGAAATACCCTGCGTCGCACTGGATAGTACGCGATTTCTCTTCCATACCCAGTCCCCTTTAAATCCTGAGGCCCTGTGCTTGGTGTTATAATATTTCGCCTGCCTAAGGGACTCGTTCGAAGCGATCTCTCAGGCTTGCTGAATAACGAATCGGTTATTCTTCATGTGCTCATTCCACTGTTCTATTCGAAGCAAATCTTCCTCTCGGATCGCAAGTTCGTCCATTTGCCTACGAAGGGTGTTTGGGGCTTCTGGTTGTCTACCGTAATTGAGCATAGCAGGGCTGGTTCCCTTGGAACTGTGGATGGCAGTGTTCGTGCGAACGTGAGTTCAGGTAAGACTCGGTCCCATTCTTTATGATTCCCGTGCAGGTACGAGGTTATCATCGTTTTCAGAGTTCTATAAACTCTTTCGGTAGGGTTGGCTTGCGGGGTATAGGTCGGCGTAAAAGTCCGGTTTATCCCTTGGTCTCTCAGGTATCCGTTTACAAGCTGGTTACGGAATTCAATGCCATTATCGGACAGGAAAACCTTAGGTGCGCCGAAGCGCAGGATCAGTCGTTCCCGGAGTTCCTTTATGATCGTCTTACCGTTGGCACTACGTATAGGTATGCATTCGACCCATCGCGTAAATAAATCAATGAACACCAATTCGTGCCCTCGAGGGCTCCTCGGAAAGGGTCCGGCAATGTCGCCCGCTACTACTTGCCAGGGTGTGGACAACATCCGATCCTTCATGAGTCCGCGCGGCAGCCGCTGTTCGACCTTATATTGTCGGCAAATCTGACATTTTTGGACGTACCCTTTGATGTCCGCGTACATTCCTGGCCAATAGTAGGATCAGGCGATGCAGGCGAAGGTCTTCTCACGTCCCAAATGTCTAGCGGTCTCAATGTCGTAGTTCTCGAACAGAACAGCCTTTCGGTCTTCCGGTGGCACAACAAGCTTCCAGGTATCCTCGTACCCGTATATATCTTGATAATCACCATTTAGTTTTTGGTGATACATTACTTTGCCAACTACTTTCCAGTCTGGGTAGTCTTCTGAATTGTCTTCAACGCGTTGGAACTGTTACCAGTACCAGACGTCGTCCCTTCTCTTCGGTTGGTCCATCGCACTAACCTCAGCCTTCGCGGGCTCAAACGCGCGTGATAACTCATCGGCCAATACGTTGTCAGCCCCCTTTCGATACTCTATCTCGAAAGTATGGCCTTAGAGTTGCAAGGCCCATCAGGCTAGACGTCCTATTAGGTTCTTCAGATTGTATAGCCATTTCAGTCTGTTAAGGTCCGTTACTACCTTGAATCGGTATGTCTCTATATATGGGCGGAACTGTTGTATAGCCCGTACGACCGTCAAGCATTCCCGCTCCGTAGCAGAGTAATTTTACTCCGCCGGGTTAAGGACTCAGCTAGCGTACTCGATGATTCAGTCTTCATCTCTTACTCTTTGAATCAGGACGACGCCGATTCCCGTAGCGCTAGCGTCTATTTCCAACACATACTGTCCGTCGGGTTCCGGTAATCCGAGGCACGGTGTGGTTATCATGAGTGCCTTAAGTTTGGCGAAGGCTTGTTATTGATCTGATCCCCATACATATTGGCATTTTTTCCCCGTTTGTTTCGTTAACGGTTAAGCGTGTGTGGCGAAGTCACTCAAGAAGCGGCGGTACCATGAAGCAACTCCCAGGAAAGTACGCAGCTGTCGCACGTTCCCTGGTCGGGGGTACTCCACGATAGAGCGCACCTTTTCAGGATCGGGCCTGATACCCTCGCGGTTAATCAACAAACCCAAATATTTGGCCTCCGGCTTGCAGAAGACACTCTTCTCTCGATTAATCGAGAGTCCGGCTCGACATAAACTATCCAACGCGGTTTTAAGATGCTGTAGGTGATCTTCGAATCTGGACGATACTACGATGATATCGTCCAAATAGGCGAAGGCGAAATCGCCAAGCTCAGGTCCGATCACGCTATCAATTAACCGTTGGAAGGTGGCGCCGGCGTACGAGAGACCGAATGGCATTCTTACGAACTAGAAGTGTCCCAACCCAGGCACGGTAAAGGCAGTGATAGGTCGAGATTCGGGTTTGAGTGATATTTGGTGATACGCGCTACTGAGATCGAGCGTAGAGATATAGTGCGCGTTTCGTAAACGCCTCAATATATCTTGCATAAATGGTAGGGGATACGCGTTTGGCTCGGTGACCTCGTTAACCTTTCGGAATTCTATATAAAATCGATACGAGCCATCCTTCTTGCGTATCATAACCACCGGGCTTGACCAGTCGCTATCCGCCGGCTCAATCACCCCTTGGTCTAACATTTCCCTTACCAATCTATGCATTTCTTGCTCGACCTTGTGTGACACTGGATAGTAGCGCTGCTTGATCGGTTTCGTATCACCGACTTGAATCTCGTGCTCAATTCCTGCCGCACATCCCAGTCCCACGGGGGCCTGCGTTAAAGCCTCGCCGATGGTCTTCTGCAATATAGCTTGTTGAGAGGCAGTCACCTCGGCTAGTCCGATAATAGCTAATCTCGGACCAGCCTCTAAACTAGCTACCACTAGTTTCATCTTGGTTTGTGATTTCTTGAGCAGTAACGTATCATCGTCAGGGTCAAGTACTGCTCTAAATAATCTAATAAAATTTACTCCTAAGATACATTTATCGACAAGGGTTGGGAGTATAACTACCCTCATCGGCATTGTCATATCTCCTACGGTAAACAGCAACATCGCGTGACCGACGATTGTCAACTTTCGTCTACCTGGCAGTCCTGCCGTACCCGCGTGGGTACTATCCAACCTAATACCTAGCATAGTCGCTATCTGCAGAGCATTACTACCCATTGCTGTGGTGGAAGCTCTCGGATCATAGAGAGCCCTTATTTGGAAGTCTCCTATTTTCACCGGTAACCACCAGCGCGTTTCCTGTTCCGGGGAATATAGCGAAACGGATTCATCGGCTTCACAGCCTTGCTCTTGGCATACCATAGCGCTAGCCACTGTGCTCTCGCGTGGTAAAGTAACGTCACTATCCGTTCGAACCACCTCGGTTCGGACTATCGGAGGTCCTATAGGAGTACACCTTGACGGTTTATCTGCCGTTACCAGCGCCTCCGAGGGCGTGGGCAATCCATTCGCCACCATCTCGGCCGGTCTATGGTCTTGGGCTTTACTATCGTCAATACCCCCTTTTTCCGCATTCACTTTACCGACGCTTTCATCATTGGCACAACTACGAAAATTCTCACTCTCGTCGCTCAGCACACTCGCTACTATTGGTACTGACTGTGCTAGCGAGGGCCGTGAGGTTTCGTTTACGGAGTTCGTCTTAAGGGACGAAGGAGTGGGGTCAACCCCTCCTAACCACTCCTTTCCTCGTTTCCCTTGTTACATTGGGGACAGTATTTTTTACTGTATCCCAGCAATCCACACTCAATACACTTGGGTGGTTTGGAGAATTCTCTCTCCCGCTTTCGAGGAGCTTCTGGCTTCTTAGCGCGGTCCTCCGCGGTCAAGTTTTTCCCAACAAAATTGTGCTTCATCCCTTCTGATATTTCCTTGAAGGATAGTAGCACTTGGTTCAATATATCAACGGGCGGAGCTTTCTTCTCGCTATCAACTGCCTCGATGTTTGGACCAGGCGTCGCACAGTGTTCCAAATCAGAAACAAATCTCCAAAATGAAATAAATCGCGAACCAATACCCCTAGCGAAATGAACCCAACGGTATTTTAAAGCTGAAATGATGTAGAATAAAGAAAAAATGGTCGCGTATGAATCACTTAAACTTTTGACCTTCAAAATGAAGGTCAAAGTTCAAATTTTCTCAAGAAAAAAGAGTTTTTCGAGTTTTAAATATGGTTCAGTAATTTTTTTTTAAAAAGTAAATAGGCCATTCTGTAGCTTTTTCAATAAAAAATAATAACCTTTAGTTCAAAATTTTTTTTTGTTTATTTTTGAACAAAAAAAATTAGGTCATAGTATCAACATTTTCAACGAGTCTATAATCTCAGCACACAAGACAGAAAATATCTATAACAAGCATATTATATAGATTATTTCTATGTAATTTTTCCCCGCTGAACACCACTCCGTAGTCCGAAGTGACCTACCACGTTCCGTTATCATTGTTAATGCGAAATACTCCTTAAAATACGGCTAATTCGCGATTAAAAAATGAACGGAGCATTACGAAGCGATTCTACTTCAGGTTCAGATTTAGCGAATCAATCAAAATCAATACACATGAATATATATACATGAATGCTATGGCCATAGCAGTGTCATGACAACTATAGAAAGTAGGTACTGCAAGTAAAAAAGGAATTTGTAGAGTGTGCCTCTCTGGTTGTTATTTACACACTGTAGTTTGCTAAGGTCACGAGTCTCGTAAGTCGTTCATATATTTTAGCCTGAGTTTTCAATCGTGTGTGCCATTCAAGATCATATTTCATATTCAATATTTTTTCTTGGCAATAAAGAAAATTTGTTACTTCAAGATAGAAATATATTAGTTGGCTACATAAAATTTGGTAGGTATTAAGTCCATCACAAGTCCAGAAAATTATAATGTGGTTTAATCCACGCATAAACGATTCAAAAGATACTAGCAAAAATCAAGATTACGGGACAAAAAGAAAAAAAATTGTATAAAAATCTACAAAAAAGCTTTTTAAAGCATTCATATACAATATATTTAACCCATTGAATGGTAATGGTACATATAAGTACAACTTTTTTTGTCTCGGTTTCTTTTATGTTTCCATTAAATTTTTCATTTCTATACGTGCACATATATATTTTTTAAACTCTTGCAAATCTAACTTATCAATATTTGATGAGAAATTGCATAAATTAATTTATTAATATGTGTATTATAAACAATTAATGTGAAAAAACGCTCTTTATCTAGATTTACATTTACAGTTCACAATATTAGACATCATGGGTCGAACAAAAAAAAGGCCCAAAACAAAAGCACATAATAGAAAAGGAAGGCCTCGCAAAAAAGTTTGGCAAACAGTGTGCACTAGTAGGAAACGCAAGAATATTAAATCTAATGCCTCTATATCAACTTTTAATAGAAGAGCTGAAGAAATTGCAACTCAATGTAATAATGACATCGCACTATTAGAATGGGCTTTGCAAATTGCAAAAACAAAGTGTAATATTAATTCACGAATTGATAAAAATGAGGAAAATGAGAGTTCAATAATTCGACATGATAAAGATTCTGCTTTAGCATTTTATTTAGACTATGACTTTAGTGTGCGTCAATACAAAGGGTTGGTAGCATATTGTAAATCGAAAAATTGTTGAATTTTCCCACCTTATTTGGAGATAGAGGCGGCCAAAAAAGAATGTCTTATTGGCACAGAGGTTGAGTCCGAAACTGAAATCATAGTAAAGTTGCAAGCTATTTTAAATAAAACTGTTGAACGCTTAGCTAACAGTGAGGCAAAAGATTGGGACGATATGAGTTTATTAAATTTAGAAATGACAATAAATCTTGGCTTTGATAGCTCTGCTAATCATTTGAATCCTCAACAAAAATCTAATAGTCCAGATGAAAATATTACCAGTGCTCAGCAGTCTCTTTTTGTTACCTATTTTAATGTTATTCAAATTGCCAATAGTTATAACGATAATTATGTTTGGTTAAACCCTACACCTCAAAGCATTCGTTTAACTCGACCACTGAGAATATCTTTTAAAAAGGAGGATACTGCGGCAATAACAAAAGAGATTGGATGATTAAATGAAGAAATCACTTATTTGAAAAAACATAAATTTAAATTGGAAAATGGCAAATCGGTCTGCGCAACATATCTTCTACATAAAACAATGTTTGACGGAAAATGCGTTAATACTTTGGTAGGAAATTCTGCTACCACCAGATTCCCTATGTGTTTAAAAACGACACACCAATTCGGAAATATGAAAGAAAAATTTATTCCTAATAAAGACTCATTATTATTTGGATTAGGGCTACTGCATGCCGAGATAAAAGCGTTTGAAAATTTATTACACTTGTCATATAGACTAACAATAAAAACATGGGATGTGCGTGCCAATTTGCAAGGTAAGATTATCCTATCATTGGTTATATATTTATTGACTTATTTGATTTTAAAATTAAAGATGATTGCTTATTGCTTAAATTTTTTATTTTAATTCATTAGAAACTTTCAAGCACCAGAAACGGAAAATTCAAACTGTACTATACGATAACTTTGGAGTTAAAGTCGATTTATGCTTACAAGGGCACGGAACGACCAATACGGGCAATCTGGCGAGAAGATGCTTCAGTGATCCTATATTGTTTGCTGATAGTTTAGAGATGGATCATACTTTAGTTAAAAATATAGCACAAATTTTAATTTGCTTCAAGTCAAAAAACCGATTAGATTTGGATAAACTCGAAAAGTTTTGTTTTGAGACATATGAACTACATTATACATTATATTCGTGGAGTAGGATGAACGTTTCCACGCATAAATTATTAAGACATGGATGCGAAATCTCTCGGAAATTTTCTTTGCCTATAGCATATTACTCCGAAGATTCGAGTGAAGCATGGCACAAATTAAACAGGAGTAATATGATACATAGGGCTCGCCAAGACAGTCGACAACATAGACTTTTGGATGTATTTAATCGAGCTATGTACTTATCAGATCCAAAAATATCACTCTTACATCTTGGAGAACGTTTACAATCACGAAAGCAAACTCAATGTTTTCCAGAAAAAATTGAAAGTTTTTTTAAAAGGTATTTTTTTCTACGATTGTGATATTAATAAATTATTAACTTATATTATTTAAATCAATGAAATGATTTATAATTTGTAGTACTGTAACAATTCAAGATAAAGATAATATCGAGGATGGAAGCTTAAAAGATCCTTTGGATTGCACAATTGACGATGTTTTCAATTTTGAAGATTTTTATAGTGATAACGATTAACGAGGTAGTTATATATTCAAACTCTATGAGTCTCATACTAGAGGTGAAATAGGTGGAACAAAAAAGAACAGATTATTTTATTTAAAAAAAATAGTTCAGTAATAAAAATGTAATAAGCAGTTAAATGATTAAGTATATTTATATATTTTGATTCGTTGAATCTGAACCTGAAGTAGAATCGCTTCGTAATGCTCCGTTCATTTTTTAATCGCGAATTAGCCGTATTTTAAGGAGTATTTCGCATTAAAATAGTTAACGTGGTAGGCCACTTCTGACTACGAAGTGGTGTTCAGCGGAAAAAATTACATAGAAATAGTCTATACAGGGTGTCCCATTTTAATTTACCACCCCCTAAAACAGGTTAATAATTTGCTCTGAGAAAAAAATGTTTCAAATAAAATTTGTTGGGTTCGAAGGGGGGCATCTTTTGGCTATTTCAGCTGCTACCTTGAACATGACCTTCAAGGTCATTTGAAAGTCAAGACCAAATTTTCATATGAAAAGTGCATATTTTATGGCGGATTCGAATTCTACTAAAAAAGAAAAACACTTTTTGTATGAATCATTTTTTGAAAAAATCCCAAATTTTTGTTGTAAACGGCTTTAAAAAAGTAAAAAAAATCACTAGATATCTCTACCTTAAACTGAGGTTAGAATTTTTCCCACAGTTAAGAATGATTTTGATGAATGTTACTAGATTCAATGAGGGACATACTGTAGTGACCTTCACCACGAACTTGCTTAAGAGCCATCAATGTCATTTGAAGGTCATCAAGATTTTTTGAAGGTCAAATGTTTATTTACAGTTAACCATTACATTTTATCCGAGGAATTAGAATATTAGAATTAGAATATTTTTCTCGTAAATGCTTTATTTCTCGCTAAAAGACATTTTTTTGCTTCGTTATCGTTCTATTGGTAAGGCTTGTAAATTCTTACAGCTCCTCAAAGCTTCTCATCGTTAGGTTTTCATTGACTTTCTGAATTTCAGATTAAATAAAAATTAAATTATTAATTTAAGATTAAATATTCCCTAAAAAATCTACCTACAACAGATAATGGCTGACTACACGCCAGTAGAGATAGTCAACATGATCAAGATTCTGGGAGAATGTCACGACAATTACAAGGCTGCAGCGAGGCTGTACGCTGAAAGGTATCCGAACGCTCGTCATCCTACTAGGAGGAATATTAAACTTCTAACGATAAGAGCTCAAGGAGGTAACTTAAGAAGGAAGAGGCGACGGACGGGCCCAAGAGAGCATATTGCGCTTGGGGTTCGTGCTGTAATTGCCGAGGATCCTCATATTTCGACGCGACAAATTCAGCGAATGCATGGAGTACCCAGATCAACAGTTTCCCGTGTATTGCGTCATTTTAGATTTCATCCATATCACTTGCACCTTACGCATGCCATTGAGCCTGGTGATCCTGCCAGGCGACTTAGATTCTGTCAATGGGCGGAAACACGAATGCGCATAGATTCATTTTTCTTTGATCGGACTCTCTTTACAGACGAGGCAAAGTTCGACAATATGGGAGGAGTTAATCTTAATAACGCGCATTATTATGCAGAAGAAAATCAACATTGGCAGCGAGATCACCGTACACAAAGACGGTGGTCAATTAATGTTTGGGCGGGCATAGTTGGGGAATACGTTGTGGGTCCAATTTTTTATGACCGTAATTTAAACGGCGAGCTTTATTTAGATATTCTCCAGAACCAAATTCCACCTCTTCTAGAAATCATTCCGCTAGAAATAAGGCGAGACATGTGGTTCCAGCAAGATGGTGCTCCCGCTCATCGTCGACTACTTGTCAGGAGATTTCTGAACGCGACATACCCAAATAGTTGGATTGGAATTGGTAGTCCAATCTGTGAATTCCCTGCGCGATCGCCAGATTTGACCCCATTGGACTTCTTTCTGTGGGGGGGCCGTGAAGCAAAGAGTTTACGCGGAAGCCCCGACGACGGTACAAAATATGATGGAGAGAATTGTTGCAGCATTCCAGGCGTTAACCCCACAAACATTAATAGATGTCCAAAGAAGTTTTCGGCAGAGAATACAAATGTGCATTCAACAAAATGGGCAATTGATAGAGCACTTGAGACATTGAAATTTCCGTGACTAACTGAACGAAGGGGTCTTGCCTTAAGTGGTCGGACGTGAAGGTCTTGCCTTAAGTGATCCAAAGGATACCTCTGTCTTTGTTTGAAGCTAGTAACATTCATCTAATTGTCGGCTACATTAACGGCGAAATACTTATCGAGCATTAATTGTAATAATTAAGTTTAAAAGGGAATCGGCAGGCTGACCAGCCAACGATTCACCTTTGCGCTCGCGATTTATTGTTGTGTCTCTCGTAGTCTATCGGCCTGACATCGCCGTCTTGTAAATTTGTTATTGACGAGTAAAGGATTAGTGTGTTAATCCATTGTTGTGTTTATTCGTTTAATGTGGTTTTGCTCGACGCGTTATTCAGTCGTGAGAACGTCTTTTGCTTCCCGAATCCTCAAAATAAATAACTTATACGGACGGCGCGCGCTACCCAGGTGGGAATGACTGATTCTCCGTTACAAGTAAATGGTTTCATCTATTGTAAACTATCAATATGAAACATTATATAATTATATATAAGTATAATTTATATAATACATTTATATAATACATATATTATATTTAAAATTATTAAATATAACTTATATAATAAACGTTATTCGTATAATATTCCGTTTGTTGTAAAATAATGAAGTACATGGTGATACTGCATTAATGAGATTTCAGTAAAATAAAAAATAACAATGAACATTATTATACTTTTTCATTTCTTGACCTAATTTTCATTTTTTTTTACGATGACGTCAATAGGTTATAGAATTGATTAACACTAGATTTACTAGCCTTTGAACTATACATATTTTTACCAATATTGGTCAAAATGACTGGTTGATAATAATCATGATACTGTTATTCCTGAATCTTAGATTTAGTCTTCCTGATGATGTAGGCCCTAAGAATAGTTAACTCTTTCACACGATTCTGTGTAAAACCAAAATAAGACCTTTGTTATTCTGATAAGATAAATATAATTACGTAGTTACTTTGAAACCTGACATCGCATAAGCTGCTAACGGCAATGAAACAAACAAAAAGACACCATAAATAGATCTGAGTGTCACTTATTTATAAGAGCCAGATTACACACTGTACCAAGGGTTTTTAAACTATGGTACATTACAATTTTTTTAGTGGTACAATTTTCACATAATGGTATTGACTTTTATAGCGAAACGTTTTTATGGCGGTACATATATTTTTGTAATTATCCATTTTAGAAGGTATTATACTAAAAGTATAAATAATTCTAAGTATCTAAATCAATAACAAGGATCACACCAGTGTACAAGGCAAAAATTGCCGCCCTAATAAGCAAGATACATTGTTTGACGGAACATCTCCAAAACAAAAAAACACAGTTTATTTTACCCCACAGCTTACGTTTGAACCTCAAGGAGGCCAGACGTGTTATTTGCGCTCTGCTCTCTTGAAAGTAAACCTATAAGCCAACTAAGTAAAGTGATAGTTTTCAAATCAAATGTAGAGACTACACAAACCACTAACCTCATAATAAAGGGGCATAACAGCGAAAAAATGAAAATAAAACCAGGGGACGATATGGCTACCCTAACAACAAACCAAACGGAAAAATGGATACGCGGAAATTATAAAAGGCTACGTACCAGTCCAGGAGAACAAACTCCCAATAAAAAACAAGCACAATTAACAGATTACTGGTTAAGCCAATCTGTAAATAGATTTTCTGTACTGCAACAAATTAACAATGAAAATCAAAGTCAAGGAGAGAATCGTGTAAAATTTAAGGAAGATAACATCAAACAAAACAAAGCACCTCCGATCTTTGTCTATTACGTAGAGAACATTCTTAACACGCTAGCCAAGGACAGTTACACTTTGAAAGTGTTAGCTAACAACAAAGTGAAAATATAACTGACGATGTCCGAAAAAATCCTACCGATCGTAAACGCATTAAAAGAGAAAAACACTCAATTCTACACCTATCAGCGCAAAGAGGACAAAGATTTCAGAGTCATCCTGAAAAGTATACATCCATCAGTCGATATTGATGACATTAAAAAAGCTATTGAAGAATACGTACATAAAGTGATAAGTATTCGCAATATGCTACACCGAGTTACAAAACTTCCGATACCATTATTTACTGTTAAAATTGGACACGACCACAATAGCCAAAAAATATATAAAATTAACAGATTATTAAATACAGTAATTAAATTTGAACGACCAAACGTAAAAAGAGACATCCCTCAATGTCAAAACTGCCAAGAATTCGGGTACACAAAAAACTACTGCTATAAAAGAGCGGTATGTGTCAAATGTGCACAAAATCACAAAACAAAGGAGTGTCCAATCAAAGAAAAAATTAAAGAAGGAACATGTGGAACTTGTAAAGGTAACCATACAGCAAGTCAAAAAGTATGTCCAATTTGTAAAGAACTACAACAAAAATTATTTCCCAGATTAAGAGTTAAAACGGTTACAAAAAACAATAGCCAAGCTCATCTTCATTTAAATACAAACGAAAACAGAGTGAAATCAAATATACCATATGCCCAAGTAACGGTAAATCAAAATAAACAGAATATGACAGAGGAATCAAAACAAACAAACGATCAGTCAGAAACAAATAATCACATTAAAGAAGAATATACATATAAACTCGAACGCATGATGGAAAAACTAATGCAAAGAATAGATACTATGTTAAATCTGTTAACAACATTAGTGAGTAAATTAGCTTAATGAATTCACTGAAAATAAGTATCTGGAACGCAAACGGATTAATTCAGAGATTTCTAGAAATAAAAGCATTTTTAATTTTCAAAGATATTAACATCATATTAATAACAGAAACACATTGTACCAACAAAAATTACCTACATATTCCAAATTACACTGTACATAATACCAATCATCCACTCAACAAAGCCCATGGAGGAACAGCGATATTAATTAAAACGAAAATAAAACATTTTGTTCACGCACACTCAAGTGAAATTTATCTTCAAGCAACTAGTATCATTATAAGCGACAGTCACGGATTCTTAACAGTATCAGCTGTATGCTGTCCTCCCAATAAAGCAATAACAAAAGAACACTGGGCCGACTTCTTCAAAATATTAGGAAATCGCTTTATTGTTGAAGGTGAATACAATGCGAAGCACCCGTGGTGGGGATCCAGATAATCAACTCCTACTTATAGAGGCAGAATACTTTACGATGTTATACAAAAAAACAACTGTTTTCTAATATCAACCGGTGAACCAGCATACTGGCCAACTGATATCAACAAGTTACTGGACTTTCCAATAGTAAAAGGTATAAATAAAAAAATTTTGAAACATCTTCATGCTTAGACTTAATATCAGATCACTCTCCAGTATTAATATCACTCTACACTCGCAAGTAAATCAAAATAAAAACAACTTCACAATAACTGACTGGAATAAATACACTCTCTTTATTAAGAAACGTCTAACATGCAATGTTCCACTTAAAACAGCTACTGACATAGAAAGCAGCATTACAGCTTTAAAGTCAATTCTAACTGAAGCTATTTGTAAGTACTCCACTACTGCAAATAGTAAAAAAAATACAGCAAATCATACCGAAAAATATTGCTAAAAAAATAAAAGAAAAGAGATCACTCAGAAAAAGATACCAAATAACATGATCGACTCAAGACAAAAAGAAACTAAACACAACAATTAAAGATTTAAAGAACATGTTATACGAAGACAAAAATAAACAAATGCAAAATAGTCTAAAAGCTCTCAGTCCAACAGAAATAACGGATTACTCATTATGGATAGTAACTAAACGACTCAAAAGACCAACCTCATTTATACCACCTATCAGAAAAAACTGTGGTAATTGGGCCAGATCTGACGAGGAAAAAACAGAAATATTTGCAAAATATCTATACTCAGTCTTTAAGCTTCATCAAAGATTAATCACTGAACAAGAAGAAAAAATTCTATTATAAAACTCAGATATTTAAGAAGACATACCAATAAAAACAGTGAAATTAAAGGAAGTATTACAAATAATTAACAATATCAATTGCAAAAAAACTCCCGGATATGATAAAATTACAGGGAAAATGATCAAAAACTACCTTTTATAGCAATAAGATATATAACAATAGTTATAAATGCATGTTTCCGCCTTTGTTATTTTCCCTCTCCATGGAAAATAGCAGAGATTATATTAATACCTAAACCCAGTAAAGAAACGACACTTGTTACTTCATACCGATCAATCAGTCTATTACCAATACTATCAAAAGTCTTCGAAAAATCAATCCTAACTAGAATTAGCCCAATTATTGTTAATAAAAAACTTATACCAGATCATGTGTTTTGATTTAGATGCAATCACTCAACGATCAAACAAGTTAACAGAATTGTTAACTTTGCGAGAAAAGCCACCGAAGACAAACAGTACTACACAGGCATATTTCTCAATGTCGCCCAGGCGTTTGACAAAATCTGGCACAATGGGCTTTTGTATAAACTCAAGGGAATGTTTCCTGAACGTCACTATAAGTTATTAAAAGCATAAATCTCCATAACAAGTCATTCTAAGTCAAAATAAATGATAAGGTATCGCAACGTCAAGCAATAAAAGCAGGAGTGCCATAGGAAAGTGTTTAGGGCCCAACGCTATACCGCTATACACGTCGGACCTACCAAAGTCCCCAAGTATTATAACAGAAACTTATGCTGATGATACAGCAATTCTAATAACACATCATGAAGCAAAAATAGCAACAGAAATATTACAGGAATACATAAATCAACATTTACATTACTGGCTTAACTCGTGGAGAATAGTAGTAAACGAGAGCAAATCAATACACACTACATTTACTCTTCGGAAAGACACCTGTCCACCTATTAAATTAAATGACAAATACCTTCCTCAAAGCGAACAGGTAAAATATTTAGGTATACACTTGGATCGAAGGTTAACATGGAAAGAGCACATATTTACAAAAAGAAAACAGTTAGGATTAAAATGGAAGAAAATGTACTGGTTTATAAAAGAAAAATTGGAGCTGACAATCGAAAACAAACTTTTACTATACACAGCTATACTCAAATCAGTATGGACCTACGGCATTCAATTCTGGGGTGCTTCTTCAAATTTGAACGTTGAAATTCTGGAAAGATTCCAATCAAAAGTACTTCGTAATATTGTACGCACGCCTTCGTTTATCCCAAACGAAATCATTCAAAAGGATCTAAAGATTCCAACAGTAAAAGAAGAAGTTAAAAAGTTCTACGCAAAATACAATACTAGACTTCAAAACCACAAACGAACTTACCAGTAAACTTCTCAAAGATTCAATTAAAATACTAGACTCAAGAATCATAAAATAATGAAAGTTTAAATAGATTATTGTACAATGTCTCTCGATAATGTTAAGAACTAGTAAGAATACTCACTGGAGTAATCTTCTGTATCCATGTAAATTAATAATACAATTATAAAAATTTACTTATTGTCTTCATGTAGACAGATTGTAAAGTACTGTGACGGCGGACAATTTTTAATTTTAATTTTTATAAGAATTTTTTTTGTGTAGCATCTAAGCCAAACACGGAACGAGAACAGTTTCTCAATAGCGAGGGGGGCCGGTATGAGTGTCGCGATAAGAATTTCCCTCGAAAAGCAATAAAATCCGTACTGCATCCGAACCAGCGTTCTCTCACGCATGCAAAGAGCGCGAAGCCCCCTTGCACGTGTTTAACAGACGTCAACATGTCGATGAAAGGAGAGAGTCATAAAAACGCGACTGCATCCTGTACGCTACTTTTCCCAACGAATTTTTCCTCCTTTTAAGATGCTCGAAAATTTACCATTGAAATAAAATTTCAAAATTGTCCAAACGTAATTATTTAACTTTCGCAGTACATCCCGGATAATTATGACCTCTCAAACTTCTCATCGAGTTCTCACTCCGAAGCTCTGATTTGCTAGAAAATAAGAAAAACAGGGAAAATCAAAAAGAATTATATATGCGCATTATGTTATTAAACGAATTTTTATCATAATAAATTAGGAAATAATCACCTTGTTAAATTACATAATTTTTTTTGTATTAATTCCCCGATTAAAACTTAAAATAAATAAAATTGCATCATTAAAGAATAATTTAATAAACCACCCATAAATCTGTACAATACAGCGTGCGAAATAATAAGATTATACTTTATTACTTATTTTCAATACAAATTATATACTTATAATTATTTGTAATACTTATTTTCAATACAAATTATCATCAACTGTAATTGCGAAAAACTGTATGATATTGTCCCTAGCATTAAGTAACTTGTAAGTTATCGAATTTATACAAAAAAAAATTAATTTTTAAGTTATTGTAAACCTGCTTACTGGATAAACCTTGGTTGAGAACGGTATTCGAGGAGCCATCTCGCGAGCCAAAGCCTGTACCTTTACGTCCGCTCCTCCGATTTCCTCCACGTCTCCGCTCCAATGAGGGCCCGAAAACCCAGCGAGGAAAATGAGAAGAGACAAACGAGCCAATGAACGCATCATCGCTTGCTCCACTCCTCCCGAAACCAAGACGCTAAGAGAGGGACTTACCACCCAGCCACCCCAGGTGTATAAAAAGAGCTGTACGAGCCTCAAGAGATAGTCGAGAAAAAAATCAAGGTAAAGAAAATCCTACTCATGCTACCAGTGAAGAGCAGAAAGTCAAATAGCCAAGCAAAAAGGAAGAAGGTCAAGCAGCCAAGCAAACGAAGAGAAATCAGCTAGTGTCAAACTCGCAATTCCAGAATAAAAAAAAAGCAGTAAGTAAATGAAATAATTTTTTTTATTTCTTTTATTTTTCTTTCCTCTATTTTTAGTAGCAGCCCATAGTTCCTTTTTTTTTATTTTTATCTGGAGACTACTTTTGATAGGCTCCAGGTATAAATTTTGTTAGGAAAACCCGGGTATTACTATTGATAGGACCCGTGGTGCTTCTCGCCCAAGGATTACGACTTTCGATTGGAATCTAAAGGCTGAAGTATAGGCTCTGTGGCACTATCCCCCTCGGTTAAGTATATTTCTTGACAAGTGATCCACGCTAGTTTAGGCGAGAAATCGTAGTTCTGGCGACATCGAAACCCTGAGACTGCGCTAAGCCTCAGGCGCACCTGAGCTGTGTTGATGCCAAGACGTCACAATACCTTAGGAGTAAATAAAAATAAAACAAAATTTTACCCCACAAGATAAACCATCGTGCAAAAAAGGTGGATCCTGATCTAATTAATTGCCCCGTGCTGCCAGTGTACCATGCACACCTTGAACACCCGTTTAGCAGTCCTGTAAATATCTGATAATGGACAAAAATAATGTTTCAATTATTTTTCTTACTTTAAATTCTAAAAATTATTTATAAAATTTATTACTACCAAAAACGTGGAAAAGTCATTATATTAGATCCAGTAAAAATATATTTGTAATATGTAAATTTTTAGTGAGAAAATTAAAACCAGTCATTTTGACTGGTCTGGTAAATTCAGTGTTAATCCATGCCTTGACTATCATTTCAGTTTATTTTTAATCGAAATTGAAAAGTTGCTCTCGTTTGATACATCTGATTAGTATTTTGTTATCTTTAGAAAGAATTTCATTGTTATACCACTTCTTAAATGACATATCTATTTTTTTAAATATGGAAAATATTAAGGAAGCACTTAAATCACATTTTAATTTTACCATAATATTATAAATATTAGAACTTAATTGTAATAAGAGTATGGCAGAGGGTAATATATTTATTTATTGTTTATTTATTATTACCAGAATAAGTACATAAGTTATATGGTTAGCAATATACTCGTACATACATATATTACAAAATATTGTAACCTGTCAGAGATAATATATGTACGATGCGATCTGTGCGATGGCCTGGCATATAATTGCAGAAGAAAAAAAGAAAAGAAGGAAAAAAACTTAAAAACTAAGGAAAATAATATTTATAAAAATCGACAATTGTACAGCTTGTCTAAACTTGGAAGTGAATACTACCATGTTAACCAACAAAACTTTAAACTAAATATTGTACTAATCTATTACTATCTCCTTAACCAGAATCTGATTAGCATCTGTTTTGCTGTATTGTAGTAATACATGCTTGCTTTCTTTTCTTTTGCATATATTATCCTTTTCATATTGTTTAGATGGGCCGGTCAAGTGAGTCCAACCGCACATGTTTCTATATAGTGTGGGAACATACTCGTACTTTGATGTTGCATAATATTGGTGCAATTGCAAGTGTATGTGAACACTACATCATCTACAACTATTAGGTCTTTATGTTTTGGTTGAAACTTCAGCAAGCAAGCTCAACTGATTTGCAATCTCTATCTGCAATTTCTTTTGAATCTGTTATTTTTGTATATATATTGTTTTATTTCAACTTTTGTTACATTTTAGTTTACATTTCCTACTTCACTATTAGTGTCTCGTGTCCAGTTTGTGCAGTTGCTAATGTATGTGTATTGCGTGTGTATATGTGCATGTGTATGCGTGTTTTATGTACATGTGTGCGTATGTAGGTGTGTTTGCAAATCTTGTGTCTCTATCTTCTGCGCCTGTCTGTTCAGCCATTCTTCCCATTTTTCAGTTGCTTAATCTTCTCTTCCTCTCTCTCTCTTCGAGATCTGCCTTTTCCACTCTTCTGTTTCTCTTTTCTTGCTTATTTTCTATTCGACTTCTTCCTTTGCTACTTTCTTTTGCCTTTTCACCTTTGCCTTTCTTTAGCTTTTGCTTTATTTCTTGCTAATCATCTCACCTATCTTTTTCCTTATTAGGGCTTTGACATCTTTTTCTCATTTCTTACTGCACCCTCTGCCTTTCAATTCCTCAGCTTCACTTATTTTCCTTAGTGTCTTATAATTTTGTCTTCTTGTTTTCCTTTTTCTTTCTCTTTTCATTTCTTCTTCTTTTCCATTTTTGCTCCATCATACCTGCTTCCTCTCGCTTATGTAGTTGCTAGTACGTGTGTTTTATGGGTGTGTGTATGTCTGTGTGTGTTCATGTGTATATTTGCGTGTGTGTGCGTGTTTTATGTATATGTGTGCGTATGTAGATATTTCTGCGAGTCTTGTATCTCTGTCTTCTGTTCCCGTCTGTCCTCAGGGTCTTGTAATTTCGTCTTCTTGTTTTTCTTTTTCTTTCTTCTCTTCGTTTCTTCTTCTTTTCTATTTTAGCTCCATCATCCACGCTCTCTTTTCTTTGCTTCCTATTATTATTTTTTCCCATTCTTCCCCTTCATTTTTGCTTTTTCCACATTTTTCTACTATGTGCTTTCAATTTTCTTCCTCTTTCATACGCATTCTGCATCTCTTATTTTCTTCTTTTTCCCAATATCTGCTTCCTCTTCGTTTCATTACCTAACCTAAACTTTTCCCTTATTTGTAGGCCTTTTATTCTTCTCTCTCCTTGAATTTCCTTTAATCTATACTTTTTCATTTCTTCTTTCAGTTCTTTCCACTCCTTTATGTATCTTGACTTTTCTAGCCTTTCTTCTAATTCTTTTTCTTCTTTTTTCTTTAGCTCTTCTCTTATTTCTTCCCAAAACTCTTCTCTCATTTCGTCTCCCTCTTCCCTCTCTCTATAACTTTTACTTTTTTCTAGCCTTTCATCTCTCTCCTCCTTCTTACCCTTTTTATATTTTCATTTCTTTCCCTTTTCTTTAGTTCTCTCCATCCTTCTTTTTTTATTGAGCCATCTCTTTCTTATCTTATTTTGTATTCATACCTCATTGCTCTTTCTAATGCTGTTTCTTTCATTTTTTGTCTTCCTGTTTCCCATCGTATTAAGTAACTTGGCGTGTTTCTATCTAATCCCAATACCCAATTTATGTATTTTAGTTGTAATCTCTCTATTTCTTCATATCTCTTCCATCCCCGGATTTCTGCTCCGTACATAATCACGCTTTTTGCCAGTGCGTCGAAAAGGTTCATCTTTAACTCCCAATTTTCTCTAAATAGCTTTTCTCCTAGCCCCCATAGTCTTCCAAGTCACATATTTATTTTCCCTTCTACCTTCTTTATCTGCTTTTTATTTCCGTAATTTTCGCTTATAACATTCCGAAGTAATTTTACTCTTTAACCATCTCTACCTTCTCACCTTCCCATTCAAATTCTTCATCCTTCCCCGTTCCTCCTCCTCTCCGGCATTTCATCATCTTTCATTTTCCTACATTTAGCTCCAATTCCCTTTCTTCCAGGTGTCTCTTTAATTTTTTCAGCATCGCTTTCATTCCACTTTCACTCTTTGCCCTCATCACTACCCCTCCTTCTTGCACCTGTTTGATCTTAACTTCCAGGTCGGCGAAGGCAAGATTAAATTGTATGGTTCTCAAAGGGCACCCTTGCCTTACACCTTTGTAAATATCAAACTCCCCAATTATTTCTATTCCAACTTTTACCTTCCCCCTGTTTTCTTATATATTACCTCTATTCTTTTTCTGATTTTCCCATTTATCCCTTTCTCTTTCAAGATTTACCATATTTTCTTCCTCTTTACTCTCTCTTTTATTTAAACCCTTTTTATCGCCTCATCACCTTCCTCGTTACCTACTACATAATCTATCGTTGACATTCCTCTCGCTCCTATATATGTTATTTCTCCCTCTTCATCTCCTTCTTTTCTCCCATTCGTTATCACTCAACCCATTTCTCCTAATCATTTTATCATTTCTTCTCCCTCTGCGTTTAACACTTTATCCTTGGCCTTTATTTGTTCTAGGTTTTCTTCTGTCTCCCATTCTCTCCCTTCATTTCCTGTTCTTACATTCAAGTCTCCTCCTATAATTATTATTTTTTCTTTGTTTTCCTCTATCTCTTGGCTTAGGTATTCATAGTTTTCCTTTTTTTCATGTTGCATATACACCGTTGCTATCATGTATTTCCTACATGTAATAATATCATGTAAACCTCCGATCTTTATTTCTCCTGCTATTACCTCACTTGTCCTTTCTTTCTTCCATTCAACCTTACTCATCCCTTTCATCTCTTTTACCGACATTATTCCTATTTCTCTCCCCCTTCTTCCTTCCCTTCTTGAGTCTCTTCACTCTATGTTATACCCTTTCAGTTGCTTTTCCACCCCAGTTTTTGCCACTTGCCTCTTCACCCAGGTTTCCGTTAGCCCTATTATATCGAATTTCCTAACATATTCCCAGTCGTATTCCTCCATGCTCCAAATCCCCGCCACGTTCCAGAATAGTATCTTTACTGCCTCTCTTCCCTCTCTCTCCCTCCTCCCTCTCTCTCTTTTTTTTCCTATTGTTTTCGAAACCCTTCCGCTCTTTTTCCTACTATTTTTCCCTCTTTCTCGCTCCACCATCATTTTTGTTCCTCTGACTTTACCCCGTTATGCCACATTTTTACCTCTTTACCTTTACTTTTTATTTCTTTCGCTTTCCTTCTTACTTCCTCTCATATATTCCTTTGCTTCCACGTCCAGTCCTGATCTTCCTTTTCTTCTTCATAATTCCTCCTTTTTGTTCCCATGATGCGCATCTAATTTATCATATCTTTTTTCCTCTGCCTCTCCCTTCTTTTCCCATCTTAACCCATCTTCTAAGTCTGTCACTATTATATTGTTTATCCTACTTTCTCTATCCATTTTTTCGCTCATATATTCTATTTCTTCCTTATTCCTCCTTCTATACTTTCTTTTAGTTTCACGCACTCTTCTTCCAACTAGTTCATGCTCTCTCCCCATTTTTCCTGCAGTTTCTTTTCTCTAAGTTTTGCTTTTTCCCTTCCTTCCTTCATCTCTTTTTTCCTTTCTTCTCTCTCTCTCTCTCTCTCTCTCTCTCTCTCTCTCTCTCTCTCTCTTGTTCTCTCCTAACTTTTTCTATTTCTTTTTCCGATCTTTCTTCTCTTCTTTTCCCCTCTGCCTCCATTCTTTCCATTTTTTCCATTATTTCTTTAAATATTTCTGTTCCTATTCTCCTTTCTTTCTCCCATGCCTTTCTTAAATGCCCTATATCTGCCCGTATCTTTTCCATTATATCTTCTACCCCACTACTTTTTTCCACTTCTCTTATCGTGTTGTCCAATCCCTCTCCCCCCTCCTCCTCCATCTAGCTCCCCTCACTTTCACTCTTGCATCTTTTTGCCTCTCTCATTTCTCCTCTAATATTCTCCCTCAGCCCCTCTCCGCTCTCTCTCCCCTTCACTTTACTCACCTTTACTCTTTTCTTCTTTTCCTCTTTTGTGCCTTTCTTATCCATCCTTCCACCCTTATCTCTCATTTTTCCTGTTATCACAAACCTTTCCATCACTAACCCGTACCCCTTAATTCGTCTCTCTAATTCTGCGCGTGATCCCACCTTTACTCAAGTCTTACCTTATCTGTTTCCGCCTTTACTTCTTACCGCCCCTCCTGTCTACCTGCCTTTCCCGCTTCCTGATTTTCTCTCTTCACCTCATTTTTTCTTTTTTCTTTATTCCTCTCTCTCTGATTTTTCCTGCTCTTCTCCAAACCTCTCTCTCTACTCCACTTCTCTTCCGCCTCCACCCTCTTTCCACCTCTATCTCTCCCCTCAAACACTTTTCCTCTCTAACTTTCTCAACAAAACTTGCACTGACAGCCAAGACACGTCCACTCCTTTCCACGAGTCGAAACTCACTCCCCTGTTATTTTTGTATTGTTCTCAATATATGATTTATAGTTTTGCTTTCCATTGTATTTTTACCTAATTTATTATTTATTATTGACCATAGACTTCTTGGGTTATTTACAGATGATTCAATCTGTTTTTTATCAAAATTTTCTTTAGCTTTGTTGATAACTTTGCCCAGAAGTTTGATATACTGTTTATGATTTTCTTTTTTATCTATGTTATTGTGGTCATTACGCCAAAGTTTTTACGTTGTTTGTAGAGTTTTTCTTTAGTTTTACACAAAAGAAGTATTGCTTTATTTATCTATGATTTTCTTGGTTTCATTTACTTATTTTTTGGAGTGGTGTACTTTTTTAATACAATATTGTATGATGTCTATTATTTTGTTGATTGCTATGTTTGGATCAGTTATAGATGAACTATCATTTTAATGTATAGTATTGGCGGTAGTTATGAGTTTTGGAAAATTAATATTGTTCTTGTGTTTTGGTGGATCAATACTTTTACTAAAGTAATTCAGAGAGATTAAAAGTGGATAATGATCATTAAGGCGAATTGTAAGTATGTAAGTCCTGTGATTCGAGTTTTCCGATTTTATGTTGTCAATGCAAGTACCTTTGTTGTTATGATCAAAGGACGATCGAGTAATGCTACTAAATCCTGAACTATATCCATTTTTTAATAAGACTTGTTTAAATACTTGATCAATTATGTTATAACTTATCAATTATGTTATAAGTGATAACTTAGGATATTGAAGTTGAAATCGCCAGCAATAATATGACTTCAAATTCATTAAAAATTCAGTGTTATGTATGTCATATAATCTGTACATGGCTGAAAGTAATAGCTTGTTATTATTTTTTATGGTAATCTTAGAGGTTAGTAATTAAGGTTGTTATGTTGTACTACTGTGTTTTTTTATATCATTTTTGATATATATATATTACTACTCCATCGAATTTATTTATTCTACTGGCATTATGGTACATATTGTATACTTAAAACGTAAAGCTCTAGCCGTTGTTCTTTCACTTCAACGCGAAGAAGAAAAAACTCTTTACTTCCCCCCTTTTTTAAAATTAATATCTCACTCGTATTTCTGACTTGATAGGAAATTGTGGAATAGGAAAGGTGTCAAATTAAATGAAACACTTAGGAGCCAAATGATGTAGAATTTTGGCTTTAAGGAAGAAAGCCTGTTGCCAGGCAAAACTCCCTCGAACAGAAACTAATTATAAATTACAATGATAATGTGTGATATTGTTGTGTATGTACGTATGTAAGTTGTAGGTTGTGTGTCTGTTTGGATAAGCTGCGAAGCAGCGGTTGATCAATTGATGCGTTATTCGGATAAGCTGCGAAGCAGCGGTTGATCAATTAATGCGTTGTTCGGATAGACTGCGATCCAGCGGTTGATCAATTGATGCTCTGTTCGGATAGACTGTGAAGCAGCGGTGGAATAAGTGAATGTTATGAATGTTGGCACGTCACGTCAGAAATCAAGAATAGAAATAGCTGGAATGCAGGAAATAATGATAAGAGAATAGAGTTGAAAAAAGTCAAGAAGATTTCGTGAGATCAAAAGGTGTGTGTCGCGACCGCGCACATGGACGATTCGCGAACAGAAAACTCTTTTGTGCGACAATATTGAAAACTACTGGTTGAAATTCAAGTTCTCTCGCGAGCGATTAGTACGTCCGGAAACGTTCGATACTGAATCTAAATTAAACTAACTACCATTTTTTTCCTTCGACACGCGACCTCTTGTGAGAAAAGCAGAGAAAGCAGAGAGAGAGAGAGAGAGAGAGAGGGAGAGAGAGGGAGGGTTATAGGAGAGATCAAAGATCAGATAAGGGCTTATTTTGAAATGACGTGGCGCAGCAGCTCATAGTGTTGATTGGCATGATCGTGTTATTAAGGAGTAACGGTACGTCTGCAAGTGGGTTGATTTTAGTCGGTTTCGACTAAACACATATTGTAGCCTGCAATGTTGAATATCGGAAGATAATTAATATTCCAAGTTTCTGTGCATATGATAATACCAGTTTTATTAATTAGGCTGTAATAAAAGTTAGCAGTTTGTTTTAATTGGCATTAATACTAATAACACGTCTAATATTTATGCATATTACAGTTTTTTTTTCTTGTTCTAAATATTTATTTAAAGTGTTTCACTATGTTCATTATTAATATTTACATCAACACTTTCCATTTTTGTTCCTGTTGAATGGTGTAATATTCGATGGCCTATGCGAGGATGAAGACGACAGTGACGGACTACTTGATAATCTTAATTGTCGATCTGTTATTCGTTGTACGCTTGTTACCTGTTGATAACTGATAATGCGCTCTGTTTGATCAAAGTTGCGCTGGTAATTAGGCTGTATCGGATAGTCAGATAATTTGATGTATTTTTTTATTTGATTTTTGAGTACTTCTCACAATAAACTATCGCTTGCTGCGTGATTAACGTTATATTTCGTATTGTATTTTTCACTGTGGTATGAGCAATTTGAGCATTGAGTGGTATTATTATTGCATTTGTCAACTGTATGATTGCCAGCACATCTGATGCATATAGCTTCATTTTTGCATTTATTGCAACTATGGCGGAATCTCGAGCACTTGTGGCACCTATACGTGTTAATGACGTCAAACATTCTACAGTTTTAGCATCCAATGAATAGTTTATTTTTGTTATTTTTAATATGTTAGTATAAATTAGATGTTACCTCAATTAATAAGCTACTTGTCTTTAGTCTATCACTTGAGAAAACATGTAAGATTTTACATTTATCCTCAAAGTTGCTAAAATTTCTTTGATTAACCCATTAACGCTCACAGGACGGTTTTTCGAGACCTGAGTTTGAACTATTCTCATGTCATGAATTCTCGTGGAAAAAATTCAGGAACCATTGTTTCTTATGTTTTCGAGTGTCCTCTTTCCAATGATGCTGGTTAAAATTGTCGCTGAAAAACTTTTACGGTCCAAAAATCAAAAATAAATAAAAAAATCATGATTTTCTGATTTAATTTTTTTTTTAAATCGACTTTTCGTTCCCTAAGCATTTTTTTTAATGCCTAAAGCCCTTATAGATCGCGGCCTCGAAGTTTTAACTACAAGTTACTATGGTTCTCCGGATATGAAAATTTTTCGTATAAACAAAATGGCGGCCGAAGTGAAAATATTTATCTAAAACTTTACAAATTTTTTTCTCGAATACTATAGATTTTCATGAAAATTTTTAAAGAACAAAAATGTCTTAGAATTGGTTATAAAATACCCTCAAATTTTTTCAGAATCATCCGAGAAAATTTTGGGATTTCGGAAAAGTCTCTGAATTGAAAATTTAAAAATTATGTCGGAAAATTTTGAAATAATTTGAGAGCGTTCTTTGTTTGTTTTTAAGACATTTAAGAGTATTTTATAACTAATTCTAAGACATTTTTGTTCTTTAAAAATTTTCATGAAAATCTATAGTATTCGAGAAAAAAATTTGTAAAGTTTTAGATAAATATTTTCACTTCGGCCGCCATTTTGTTTATACGAAAAATTTTCATATCCGGAGAACCATAGTAACTTGTAGTTAAAACCTCGAGGCCGCGATCTATAAGGGTTTTAGGCATTAAAAAAAATGCTTAGGGAACGAAAAGTCGATTTAAAAAAAAATTAAATCAGAAAATCATGTTTTTTTTATTTATTTTTGATTTTTGGACCGTAAAAGTTTTTCAGCGACAATTTTAACCAGCATCATTGGAAAGAGGACACTCGAAAACATAAGAAACAATGGTTCCTGAATTTTTTCCACGAGAATTCATGACATGAGAATAGTTCAAACTCAGGTCTCGAAAAACCGTCCTGTGAGCGTTAATGGGTTAATGTCTGTTTCCATATTTTTTTCATTTGTTGAGAAAGCTTTATATATTTCCGTAATCTTAATTATTGGTTTTCTAATTTGTTCTTTTTCAATTTTAATATTATTTGATAGTTTTTTTTCAATTGTATTCACGTTGTCTTCATTCATACAATTTATTATAACTGCATCTTTATTTTTATTTATATGTAAATTTCTAGTTTGCAGAGTTTTATTTTTGGTAAAATAATGGGCTACAACATTTTCAAGATTAGTATTGTCGTTATTATTTATTTTTTTAACTATTAATCTTGGTACCCTTTTTGTAATAGGTTTGGGCATTATGGTAATCTCAGTATATAAATTTTTGATTGATGTTGTGATTTTATTTTGTTTTTCTTTCAACAATAATTCATTTAGCAATTGGTTTTTTTTTTGTATCATATATAGTTCTTTTAATAAATTTTTTTCAATTTTAAGAACTTGCATTTTGTTAGAATGAAGGGCTTGAAATAGGAGCGTTAGAGGACGCCATCTATCAGTCAGTGCTGCCTACTTCTTTCTTCATGAAGTTCCGCTCTCCGCTCACTTGCTTAGTTTTGAACGACGAGTTTAGCTGGTAATGAACAGCGTGTATTAGATTATTCTGATGAAGAGTTTATTTTAACAAAAGAGAATTAGAAAGAGAGTTGTTGTTTTAATAGTAAATAAAGTTTAAGAGTTCAAATTATAAAACATATTTAGTCATTCAAATATCCTGCCAATAATTTCCACGAGCTTAACATTCCAAAAGGTTACGGGCCAGCCCGCGGATTTGGTGGATATTAATTACGAGAAAAGCTGTTTTCCAAGTAAGTAAAGTGCTGAATATAAGAGAAAGTGTGTGTTAAAAGTGCAATGCGAAAAGTGCTTAGAATAGAAAAATTTAATAGAGGAAGTGCAAAAAAAAAATGGACAAATGAGAAAAAGTGTGAAACAAAGAGAAATATATAGTTAAGTGAATAAAAAGATTAGGTAAATACGTAAATAGCGATTGAAAAAAAAAAATGAATTACAAAGAAAATAGGATGTGACGGTGTAGGCCTGTCATGGCCTGCACCGTGTGCTTGCCTCCCTCTCCTTCTTAGGCAAAGGCGCACGGCCGGCATCAAGCGCACGTTATTATCACGTGCCTGATGCCTGCCCTTTTATTTTTCAGCAACGCACGAGAGTGGAAGGAGAAGCCGTGGACGCGACGACGCGTTCGAGTATTGAGAGTGCGAGAGAGAGAGAGAGAGAGAGAGAGAGAAACTATAGTCTAAGTTGGGCTTGGCGCGCGGCACTTGTCGCGACCGGCATTGCCGCGTGCCGCCGATTAGGAGGCGAGTGGTGGGAGAAGGCGTGAGAAGCCGGCTCTCATGCACTCGCGAGAGAGATTTACGCGACGCACGCGACAGCAATCAGTCGTACGAGTTAGCTGGTGACCATCGCTGCCTGCCCTTTGTTCGGGAAGAAGTCAGCATTCCTCAGCAGATTGGCCGGACGGAACTTCCTCTGCCAGCGACGCAGCAGTCAGGAGTTGCCCTGCAAGAAGCTGTCATCGAGGCAACACCGGACAGCCTTTTCTGCCAGGTCGCCGGCCACGCAGCAGCCAGGGGTTTTCCAGCCTAGCCGCCGGTGGGACACCTTCAAGGCTGTCAGCAACAGCGACGAAATTGGTCAGGTCACCGATTTCTCTCTCTCTCTCTCTTTATATCTCTTCCTTTCCTCGGCGATTCTCACGGTTCGCGTTGCTACGCCAGGCTTTTCCGAGCCGGCGTAGTTTTCGGCAGTGTGTAATTTAAGTAATTGTTTGAGCCGGTTAACAAGGTGACATGGCGCTAACGTGCCAGTCATCTCGTTTAGATTAAGTTTGCGCGTTATTGTTAATAAGTGTTTGTACTTTTGCCGGCGCTCTAGGTAGTGCGTTGTAATAAACGGTTTGTCGACGAGTTGTGTGTGTGAAATTATTTGCCCGCTGTTCTCCTTCCTGCTTTGCTTGGAGCGATACACCGCCTCCCTTGCCTTCCCCCTTTATAAATAATTGGTAATAGTAGTGAATATATCGGCATTGCACGCCGACGCTATTACAAGGATAAAAGGATCAAACGAGAAAACGGGATCATTCAAGAATGCCGTGAAATTTTGAGGAAACTCGTTGGGTGTTTTTTTTTCTTTTATTTAAGACAAATCGACGACCGACGTGCAGGTCGAAACTGGCGCGCAATAAATAGAGATATAGCTATACACGCTCATGCTGTATAAGCTACACAACGTAAACACACAAAGGTCGGCGCATTCCGAGAAGAGAAATTTTAGATTAAAAGAATATAGAACATATAATAAAGAACAAAACAGAGAATTTTCGAGACCTTACGAGAGAAAATATAATAAGTATTTTTTTTGAAAACGAAAGTAAGATAACGAGTTAAATTTAAAAATGAGAATAAATTGAACGAATTTACGATTTAATAATCACGTTTTTTTTTTTTTTTTTTTTTTTATGATAAAAGAATACCAAAACGAGATAGTTTCTATTTCTAATAGAAGTAGTACGAAATGAGAACGAAAAAATAAATTTTTTTTTAAAATAGAGAAAAGAGGCTATTATTAAGAAAGGTAAATAATAGCAAACTAGAAGGGGAGAAAAGTAAAAATTGATATACCATTGACAGAATACGTCGAATTCGTGCGAAAATTTGTGGTACAGGGATAACATTCATTCGGCGTCGGGTGAATTTTCGAGCAAGCTACGGGTGTGTGTAGCACGTGCGCGTACGCCTTTCCCCGAAGATTTTCGATAGCGGTGCTTGAAAACCAGGCGTGGGGGAGTGTGCGTGTTGCATATATTGGGCATGTGAGATCTTCATCAGATTTTTAACGCGAAAATTTTAGATTTGCGGTGCGATTTAAAAATTTGTTAAAAATATTTTGTCAAAAACCTAAATAAAATAGATTTTATTTTTTTTCTATGCTGTATAGATATTTTAAAGAGAACAACATCAAACGAGAAGGAAAAACTAAACTACAAAGAAAGAGGATAATATATAAGAACAGCATTAGGCAAAAGGTATAGTGTGTTCTTTTTTCATAATTTATATTGGATATCCAAAAATGAGAAAAATATAATTATTTGAATTTCAAAAATATTTATATAAAGAGAAAAGAGAAATAATTAAAAGAGTAATAAATTAAATTTTTCGCTAGCTACGAAAACAAAATGGATAAACGCACCTCGGACGAAGACATATTAAAGACAGCATTACAGCCGGGTATAAAAACTCCCTCGGAGACGAGAAAATTTAATCAATTGCTACAAGCGCAATTAGGCGATCCTGAAAACCAGGAAAAGAAAGATGCGCTTGAAGCATACGAAGCAGAGCTACGCAATACCCTAATCGAAACAGAAAGGCAGAAAAGAAGGGACAGAGGCGAAAAGCTAGAGTGCGATGCTATGGATGAAACGAAAGAAGGACTAGACGGAGACGAGGAAATAGAGTCAAACGAAGTCCAAGATACGGAAGAGGAAACAGAGATAGAAAGATTGAAGAGAATGTTAATAGACGTGGAAAGGAAAGAACGAGAAAGAGAAAGAGAACTGGAGGAAAAGAGAAATGAAAACGAGCTCCTCCGTACACAACTTCAAAAGAGAACCCTGGAAGTTGAAAGCTTGAAAATCAAGGTACCTCGAAATATTCTAAACTCTACCGCTCATAATGCAAATATTTCAAATAACGAGCCAAATATTTCGGTAATTGATCGGAAGAATTTAACATTGAATTATGACGTTTCAAATAAACTGTCGGAATCGTTAAATAGTTTAAAAAATACTTTAGAGAATAATAGAAACGCGAATGCAATGAATAATTTAAATAGCTATACGAGAAAGTATACGTTAAGCGCAAAATCTGATATAATAATTTGGCTAGAAAAATTAAAATCAGAGTTAGAAGCAAAAGATCTATTGGACATTATTGACCAAAGAGTAAATGAACCGGAAAACCTTAATGAGAACTTAAAAGCAAAAAGAAAATTAGCAGTGAGAAATATTATAACTAGTCATATTGACGATCAATTTTATAGACAGGTTTTAACATTAAAAGAGCCAAGAGAAATGCTAGAAAAATTAAGAGAATGTGTTAGGGTAGCCAATAATGTAACGCATACTTCGGTGAGGACAAAGCTTTATCAAATAAAAATGCGAAAAAATGAGAATTTTGGAGATTTTTGTAAAAAGTTTGACAATTTAATTACTGAATATGAATGTTATGATAAAGCTATACCACTCACAGATGAAGAAAAAAGATCAGCTCTATTACAAGCTCTTAATAAAGCGATACCTGAATTAACACTACATAGTATCGCATATCTGCAATCTAACCAAAGAGAATTAACGTTAGCAGAAATAAAGAGCTTTGCATTACAGCTGGAGGCGAAGAGAAATGCCACAGTATCACCTGCAGACGTGAAGGACAAGAAAGTCCACGTGGCACAGTACCGCACAAAATCAACTTGCAACAGATGCCATAGGAACGGTTACTGGGAACCTGATTGCGACTTACCAGAAGACAAGTGGTACTGCTACCGCTGTAGCAAAATACACGAGAAGAGACTTGATTGCCGAACGAGAAAATGGTATGGTCAAAATAATAATGAGAACAATAATATTAATAATGTAGATAGAGGCAGTAGTAGAGGGATAGGATATAAATTTAATAAAGGTAGCCATGGTAAGAGAAATAATAAACCTAATAAAGAATTTAATAAAAATAATAACACGAGAAATGGTAGAGGAAATTATAGAGGTAGATTATTTAAAAAGAATAGGGGAAATTATAAGAACAACAACAAACTAGCACAAGTAGCACTTGCAGCAGCACACGCAGCACTGGAAGAAAGAGAAAGGAAAACACAGATACAAGGTAATGTCAATAATAATTTAAAATATTTAAATAATATATCTTTCCTAGCGGATTCAGGAGCGACAGAGCACATAATAAATAAGAGCTTAATTTTAAGTAATTTTGAAAAGAATACGAAAGGAGTAATTAATTAAGTAAGTAATTAAAAGGAGCTTAATTTTAAGTAATTTTGAAAAGAATACGAAAGAGCGCGAATAAAGATCATTCAGCAGATATTGAAATTGACGGTATCGGAGATTTATATTTAAAAACGAAAAATAATAAAATAAAATTAACTAACGTATTAGCAGCAGAAAATATTTCAGAAAATTTAATATCACTAAGACGTTTTGCTGATTTAGATCTAGGAATTTATCTTGATAACGATAAACTAGAAATTTTTGATAAAATTACTAAAGAAATCTATTTATCAGGAGAATATATTAAACCCAATTGGAGAATAAATTTTTCAGTTAAAAATATAGAGAAAAATGACCCAACATACACTTGTAATGCAGAAATAACCTCAGAAAACGATTTTACACCGCAACCTCAATCTGTATCAAAAAATGAAAAAGATACGGAGGGAGAAAAAGAGAAACTACAAGTAGATTTGACACCATTTGAGGTTGGGAGGGAGAAAGAGAGTAGTAAAATCATAGAGAATACAGAAATTACCGATTTTGACCTAGATGCCCAAATTTTAAATAGAAAAATATGCAATTTAGATTTACCAGAACACTCTGAGGAGTTAAAAAAAATTAATATGATAGAGTTAAATCCCAACAATGAGAAATTAGATAAAATAGACATTGGCATGCTTTGGCACATTAGATTAGGTCACCCAAATTTACAATACCTGAATAACTTAAAGAGAAAAAACGAGATTTTAAGACATATTAATTTTGATAAAAATATATTAGAT
Source organism: Phymastichus coffea (assembly GCF_024137745.1). Taxonomy (NCBI): domain Eukaryota; kingdom Metazoa; phylum Arthropoda; class Insecta; order Hymenoptera; family Eulophidae; genus Phymastichus; species Phymastichus coffea. The sequence goes on from NW_026706838.1 coordinate 66,465, forward strand.
TGTGAAACCTGTAAATTTGCAAAAATGGAAAGGCTACCACATAAAGAGACGAGAACTTTAGCAGATAGACCATTCCATACCATAAATACTGACATTATGGGTAAAATCACACCAACATCCTTTCCTGGCAATTTTCAATATATAATAGTTTTTATTGATGAATTTTCGAGATTTGCAAAGTTATATTCTATTAAACATAAAAGCGAAGCAGCAAAAAGTCTCGAGAACTTTATAAATACGACAAGAAATCTATTAGGTAAAAATGAGAAAATGTGGGCATTAGCAGCTGAAGCAGCTGTTAATGTATATAATAGATCACCACATAAGAGATTAAATTTTGATACCCCTTTAAATAAATTAAATCCAAATTTAAAAACACATTTAGAGAAAATTAAGAGATTTGGATGTGTAAGTTATGCACATTTACCTAAAATTGAAAGTAAGTTTTCTAAAAGAGCAATAAGAGTAATTTTAGTAGGTTTTACAAATACTGGATACCTTTTATGGGAACCTACTACCAATAAATTTTTAACCTCGAGAAATGTTAAATTTAACGAGAAATTAGTTTACAAAGATGTATATAAATTAAAAGAAGCACAACAAGAGTTTGAAATCTCAGTCTTAGACAAGAAAAATGATTTAAAAAACAATGCAAGCGAAATTGAACAAAATAATGTAGAACAAGAGCCAGAAAGAGAAAATACTAAACAATCAGAGAACAGCAAAGAGAAACTTAAGAGAGGTAGATCAAAGAAGAGAAAATTGGAAGAGAGTAAAGAACAAAATGAAAATGAAGCTAAAAAACCAAGAGTATCAAAGAGAAACCCCAAACCCAATAAAGATGACATGTTCGTGTACATATCTAAATTTCAAGAGAATAAACCATTCACAATTACTCAAGAGGAAAGATATGTAATGCTAGCTAAAATAAATAAAGATCCTGCTAATTATAGAGAAGCGTTAAAGAGCAAAGAGAAAGTAAAATGGTCAGAAAGCATTGCAGAGGAGAAAAAGTCGATTGACAAAAACGAAGTTTATGAAATAGTCAATAGACCAGAAAATGTAAAAATTGTTGAACTCAAGATGGATTTTTACAAGAAAGTATACAGCCGAGAATAAAGTAACACACAAAGCCAGATTGGTGGTAAGAGGATATCAAGACGACAACGAGTATGAATTAGGAGAAATTTATGCTCCAGTGTTGAGAATGCCATTGGTTAGAGTAGTTCTGTCCATAATTAACATGGAAAATTTAGAGGCTAGACAGTCTGATGTTAAGACAGCATTTCTAAACGGAAAACTGACTATACCAATATATTTGGAAATATCTGAAGGATATGATTACCCTGAAGAGGAGAAGAGAAACAAAGTTTGGAAGCTGAAGAAAGCGTTATATGGTTTGCCAGTTAGCCCAAAAAGATGGTACGAAAAATTCAAAGAAGAAATAACAAAATTGGGACTAGAGAATGATATCCACGACCCAACTTTATTTACCTGGAGAAAAGAAGGTAAAATGGTCATGCTTTTATTGTATTTCGACGACATGATAACAACTGGCAACGATAAAGAGAAAATGGATGAAATATCAACGCATCTAAATAAAGTTTTTGAAATAAAGGAAATGGGAGAACCAGAGAATTTTCTAGGCATGAAAATAATGAGAAATAGAATGAAAGGAGAAATGACTATCACTCAACCAGAGTATATAGAAAACATGGTTGAAAAATTCAATATGAAAGAATGTAAACCACAAGAAACACCTATGGTGACGAAACAAGTAAAGAAAAGAAATTTAAAAAACAAAGAGAACACCACAGAGTTAGAAATACTAAAAGCCCCAACAGCAGCACCATACAGAGAAGCAATAGGAAGTCTGATGTACCTTGCAGGTACAACGAGACCAGACATTTCATATGCAGTAAATTTTATGTCAAGAAAACAACAATCACCAACAAACGAGGACTGGCAAGATGTCAAGAGAATTTTCCGTTATCTCAAAGGTACATCTGATTTAGGACTGGTATACTAAAGTAATGAGAAAGTAATGGAAGCTTGGACAGACTCAAGTTTCCGAGACTTGGAAAATTCAGATTCGACAAGCGGCTATGTAATCAAGCTATTTGGAGATACGGTAGCTTGGAAAAGTCAGAAACTGTCTTATCCAGCAACATCTACTTACGAAGCAGAATATCTTGCTGCAAGTGGAGTAAGTAAAGAGATAATTGCATTGGATAAGCCAATTAGAGATATTTTGGGAAAAACAATGTATCCACTTACAGTAAGAATAGATAATGATTCTTCGAGAAAATGTACACAGATGGAGGGAAGTCATAAGTTGAAATCTTTTGACTACGACATAGATGAGATAAAGAGAAGATTGATAGAAAGAGAAGTGGGAGGTAAAAAGCCTCCAATGGCAGAAACGCATGGGAACTTTGTAAAGTTTTGCGTAATACAGGGAAGACTAAGAGTTGTTAGGGTAGCAACCGCAGATAATACCGCAGATATAATGACGAAACCCCTGCCGTCTCCCTCACATTTAAAATTAAGAGAAAAACTGTTGAAATAAGAGAATAAAATTATATGGATAATTATCATTTTACATTTTGTATTACTAGCAGGTACGGAAGAAAATAGAGAGTAAAGAGAAACCACGGGAGAACAGATGCGCAGTGGAAGCTTGAATCAAAAATTAAAAGGTACCCTGTGTGAAATTTAGATTGTTGTGTTTCTCACTGTAAAAGTAGTGTAGTTTTTATTCCAAAGAAAAGAATTAGAAATTGTTTATTTCAAGCGGAGGGAGTGTTAGAATGAAGGGCTTGAAATAGGAGCGTTAGAGGACGCCATCTATCAGTCAGCGCTGCCTACTTCTTTCTTCATGAGGTTCCGCTCTCCGCTCACTTGCTCAGTTTTGAACGACGAGTTTAGCTGGTAATGAACAGCGTGTATTAGATTATTCTGATAAAGAGTTTGTTTTAACAAAAGAGAATTAGAAAGAGAATTGTTGTTTTAATAGTAAATAAAGTTTAAGAGTTCAACTTATAAAACATATTTAGTCATTCAAATATCCTGCCAATAATTTCCACGAGCTTAATATTCCAAAACATTTCTTCAAAATTTTCATATGTTGTCGTTTCCATGTTTTGGCCAGTTTGAATTGAGCTATCATTTGTCTTACTTCCCCGCTCAAATTATCATATGGTTAGTTTGAAGTGAGCGTTAGGTTAGGATAGTCTTGGCAGATCACGAATAAATTGTTTATGAATTTGATAGGGCTTCTTGCGTATATTTTCACACTAATTCACAAGTATGATAGAAATTTTCACACACTAAGCAAACCACTGCACCAACTTTTGTGGACAGATGACACTTATAATGTTTCTGTAGAGAAGATTTGGGCGGCTTTGAACCGCATGATGTCATGATGACGAATGAATAACCTATAAAAGCCCTAAATTTAATTAAATCCTTTTAGTTTTCAGTTTTCATGATATACGAAATGAAAAGTTATTCTTTAGATCATTCTTTAATACGTAAACTCAATATTTGATCTAAAGTAAATATTTAAAACGTGTTACTGGCCACAAAATGTTCTGCGTGTAGAATCGTTTAATATTAGCACATTGTAGATTTCGTTATATTCGTTTAATATTCCAATTCTAACAGTTCTGAAAGTGATCTAATGTTCGTTGTGATTCGCAGAAGCACGGAAGAGTACGATATTTTACACGGCTCCAGTACTCTAAAGCACCGTTTTGACTCCAACATTCTCTTAACTTTATATTTTTATCTAATGAAAATGACAAAAAGTACAATACTTTCTTTAATATTACTCCATTTGTATTTCATGATTAAACAGATTTCCTCTTTGACAATCTATCCTAACAGTGAGGTAGTATCCGTTCATATTGAGACATAAAATTTGCATATGTAGACTAGTTGATTAGATTATATTTTTTGTCATCGCCGAAACTGTTTATAAATATAAATTGGTATAACACAGACCTATTTATATCTATTTATTTTATTGTTAATAAAATTCAATTTTCATTTAATTATATACTTATGTTACGTGACGGCCTATTATATTACAATTATATACTATCGAATAATATTTTGTTTTCGGGATTTCCGTTCGGACATAGTATAGCTAGCAGTATTCGTATGCGCGACTCGGTGGGAATGAGCGGCAGAAGCTGATTCACGCTGCGTCAGCATGCTGGGACAGCATGCTGCAGTCGGCGTGCTTAGCTAGGTAAGACGAGCCGCTACGAGAAGCATAAACGTCTAAAGCATATGCGCGAGAGAGAGACGGTATGCTAGGGACAAAAGCTATATAATAAACCAGCGAAAGCAGAGCGGGAGAATTAGTCAGTTAGAAGCGAGCGCTCAATTAAGAAGGCCGCATATTTTTCCTACTGAAATTAAAACCATAATAGAAGTTTGAATACTTAATTGTTTGAGTCATAATTAAATATTAGAAGTGTCGAGTACGATTACTTTAATAATTTTGCGTAAACAAAAGTCCAGAGGAATTATCATTTTCTTGCGTGTTGGTACGCTATTGGATAAAGAAGATATTAGACAACTAAAATCATAGGAACTAGCATTGTCTCGCGTGTTACTACAGCATTGTATAAAAAAAAACATATCGGACCAGTTGATCTGATCAGATTTAAAGAAAAAGTGATTGGCCATTTCACGAAGCGAATAATAATCTGGACCAATTTATATTTACAATAATAATACAAAGTAAGTAATACTTTTTATGTAACCGAAAGAATACTAGACATCGCGACGCGAAAATTACGCGTCTGAGAATATATATATATATATATATATATATCTATTCTGTTTAACTTATTTAAGTTGTGAAAGAAACTAGAATAAATATTATAATTGTAAACATCCATAAGTGTATCCATATGCTTCCCCACTATATTAAAGAGAATCACTATTACATTTTTGGTTTTAATAAATAAGCGAAGAACGTTATAAACGTTCAATTATTTATTTCACAAAAACGTTATGGAGTATCGAATTATAATTAACAAAGATTTCATTATTGACGCGCGAACGGGCCGGGGTGCCCGAAAGCCTGACTACCGCCCGAGTCTAAGGCCGCTCGGCTGTTAAAAGAGCCTTCGTACGGGACAAACTCGACTCGCGCGAGTTGTCACCTATCAACTTACAACCCTAACATTTTCTTGCTATTGCTCTTACAAAATATATGATTTGATATCAACTAATTATAAGCGACTTTTACAACTAAATAGTAATTTGGATGTTAGAAAGACTTAACATCAGAGGACATGCAAGAAATGTGTGTCTTAGATTGCTGTCAATGGTGGGCCAAAAGATTTTACAGAAATCAGGAGCTCACTTCACGCGGTTATGAAAACACAAACAGCTAGTTAAGATTTGGTTTCCATCTATTACATTAAATCATTAATGCAATCGACTGATTTACCATTTTATTTTATTTTGTGTAAAAAAATGCAAAAATTTATGCATATACGAGGTGTGATCAAAAAGTAAGGTGAATTTTGAAATTTAGCGGGCTACGTCCGTTCGATCTTCGACTTTTTTATTTGGTTATGTCGGTACACTCGTCTAGAACATACGTTCCAAATTTCAGCTTTGTAGTATGTTTGGTTTGTTTGTGAGAGGCATCAAGGTTAGAAGTGTTTTGCGTGCTCCACGATTTGCTGCTGTCTAAAAACATGGTTCAAAGAGTTTGCATTAAATTTTGTGTGAAAAATGGAATCAAATGTTCCAAAACACTTGAAATGCTGAAAGTGGCATACGGTGAGTCTACTTTAAGCCAAAAAAAATATAAATGACGAACCTCGTTCTGGACGCCCCAGCACATCAACAACTGATAAGAATGTTGAAGAAGTGAAGAAAATAGTGTTGGGAAATCGTCGAATTACCATTAGAGAAATTGCTGATGATATTGGCATTTCATTTGGTTCGTGTCAATCAATTTTGACGAGTGTTTTAGACATGAGACGTGTGTCAGCGAAGTTTGTTCCGAAATTGCTCAATTTCGACCAAAAGAAACGTCGCATGAGCATCGCCCAAGAGCTACTGAATGACGTCAACGATGATCCAGATTTATTCAACAGGGTTATAACAGGTGACGAAACATGGGTATACGGTTATGACGTCGAGACTAAGACTCAATCGTCCCAATGGAGGCATTCTGGATCACCAAGACCAAAAAAAGCACGCCAAGTTCGATCAAATGTAAAGGTTTTGCTTACAGTTTTCTTTGACTGCAGGGGCGTGGTGCATCATGAGTTCTTGCCACAGGATAGAACAGTAGATAAGGAATATTACGTGCAAGTTATGCGCAATTTGCGCGAAGCAATCCGCCAGAAACGTCCGAATTTGTGGAAAAATAAAAATTGGCTTTTGCACCATGATAACGCCCCTGCTCACACATCGTTGCTTGTGCGCGAATTTTTGGCACAGGTACCGTATTCCCCAGATCTGGCCCCCTGTGACTTCTTCTTGTTCCCAAAACTGAAGAGGTCCATGAAAGGACGGCGTTTTGCCACGATTGAGGAGATAAAGACGGCATCGAAGGATGAGCTAAACAAGATCACAAAAAATGATTTTTTGAAATGCTTTGAGGATTGGAAAAAGCGTTGGCACAAGTGCATTATATCCGAGGGGGATTACTTTGAAGGAGATAAAATAAAAATTGATGAATAAATAAATATTTTTTGAGAAAAATAAAAATTCACCTTACTTTTTGATCACACCTCGTACATGTATGTACGTATCTATTTACGTATGTACTATTTATTACTTTATATAAGTACCGTATAGCTCTAAAAAATTTACAGCTTGCAGGACCCTTATATCTGCTTCTCGGTATTTGGATCTGAAAAAAAATTATATAAAAATACCGTACCGAAACAAAGTACAGTGATTCTCGCATACTTACCCCTTGGTATTTAGGTTAATACCTAACACGAAAACCTAATCCTCCTAAAATACTGCCTCAAAATTTTAAACAGAGATTTTTTTTGTTTTATATTATTGAGTAGAAACTTTGAAGAGGCAAGTTGGTTCGGGAATCTCATTGTCAGTAATTAATTACAGCACGTAAGTCCCAGATACCTACTACTTAGTATCTAGGTCAATAATTACGGAAAAAAATAATAGTAGTATAGCAATGTATGTTTCAACTCACCTGCGAGGGGTCCGTAACCCTTTGGTCCCCTGGCTTAACCCTTTCATGTTAATAATAATTATTATTATTGTCAATAATTATTATTTTTAATATTATTATTGTTAATAATTATTATCAACAATATTTGTGGGGGTCCCTGGTTTACCTCTTTGGTTCCCTGGCCTAACCCTTCCATGTTAATAATAATTATTTATAATTATTAATGTTAATAATAATTATTTATAATTTTTTGAGAAAGGTTCCTAGGGCTCCTAGTCCATAGGGACCCTACCTATTGATTTCTGTCTAATTTAATTAAATGTATTTTTAAAAAGTTATAAATATTATTGATAATTTACTTGCTACATTGAAAATGAATGAAATGAATAGAAATCAATAGAATGAAAAAAATGAAGAGACAGATCGGAGAATCGAACCGATTGGGTATTGGTAATCAAACCTGGGTTGGCAGGCTAGCGCTCTACCACTAGAGCCAATGCCACATGTACCTTAGAGGATGCTTATTGTGTATATTAGCTACACGCACATACATTTGGTATAGGGTCCGAGCGTGCGGAGGAGGGTCTTGATAGTTCTAACTTGAGAATGCGATGCTATAGTAGTAAATGCGTGCACTCTCTCCTTCTCTCTAGCTCTGGCTCAGCGTGGACCACATCGCGCGGAGGAGGAGGGGAGCGCTGCTATAGTAGTCAATGCGTGCTCTCTCCACGAAGGGAACTTCACTTTATACTATAGCTGTTTTCGTGAGAATGCTAGAGACTACGAGTGCAGTAGTTCGACTGACATCTCCTGGAGATATTCCTCCTAAACATCTCTACTAGGAGAGAACCTTATTCCCATCCGTTCACCCTTTCTTGCAATCGAAATGATTATTTTATTATTTAAATAAGTTCGCATTTTATTATTTATTTAATATTTATTATTTTTTGATTATACAGTGAGTAGAGTACACTTTGTCTATAATCCTTATGTTCAGTGTCCGACATAGCTATTTTTAAATATTCAATCGAATTTTCATATGAATTATAGTCGTTTGAAAATATTTCGACGGTATCGATCCCTTTTGATTTCGCTTTTTTTGACTTTCCATCATCCAATCGTACTCGTATATCTTTTGTGTGTTTACCGCAGTACATACTATATTCTCGTAATTTTGACTATGATATATGCATTATAACGGCCGGGGCCGTTTTCGCGGAAGATTATCCGCGCACGAGGCCGAGCATGGCCAAGCGGGCAAGCGAGCGAGGAGTGAAGAGAGAGAGAGAGAGAGACAGAGCGAGACTCGATGAGGCGCGTGCCGTAGCGGTAGAGTGGGGGGAGAAAACGATTTTCGAGGACTTGGACTTAGACCGGCGAGGAGGAGTGATTGTCACGTGCGCGCGCGAACAAAAGAAAAAGGGAAAGAGGAAGAAAATAAAAGTGAAAGTGCGCAAGGGAGTGAAGATCATCCCCGAGGATCGCCGGAGTCCGTGGATCGTCATCTCGAGTGGGTGATTACCAAGGGCAGAACTTGCCCGCCCGAGCAAGGGCGGTAACGAGGGCGGTTAGCGAGTGGTAGTCTGTCTGCAGCAGCCACTTCACGGTGAGTTTCGTTGCGTTTGTAAGCGATCATTTAGCGTGCGATAGTTGCGCGAGCGAGCGTCTCTCTCTCTCTAAAATAGTATTGATAGCGAAATCTCAGCATGCGGTATTGTATGAAAAGTTCGTATGAGTAAATAAAGCCCGATTTAACCTGTTTAAGCGTTGACTTTGTGTTGGGCGTACCCAGGAAGGCACCTCTGTCCCTTCCCACGTCCGTGATTAGAACTCACGCACACTCTCGTGCTTAGCCGTGCTTTCGCGATCCCTTTTCAGGGCAGCGCGTGCCCGCCCGTATTCGGCGGAACGCCAGGAAGCGGCTAGCTGATCGGGGCGGCGGTAAGCCCCGCACCGACCAGTGAAAATAAAATCCTTAGCGGGCCGCGAGAATAATTTGATTATTTTCTGGGCCGTTACAGCATGATGATTTAAATTTAAGACTTAAATCTTTTCAGTTTCGATCTCTCATTTCAGTTTCGATATCTAAAATGTTTCTGTAATTAAAAAAAAATAATTAAATTCGAATTTAGAATTTTATACAATTGTATATTATTTGAACCTACTTTTCAGGAATAATTTTTTTGAGCCATTGCTTCTTTTGTAATCCTTTCACATAAATATTTCTACAATTATGCGTATAGTATAATTAAAAAAATTATATGGTAAAATACCATTTCTCCATAATATACTTATAAAATTGATTATATTAAATATTTCAAATAAAATCAATGTTAATTAACGATAATAAAAAATAAATACCATGTTGATAAAATTCCAACCACTTATTAACACTTCAATATTCAATAGACAGTTTGAGTCAATGATGCAGAGGTTCAAAACGTAGTACTGTATGTGAAGTATTAGAACATACTGGTAAATAGGCAAACTCCTTACAAATAAAAATATTATAAGGACCCCCCACTCTTACGTTTTAGCTATCACTTCCATATACTACCTACAGAGATAATAGTGTTGCTTGCAGAGCCCTCACTTTGCTAGCAGTGCCCTCACTTTGTAGATAGCGCCATCAGTTTGCTGGCAGCGCCCTCACTGAACCTTTATAAGCCGCTTCGGCCTAGCAAAAGAGCGCAGTCTCTCGAGACAGTCTGCGAGCTAAGCTTGCCTTACCTTACTCCATTTGCAAGTAGTTCCTCAGTAGTTAGTTGAATCCTTATTGATTTGTTAAACAAATCAATATTAATTACCAACTGAGAACGAGGTCTTTTTAGAGCTGTTCACTACCTTTTGCATCCTCTCATCATAATAATTCTTCATATAACTACAGACAAGTGCCTCTACAAGACAATGAAAACCAGATAACTAACAACATAACTTCTATCGCCTATTTTGAAGAAACAATTAAATATTTGTGGAAAGCTTATTATCAACAGCAAAGTCGTCGTTATCATCAACATGCTGTCAAAGAGAAGAAGCACAAGTCGATATGCCACTCGATTTGACTGCTACTGTAGGTACTTAAATTATACAAATAAGTAAATGATTAATAAATATAAATAAAAAATTATAATTAAAAATTTTATTTTACAGAGAAATATTCCGACGGTGAAGAATCTCGAGTATGTTCGACGAAAAGTTATATTAATTTCGGCCCAATCAACAGTCAGGAAACCTACTCGCCCCTCGTCGTCCTATTAAATAATTAAAAGAATAATATTAAAAAGAAAAAAAAAATTTGTAAAATTGGTAAATTTTATAGAATAAAATAAACTAATAAAATAAACTAAATAAAAAAAATAAATAATGCGTTAATTTACTTTTATGAGAACACGTAAGATGTATATAGCATATATATATAGGGCGTAGCATACAGTATAGAGCCCTATAGAGCTTGCGTGTAGCTATAGTTAGCTTGGAGAGGAAATGGAGAACAGTAGTTTACTACTATACTAGAGATGTCAACTCAAGCGAAGAAGAGAGGGACAGAGATTATGCGTTTACTACTACAGTAGTGCATCCTCAAGCTAGAATTGTAGATAACATGCACACTATGATTCACGGTGAGCCAGGGCTAGAGAGAGAGAGAGAGAGAGAGAGTTACATATACTGTTATGATTAGGTATTAAGTAAAGACATATATTTAAAATTAAATGCTAATATTCATAAAATTTAACATGATGTATAGTACGTTATACATTTTAATTTGTTTAGCTTATATTTAATTGTAATAATTACATGTTATTTAGAGAGTATATTAACTATATTAAACTAATTTCTTTATATAGCCGCTGATACGAGGGGGGGGGGGGGTCAATAAGTCTTTACAAAAGGAAGGAAAAAAAAGTTTTGCGTATGTAATTTTTTTTTATTTTTCAACATAATCTCCTTGAAGGTCGATACATTTTATTAAACGGCCTTCCAGTTTTTTTAAGCCATCATAAAAATATTATTTCTGAAAACCCTCAAAATAGGCATTTGTTTTAGCGATGACTTCTTCATTCAACGTGAATCGTTGTCCGGCAAGCCATTTTTTGAGGATAGGAAATAAGAAAAAGTCACTGGGAGCCAAATCTGGCGAATATGGTGGATGGTCAATTAATTCGAACTTTATATCTTTAATTTTTGCCATCAAAACTGCACACGTGTGAGCTCGAGCATTGTCTTGAAGAAAGAGGCATTTTTTTTGTTCAAGTAAGGACGTTTTTCTTTGGTTTTTTTCTTTCAGCTAACCTAATAATGACGCATAATATTATCCAGTGATCGTCTAGCCCTTTTCCAAGTAACCGATGTAGATGATTCCATAAGCATCCCAGAAAATCGTGGCCATAATCTTGCCAGCTGACTTTACTGTCTTTGGGGCTGGTTCTCCTACGGTAATCCATTGTTTGGACTGTTCTTTGGTTTCAGGAGTGTAGTGGTATACCCATGTTTCGTCTACAGTTAAGAGTCGACGCCAAAAGTCTTCCGGATCACGACGTATGCGTGCCAAAAGAGCCTCAGAGGTGACCACGCGGGTTCGTTTATTTGCAACAGTGAGAAAATGCGGCACCCATCTTGCTGATATTTTTTCATCCCCAATTTTTCATGCAAAATTGAAATGATTGTACCCTTTGATACCCCTATAGCCTCGATTAATTCTCGCAATTTTAATCTTTTATCACCGAACAACATGTTGTGGATTTTTTTAACCATTTCGGGCGTACTCACTTCTGCGGGACGTACTCGCTTCGCTCGGGCGTAAATGCCACACGAGACAAGAATCTACTTTCCTGCACTTGTATCGTAATGTACTATTATGTAAAGTAACTTTTATTCAAATAAATATCATAATAATAATAAATAATTTTTGTTTTATTTTTAATGAAAAGAGTCCATTAGAACAAGTCAAAACCTGATTTAGTACAAACACCTGTGACTCATTTACCTCTCCACAATATATTTTATAATAAATTTATTGTACATACTTTATTGAAATAAAGATACATTTTACATAATCTGAAAGTAATATATAAAGATCATAATGTTTCATGATGGCTCTTGAAATTCGCTCTGGTTAAATAAGTTGGAATTCAGCATCGAGCTCGAGAATGATCCGATTGTTATCTTCTTCCTTAAAGTTTGTCACTAAATAGCAATGATTTTATTCAAGTTCATAATCATTTTTCTCCAGTAGTGGATCAAAGGGCTTCATAGCTATTTTATCTAACATTTTCAAGTCGATCTTGCTATCGAAGACTTGAGAATAGTGGAGAAGGAAATGTATACTACTGGTGATGATTCTTCTAACAGAATGATGTTTTCCCAGCTCTTCTCTCTCTCTCTCTCTTAAGACCTTTACCTCACTACTAGACTTTTTTTGTTTTCTAGCCGCCAGACCGCCTTCCTCCATTTGCTGCTTTTTCCACCTCCACTTAGATTTTTAGTTTGTTAAGTGTATATACGAGTACTATATCAACATATCCCAAAATCATTTAAATCGGTGAGGTCAAATTGGGGTGGTTCCCTTGTTAGTTGCATAATACGAAGTTGGAAGCGTTCTCGATCTGGTGCAAGCTGCTCCCACACTCCTTTCCTCGAGTATTTGTCTTCAATAGGAAGATGATGAATTTGAATATTATCCGAGAACCATACATGCTTCGAAGCACGAATGCTCTTCTTGCTTCTTCTAATAGGTGCCATGATGAATCACAAGAGGATAGTCTTGCTATAGCTGTTTCTTCTCACTGAATGATGATAACGCAAGCTATGCATCCTTTTTATAAATATATTACAACTCGAATGACCGCCCTCTATCGGATCTTAAGGTTAATTATACGAATAGTGAGAGCCCCAACCTTCGTTCTCACCTGTGAGATACTTCCTTTTGAATCGTCACTCATGAGTCACCTTTACAATGAGATAAAATTCATTGGAAAGGGCTACATTATGGACTTCTTTTACCTCTCCATAAAAGGAAATAAGAGGATACTTAAATAAAGGAAAAAAAAAAGACTATTCGATTAGATATATTTTTTTATAAGTTATAATGCAACTATTTACATTAGTATTATAATATATTAATTATTATTCGCTGAAGATACAATTATGTTTAAATTCGAAGTTTGAACCGACAATATGGTAAATAAAGAGCTTCTCCTTCTCGCTAGTTTGATGTAGGTTTATTAATATTTTTTCATCTTTTCCTAGAAGTACATTAACTCTTTTGGGCAAGAATACCTCAAATTCATCATCTATTGTAATAACAACGCTAAATCTATATTTCGTTGTTAACGATCTAACTTTAGTAACTTGATATAATGTATTCGGTGTAAGTTGGAGCATCGCCTTCCGCGGAAGGAAAGTCGTCTTGGAAATCTTACAAGTAACCCTACCCAAGTGTCACTCACCGATTTTAACCAAATTTGGCACATCGTTAGAGCACTAAAAAATATTGAACCCGTGTTTTTTTATTTTGGCCGAATCCACTGTTAAGGGGTAGAAACCACCCCTAATAACCCCTAACCAGGCTAACCCACCTAACTCTGGGTAGAGCGAGTTTGATTAGTTATTTTTTCACAAGAAAGTTAACTTCTCAACCCGGATAGGCTAACCCATTTATAACCTGATATAACCGATCCCCACAAATCACTATATCCCTTATAAACCATCCCTATCAACCCCTAAGCAGGCTAACCTACCTGGCCCTGGGTAGAGCGAGTTTCATCAGCTGCTTTTCTGTAAAAAAATTAAGATCATAACCACTGATAGGCCAACACAACCTGAACCTTGATGTACCTCATCCGCACAAATCCGCACAATCCTCATAAACCGCCCCTATCAATTTCCAAGTATTAAAATGCTTCTATCTTTCAATACATAAAAAATATAAAAAACTTAATTTAAATTAACCTTTAAGGTGTACTATCCTAAAGCTTCAGTTTGGTACACTGTGGATGTATTTACAGTCTCTTTTACAATTCGTATCTTGATTTAATTTTCTATTTTATTAAATTTAAATATATTTTATATTTTATTAAATATAATATTTTTTAACAAAAGTAAATTTTTCTGGAAATATGACAAACATTTTTTTATTAAAGTATAAATATTATATTTAGAGATTTACAAGATCAAAAGTGAATTTTTCACACATTTTTCAATTTTACATCCGGGTATTTTAGTCCTGTATGTACCTTCAGGGTTAAGTTTACGCGCAATCAGATGATATTAATTGATTCTAAGGAATAATATCGAAACGTCAACCTTAAGCATCATTTAAAATACCTATACCAACTAAAAACAGAACATAATTTAAATTTATCTACTATCATTTTTTATATCAACTTATAAGAAATAAAATCAAAGAGAAACAGAAGAACCGTGTGGAATAAATAATTTGATAACTTACGAGTATCTTTTTCTTTCTTTTTATTCAATAATAATTCAAATAGCCCACCATGCTGATGAACCCAAAAAATATTTTGAATTTATTGTACTCTGCATTTAATGACCCAGCATATAATATCCAAAGTCAAATAACAGATGAAGAACGATCTTTTGCTTCGTATTTAACAGACCTAATAAAAGTTTCATCGAATACTAAAATTTTTGTTGAAAATTACGAAACTTTATGTTACTATGATGATAGCGTAGAAGCTAATGCTATAAGCGTGGAAGATGAAGTAGAAGAAGACTTCGATGACTATGAAGAAAAAGAAATTTCTGACCAATCAGAGGATGTCGATTTGGATTATAAACAACGAGCAGTTACTTTTTGGCGTAAAAGTAGTACTAAAAAAAGGAGAAGTTTGGATTCAGTAAAGAAAAATTTTAAGATGGTAAAGCATGAGAGAATGCTGTACAGATGGGAAAAAGAAATAGAAAAAGGAGGATCCAGATTAGAAAAGTTACGCAATATTTCAAAATACGTTTTACAGCAATTCAATAATGCTACTGAAAATCGTTTACCTGTTCATGATATCGATTTAAAAAGATGGGGGTTATTGGCAAAAGAAAGTGTACAATTCGCTTCAAAATATTTTAAAGCGTCGCCAAAATGGGTGCATAATTTTAAAGTGAAACATGGAATAGTTTCAAGAAAAATTAATATGTTTGTTACTACTGCACAGTTGACAAATCAATACGAATTGAAACAAGCAGCTTCTGAATTTGTAGACGAGGTATGGTCAGAAGTGGAAGCAAGAGGTAAAAAAAATATTTATAATTCTGACCAATCAGGGTTTAATCTAGAGGTTCACACTGGCCGTACTTTATCAATCATAGGCACCCAAAAAGTAGAATGTCTAGCACAGTCGATAAATTCTTTAACACATAGTTATACAATTCAGCCAATCGTTTCAGCAGATGGAAAACTACACTCACCTTTGTTAATAGTTTTAAAAGAACCTGATGGTAAATTTGGACCATTGGTACAATCTACTATTTATAAAGCAGATAATATTTATGTTTTACCTTCAAAATCAGGAAAACTAACATCTGATATTGTAACTGAATGGTTTAAAAACGTTTTTTTACTTGCAGCTGATACGGAGAGTTTATTAATTTTAGATTCTTGGACTGGACAAAATGAAAAAGTATTTGAAAAATTGGATACAGGTATGAAAAATATTCAAATTAAAACTATACCTCCTGGAACGACGGGAATGATACAGCCTTTAGATGTCTATGGATTTAGACCGTGGAAAAATTTTGTAAAAAACTTTTCAGATATAGTTATGTTGTACAATTCTAGCATTAACTTACATTTACGTAATAACATTTTAAAATTACAATCTCTTACGCATAACCAGTTTTCTTCACCACGATTTACAAACATGTTCAAATATGGATGGTACAAAAGTGGTTACGTACTTGAAAAACCAAATAGTTGGCAAATCCCTGTTCAGTATTGTTTTCAACATACTGATGTTAAATGCCACTTTTGTATTCTATTTGGGATTGTCACATGTGCATGGTGCACCAAATGTCTTTGTATAAACCACTTTTTTGCTCTTGACAATGTCGATAAACCACACTATTATAAGCAATACGTTAATTCCACATAAATATTAAAATAATAATAGTAATTTCATTATGAATATTTTATATTTTAAATAATAGTACATTTTTTATTGTTTCGTGTTACTTTTGTCTTCACTAATTTTATGATATTTAAACGAACTCCACTTACTATAAAAAATCTTTTAAAATTCCAAACGGCCCTTTTCATGGCCAAATGATGTGCAAAATCCGATCGATAACCTCCACGCGGTGCACATTGGGTCACGCTAATGTCGATGGTTCTTCAAAAAGTAATTTCAAATCACAGTTACTGTTATTCTCAAAATATTTGAGGTCAAAAGATTTCTTTCAACTTTTTAAACCTTAAAAAAAATACAAAGATAATACAAGAAAAGTATAGTCGTTGTTACAAAAAAAAGCTTGCGAATGAACATTTTATTTGAAGAAGCTTACTTCCAACGAGTTGGCTGCGGTTTTATTTATTTCTATGAAATTTACAGGTTTTAACTCATTTTTTATACAAAAGTTTTATTACAAAGTAAAATTTTGTTTACCTTTCTCTGGTTATGATCTTTATTTTCCTATAGAAAAGCAGCTGATGAAACTCGCTCTACCCAGGGCTAGGTGAGTTAGCCTGCTTAGGGGTTGATAGGGATGGTGTATAAGGGATATAGTGATTTGTGGGGATCGGTTATATCAGGTTATAAATGGATTAGCCTATCCGGGTTGAGAAGTTAACTTTCTTGTGAAAAAATAATTAATCAAACTCGCTCTACCCAGAGTTAGGTGGGTTAGCCTGGTTAGGGGTTATTAGGGGTGGTTTCTACCCCTTAACAGTGGATTCGGCCAAAATAAAAAAACACGGGTTCAATATTTTTTAGTGCTCTAACGATGTGCCAAGTTTGGTTAAAATCGGGGAGTGAAACTTGGGTAGGGTTACTTGTTAGTTATTGCTGAGAAATCCATTCTGGAAAATAAAAAATCAAAGAATTAATTATTTATTTATATATTACTAAAGTATTAATAAACTAAAATTATTTAAATGTCTTACTTGTTTCAATGTTTAGTAGAAGATCTATTGGAGGTTGAGGGTAAGACTGATGCTTGAGCGAGAGTTGAGCAACTGTATCGAACAAGAGTGAGCTCTCGGTTTTATAAGTGTCAACCCCACTCTTAAACTCAATCGCCGTCGCCACTTCCCTCTCTTTTAGTCTTCCCTCTCTCATGATTCTTCATCGAAAGTCATTCTCCAACTCTGTAGACTCTGGTATCCATTGTTTCTCCCTCTCCATTACTAGTCATGAGCGCCATCTAGTAACTGTCGAAGGAGTAGAATTATTTATTATCTAGAATTATTTTCTTATATTCTAGATATATTCTAGATATATTCTTATATATCTAGAATTATTTTCTTCAATTCTGGGTATTTTCAAAATACTATTTTCTTCTATCACTTTGTCTTCTTCTCTATACCTCTTTCTTCGTAGCTGTTCAACTCTTTCTTTCATGTAGGTAATTTCGAGAGTTTTATAATGCCCCCATGGAAGTGTGTCCATATTATTATCAAAAATACAGCGTTTATCATGATGAGGGCTTAGTGCTGTCTTTTCCTCTCTCTCTCTGTTATTACTTGATGTAATTTAGATCGAATATTACATTGGATACGTTTAATAATTTCCAGGGAGGGGGGCAATAAGGGCTCCTTATTTATTATTTCGATACTGTATAGTTTACTTCGTAACCCAATATACTCTCTAATAATAGCAGCATTGCACTCATCCTTCATAACAGCGAGAACTTTTTTGTTAGCTAGAGGCATACTAAATTGATTATCAGCAAGATAGTCTGATGTGTCAATTTTATCAATATCTACTTTCATGATCTCATACATATCGACATCTTGAATTTCATAAATGAGGCTATCAGTATCAGTATAAAGTAATTTACATTTAGGTTTTCTAATACTAATAGTTGTCCAGGATAATTGAATAGCAGCTAAATTTTCATGAAAGATGGAACTATTATGGAAAGTTGGTTGGGAAATTCGAGCTTCAGCGCCATATCTACCGCCCCATTGATTGATCAGTTTGACATCTTTTCTTTTACTTTCGTCTACAGTATTAATCATGAGCTTGTAAGATAATTTCTCAAACTCATTTTTAGTTTTCTTTCTTTTTCCGTATTTAAATCAATATACGAGGTCTGTCCGGAAAGTATCGGGCCTACATTTATATTTTCGTACTAGCGTTATTCCTTATCATCTGGTAGGTGGCATCCTTCAAAGTAATCCTCACTTGATTGAATAACACGGTTCCATCGATGTTTCCACTTTTCAAAACAGTCCTGGAATTCACATTTAGGGATAGCCTTAAGTAAACTCGTCGCATTGTTTTCAACTGTTGTTTTGGTCATCGAATCGGTGTCCTTTGAGTGGTTTTTTTAGTTTTGGAAACAGCCAAAAGTCACAAGGGACTATGTCGGGACTGTATGGAGGATGGCGAAGCAATGCGCTATTGTGTTTGCTGAAAAACTGCTGCACAAGATTGGATGAATGCGCTGGCGCATTACCGTAATGGAGAAGCCAGTCACAAGCTCTCAAATATGGACTAAAACTCAAAAAGATATATAGAGCGCTAGAATTCAAATAAAAACAATGGCTGAAACCATATGTTGATTTAACAACTGAAAAAAGAAAGCAAGCTAAAAACATGATTATCCACGCATGTGGATAATCATGCCGGAGATAACGGGGCGGGCATACCCAAGCTCACGACTACGGGCCTGAGCCTTGACAAACAGGTTATGCAGGGGTTGAGGCAGCAACTGACGAACGAAAATGGGGTTTCCTGAACCACAATCAAACACGTCTCTCGCCGTCTTGCCAGCAAGCCTCTTCGAGCTCTCGATCAGGATGTCCCGAGAGACAGTAGAGTCGATTCGGACCACAAAAGCTGTTGTTGTGAGAGAACTGGAGGGCCCCGGTGAAGCCATGTCATTTTGTATTGGGGGAGAGCGAGAAGGCGTCCATTTTCTGGTGGAGGCTATGCGGTTGCGGGCATTTGAGTAGCCCACTGCATCAAAAACCAACCCAGCGGCGTCCTCCAGCGTTCCGGAAAACTCGTTGGGAAGGCCCAAAATCAGCAGCTCACATCTATCCCTAAAACCCAGGCAGGACCTCAATGTCTTCACATCGTCAGCGACGCGCTCCACCCTGGTGAGGACAGAGGCCTGTCCAGCACGCATTTCGCTACGAAGGGCCTTAAAGTCATTCTCGACAAATCGAGAAAACCAAGCCGGAGCAGCGTTATCCATGGCGGGACTGGAACGGTGAGGAAGAATTAGTGGTTTGTCAGGTAAAGCTGGTGATGAAAGAGTGGAAGGGCTGGTAGACAAGTGATTCGCAGGATAGAGGAGCTTGGTGACTCGAGATGAAGATGGTGAATATGGCGAGGCAATACGCTTGCGATTTTGAGCAGGTTGAGTGGAAGCCAGAGAATCTGTGGTGTTATAGGACGAGTATGTGACAGAAGGGATAAGATTTGGAGCAGTGGGATTTGGAATGGTTGTGGAAATTGGAACAGACAAGCAGTCGCGACAAGAGAAAACAGATGGATCAGAGGAGAGTGCTAAATCCGAGCAAAAACTATGAGAGAGTTTGGCACAATGAACACACTGCAAGACTCTGTCGGTTTGACGACTCAGTGCATCGCCACACACGGAGCAAGTGGACAAGACCATGAGACAAATATTATAAAATCAATCCGGAGATATATATAAACTAGTGTACAATGGGTAGAAAGAGAAAAATTTTTATGCGAAAACGGTTTGATAATTTTGTAAAATTGAAATGAGAAATCTCTTGACCTGAATTTGAATACGTGTGACAGAGTGATAAAGCAATCAGACAAGTACGAAAGACTATGCAAGCATATTCAAGTCAAAAAACGAACGAGATCGTTACACGAAACAAGCAATGTAAATGAAATTAAGATTTAAGATATTTGAATTTGGCGCAATTTAAATGATTATCGACTGAGAGTAATAGACAGAGTATAGAAGCTTATGTATGATAGCGCAAGTGACATAGATCGCTGTGGTAGAAATACACTCGGACGATAGCATCGAGATTACTAAATGTAAACAACGGATTTAAATTCGAACAGGATGTAAACATTACATGGAACTTGAAACGGATAGACTTAAGACAAAAAGACGATGACAAGAATATAAAATGTAATGAGATGAGACACTTTGCCACAGATGATATAAAATAGATGAAAAACGAACGAACACGAGTGCTGTCAAATACAGACGCAGATGATAACTCGGCGCGACCATGAATTTACTCGCTTTAGTTTTTGAAATTTATGCTAAATGAGAAAAGGAGCGATGATCGGCTATTTGTTATCGTTGACTCAATTCACTTGAATATGTATTGTTTATAAGCACAAAAACTTCACAAATTTTACGTTAAAGAATGATTTAAGTATGATTTAAGTATGCGACACTTTTGTAGATAAATTTCAGACGGACTGAGATGTACACTGAAAGACAGTGGAGCTATACTTAGACAATTTTGAATGTTAGCTGGTCGTTTGCAGGATGTGCAGGTAGCCGTAAATAAAGCTGGAGTGCATGTTGATTAAAGTCGCTTGTAAAAATGCTGATTTCTTGGTGCAGGCTCGTTCTCCATGGTGAGCAAGTAAGCCGATGGAAGGTGTGTGTCTTGATTTGAGTTGACAAGTGAGGTTAGGTTGTGAGAGCAGAAATGAAAATCAACCAGTGGCCTGTTTATTTTAGTTTTAAACTTGTGACGGAGAATTTCGGCTCGCCGACTTCTCTTTCGTCTCTCTCTCGTCCGTTCGCTACGCCCGGGCTGAGCGTGTGTTGGTATGCACTCTCATGCCTGGTTTTTCTCTGTTTGAGGTGCGGCGAACGGGCGTTGGCGGAGCTGGATGCGGCCGACGAGCTGGCGATCCGTTGCCAGGATCGTCATGCGGGGGAGCGAGCGGAATGGGGAGAGCGCGGCCGAGGGGGGAAATCGGCAGTTTCGTTTGGGCTGGCCGATCGCGTGCGCGCGTTTGTTTTTCGTTTGTCGCCGTTTCGGATCTTCCGTTGGTTTTTGGAAGCGGTGCGGTGCTTCGCCACGTTTTTTGTTTTGTGGATGCGCACCCGGTGTGTGGGCGCGCATCGGTGGTTCATTTTTGTTGTGAGTGAGGAGTGAGTGGCTGGGTCGCGCCCAGCCAAGCCTTGCCGCCCAGCACCGGTGTGCGTGGGTAAGGGCGAAGCCCGTACCGCCGGCGCGCGCGTGTTCGGCGAGCGAATCCGGCGAGCGGCTGAGCAGTGGGACCAGCAGCAACAGCAGCCGCAACAGCCGCAACAGCAACAACAGCAACCGCAGCAGCAACAGCAGTAACAGCAACGACATCAGCAGCAGCAGCAGCAGCAAGCCGCATCCGTTGACCGGGAGCGGCCATCTCCACCTGAGGTCGTCGTTGGCAAGGTCGGTGCCGGTTTTCTCTCTCTCTCTCTCTTTCTCTCGCTCTCTTGCATGTCCGGGGTGTTCGCGGGTGCAACGGTGCAGGTCGAGCAGTGATGCCGGCCCCCGTTGCCGGGTTTTGAGTTCGCGGGCGCTTAGGCTTAAGCGGATTATCGGGCAGTGATTGCCGATAATCCGGTTAAGCGGATTAGCGATTTTTGTATTAGGCCGATTTGCGAGACGGAGTGTGCGTGCTCCGTCTAATTATTAATTTGTGTGTTTTTCCTTTCATTTTCTTTTATTGTGTTTATATTAATAAATTAATAATATATATATATGTGTCATATATTATTGCGTTAACCCGTTCGTTTTCCCGATTTTCCTTCAATTCGTGCGCGATTGGCACACACGCTCGGTGTGCCATTCAGTCGTGGGAGCATTCGTGCCTCCCGAGCCCTCCTTTGATAAATATTGTGCGGACGGCCGCGAGCAAGTATTCTTCAACGAATAGTCGGCTTATATAACTCCGTTACATGGCATCCCTTGTGGGGAGGGCGCGACGCGTGCGCGAGTAGGATGATCGCGAATCGGTAGCGGTGACAGGTGCTTTTCTTTTCAGGAGGTGGAGGGGGTTTTTCTTTCAGCAAACCGAAGCAGCTTTAGCGTGTTTCTGGGACTGGCGGTTTCGGCGGTCGGTTGAGTGGCAGGCAGTGATTGCCGCGACCCTCCTTGCGGCCCGGCCCGGCCAGTGGTTGACCGAGAGACCGCAGGACAGGCGCTGTTCCCCCCCCCCCTTCTTGTCCCCTTTTGGTGCCGAGGTCGTTGACGTGATTGTTGTTGTTTTTTTTCGTTTTCGTTTTTTTTTTAGGATCGCTGGGCAGCGATCGCGTCGCGTCTGTCGCTCGGTCCCGTTAAGATGCCGCCCCCCGCAGCCGACGCGAATTTGTTTATGCGCCGATTATCTAGGCAGCCGGAGTTACAGCACCTGAGGGCCAGCATCACCAGGGTTCCGCGTGAGGAACTGGTGAGGTATATGCGGACTCAGGGGCTAACTACAGAGGGTGGACTCCCGGTGCTACAGGACCGCGTTTTCCGCGTGTTCTTGGCGAATACGCGATCCGGAACTGAGGTGCCCCTTTTCCCCTCTGACTTTATGTCGGGGCGCATCCCCGATTCCTCCTCTGGCGAAGCGCACGACGTAGTGCCGGACCAGAGTTTGCGCGCACGGTTTGAGGATACTCTGGCCCGGAATCCTTTTTTCGCTCGCACGGAAACGGGTGACGTGTCCTTGCTCAGCTCAACGGTCCAGGGGAAGGTGAAGCACTCCCCTCCTGGAGTTGGGCCGGTCTTGAGCGAGGACCAGGGCAACCGTACCCTGCTTGAGGAGGAAGTCCGGAGCGCCTCGACAGGCTCCGACTCCGGTGATACCGTGAGAGAGGCTGCGGTAGCTGCGGCGTTGCCACGGGGGGCCCACCTGGAGCAGGCTGAGGGCCCGGGGGACGTGGCTGCCGGACCCGTCCCGGTTCCAGCGGTGCCAGTGCCGCCCCTTGACCCGCTATTTTTGCAGCAGGTGTTGGCGGCCTTGCAGGTTCTGGGTTATGGGCCTGCTGGTACGGCCCCGCTGGTGTCCGGGATGCCGACGGTACAGCCCTCCCCGCTGCGGCCCCGGCCCCCGATGGGCCCGGGTGGCCCCGCAGCTGACCCCCAGCGGGGGGAGCGGTTAACGGGTTTGGACTCTCCCAAACGCAGGTGCCCTCGCAAGCTCGCACGCGAGTGGCGACAGCACTTCGCCGCCTCGAGTGGATTCGAGGAGGAGCGACGACCTGTCCTGACGAGGCCCCCGCTGCTGCTGTCCTCAACGTCAGACTCGCCTAGTGAGGCGAGCAAGGCGCATTTGAGGCCCAGGAGACGGCCGCGCAGAGGGCGGCACAGCCGGGAAGCCACGAGTTCCTCCGAATCCGAGCCCTCCATCGCTGGAAGTTCTTCCAGCGATGACGTGAGCGCGTGCCACCGGCGACGCCATCACCGGTGTCGTCGGGGGCGCGTACGTTCGGGCCATCGAGGCGCGCGCAGGGAGAGGTCGCGCGGCCGTTTGAATGGCAGGCCCGCCGATGCGATTTCGGCGTTTAGGGCCTGGAACGTGCGGTTCAACGGCGCCGCGGGATCGGGTGCAGAACGCTTCCTGGAGAAGTTGAAGCGCTGCGTGAGGTTATATAACCTCCCCGATTGTGAGGTGCTCCCGGCCCTGGATGCGATCTTCTCCGATCGCGCGGAGGTTTGGTTGGCGAACAACCTTGGAGGGTGGCGCACCTTCCACGATTTTGCGGTTGATTTCCGCCACCAGTACTGCCGGACGTTGGACCGTGAGGAGCTCTACTGTGAGCTGAGCCGCCGGATGCAGGGTGAGGATGAGTCGATCGCTGACTACCTCACCGCATTCCAGAGTATCGTGCGGCGGATGCGGCCTCCTCCGTCCGACAGACGGCAAGTGCGATTGGCGATGGCCGGGTTGAACCCGGAGTATGGGCGCTACCTCCGAGATAGACGCGTACACGACCTCCGCGATCTCCGTTATTATGGAGACAGGTTGGAGAGGCACCAGGATCGCGAGAGGAGATGGCACCCACCTTCTGCCAAGGATAACTTGCTGGTGGAGGATGCTGCGTACCGAGGGAAGGCGAGGAAGACCCACGTTGCAGAGATTGCCGTCGAGGTCTCCCAAACCTCCAAGGAGCAGCCGGCCAGCAAGCCGAAGCAGAAGAAGAAGAAGAGCAAGGGTGCCAAGTCCTCGGGAGCACCGGTTTCGGGGCGTTCGTCGTGTGGCGGTTCGGGGGCTGAGGGGTGCATGGCGAGTGCAGTGATGCACTCAGCACCCGGGCGTTATCCCAACGCCCAGGCCCAAGGGAAGGTTGCCGGTGGGGGCACGAACCCGCGAGCAGCGCCGTCCCTGCAGGCTCTAGCGCGAGCTGTAGTCCTGCAGCAGGGACAAGGTGGCGCAA
Organism: Phymastichus coffea; assembly: GCF_024137745.1. Taxonomy (NCBI): domain Eukaryota; kingdom Metazoa; phylum Arthropoda; class Insecta; order Hymenoptera; family Eulophidae; genus Phymastichus; species Phymastichus coffea. Next base: position 91,186 of record NW_026706838.1, read on the forward strand.
GTTCTGGAGGCGGCCAGGGTCCATCCCCGTTTCGAGGTCGTTGTTTTGGTTGCAACGGGGAGGGACATAGACGGTCACAGTGCCCGCATAATACTGGCCGCCAGAACGACCAGGCTCGCGGAGCACCTGTGTGCTACCGATGCAACCGGGTGGGCCATTATGCCCCCACCTGCCCCTTTGGAGCCCCGGTGGAGTCGTGCCAAAACTGCCAGGCGCCCAACTGCACGTTTCGCACGTGCATCAACTGCGAGCCGATTCGTCGGATGGCGGAAAACAGGCCAGCGGGGAACGGTGGCCCTACGCTCTCCGCTATAACTCGCAGAGGGCAGCCGGCGTGGAGCACAGCGGATGGGACATACGCGTAAGACCCCAAGAAGATCCGGGGCCTGAGACGTATGAATATTGGCGACAACTGAGCCGGCGACTCGAGAGCCGTTGGCAGGTGGCTGACGGAAGCGAGTCCCAGGAAGTGCGAGGTGAGCAGGGGAGCCCTAGGTCGCAACTGTGTGTGAGGCGACTTGCGAGCGAGCAATCGCAGCAAGTTGCCCCCGGTTGTCAGACCTTGCAGGGGTCCTTAGAGCGGACAGGTCAACTGCGTGGACGCGAGGTGCCGGGTACAGAGGCTTCCCCGTGCGTGAGAAACGCGACGAGAGAGCTGAAAGCTTCGTCGGTTCCGGCGGGGGTGGGCGTTGTGAGTGACACAACGGGTTGCCCGGGCGCCTCTGACAACGGAGATCTCGCAGTTGACATGGTAACGGAGAACCGTCCTCTGCTCATATTGCTCATCAATGGCGAGCCTTACAGTGCGCTGTTTGACACCGGAGCGCAAGTGTCAGTGGTAGGCTGCCGAGTCACGCAAGACTTCCAGGCTCAGGTGAGGAAAACTCCGGGAGCAGTAAATGGTTTCTCGGGTACATCAGTCAGTATGGTAGGAAAACTGAGGCTGGTGATCGAGATCGACACTGTGGTCCGGTCCATTGAGGCGTATGCGTGCGAGCAGGGATTGCAGTACGATATGCTCCTTGGACAGGACTTCATCCGTGCGTTTGGTTTCCGTATGGATGCCGAACATAATGCATGGAGTGTCGCAGGTCGGGAGAGTTGGCATGATTTTGCCCAATGGCAAGATGGCCGGGTGTACTTTCCCGACCAACCAGGAAAGCTCCAATTGACCGCGGAGGTAGGAGGACTTTCGGCACTGCAGGAGCCCCAACGACTCCAGGTTGAGACGTTGGTGCGGCGAGTGGTGCCGGAGAGGTCCCCTGCGCAAACGGACCTTATCGAGCACGTCATCGATGTGCAAGGTGCCAGGCCAATTAAGACGCCGATGCGCAGGTACTCTCCGCAGGTCACGGAGTTTATTCGCCAGGAGATTCAGGACTGGTATCAGAAAGGAGTGATACGTCCGTCTCAGAGCGAGTGGTGCAGTGCACCGGTGGTCGTGAAAAAGCACGATGGTAGCTACCGTTTGTGCATCGACCTGAGGCCGGTGAACAAGACCACTCGGATCGATGCTTACCCCATGCCGGGGGTAGATGTGATCCTCGATAGGTTGCGAGGAGCCCGGTACATTTCTAAGATCGACCTCAAGAGTGCCTATTTACAGGTGCCCTTGCAGGAAGATAGTAGAAAGTACACGGCGTTTGGTGCGCCGGGTTGCGGGCTCTGGGAGTGTAACCGGATGATTTTTGGTCTGGTCAACGCTCCCGCAACCTTCATGCGCTTGATGGACGCGCTGTTCGGACCAGATTTCGAGCCGCATGTATTCAAGTACCTCGACGATGTGATCATAGTCACGGAAACGTTCGAGGATCACTTGGTGTGGCTCGAGAAGGCGCTGGAGCGCATGGTCCGGGCGGGGCTGGAGATCAACGTCGAGAAGAGTGAATTTGGTTGCTCCAGGGTCACGTTCCTGGGATATCTTCTCGACGAGGGTGGGCTGCGGCCTGACTCTGATCGAGTTCAGCCTGTGCTGGACTTTCCAGCCCCGCAGAACATCAAACAGCTGCGTCGTTTCCTGGGGATGTGTGGATGGTACTCCAGGTTCATCGAGCATGAGTCACATCTGAAAGTACCCTTAACGAAGCTGTTGCACAAGGGCGAAGCATGGCACTGGGACTCCGAGCAGCAACGAGCGTTCGATGCGCTCAAGCGAGCTCTTACGGAAGCTCTCGTGCTTGTGCGACCGGATTTTTGCCGGCCGTTCTACGTGCACTGCGACGCGTCGTCTTATGCACTGGGTGCTTGCCTGATGCAAAAGGACGACGAAGGGTACGATCACCCGATATGTTACGCGAGTCGCATGCTTAATGAGCACGAGAAAAATTACACCGTGTCCGAGCTCGAGTGCCTAGGGCTGCTGTTCGGAATCCAGAAGTTCAGACCGTACATCGAGGGCGCGCATTTTATTGCAGTCACCGATCATACGGCTCTGACCTGGTTGAAGAACAAGAAGGATCCGACGGGACGTCTGGCCCGCTGGATCCTCGAGTTGCAGCAATGGGACTTCGAGCTGGTGTATCGCAAGGGGACACTCCACCATGTCCCTGATGCGTTGTCTCGTGGGTTTGGGAGCGACGTGGAGGCTGCAGCATTCGAAGTCATCAACGACCCGTGGTACCTTCAGCGGATGAAGGACGTGGAAGCGCGTCCACTTAAGTACCGCGGGTGGAAGGTTGAGGACGGAATGCTGTACAAGTACGGCACGAATGAACTCCTAGATCCAGTGACTCATAAGGAACAGTGCTGGCGACTCGTAGTTCCGGGTGAGCATCGAGAACGTGTGATGCGGGATGCTCATTGCGAACCGTCGACCGGACATTTCGGACGCGAGAAAACGTACGATCGCATAGCGCGCGAGTACTTCTGGCCTGGCATGTGGTTTGACGTGCAGGGTTTTGTGCAGTCTTGCCCGGCCTGCCAGAGGTACAAACTAGAACAACGCGCGCCACAAGGTCTGATGAGCAAGCGTGTGGTGGAGCGTCCGTGGGCAGTGATTGCCACGGATGTTGTCGAACTGCCCCGCAGCAAAAATCGTTACAAGTACCTGGTGGTTTTCCAGGACTTGTTTACGAAATGGGTGGAGTTCAAACCACTGACAGTCGCGACCGGTAAGATGTTAGGATGTGCGCTCGAGGAACTTATTTTATTCCGGTGGGAAGTTCCGGAGTATTTGGTCAGCGACAGTGGTAAGAACTATTGCGGGGCGGACTTCATGACCGTACTCAAAGAGTATGGGATTGAACACGTGCCCTGCCCACCCTACCATCAACAGGCAGACTTTTGTGAACGTGCGATCAAGACGTTGAAGACCATGATCTCCATTTTTGTAGATCATGATCATCGCGACTGGGATAAGCACCTGCACGAGTTTCGGCATGCTATAAATACGGCGGTACAGGCGAGTACAAAGATGTCACCGGCGTTCCTCAATTTTGGTCGGGAACCGCGTCAAGCGAAGAGCCTGCGTAGGGAAGTAGAGGTGCGGGGCCCTTTTGTTCGGTTGTCTCCTGAGGAGTGGGCGGACCGGCTGAAGCGCCTCAATGCTCTGAGGAGCCTGGTGGTCAGGCATATTGAGCAGGCGCAGGACAGGCAGAAGCGCCACTATGATCGTGGCCGCCGGTTCGTCCAGTTCCAAGAGGGAGATTTGGTCTTGCGACACTCCCACACTCTGTCTAACGCAGCGCTAGGTAGGAACGCCAAACTTGACCCTTTGTATATCGGTCCGTATAAGGTGCTGGAGGTGCTGTCCCCAGAATTGTATATTCTGACGACGGATAGCAAGAAGCAGGTGGACCGCGTACACGTGAAGGAGTTAAAGCGATATGTCCCTCCGCGTTCGAACCGAGCGACAGCGTGTGTGTAGAAACGGCCAATAGTTTGTAAGTCGGCGAATGGTGGGTCGAGTTTTGCGTTTTCCAGTCGTGCGAATCGTGAGTGTTTTTGTCGTCGCTCTTGTTTATGGTGAGCTGGTGTTGCATGCGGTCATTGTGGTGTCCCGACAGAGTATTATTGGGTAGGCTCTAGATTGGGTTGATTGGTTGGTTACAGGTCCAGCAGCATGTCACTGGCGGACGAGATCCGCAAACTGGGAGCCCTCGTCGGGACGGACAGCGGGTCTGGAGGTGAGGGGTCGGCCCCGACCTCGACACCGGAGCCATTGGAAGGCTCCGCGGCGGGCAGTGATGCCGCGGCGGAAGCCAGACCGGTGGCCAACTCGGTCGTTGAGGTGAGTTCTGCGCGGTTCGGAGGGAGTGTGGCCTCGGTGGCCGCCGTGATGCCCTCCGAGCCCCGGGGCAGTGGGCCTTTCCCCGTTCGTGGGTCTGGCGAGCCATGTCCGGAGGTGGAGGACGCCTCCATGTCCGCGTCTGCTGGGGACGCGCTGGAGATCGGCAGCGGAGCCGCGCAATTGGAGCTCGCGGCATACCTGGGGGAGGAGCCAATTCCCTTGGCGACTCCTTCCGGGGCGCCGTTTTCCGCTGTCCGATCTCTGCCGCGTGCTGAGCGGCTGGCGCGGGAACGCCGGGCCAGTGAGGCCTTGGTGGCCAGGATGGTCCCGGTGGAGGCCTCTCCACTGAGGGGTAGGTCGGAGTGGGACAATAGTCACAACTCCGGCCCGGCTCGCCAGGCACTGCCGTTGCAGAGGGCGCTGGCCAACCTGGCCGCCCGCGGGCCGCGGCAGGAAAAACTGGTGGAGCGCCTGTACGCGGGCTCGCCCATGGGGCTCCGGACGGCACGGACCCGGGGTCTGCAGGCTCTCGTTGAGCCACGTAACCCCGGTCCGAGCACCGAGTTACGGTGTCCGGGAGCCCGGAACGTGCTTCCGGCGATTCGGGGGGAGCCGCGTCCATCTCGCGGCCACTCGAGGAGGGATGAAATCCCTCTCGAGTATCGTTTCCTCCCGGCGTCGGGGGTACAAGCGGAGCAGCCGAAGCGTGTGGCGCTCCCAACTGTCGCGACCGGGGGCCGGGGCCTCTACCCTCCCGCGGGATACAGGGAGGAGGCGACCCCTCAACCGTCTCGTAAGAAGAGGTCTGGGCGGCTGCCCGATTTCACCAGGGACGTAGAGTTCCGCTACATCGGTGAGGAGCCAACTCCTCGACAGGAGGAGTTTCCTCAGTGCCGATCGTCGGCGGAGCCGGACGCGTCCGGTGAGGTTGGGTGCCCCCAGAAGGAGACGGTGAGGGCCGGTTCCCCTCTTGTGGGGAACTCGGATTCGTCTCCACCCGCGGGACTGGTGGGGAAGGCCCCGTCGACGTCTCCATCCGAGGCTCGGGTTGGTCTGGTGCCGGAAGCCGCGACGACCGCGACACCTTCACCTACCCTGGAGACGGGTTTGTCCGTCCCCGCCTCGGCGTCGTCTTCGCGTCGGGTCGTGGGTGATGATGGTATCGTCTACCGCCTTTGCGGTGACGGCCATTTTCGCCCTGTGACCCGAGCGGGGGGGCGGCGCACGAGGAAGGGGATTGAGGCCAAGCGGGTCTCTCCGGCGTGCACCGCGGTCGACCATCAGACCGCCGATGGCGCGCTGGCAAGCCGGTGTCAGCTGCCTCGGCCCAGGGCCGGAGCCGCCGCCGCCAAGCAGGGCACGCCATCGCCCACCTCAGTGGCGGCTAGGCGTCGGGCTCGACGCCGGCTTCTGGCTGAGGTCCGAGCTCGGGCCGAGCGGGGCTCACCAACCACGGAGCCGCCAGTGCTCCCGACGGCACAAGCGGCGCCATCAACATCTTTGGCGCCGGAGACGCCACTACCACCTGTGGCGTCGGTGACGCCCTCACCACCATCGGTGTCACCAGTGCCGTCGGCGCCGAGGCCGGCCTCTCGTGTGAGGGTCCTGGCTTACCTTGCCGGGCTGTCCCGAGAGGATCGCCTGCGCCTTGTGGAGGAGGCTGATCAGGTCTCGCAGCCTCCCGCCCGTGAGGGTGGCCAGTAGGTGAGGCCACGCGGGACCCAAGGTAAGTGGCGCTCTGAACCCCGCAATGACGCATGGATTCGGTTTCGTTTTTTCTCTTTCTGTTTTGTTGTCCCGTTTCGTAGTGATGACCCACCATTCCATTCCATTCTTGTTCGCTCGTGGTCAGCGAGATGCGAGGCTCCCCGGGCAGAATTGCCGTCGGGCCGAGTTTGCACTCGGGACCCAGCCCGGGTGTGACACACGGACGATGAGAGCGGGGGATAGCTCCCGATCCTGGTGCAGGATCGGTTGCTACGGGGGGGTGTGACGGAGAATTTCGGCTCGCCGACTTCTCTTTCGTCTCTCTCTCGTCCGTTCGCTACGCCCGGGCTGAGCGTGTGTTGGTATGCACTCTCATGCCTGGTTTTTCTCTGTTTGAGGTGCGGCGAACGGGCGTTGGCGGAGCTGGATGCGGCCGACGAGCTGGCGATCCGTTGCCAGGATCGTCATGCGGGGGAGCGAGCGGAATGGGGAGAGCGCGGCCGAGGGGGGAAATCGGCAGTTTCGTTTGGGCTGGCCGATCGCGTGCGCGCGTTTGTTTTTCGTTTGTCGCCGTTTCGGATCTTCCGTTGGTTTTTGGAAGCGGTGCGGTGCTTCGCCACGTTTTTTGTTTTGTGGATGCGCACCCGGTGTGTGGGCGCGCATCGGTGGTTCATTTTTGTTGTGAGTGAGGAGTGAGTGGCTGGGTCGCGCCCAGCCAAGCCTTGCCGCCCAGCACCGGTGTGCGTGGGTAAGGGCGAAGCCCGTACCGCCGGCGCGCGCGTGTTCGGCGAGCGAATCCGGCGAGCGGCTGAGCAGTGGGACCAGCAGCAACAGCAGCCGCAACAGCCGCAACAGCAACAACAGCAACCGCAGCAGCAACAGCAGTAACAGCAACGACATCAGCAGCAGCAGCAGCAGCAAGCCGCATCCGTTGACCGGGAGCGGCCATCTCCACCTGAGGTCGTCGTTGGCAAGGTCGGTGCCGGTTTTCTCTCTCTCTCTCTCTTTCTCTCGCTCTCTTGCATGTCCGGGGTGTTCGCGGGTGCAACGGTGCAGGTCGGGCAGTGATGCCGGCCCCCGTTGCCGGGTTTTGAGTTCGCGGGCGCTTAGGCTTAAGCGGATTATCGGGCAGTGATTGCCGATAATCCGGTTAAGCGGATTAGCGATTTTTGTATTAGGCCGATTTGCGAGACGGAGTGTGCGTGCTCCGTCTAATTATTAATTTGTGTGTTTTTCCTTTCATTTTCTTTTATTGTGTTTATATTAATAAATTAATAATATATATATATGTGTCATATATTATTGCGTTAACCCGTTCGTTTTCCCGATTTTCCTTCAATTCGTGCGCGATTGGCACACACGCTCGGTGTGCCATTCAGTCGTGGGAGCATTCGTGCCTCCCGAGCCCTCCTTTGATAAATATTGTGCGGACGGCCGCGAGCAAGTATTCTTCAACGAATAGTCGGCTTATATAACTCCGTTACAAACTAGGAAATCCATTCCAGCGTGAAGGAGGCCAACCAGATGATCTCACCTGCCAGATGTGCCGCTCAAGAGATGCGTAGAAATATTTAAATTATTGAAGGTTTGCGGAGAACATAGATAGTACGTGTCGTTACTCACCAGCAGAGAGAGAGAGAGAAAGAGAGAGAGAGAGAGAGAGAGAGAGAGAGAGAGAGAGAGAGAGAGAGAAGAGCTCGGAAAACGTCATTCTGTAAGAAGAATCATCACCAGTAGTATCCACTTCCTTCTCCACTATTCTCAAGTCTTCGATAGCAAGATCGACTTGGAAATGTTAAATAAAATAGCTATGAAGTCCTTTGATCCACTACTGGAGAAAAATCATTATGAAGTTGAATAAAATCATTGCTATTTAGTGACAAACTTTAAGGAAGAAGATAACAACCGAATCATTCTCGAGCTCGATGCTGAATTCCAACTTATTTTACCAGAGCGAATTTCAAGTGCCATCATGAAACATTATGATCTTTATATATTACTTTCAGATCATGTAAAATGTGTCTTTATTTCAATTAAGTATGTACAATAAATTTATTATAAAATATAATGTGGAGAGGTAAATGAGTCACAGGTGTTTGTACTAAATCAGGTTTTGACTTGTTCTAATGGACTCACAAGTGATGATGCTCAAATAGAGGTACTTCACAGGTGAGAGCGAAGGTTGGGGCTCTTACCATTAAAAATAAAACAAAAATTATTTATTATTATTATGATACTTATTTGAATAAAAGTTACTTTACATAATAGTACATTACGATACAAGTGCAGGAAAGTAGATTCTTGTCTCGTGTGGCATTTACGCCCGAGCGAAGCGAGTACGTCCCGCAGAAGTGAGTACGCCCGAAATGGTTAACAAAATCCACAACATGTTGTTGGGTGATAAAAGATTAAAATTGCGAGAATTAATCGAGGCTACAGGGGTATCAAAGGGTACAATCATTTCAATTTTGCATGAAAAATTGGGGATGAAAAAATATCAGCAAGATGGGTGCCGCGTTTTCTCACTGTTGAAAATAAACGAACCCGCGTGGTCACCTCTGAGGCTCTTTTGGCACGCTTACGTCGTGATCCGGAAAACTTTTGGCGTCGACTCTTAACTGTAGACGAAACATGGGTATACCACTACACTCCTGAAACCAAAGAACAGTCCAAACAATGGATTACCGCAGGAGAACCAGTCCCAAAGACAGTAAAGTCAGCTGGCAAGATTATGGCCACGATTGTCTGGGATGCCTATGGAATCATCTACATCGGTTACTTGGAAAAGGGCTAGACGATCACTGGACAATATTATGCGTCATTATTAGGTTAGCTGAAAGAAAAAAATCAGAGAAAAACGTCCTTACTTGAACAAAAAGAAATGCCTCTTTCTTCAAGACAATGCTCGAGCTCACACGTGTGCAGTTTTTATGTCAAAAATTAACGATTTAAAGTTCGAATTAGTTGATCATCCACCATATTCGCCAGATTTGGCCCCCAGTGACTTTTTCTTATTTCCTATCCTCAAAAAATGGCTTGCCGGACAGCGATTCACGTGAATGAAGAAGTCATCGCTGAAATAAATGCCTATTTTGAGGGTTTTCAGAAATCATATTGTTATGATGGCTTAAAAAAACTGGAAGGCCGTTTAATAAAATGTATCGACCTTCAAGGAGATTATGTTGAAAAATAAAAAAAAATTACATACGCAAAACTTTTTTTCCTTCCTTTTGTAAAGACTTATTAACTCCCCCCCCCCCCCCCCCCCCCTCGTATCAGTGGCTATATAAAGAAATTAGTTTAATATAATTAATATACTCTCTAAATAACATGTAATTATTACAATTAAATATAAGCTAAACAGCTTTTAAATATATGTCTTTACTTAATACCTAATCATAACAGTATATGTAACTCTCTCTCTCTCTCTCTCTCTCTCTCTCTCTCTCTCTCTCTCTCTCTCTCTCTCTCTCTCTCTCTCTCTAGTCCTGGCTCACCGTGAACCATAGTGTGCATGTTATCTACAATTCTAGCTTGAGGATGCGCTACTGTAGTAGTAAACGCATAATCTCTCTCCCTCTCTTCTTCGCTTGAGTTGACATCTCTAGTATAGTAGTAAACTACTGTTCTCCATTTCCTCTCCAAGCTAACTATAGCTACACGCAAGCTCTATAGGGCTCTATACTGTATTGTACGCCCTATATATATATATGCTATATACATCTTACGCATTCTCATAAAAGTAAATTAACGCATTATTTATTTTTTTTTATTTAGTTTATTTTATTAGTTTATTTTATTCTATAAAATTTACCAATTTTACAATTTTTTTTTCTTTTTAATATTATTCTTTTAATTATTTGATCCGACGACGAGGGGCGAGTAGGTTTCCTGACTATTGATTGGGCCGGAATTAACATAACTTTTCTTCGAACATACTCGAGATTCTTCACCGTCGGAATATTTCTCTGTAAAATAAAATTTTTAATTATAATTTTTTATTTATATTTATTAATCATTTACTTATTTGTATAATTTAAGTATTTACAGTAGCAGTCAAATCGAGTGGCATATCGACTTGTGCTTCTTCTCTTTGACAGCATGTGGATGATAACGACGACTTTGCTGTTGATGACGATGACGTTGCTGGTGATGATGACGTTGACGTTGCTGATGATGACAACGATGACGATAATGTTACCGACACTGATGATGATGTTGACGTCATCGAATGATCCATCATGACGGGGGTTGATAATGGTCCAGCTGATATATTTATGCTAGAAAGCTTTCGTTTAACTTTCGCAGCAAGGTCATCTTGTTCTGCCTTGGCCAAGTCTGCTTTGCGCTTCCGCTCCAATCGATTGGATTCTTGCTGCCTCCTCATCGCGTCCGCACGTTTACGTTAATGTAACTGCGCTTTCACGCGATCATTGACAGCCTTATCAATTTGATATGCGACTTGCTACGCCAATATTCTGGCTGCTATGGATTCCTTGATCCACTGAAAAAAAAGAGAAAAGACAATTAAATAATAATAAAAAATATAAATTGATATAATTTTATAAAAATCATCTGTATTTGTTGTATTTTTAGAGCCTGAAGACTGCTCTCGTCTAAAAATCTTTGTAACTGAAAAATAAATGAAATAAATGAAGATAAATATATATATATATATATATATATATATATATATATATATATATATATATATATATATATATGTTGACCGCGCTCCGAATTCTTCCGCCACAAGGCCTGTTTGGCTCTACCCCCGATTATTTAGGGCGCCAGACCGTCGGCTGATTACGGCGATCGTCGGGGGTAAGGCCAGTAGGGTTACGCGTATCCCGGTCTGCCTAACGGCGACTGCGCAGAGTGGACAGATGGGGGGAATACGCGTGGTATCCTAGCTTCAGGCCTTTGGTGTCCAACTCTCCTTCGATTTCTCCTTGACTAGGGTACACCGGCAGCTCAGATGATGACTCCTTAAGTCAGGTCGTGAGGACGTTCGAAATCGCGCGTATTTCACCTAACGAGTGACCAGAAAATATAGCGAATTAGTGAAACCCGTATGTAACCGCTCGCGGCTGAAAATCGCTAGCATGCAACAGAGGTAGGTTATCAAGTAAATTATATATATAGATATAAAGATACTATAATCACTTTATTGATGCATTAAAAATTTCTCACATACGAGGTCGGAATGAATATGGTCGGTAAAATTTTGAATTTTCATTAATCCTTAAAGGTACAATTTAATCGGAACGTTAATAATTTTCCGGACGGTCTTCGATTAATAAAGAGAGAGGATCAGCGCAAATAACTCAGTCGCGAATTTCCCTTGTCCGATCTTACCGCTCACACTCGGTTCCTAAAATGGCGGAAAGGTCAGCGCGAATAATAAATCGCAATTTTCTTCCGTAAAACGAACTTAATAAACGTTGACGAAAGGTCAGCGCGAATACCAAGTCGCAATTTCTTTTTTGTGAGACCTAACGCTCAAATTCGGTTTGCGAAATGGCGGAAAGGTCAGCACAACTAATTAATCAAGACACTTTGATTCGGTTAAACCTACATCAACGAAAGGTCAGCGCGAATCCTAAATCGCAATTCTCTTTCGTAAACCGAACACTTAACAAAAGTTGACGAAAGGTCAGCGCGAATACTAGATTGCAATTTGCTTCCGTAAAACGAACACTTAATAGAAGTTGACGAAAGGTCAGCGCGAATACTAAGTCGCGATTTTCTCTCGTAACCAAACACTCAATTTATATTCACGGAATGGCGGACAGGTCAGCACGATCCGGTAGGCACCGGCGTCGACGGATCCACGCGTCGCGACGACCTACGGCACTGAACTAAATAAATTAACTAATCTAACCCGCACTCCGCGATTAAATAAAATGAGTAGCACTTTGCCTACTTACAATTTTCTCCTTGCGGTATTAGCAAAAAAATTGACAAAGATATCTAAGGCGTCTAGCGCTAATAATCTGATAGCGATTAGCTGTTAGCTCCTTCCTTGCGGATATCCAGTGGCAAAATGGACGAGAATCGGCTTCTCGCGGTCAAAGATCGTTTCTCTTCTCCTCTTTCCGAGAAGAAATGTTATTATTGGTCGGTATGCTAATTCGGATATCGGTAGCGCCCTCCGAATTTTTATCATTAGTCCGTATGTAAATTAGAATAATACAGCGCCCTCCTTAACTCTCCTACTTTCGTTGTTATTTACTCTCTCTCACCCCCTACTAAGGTAACTATCCTTAATTGTCGGAAAAGATCTACCCCTACTCTTATCTATTCGTCTATCCGGACGGAAATCAAATTTTATTCTAATTTGCCTATTGGTCGTGACGTCACTAGCGAATTTTGTCAGAGGTTCAAATTCGGTCAGTTAAATTATTATTTAAATCTAAAGGGGGTAGTTGTCGCTCGCTATCATAATAGGGGTGTCGGCCGCGTGCGAATTTTACAATTCGATATTTGTTTCGTGTTCATTCTTTTCCAATTTAATATTTTAATTTTATTATAGGAGATACGTATATAATATACGCCGTTTTATTCGTAGCGCCCTCATCTTCGCATTTACATATTATTCTATCTATTATTTTAAATAGTCTGTCTCGCTCGCTCTGTCTCGCTCGCTCTGTCTAGGTCTGTCTCGCTCGCTCGCTCTCAGTCTGTCTCGCTCGCTCGCTTTCAGTCTATATCGGCGCTTCAAGATGGCCGCTCAATTTCTCGCGCGTACGCCCTGTATCCTTGCGCCGGTTGTTGGAGCGCCTCCTGAGGCGCTCCCGTGTCGGTTCTGTGATGTTTTTCCGGGTGTTTGTGTGTGTGGTCGCTGATTTTCGTGTGTGTGGCGCTCAGGATGTCGCCGATGGTGTTCGGCAGCCCGACACAGCTGATTGCCGGCTGTCACTTCATCGGCGATTTTCTGTTCGCCCCAGGAGTGTCAGTGCCTCGTGAGTGTTCGTGTTGGTGTCTGGGAGTGTAACGGATCTGCATGTGTCATCAACATGCATCTCCGTTGCATTTCCCAGTCAGGTTTTGCATTTTTCTTTTGCCGGCCGGCAACACGTGGTCGGGAGTGTATGTGTGTGAGTGTGTGCGTGCGCTCTCTTTTTCTGTGGTGCGCTCCTTTTTTTTTGTCTGCTCTTTAGGCGTCCGTCGGATCGCGTTGGGCAAGTATGTTTCGCCCATATCTCCGGCGTGGTCGTTCGGACATGGAAAAGAATAATTGTTCGGTATAGGGCGTGTTTAGCTTTATTTTAAACAACCGGTTACGGAGCGGCAAGGGACGGGGATGGCCTTTCTGAGGTGTTGCAAATAATGCAGCACTCAGGAAAGGCCTTGTAATGTGCCACATTACTATATATATATATATATATATATATTGGAACGGGGTTAATACCGTTTATTTAATTTAAGCGCACGATCGTATAGGAAGGCGCGCGTGATTACCTACACGTTCAAACACGAAAACCGGAGAGCAGGAGGGAACGGGTGCCAGTCAACCAACTATCTACTAATGCGGAATAAATACGTCGAAAATATTGTTAGTATCACAAGCGAGAACTTTTATTACCTCTTAATATTACACTGTATTTGGCCCGCGTGTTTATGTTTACATGCCGCGCGCACGACAACAACATGCAGTGTCGGATCGCTCGCCGCTCACAGTTCGCAGAGTTATTACATGCACGCTTTTTGTCGAATACGAGAGATTAGTTATAGACAATTCTATCGTGATCGCGAAATTAAGCTGGCTAGCTTACCTTGTTATCAGTTGTACGATAGCACGAAAGTGAAAACGCTCGCACCCTCGATGGCAAAACTGCTCACTCGCACTCTAGCACGCACTCAGGCTATGGCACAGCTTCTCTCTTGTCGTCTCTGCACTCCGGGAAACTCGGGAAAACGTCAAAGGTATTTTCTGCACGATTTGGCGATCGGATTCTAATCCTCGACTGGTTTGTTTTCGTACGCGCGCGTTCCGTTACGTCTCGTGCCGAATTCCCTCAATACATTTCGCCCCAACCAGCAGGTGCTGCCCTCGCCGGCAGCCGCATAGTTGGGTTGTTAGCGCTAATACGACGTTTACCGTCACAATATATATATATTATGAAAAAAATACTTACAGTTATTAATATTACAATTAATAGCCGATATAACGGCTCTTATGCTACGGTATGAACGGTGGGATTAGTAATTTGAAATTGATTAAATAACATTATTGTTAAAAAAAAATTCTAAAATTTATTTAAACTATTTTTAAATTATTTAAAAATTGTACTTACATCTTCCAAAAATTGACACGTTCTAATAATGTTTTCCATTTTTTTATGAAATAAATTTATAAAAAATATATAAACACTTTATAAAAATTTTTAAGTAACAAATAGAACACCACTTCACTGTTAACAGCTTGAAGTTTCCCTTAAGACTGACCATCAAAAATCCTACCGAACGATCACATTATTATCAGTTACGATTTTTTCTACAATATGCATAACGCTACAGACAAACGCAGACATTCTTTGAGTGAGATAGGACGTTTGCATTTCCTCTAAAATACGTACATTACACTAAAGAACGTAATAGCAGTCCTATCCATTGTAAATAAGATAAGCTACGCACGTTCCTAGATTATAGCTATCCCTGAAAGTAGTGGAGAAGCTTGATCATCCTTAAACCGTCTATGATCTGCATTTGTGATAGACATAGACAACATAAGATAAAAGGGTAGGTAGTAAGCATAGATGCTCTCTCTTTCTCTCTTCCTGAAAGTAGTGGAGAAGCTTGATCACCCTCAAACCAGCTGTTATCTACATTTGTGATAGACATAGCTAACTTAAGATAAGAGAGTAGGTAGTAAGCATAGCTGCTGTCTTTTCTCTTTTCTCTTTTCTCTCTCTCTCTCTCTCTCTCTCTCTCTCTCTTTAAATAGATTTAAGTGAAAACGATTAGGATAGCAGGCATGGATTAGTGAGAATTTAAGTAAATATAGCTCTCCTCCTTGGAGAGAACTAAATAATCTCATCTATGAAAGAATGGTCCCAAGCCACGCTAAGCTAGAGCGTGGGAGAGAGAGAATGAGAGTAAAAACATACATTTACTACTATAGCAGCGCATCCCAAGCTAGAACTATAGACAGTATACGCTCCCCTCCGCGCACCGTGGTCCACGCTTAGCTAGAGTGTAGGAGAGGGTGGGAGGGAGGGAGGAGTGGGAGGGAGAGAGAGAGAGAGAAAGAGAGATAGAGAGAGAGAGAGCACGCTTTTAATACTATAGCATCGCATCCTTAAGTTAGAACTATAGAGAGCATGCGCTACCCTCCTCCGCACGCTCGGGCCCTATACCAAATGTATGTGCGTGTAGCTAATATACACAATAAGCATCCTCTAAGGTACACGTAGCATTGGCTCTTGTGGTAGAGCGCTAGCCTGCCAACCCGGAGGACGCCGATTCGATTCTCCGATCTGTCTCTTCATTTTCTTCAATCGTTGCTTTCTATTCATTGCATTTCACTTCATTCATTTTCAAGGTAGCAAGTAAATTATCAATAATATTTATAACTTTTTTAAAATACATTACTATACTACTAATAATCCTACAAAAATATTGTTTCGAATCAATATATAGTGATTCTTTGAGAAGCCAAATCAGCCACGAATCTCATTGGTTGTGATTCATTAGAGCATGCAGGTCATCTTACATACCGAACTATATGTAGATCAATAATAATTATCCAGAAAATGAATCATTTAAAAATAACGTATCAAAACTATGAACGGAAATTCTTTTGTCTGTATCATTGAGTAGAAACTATGAGAAGCCAAGTCAGCTTGGAAATTTGATTGATTGTCTTTCATCAGGGCACGCATACCCCATAACCACCCCCACGGTATCTAGATCAATAATTATCCAAAAAAATAATCATCTAAAAATAATGTACCGAAATAATGAACAGAAATACTTTAGTCTCTAAATTATTAATTAAAAACTTTGAGGTGCTAAGGTAATTTGGAAATCTCATTGGTTGTCGTTCAGAGCACGCAGCCCCCATATGTTTTACAGATACAAAGTGTCACTTTTTTTTATTTATGTGTCAAAACGCAAAATCATATTGCAATCTTAATTAGATTTACCATTCGTCATGATGGTAAATTTTGAAGGATGTCATCTGTAACAGTACAAAATTAACCATCGGTCTGGTAAGGTTGATTTCGAGATTGAAGTGTTGAAAACAAATATTCAAATTGAAATGAATTCATGTTATATCAAAATAAAATCTATTGCACGTGCGCGCGATACTATGCACGCGATTTATTTATTGACCTGTAACCAACCTTAATATTTTCTTTATAATGTTTTGATTAAAATTTTTGATATTTACATTATGAAGCAGGTCTCAAACAAACGCATGATCACAATCATAACCAACCTTCAGTAATTAATTTTTCTAATCAATTATTTATCAAAAAAATCATATGTGAATGATCTCATAATTGATTATTGAATTCGTTATCAATCATAATACATTTAAAAGTTAATATATTTCAGTTTTGGTAGAATTATATAAAAAAAATTGTTTATGCTAAAAAACTGTAATAGCTATGTTAAAATAGATTACATAACTGAACAAAATGTAATTTAATATAGTTTAGCAAAGGTCATTTTATTTTTCAATAATTCACAAACATAAAAAAATAGTGTCCACTTTATAAGTCACTTAGTATTATGTTTTGGTAATATCCCAATGATTTTCAACGGATCAGAAAATTTATTTCCTAGTTTATTGGGTTTGGGGCTAGATCTTAAAAATACAAAGTCGTCGAATTTAAAAATTTTAGGGTTTATAGTAGATTATAATATTTTTTTGATTTCTTTTTTGAAGCTAAAAGATTTTCATAAGCCAATTTTTGTATGCCTTTTAATCGTGTTACCAAGTCGGTGATGCAACCTTTGTGATTGGGGAACATATCTCCTTCTCTTAACGTATTACTAGAAGGCATTGAAGCTAAGCGGCCAAATACAACTTCGTAGGGAGTTTCTTGCACGCACGTATTGTAGTTCAGTATGGATAGATGTGACCTTTTAAGAAACCTATTTGATTGTAGTCTAATCTTATTTTTTATTTATTTTAAACCTCCTGATCACGCGTGACATTAATTGACTTAGGAAATTCTTGCCTTGATCTGTAAGGATAAAATTTACTTGGGCGATTCTGCATAGTCAAAATATACTTGCACCCTTTAGAAGTTTGCTTTAAAAGTCCCACTGTATCCATGGCTATCTTATCAAAAACTGTACCGCAAGTATCAGTGAGTATCATGGGTTGTTTGGTTTACTGTCGAGTGAGATTTTTTAATTGATATTCTAAAGATTGTTGAATATACCTTTGAATATTATCTTTTAGATTTTCCTAGTAATATTTCTGTATAATTCTATAAACAGTTTTAGAAACACCGCGATGTCCCCTTTCATGTGACTTGTGCAATTTGTAAAATATTTCATTGCGGTTTTCTTTCGGAACAAACTCAACTGTATCCATACAAATAATTATTGTTATAAAAAATTGACCATTCCAAGTTCTCAATATATTCACTTTTTTTCAAAACATATTTCCGTTTGGTTTAAGTTGATTAATAAATCTCTTGAAATAATCAGAGCATCGTGTACATTATTTTTTATTCAGGTTATAGACTCAGGGGATTTTTCGTGAATACATAATCCAAATTGGAAGTATTTTATTATTCTTAACTTTGCTTACCTCTCCTATTTTTAAAACTTCACTATAAATTAATTTATTATATTTTATTAGTTTTCTAGCACCTTCATCGCAAGATAGGCCGTCAGTATTTACAAAATAAGCTATATTATTGTTGCAATTATGTAACGGATTTTTTATTTTTATCAAATTTTTATTCGTGTCAAAAGGAATTTTTTCATTACTAATTGATTCGTCTGAATCATTTCCTTCAGATTCATCGTCACATTGAATGCCGGTGTCTTCCAAGATGTTAGTGTTCCATGAAGTAAGTTCCAAAATGTAGGTGCTTTACTTATCCCTGCCTCATGGATTTCTTCATCTGAGTTACTTATAATTCGGAATCCCTTTAAACTTACTTATAGGATATTTACTTAGAGATTCCCGGATTTTTCCTATAGGGGATTTTAATACCAGATCAAGGGGCCGATCATTAAGTTTTAGAGTTCCCTTTTTAGGCTCCCTGTAATTTTTTTAGGTGATTCTTCAGCGATAGGACGTTTCATAGGTTCTGTGTTTAGCATTTTCTTAAGACGTCCATGCCGACCCCTTTTGATTTCGGCATCAATAAAGCTTAGTAATCTTTCTGGCTTATTTACTGTTGGATTTTCTAAGCCTTGCTTTTATCTTCGCGTAACTACATTAACGTTCAGACTGAAGTGAAATTCTATATCATCTGTTTCCGATTCAATTTCTCTAATGCGAAGAAGATAGGATTAATTTTCAATCAAATTCTCCTGTATGGTTTCGACTGGATTTCTTGGTAGAATATTCGCGGCAGCATTGAAAGCTCCCGGTCGATATACTATTTCATATTCATATTCAGATATCCAAAAACTCTATTTGTGAACATTAGTATTTAGATCAGCTGTTTTAAACTAAACTAGAGGCTGATGGTCGGTAATAATGGTTATTGATCTGCCATATACATGTGATTTGGAAGCTCTTATGCTTTGTACAATGGCTAAAGCTTAATTTTCATAAGCTTCATAGTTTAATTGTCGGTCTTGTAACACTCTCGCGAAGTAAACTATAGGGCGATTAGATCCAATCGATCCCTGAGATAAAATTCCAGCTAATGCTATGCCGGAGGTATCTGTTCGTATATTATAATGTTTGCTTAAATCAGGAAATTGAAGTGACGAGGCATTACAAGGCACTTCCTCTGGTTTGCAGATAACTTTCTCAGCCTTGTCGTCCCATTCAGTATCTTTGCGTAGTAGTTTTATGAGAGGTTTGGCTATTTTGGCAAAATTCTTAAAAAACCGCCGATATTAATCTTCTAGTCTTAAAAATTGACAAACTTCCTTAATCTTGTAACGGTCCTATCTATGAGCTCCGAGACTATTTTCTCATTTTCACTGTGTTACGGCAATCCGCTAAACTTGCAAATCTACATCTATCAATTAGCATATAGAACGGCGCCACCTCACGTATTATATGATTGTATTAGAGCAAGAATCAAATTTTATGAGCATATAAGGAGCATAACATCACTCTACTTATAAATGTAGATATGCCAATTTTTATTATTCAATGAAAATGGTTTTTATAAGTAATTTTAATTAACCAAAGTATTTTTTTATGGAAATTTTAGGGCATAGATTAAAATTATCATCTTTTCAAGTACTTTTAATTCTTGAATATTATTACGTCCTGATACATAAACTCTACTTATTTTAACAGCAATCAAGCAAGCTCAAAGTAGCAAAGTAAGCACTAAAATGTATTTCACCTTTTACAAAACACAAAATTGTCAAACTAACCGAACTCAAAAATTTCAACCCAGAAACCGAAACACTGACATATTAACTTCTTGATTACTCAATAAATCAATGTAGGCTAATAAGTCAATAAATAAAAGAGCGTACCAATTTTTTTAGTCAGTTGATTCGCGACATATGACAATTCCATTGTATTAATTCAATTATCGCTCGCGGAGTGAATTCTATTTATTAAATAAAGCGAGATTTTACTAGTGTCCTTAAAATTCCTTGCTACAAGTTTCATACGAGATATCCTCAATAATTGCAAAATTGATTTGAAAGAAATAATATGAAAAAAGAAAAAATATAAAAAAGTGAGATTAATAGGAAGATATTCATCAACGAAAGTAAGAATTGGAAATAATATTCCTTTGATAACGAACAACCCAGGTATGTCTTGCCATCATATATATATATATATATATATATATATATATATATTGGGAGGACATACCTGATCAAGATGTAATAAGTATATATATATTGTAACGGGGTAAAACCGTTTAATTATTATATTCGCGCGATTATATTAAAAGGACACGCGTAATTGTCAATGCTCACTACTTATCCGGGAGAGCACGAGAAAGTATGCGTCAGTCAACCACTAATCGTTAATAACCTATATTAAAATGAGTGAGTAGAAGCTATGAGGTAAAGGCGGATCGAAAAACACTTGTTAGTAATATGAATGGTATCCTTTATTATTCCTCAAAATTCACAAAAGGTCGGCCCGCGCGTTTGTTTACATGATCGATCGCTCGTCAACAACACGCTTTGCCGGTACGCTCGCTGCTCTTTGTTAATAGAGCCGTTGCATGCACGCATCGAATGTTAGCATCAAATTATAATTCATGTGATCGCGATCGCGAAATTAAGCTGGCCAGCTTACCTTACACTTGCAGACGATCGGAGAAAACCACAAGTCGCACAGCACGGAACAGTTTTTATATTGTTTGTTTTGCTCGCGAGTCGCGAATGTGCGCACACACTGGTTTCGCCCTCGATGGCGAAACCTCACACACTCTCTCTCTCGTTCTGGCCTCTGGTTCGTAGCTGGACAGCACCTTGGCGGCTGCAACCCTGGATCACTGACTGCTGCCTTTTTGATGCGCGTAGACGTCAAGGGCACGTGAATTAATCGATGCGGTAGCGTAAGCGGACGGACACTATGATGGTCGGTGCTTCACTGGTTCAAATTCGGTCGCGCGCGTTCCGTCTGCTCGCGTGCCGAATTCCTTCGTTACCTATTCTGTCCCCCCGGCAGGTGCTGCCCTCACAGGCAGCAATTAAGCTAAATAGTCAGCGCTAATTTGACGTTTACCGTCACAATATATATATATACACCAGACTTCGAACAAATATCATTAAATTCAGTCAGTATACTCTTGGA
Source organism: Phymastichus coffea (assembly GCF_024137745.1). Taxonomy (NCBI): domain Eukaryota; kingdom Metazoa; phylum Arthropoda; class Insecta; order Hymenoptera; family Eulophidae; genus Phymastichus; species Phymastichus coffea. Next base: position 112,050 of record NW_026706838.1, read on the forward strand.
TTGCATTAAAAATAATAGTGAAGCCATTATTATACCACCATTATTATACCACCAAGACTATATTTTAATGATTACTTTTTAGTAACCATTTAAGAGTATAGATATGACGGCCAGCAATAATTCTCGATAATCTTAATATATTTTTTTTTGAAGGGTTTTCTTTTTTTAAATTTTTCTACCAACATCTTACGAAGTGCATTTTGAGTTCCAACAACTGCATGTATCTAGTACACTTCATAGAGATAAGACATGGCCTGACAGGAAAGAGACAGTCAGTAAAGATTACAATCTCTTACTCTCACTTTCTCCTGGGAAAACTCGAAAATTGTTTGATATAGAAAAAATAATTATTTTAAATTTATATAATTATTTAATAAATTCACTAATTTCGTTCACGCTATTTGCGCTCCGGCATGGAGACAAAAAAAACGGAGAGTATACACGTGGCGAAAATGTGTCTCGGCACATTAATGGTCTGCTTTATGACTGCAAGGGCCTTAGCGAAAGCGATCGAACTGAAAATGCGCGATAATTTATAATACTTCTCAACTGGCGCATGCCTACTATGGCACATCTATTTTTCCTTGTTGTTAAAAACAGTTGTCCGTTTTCAGCACGTTTAAGGAAAATTTAAATTACTTTAGAACTGACGCGCAGTAATAAAAGGATAGGTTATATAAAAAAAAATGGAATCGGCTGCTGGCCTCCCAGGCAGGTAGCCGACCTAGTCTGACCTTCCTCTCGATCACCAAAGTATGATTGGTACTGGATGATGGATCAAAAGAAAAGGAGGAGTCTCGGGCTTCTCTTTTTAAACGGAATCCGAAGATTGTGAGTTTAGTTCCTTCCGGAATATTGAGGTTGTTCGTCCTCGCTGCGCAACCGAGTGTGTAGGCTTGGTTGTTCTCTCCCCGAGCGTTCGAGTCAGTTTCACGGTAAGTGAGAATCACTACCCGCTAAAATGGAAACCAGGGTAGCGACACGGTTCTGTGGCATTGTGTGACGAGGGCTGACTGCGTCAGCGGAGGACGATCAAGTCTCCCGAGGTGTTGCCCAAAATCCTTGTCTGCCCATCAGATCGGCAACCTAGGCATTCCCGCAGTTCACGTATGCCCGAGACGTCGGGGCTGCGGTATGTTTGTGTGTGTGTATGTGTGGGGAGCATCTTCCTCCTCATCATCCGATTAAGGAAGCCAATGGGTACGCCACGCACAGATTCGAAGTTGGGATGAGGAGTGATATAGAGGCGAATAAACACAACAGCGGATTAACACACTAATCTTTTACTTGTGAACAATCGATTACAATACGGCGATCTTACGCCTATACACTACGAGCGGCATAATAACAAACCGGAATGCGAAGGTGAATCGGTGGCTGGTCAGCCTGCCGATTCCCTATCTAAACTAAATGTTACACCAAATGCCCGACAAAATACTTTCCGCCGTTAGTCTATCAACGGGATGCCAGCAGATCTGCCGTGCTACCACCCATAAGCTGGCGCCCAAACATGCAAGAAAAAGAGAGAAACAAGAGAAAAACACGGCACCGACCTCGACCTTCAGCCTCTCCGACGGCTGGAACGCTCTGCAGTGCGACGTCACTGGTGCGCTCCTTCTCGCTGACCGTCTCGCTAGTGTTTGTTGTCGTAGCTGTTTATCTTCTTGCTCGTCCTCTCGCTCGCTCCACAATACTGCTGCCTCAATCCGTTGTTCGCTTGTCGATTGCTGTTGCTGTTGTTTCCGCCGCCTCTCGGTTGCTTGGTGCTGCAGGAACGTCGAAAATGTTCGCGCGCGCACCCGCGCACCTCGCCGGTTACCCACACGTACCGGTGCCGGGTATCCTTCGGGACACAGCTGGGCGCGACCGAGCCTCACACTCTAATACTCGTCCGTGTACCGGGCGTGTCTCCGAAAACGAACAAACGTCAACGAGGTCACGGGGCCAACTTCGGAAAACCGTTGACTTTCGGTTTAATCCGCGCGCGTGACTTTCTCTGCTTACTCCCGAATTTTCCGCGGTCATCCACGATTCGAGCGCTCTCTCTCATTCTCTCTCTCTCTCTCTCGCTCTTTCTCCTTTCTTCTGCGCCATCTCCATCGCTCCAACCGTCAGCTCAGTCCGTGTACAGCACCTCGTAAACAAAAATCCAAGCATGAGTGTTTGTACCACACGCACACACTCTCATTATTCAATCTATTTTCCGTAATTCGACTTTATACAGTAATTGGTTACACTCTTGGATAATTTGTTGTTTATTCGATCATATAAGTCAAAGTTATGGTCGGACTTATTTATTGTGAGTTAACACAGTCTTCTTTGGTTTTTAAACTATTTAACTATGTGGCTTATTTACTTGCGTCGCAATAAGCTATATAGATATACTATTTCCCTATAGTTCATGAAAAACAATATCATTAATAAACTTTCAATGGACTCATCAGTCTATTGCCGAAATAAAACTGGTTGCATCATTATGTTTACTTGAAATTCGTTTCTTTTTGCAAAGAAGCTTGATCGAGTCAGGATTGCGAGGATAGACCCCGGGTTCTCTTCAAGGAAAAAATTGTTGTTAGCCAAAAAGGGAAAACCGCGTTAATTGTAATGAATAATATGATACACGATCCTTGTGGAAATTGGTATATTATTGATGGGAAATGTTCGAAAAAATATTCTAAATGATTTCATTTTAAAATTAAAAAGAGAAACAATAATTGATAAAAACGGTTGTGTTTCTTATCGTCGAAGAGATACTGGAAAAATTTATTTATGTCCTAATGATTATGAAGTAGATAATCGTCATCTAGTTCCTTAAGCTCCAGTGTTTTCTTTGAAACTTAATTATCATATTAACGTAGAAGTTTGTTCAAGTATGAAATCCGTTAAATGTTTACATAAATATTTTACATTACAAAGAACATCATGCAGCATCTGTCATTGTAATCAATTCTAATGACCTTATTATTGATCATGATAAAATTATTCAACATTTAAATGCACGATATGTAGGACCAGCAAAATCTATTTGGCGGATTTTGTTACGACCAATGTATGATAAAAGGCATGTTATTCGTTTAACTGTGCATCTTCTATATATTCAAAACATAACAATTTACATTACAACATAACTCACCGCAGCGCATGGATCTGTCTGGGCCCCGAGAGGGGAGAAAAGCTCGGCAGCGCGACGCGGCGTCGTAATGCGACAGTTTTCTGGCCGGAACACTCAGACTCGTCCCGACTTTCGACCGAAAAGGTACTGTTTCATTTGTTTCATAATCCTCTGGGCGATTTTTTGTTTAGATTTAATTTTTTTTTGTTTCTTTGAAAAAATTGCATTTAATCTAATAATTTACTTGTGATTAGCGTTAGATTTATCCTGAATTTAAGTTAATGTTATTAGTTTAACATCTATCAATTTACTTAATATCATTTTATAATGAGTGCGGAATTGTTCATTTATACTGTATTAAATAGTTTCTTCTTAAAATCTAAATCTTATTATTTTCACCACGCCTTAAACAAAACAACTCTAAATTTCAGAAAGACATGTTTTTAAACAAATTCAAGTTGATGAACAGAAAGTAAGAATGTGGATCGAAAGAAAAATCGATATTCCATGCATGGACACAGTTAATCCAAGTCAATTTGAATTATTTCATTTGGAAATTTTATTGCTTCCAGTAAAAGGTGCTACAAGCATTAAAAATTTCAAAACAGTGAACAAGAATCTTTCTCTATAACTTGTTTAGCATATGGTTTTATTGAAAGTGACAATGAATGGATAAATGTAATGAGAGAAGCTGTTGTATTTATGATGACAAAACAACTTTGACACTTATTTGTATAAATTTTAATTAATTCATTGTAACCTTTTTGATCAAATGAAACTTTGGACAGATTTTAAGGATATCTGAAGATTGCAGGCGTCAATTCAACACACACGAAAGTTATACCAAAACACTTATAGATATACGAACTTTAATTCAAATTGAACGTAAAAGTCTTGACGAATTTCCACAATTTCTTAAATTATTGCAAGATGTCAACGAAATTTTACCGAATATTAAAATTCAGAAATTTATTTGACTGTTGGTCGTGAACGATATTTGAAATTAAGTGAAAAACAAAAAGAAATAGCAGACACAATTTCAAATGCTGTTTTAAATAATAATTGTGATGAAAATTCAAAACAGAGTAACTGTTTCTTTACAGATGGTCTTGCTGGATCTGGTAAACCTTTTTATATGAATGTATTTGGTATCTTTTCAAGGGAAACAATAAAAAAGTATGTACTATGGCGTTTACCGGAATAGCAGCTACGTTATTACCTCAAGGTAAAATGCTACATAAAGTATTTCAATTTCCTGTACCTTCGTTACCAGATTCATCATCGAACATAAAGTTAGAATCACAAGAAGTTGCTTATTTGAAAGAAATAAATGTCTTTATATAGGATGAAGCTCCTATGACTCCAAGACATGCTATTAAAGTAAAGGATAAAAATTTGCGTAACGTAATGAATGATGATAAATTATTTGATGGAAAAATAACTGCTTTAGGAGGAGATTTTAAGCAGTTACTTCTGGTAAGAAGTAGTAAAAAAAGTAAATAGTACGCGTAGTGAAACTGTTGATTTATCTATAAATCGTTATTCACAACGGGAAAATATTATTACATTTTTTTTAACTCAAAATATACGAGTTTTACCTGAAAAAATTGAATTCTCGAAATTTTTGTTAAGTGTGGTGATGGAATATTCAATGACAATCAAGATAACTTGAATTTATAACATTTTCCTCAAAATTGTTTTGAAGTAATTAGTAACGTAAAAAACATAGTAAATGACATTTATGGTGATATATTACGCAACAAACAATATAGAAATTCCATTAGTTTTGCTATTTTATCTGCACGAAACATTCACGTTAATGAAATAAATGAAAAAGTTGTTAATTTACTGGATGAAACAACGGAAAAAATTTATACAAGTATTGATAGTATAGAAATCTGTGATATTGAAGGTTTTGAAGGTGTTCTATCAATTGAAGATTTGAATGCACTTTCTTCTTCGTCTCTTCCTCGCGAATTAAAATTAAGAGTAAATTGCATTTATGCGCTAATCTGAATTCTTACTAGAAGGGTGGATTAATAAGTCCTTATAAAAGGATAGAAAAACAATTTTTTTGGTAGGTTTTTTATTTTTTAACATAATTTCCTTTTAGCTCGATATACTTTTCCATGTGTCCTTCAAGTTTTTTTCGAGACATCAGAAAATAATTAATTCGGATGTTTCTGAAAATAGTCATTTGCTTGTGTTATGACCTCCTCGTTCGAAATGAATCGTTGTCCGGCAAGCCACTTTTTTAGGTTTGGGAGTAAAAAAAATCACTAGGGGCCAAATCTGGTGGATACGGTGGATAGTCTACTAATTTGAACTTCAATTCCTTAATTTTAGCCATTGAAACTAAGCAAGTGTGTATTCGTGCATTGTCTTGATGAAACAGAATTTTTTTTGTTCAAATGAGGACTTTTTCCTTTATTTTCTCGCTTAACCGGTCCAACAACAACGTATAATACACTCCGGTGATTGTCCTTTTTCTGAATAGTCTACGAAGATAATTCCACGTGCATCCCAAAAAACAGTGGCCTTGTCGGCCGATTTCATTGTCTTCGCCTTCTTTAAAGCTGGTTGACCTTTCACAATCTACTGTTTTGACTGTTCCTTTGTCTCAGGAGTGTAGTGGTGTATCTACGTTTCATCTATAGTAATGAATCGACACAAAAAGTCGTCTGAATTAAGGTGGATGCGTGCCAAGAGGGCCTCAGCGGCCACCATTCGACTGCGTCTGTTCTCGACTGATGTGAGAGCAAACGCGGCACCTATCTTGCCGAAATTTTTCTCATGTCTAATTTCTCATGCAAAATCGAAATGACTGTACCTTTTGAAACCTCTATGGCCTCAACTATTTCGCGCAATCTTATGCTTCGGTCACTTAACACCATGTCGTGGATTTTATCATTTCCAGAGTGCTTACGTCTACTGGACGGTCTGAACGATGTTCATCTACAGTTGATGTACGGCCACGTTTAAATTCATTTACCTAATTGTAAACAGTTGCAAACATAGAGGCAGATACACCATGAACTGTATCTAACTCAGCTTTGATTTCTTTTGGTGTAAGGCCTTTTAAATAGAAATGTTTTATTGCCGCTTGGAACTCACTTTTTTCCATTATTAACAAGAAACAAAAGCTGTTCACTTTGATCGACGATAAAAATGGAACTACTCGGTGGATCTGGCTGAAACTTCGGTAACACTCTATTTAATAGTGACGGTTGCTGATGCAACATAAGTTGGGATGCTTCAAGCGCCATCTCTTGGATTTTCTAAGGATTTATTAACCCACCCTCGTTTTAATGAAGGTTTATGTAATGGTACTAGATTATTGATTTTAGAACTATGTAATAATTTTTTAAAATGTGAAATAGTAATCCTTTCTTAAAAGAATGATGAGTCGCCGACATCCGACGTTGTGATTGGCTGTTGTATGAAAAGTGCGCAAATATTCAAAATTTTAATTTTAATTTTTTTTTAATTTTAATTAATTTTTAATTTTTATTTTAAATTTTAATAATTTAGTTATATTAAATTTATATCAAAATAGAATTGATTATTTTAATTTTGATACTCAAGATACTTAAGATTTAGATTAAGTGTGGTAAGTTGGTTTTAAAGTGCATCATCAAGTAAGTATTGCACCGTCATACGCATTACTGTTACGTCACATGTGGTCAACAGTGCGTTAGTTTAGTATGTGTCAGTATAAGCAATTAGCAAAATCAAATATATTGTTGCATGGTCGATGAGATTAAGCCACGTTTAATTTAATTAATATAATCCATCAATATTGTTGATATCGTTTCATTTAGAACCAAAGAAGGTAAGTTATTATTTCAAAATACAAAATATGCATTTTGCAACGATTAGCGTAAATCGTTCGACTCGCGCGAGGTTAATGAGCGGCTGATCGAGAAAAGCCGCGATCGGTTCGCGAGAGAGAGAGGGCGCGTAGGGGCAATGACCGGGAGGGGAGCGTTCAACAGGCAGTATGACTGTGTCACTCAGTCCGCCTGTGTCGAACTAACCTTCGTTTCCCGAGCCGTTCGAAGTTTTCCTGGTGATAGTGCGAGGTTGACATTGCGAACTTTGGTGCGGTGTGCTGGGTGCAGCAGCAGCAGCGATAGTAGCAGCAGTAATAGCGGCAGCAGCAACAACAGCAACAGCAGTAGCAGCGTCAGCCGCAACAGCAACAACAGCAACAGTGATCGCGGCGGTGCGGCGAGCAGCGAAGCGGCGTTTCAGCAGTGTTGTTCGGATACGGTTGGCCACCGTATCCTCATCGTTGTCGCGGTAGGTGCACCTTCCCCTTTTTACTCTTGTTAATAGCGTGCGATCCCGCGCAGCGTGCGCGAGGAAATTAATTGTTGCATGCGAGCGGTTAGTTCGCGGTGATCGCGGTTTTCTCTCTCTCTCTCTCAGTCTGCGTATATTGTCATTCGCGCAAGCGTGCGCAAGACTCTCGGCAAAACCCCCGTGTAATTAAATTGCATTAATAAAGTGGACGTTAGCCTTTATCAAATCAAGTAGTCGTTATTTAGTCTTTCCTTTGTCCGGAGGTCGCGTCTATATTTGTTTGTTTTGATTCGAATTCGCCGGTAGCGTAGCACGGACCACGCGGATACCGGTAGACGGGAATCTTCGACTTAGTTTCCAGCAGCGGCCGCGCGAGCGCTACTAGTAAGGGCGACAGCGCCGCCAAGCGGTGAGTTGGGGGAACCCAGCTCGGAATAGTGAAGAAACTCTGCGCAGGCGCACTCCGAGACAAGGTAGGTTGATGTGCTTCGAGCACATAGATAACTAGGCGTCGTCTAGTCTTAATAAAGGTACATTCAAGAGATTATAGACTAAACGGCAGCCTGTTACAATTTATAATATAAATTATTTAGTTTTAGTGCGGGTACTATATGATAATAATATAAATCTATAAATTGCAAATGTTATAACCTCGAAATCTCTTTCATCGGCGAACGAACACGTGTTACGCATATATAGTATAAAAGCGTTTGGATTTTTTAATTTGTTTAAGTTTATATAAAAATATTCAATTCTATGTAATAGTGCTTGATTATGTATTTTTCTGAATTTCTGAATTGAAAAAGGAATTAAGTAATAAACTCATTATAATAAAATGATTGTTTCATAGTTATTGTACAAAACTAATTTTACATTTTAAAATATTATAGTTATGGATATGAACGAGGAAAATTTTACTGCGGCTGATTATACATCGTGTGAGGATTTGAAGACAATTGAACCAGAAGACAAAACAGTGTAAATATAAATTTTTTCTTGATATTATATTACTTGAATTTTTTTATATTATATTATTTCATCGCTAAATAAATTGTTGTAGGGAAATTATAGGTTATATTGAATCTCTTATTGCTCCATCAGAAGTCGGTAAAGAAAAAAAATATAACCTCTTTAAAGTAATTATCAGTAATGGCGCTATGAAAGTTACCCTTTTAATTTGGGGAAAAGAAATGATTAAGAAATACGAGGATCTTATGAAATTGAATAAGGTAAAAATAAAATAAGTATAATTTTGACTGATCACGTTTAAACTATTTTAAATATTTTCAGATTATTCATGTTGAAAAGGCGCATTCGAAAATAGCTAATGTCAATTTTGTGAAAGACGAGAAAATGTTAAAGATTGAACATTTAATCAAACCTGAAACAATTATCAAGATCTGTGGAACACATGGTTTGGTTGATAATAAAGGTTTGACATTCAAAACGTAGTAAATTTTTCTACAATAGCTGACCATTACATTACTGGACCAATAGGTACGTTTATGAAATTGGAATAAAAGTACTAATAATTTAACTTTCTTAATACTTTTTAAACTTCTTTCTTATACTTTTTGAAAATTGTTTTTTTCTTTCTTATATAAAAAAATATATAACTATATGTATTCATAATAATTATCTATCCTTATTACCGCAGATATCGAGGGCTATTTGAAAACAGAAATAAGCATTCATAGCAATAACAAAAATACAATGAGTTCTGGAATAGGAGCAATAACTAATGGCTCAGAAAAAGTCAACATTCAAATTACTCAATTTGCATCTTCTAATATTTCAAAAGGCACTAAAATCAAAGTACATGGAACTGTAAAGAAAAATGGTAAATAAGCACAAATAATTTGATATTAATTATAATAATAGCGGAGTTTCTAAATTTTACGAATGAACTATTAATATAATAAAATTTTCATTGATTTTCAGAAATTCCTATTACAATTTATTGTGAAGATCTGAACTGCATTCATGTTATGGAAAATGAGCCACCAATGTCTATGGAACAACTTAGGCGTGGCGTTAAGACACCAAGAGAAGCACTTGAAGAAGCCAATAGTAATTTAGTTTTACCGCCACTAGCCAAAAAAATGTGTCTTGGTGAAAATACTGAAAATGAAAAGCCAATGGAGTCAGCAGTTTAAGATTATTTAATTAAAAGAATTTAAATTGTTTCTTTTGTCTAACATAAATTATGTTTGCATACTATATTCATATTTCTAAATTACTTTTTACTATTTTATAAAAATTATTTATTTATTTATTTTTTTTTTTTTTTTTTTTTTTTTTAACGTCGCTCTATTTATGCTCCATCAGTGCTAATTAGCGACGGAGGCTTGCAATGTGTTTGAGAACAAAGCACATGAAACTTTTTTCAGAGGTGCTTGTATCAGCAGGAACTGGGAATCGAACCCGGGCCTACCGGGTGCGAGTCCGTCGTCCTACCGACCGAGCCATTGCAGGCCTCAAAATTATTTATTTAATTTAACTTATATTTATTTAACTTATCTGTACATATTATAAAAAGATATGTAAATAATTATCATTAGTATATTTATACTGACAGTATCAAGACTAAATGTTGATAGTCATAGTTATAGTTGAGATATATATTTATAAAAGTATATTAAAGGGTTAATTATGAACAAGTAGATAATGACTATATATTGTCAATTAAAAATATATTTGTGATAAATTATAATAACAAATCTATATTATTAATTGTTAAAAAATTAATTAAGTAGATAAAAAATTTAATAAAGTTTTCTACCCCTTCCAAAATAAAACTATCTATTTCTTTCTATATTTTCTACCCCTTCCAAAATAAAAATATTTATTTCTTTATAATTTCTATGAATACGTTAGTCTATTTCTATATGCGTGTGTGTGTGCTCTGAAATCGCCTAAGAATCAAATATGAAATGATTTAAGCTGATTTTACTTTAAATATATTTTTGTTTGAATATTAAAATTCTATTTATATCAACGTTAATGAAACATTTAGCCATATACAGCAATAACATGTATTCTAATTCTTTTCTGTAGATCATTGTCATTCTCTTATATATATATTAAATTATTGTAACGGCCTGGAAAATAATCAAATTATTCTCGCAGCCCATTAAGAATTTTATTTTCACTGGTCGGTGCGGGGCTCACCGCCGCCCCGATCAGCTAGCCGCTTCCTGGCGTTCCGCCGAATACGGGCGGGCACGCGCTGCCCTGAAAAGGGATCGCGAAAGCACGGCTAAGCACGAGAGCGTGCGTTGGTTCTAATCACGGACGTGGGAAGGGACAGAGGTGCCTTCCTGGGTACGCCCAACACAATGGCAACACTTGAGTAGGTCAAATCGGGCTTTATTCCTTTAGGCAAATCTTATACACAATATCGCGTGCCGAGATTTTGCTTTGTATCCTATTTTAGAGAGAGAGAGACGCTCGCTCGCGCAACTAGCACACGTTAAATAATCGCTTACAAACGCAACGAAGCTCACCGCGAAGTAGCTGCTGCAGACAGACTACCCCTCGCTAGTCGCCCGCGTTGTCGCCCTTGCTCGGGCGGGCAAGTTCTGCCCCTGGTAATCGCCCACTCGAGATGACGATCTACAGGTTCCGGCGATCCTCGGGGACTTCCTTGCGCACTTTCACTTTTATCTCTTGCCGGTCGCTCTCCTTTTTCTTTCGTTCGTACGCGCACGTGACAATCCTTCCAGCTCGCCGGTCTAAGTCCAAGTCCTCGAAAAATCGTTTTCTCTCCCCACTCTACCGCTACGGCACGCGCCTGATCGAGTCTCGTTCGGTCTCTCTCTCTTCACTCCTCGCTTGCTTGCCCGCTTGGCCATGCTCGGCCTCGCGCGCGGACAATCTTCCGCGAAAACGGCCCCGGCCGTTATATTATATTATTATTATTCTCTTATTATTATTAAATCGAATAAACGGTAAACACCTAGAAATATGAAACTATTAAAATATATACGAATAATTTACAAATAAAATGAAATCACCTGTCTTATATCTATCGATTTAATGGAATATTGTTATAATTTAAATTTCAATAAATTTAAACCACCACAATAGTTATCACCAATGGTGGTGCACATGCGTACTCCGATCAATATTACATTTTAATATTGTGATAATCGCTATTTATTTGTCTACAATATAAAAAGTGAAAAGAAATACAGGTTATTTAATATTTCAGTGTATCATAAAAATACAAATTTAATACCTGTGAAAAGTAATAAAAACAACAGTTAACAATATCAATAATGAAGCTGCAGTAAGTACTGAGTACATTTTTTGTGCGATTTCTTTTATTAACCTTAAAACGCAAAATTATGATGAAAATCATAACATGGTAAACTCAATTAGAGTTTTATCAAATATTGTATTGATATTTATTGCATTCAATAATATATTTTGTTAACATTTCAATTACTATATTATATCAAAAAATATTATCATTATGATGGAAGACAGTTTACTAAAATATAACAAAATGTTTTTATCTGATATTCCAACATTTATTGTGAATATTATCAAAAGTACGATTTCTTCTATATATAATAACAATTAAACAATAGAAAGCCAATTTTAAATGTTAAAATTTGCTTTCTATTATTGATTCTATTATCATCTGCATAATATAAATTATTTTTTTTAGAGAATTGCAATCACTGGAAAATTTCCAGATTAAAGTATTCTTTTCAAGCCCCATTATCAAATCACCTAATGAAGTCATTATGAGTTTGGTTGGAAACGAATACATAATTTGATAATCAAAACCTTCTGATTAATTATAAGGTATGTCTTTCATATTTATTGTTTTATTAATTTTTTTATTCAACAATTTGGAAATTTTTTATTTTTTATTAATAAAAAGAAAGGAGATCTCTAAGTTATTATTACTTTCAAAAATAGATTAATTTCAAAACAATACATATTTATCATGTTTACCATAATTGTAAATGTCAAAAAAAACGTACCGTAACTTACACTCATTATTTCACTGAATTATGAATGTGAAATTGAAAAAATATTAAAGTAAATTTCTACTAAAATTTCCCAATTTTCTAATGTACATATTTTCATTGATTGACTTATTCTATTTTATAATTGATTCACAGCCTAACCTCATTTACATAATTTCTAAAACATAAACATATAAGTTTAGTTAACATATTTGATGTCAAATGTTCTATGAGCATTCTAATATGATTCAAATAATAGTTGGAAAATTTTTTTTCTTTTAAAATGAACAAAAAGTTTGATAATTACTTGAGATTATTAATTAAAACTAAACGAACTATAAAATATTAGAAAATAGTATAGTGTTCCACTGATTTTTCAAATTTTATTCATAATCTATCATGATTTATTTTAATTTGAGATAAATTTTTATAAAAAATTTTAAGCAACAACCAACTTATTTCACCGAAAAAATTAAACATTCAAACAGATAATTTAGTCAAATTAGTATACAGCATTTTAAATTTGTACTTGAAATAACAATACATATAGTTATGAAGCTTTTACATAACTGAAAACAGTATAGGAAAGATGTATGTTGTTTACAAAGATATATATGCTATATTATAAAGTTATATTCTAAGTCCAGAAATGAAAATAATAAATATCCTATAGAATTCCATCTTACATTTGCATAAAATAATACAAAGAGAATTTCATTATACTTTAATTAATTAATTTTTTTTCTTTTCAGGATTCCAAAATTTACTTCAACATTACTTCACTTACATAACTGAACTTAACTTACTTGAACTTTACAAACAAAACTTAATAGAAAACCAAACAACCATACTAAACTATTAACAAACAAAACCTACTTGAATATCTAACAAAGTATTTGTACAAATAAACCTTAACCAATATTTATTTCAACTACAAAGATTAATTTAACTTTTGGAATTGTAACATTATTATTTTAATGTATGTACCTAAAATTGAAGTAATAGTGTATTAAAGGAGAATATTTAAATAAATTAGATTTATTAATTATTAAATGAATATGATTTTTACATTTTTTTGACAAAACAATATCATTTTATTCATTAAACTATAATTTTCTCTAAAATATTATTCATATTAAACTTGTGAATTTTTATTATATTATATTATTTCATTTTACAAAGTTGTGATGCCTGCTAGACACGTTCGGCGTACACCACAAGAACAAGAACAATATCAACAAGCTAAGCGGGTTCGTGATAGAGAAAATGCACGTCGCCGACGACAAGCTGCTCGAGATGCAACTTACCAACGAAATGAAACAATAGAATCTGATTATTTAGGCCCTATGGATGTATTATGTTTACATTGTGAAGCTAAACATTTTAAAGATGAAAGAATTTCTAATAAGGGTTTTTCATTTCACGAATGTTGTAATCACGGCTCAGTTTCATTAGATCCTTTACCCGAATTTCCATCTCAACTTTATAAACTTTTTACTAGCCAGCATCCGAAGTCAAATTTATTTATAAAAGATATTCGCCCTTATAATAATTCACTTTCTTTCGCATCTTTCAATGCAAATTTGTTTGATTTTAGACCAAATCGTCCTGGACCATTCTGTTTTAAAATACAAGGGCAAATATACTATCAAATAAACACAGCATTATATCCATGTGATACAGAAAATCCAACTTACGGACAACTTTTTATAGTTGATCAATTACAAGCATTAGATTATAGATTAAGTAATAATTTAACATTAGACTCTGAACTTTTATTAACTTTAGACGGAATTATACGTGAAAATAACATTTTTGCCCAATCTTATGAAATGATGAGATTAGAACTACAAAGGCAACAATCATTATTATATGATAATACTACTTTTCAACCAGAATTACAATTACTATTTTCTTGAAAACCAGGTGTAGATAGAAGACGATACAATTTTCAACGGGTTAATGAAGTTGCTGCAATATTTTCTACTACAGCAGATGGTGAAATTCCAGAATCATACGTTACAATTAAAAATAAAAATACAAAAAGTTTACAATACGTTAGTACTATGGATCCTAATGTAGAACCCTGGATATATCCTTTATTTTATCCTTACGGTACTCATGGATGGCACAAAAATGTAACACGCGTTAATGATACTAAACGTATTTCTTGAATGGCTTATTATAGACATCGAATAGCCATACGACCAAATGAATTTAATCCATTCATAAGAGGTGGTAGATTATTTCAACAGTGGATAATCGATAGTTACGTGAAAGTTGAAAAAGATCGTATCCAATATTGTAAAGATCATCAAAAAGAATTACGAGCTGATACTTATAAAGGTCTTAGTGATTTTATGCAAAATACAGCTGTTCAAGTTGGTGGGCAAGTTGGTAAAACTGTTGTTCTTCCTTCAACTTTTATTGGATCGCCACGTTACATGCAAAAATGTTATCAAGATGCTATGGCAATCGTAAATGAAAAAGGAAAACCTGATGTTTTTGTTACAATGACATTTAACCCCAATTGGCCTGAAATTAAACAAAATCTTTTACCTGGTCAACAAGCTTTAGATAGACCAGACATTGTAGCAAGAGAATTTCATTTAAAAAAAGATCGACTACTTGATTTAATCACTAAAAAAAATTTTTTTGGTCAAATTGCTGCTTATATTTACGTTATAGAATTTCAAAAAAGAGGTTTGCCACATATGCATTTATTGATAACTTTAAAAAGTGGATTTAAATGGACTACTCCTGATATTGTTGATAAATATATATCAGCTGAATTTTCCAATAAATCAAATAATCAACGATTATATGATATTGTGACGGCTAGCCGTAACTTAGTTTTTTTTTATATTTAATTATTAAATATGACGAACGGAGTGGGAACCTTCCTGATTTCCCACGATGAAAACGCATTCGAAATATAAACTTTGATAGTGGCCCGAGCCTGCGTACTCAAGCTTACAATCAACGCTCTATCCTGCTTTGTCCCACACGTATGTGTTGACAGGGGCCTACGATCATCGCGTATACATCGTGAAGTGTTATCACGCTGATAATGGAAGGGGACCATAAAAATGCAATCTATCTTTTTTTTTCCCACCGATTTTTAAGAAAATATCCGTAATATTAAATAGATTTTCATCAATTTTGTAAGCCATTATAATGCGCACCTTTTTGTCACCGAATAACCAATAAATAGAACAATAATGTATTTTATAATAAATCGTAAAAGGTTTGAATTTTTCTGAATGTTCATAATAGTCACTATGTATCGTCATAATTAATTAAGTTTAGTACAATTATGTATAAGTAATTATAAGCTATAGCGTTACTCTTGCTCTTAAAAGTGGCACTCCGAGAGCCATCTCTGGAGAAAAGGGCCCAAGTTAAAAAGGGACCGCCCTTTCTCTCTCTGAAAATTCACGCCCACAGACCAATAAAGAAATGCTGGATATGAATAGAAAATTTCCGACCAATACAAAATTTAGCCGTTATCGCTTCATGGGCCTGAGGAAAGGGATTTCCACCCAACCACCCACGGCTTATAAAAAGCTCTGTACAAGGCTGGAGAGTAAGTTAAGTCAGAGGAAGTGAGAGGAAGTTAAGTTCAGATAGAGTAAGTGCGGACTGAGCACCAGGAAGTCCCTAATAAGAAGTTTTTACCAGTGAGTGAATCCCGGAGGAAGCATCAAAGAAGAAAAATCACCCAAGTATATTCAGAGCATATAGAGAGAGAAAGAGGCCAAAGAGCAGAGAGAGAACGCAACTTTAATAATAACTAAATTGATAAAATAAAAGTAAGTAAAATCTTAAACCTGGCTATCCTTTTCTTTCTTTAAGTAATCCGCCTTTCTTTTGGAAATTCATTAAGCGTGAGTCTGGTGAATTTCCATTAAAGTCCCTTAAGAACACATTAAGCGTGAGTCTGGTGTGTTCGTAATAACATTTGGTTATTACATTCCGCGTTAGCATACAGTTTTCTCAACGCAACAATATTGCTCGTCCCGGCTTATGTGTTACACGATAGCCAAATCAGAGCAACCCTGAGTTTACGCTTGCTCCAAGCGTACCTGAAAGTGACCCCGACGTCACATAAAAATTTTGGAGGCCCCGGGGGGATTAAATTGTTGCAAAGAAAACTTTTAGGGTTTTCCTTTCTTAAATTATATCAGTGATCAGTTAGAGTAAAAGAAAATTAAGAATAGATACTACTTAAAGTATTTTATTGAATTTGAAATCTGTGAAGAATAAAATAAAGTAAAGAAATAAAAATTTTTTTTGAATAAGAATACAAATTTATTAGTCAGAAAATCACTGATTTAATTAAGAAAATAGAAAATAAGTTTTGTGTCAAACAAGGAGATAGGTTAAATTGAAAGTGAAAATTAATTGGAGTTTATTTGGATTGAACTTAGGAAAATTTTGGGAAAATTAATGGGAATTTATTTTGTAATAAAGAATAGTGAAATAATTTAGAAAATTATTGAAATTTGAATGAGTAAATTAATAGAAGAGTTAGAGAAAAATAAAGAAAATTAAGTTGTTTAAGAAAAGAGTTTGAAAAATATTTGAAATTTAAAAAAAATTTTCAGAGAAGAATCATTTTTTATGAAAGTAAAATTATAAATCAGAATAGAAAATTTGTCCAAAGAAAAGTCTTCTTTTGTGCCTTGAAGAGAGAAATAAGAATAAATGCTTATTACAGAAAAAAGAGGGTTTTGAATTTATGTTTTGTTCTAAAAATTGTATTTAGAAATAAAAAGGTTAATTTAGAAAGATCGAAAATAACATACAGAAAAAATTTTGAGATAACATTATGAATCTTGTCTGAGTCGGAAAGAAATACATTAGCAATAAAAATTAATTTAGAGAAATTAGAAATCCTGCGGAAGAAAATTTAAAAATAAATAAATAAATAAAACTCGGAGTAAAAATAAAAGAGTTTTAGAATATTGTGTTTAAAAGAAATTTAGGAAGTCTTGCTGAGAAAAATAATATAAAAGTAGAAATTTTGAAATAAATAATTTTGCAAATTAGAAAAATTTAAATAAGAAAATTGCCTGTTATAAGTAAAATAAATAATTTAAAAATAAATAGTATCAAAGAATGAAGGGTTTAATTAAGAAAGTTTAAGTAAAAATAAAGATAAATATCTTTCTGTAGGAATCAAAATTTATATCTAAGAAATGAATTGCCGCAATATATCTGTAAAAATAAGATTTTGATAAAACGTTCACATACAGTTTTCATAATTCTACAAACGAATAAGTTTTAATAAAATTTTGTTGTTAGATAGATAAGATTTTTGGTCTTTCTTTTAGTTGTAATGCCACCGTTCGTAAGTTTTAATACTTTTTCTAACGACATAGTCGACACGGTAGATGAATTAATCGAAGACATTACACATTTAAAGGACAGTCAAATATCCGTAATTAATAGGGTTAATAATCATAGCTCCGATATCACAAGAATAAACAATAACGGTCGTAGTCTTAGCGCACGTGTCGCGAAACTTGAATTAGAGAATAAGCATAGAATTGAACAAATAGCTAGTTTGGGAAATATTTGTGTAGATTTAATCAAAACAAATACTGCCCTAAAGAAACAAGTTAAAAATCTTAGGAAGCAAGTACAAATTAATAACAAACTAATTAATAGGAATACGATTTCAAAAAGGGCTTTAGCAAATAAAGTAGATAAATTAGCAAAGTCATTTGAAAATTTACAATTATAAGTAAAATAATTCGCGATAATCCTTAGTTTATACACAGAAATAGATAGGTTTTATTACAATAAATTAGATTGAGATTTCTAGTAAAAGTATATGAAGTTCAGACTTTTTTTTTAAAATCATTCTAATTATTGAAATATAGTATTAATATAAGTTTGGTGTCTTTGTTTCGATATTGTTCTAGTGGAACTAGGATATAGAACAACTAGAAAACGGCTAACTAAAACACAACGAAGAGCTCTCGGGAGAGAGATTCGAAAACACGAGTTAGGATTGCCAAAGGACAAGTATGAAAATGGATTAAAAGAGATATCTAAGCAGAATAAAATAGAGTTAGCTCGTCCGATAGAGATTTGGTCAACACCAAAAGACGAGGTACAGGGTCCACCCAAACAACCTGCACCTTCATCAAGTAACTTGCCTACAACATTAGAAGAAAAGGTCGCCCAATTTCGAAGATGTTTATGTCGACATTTTGTTATCCCGGAAAAGTGTGTTCGTTGTCAACAAACATTTAGGAGGGAATACAAAATACCGTTTTGCGAAAATCAAAAATTAAAAAAAAAGCATAATATTAAAGACGCTGTTATTAAAATTGCAAAAAGTGACGAAAAACTTAAAATACTGAAGGATGGTACAAAAGTAAACCCGGAGGTTTACGAAGTTTTACAAAGATCCTTGCGCGCGATTAAAAAAATTAAGATACAAAAGAAATCTTCAGAGCCTCCTTCTATCCCTAAAGCTCTTTTGAGTCCGCCTTTACCACTGATAACAAAAAAGAATGTAAATTGTAAGGCTTCTCCCAATTTATCCTCTGCTAGTGAGCCGATATCTAGAATAGACAAATTTTTCGGATTAATAAAAGATTATAAGAATTCCTTAATTAAGCTGTAATTACTTAACAATTTGTCAACATAAAATTATGTAAAAATATATAAATACCTGTAATATTTAGCAAAATAAAACACCAAATAAATTTACACCTTCTAGTACAAATTTCATTTTTTTTTCTTCTCCCTTTGTCTGACATATATAAATGCACATAAGTATATTTATTAATGAGCGAAAACAAAGATAAGCGACTTACACGCAGCCAGTCGAAAACCTCGAGTGTCAGCTGGACAATTAGTAAAGTTGGCGGAAATCTAAAGCGATCAACAGAATCACTCCCTGACTTAAATGATATTCAAGACAGTCCTGCTTTAGATCCAGATTTTAATCGAAACAGAGCTTTACACCAAGTCGAAACTGCGTCCACTTCACATACCTTAAGCGACTCTATTATTGATTTACCGATCCCTTTTATTAATTATAACAAAATGCCGCCGAAAATCAATAATAATAGCGAAGCAGAAATATACGCCGAAACCAAAGCATTACCAGGACATGTAGTATCGTTAAATGATGCATTAAGTGTAGTGCCAACATTTGATGGAAGACCAAACCAATGGACCCAATTTGTAGAAGGATGCAAAGAGGCATTAAGTATAATACCGCCAAACATAGAAGAAAACTTAACCAAACGCTTAAGATCGAAATTAGAAGGAGAAGCACGTGCTACAGTAGTAGGACAAACATTTTCTAGTGTAGACGAATTATTAAATCATTTAGCTGACATATTCAGTCCTATCCAAACACTAAATCAATTATTAGGTGAATTAGGCAATGAGTTCCAAAGGAATGAAGAAAAGGTATTAACTTTTGGAAATAGGTTACGACTGTTAAGTAGTAAAATTATTGAAGCCAAAAAGAAAGAAGAGAATCTAGAATCTTTAACGCCTACACAAAAACAGATAATTGAACAAAACATATTTGAATGCTTTAGAAGAGGACTAAAGCCCGAAATTCGGCTAAATTTACCTAGTGACACCACTATCCTGAATGCGCTAAAGAATGCCATAAAAGTCGAAAAAGACCTGGAATTACAATCAACATTGCGAGCACGAGCCTCTAATAATTCTCGTTCTTTCAGATCAATAACCCTCTGTCAAAATTGCAATAAAGAAGGCCACAATGCCCTAAATTGCAATAGTATAATTAGAGAAAGTAAACGATGTAATTTCTGCAAAAAGGTCGGTCACGAAGAAAGTTCATGCTTCTCCAAGTTAAGGAATAATATTACAACATGTCAAATTTGCAATAGGAAAGGTCACGTTGCTAGTGATTGTCGAACACATCTCAAATGTCAAATATGCAATAGAAACGGCCATATAGCTGCAGACTGTCGAACTCGAACACAAATAAGAATGATAAATCAGGTTATTTGTCAAATTTGTGATAAACCTGGCCACTCAGCGAAAGAGTGTCGCAAAAACTTAAGCATCAACCGTGATACAGAAGTTATTTGCCAAGTTTGTCGCAAGTCAGGCCACTCAGCAAAAGAATGTTATAATAGTAATAGTGTTACTCCAAACACTAATTGTTTTTATTGCAAGCAACCAGGCCATTATATCGCTAATTGTCCAAAAAGACAACCATATCGCCATCAGTTTCAGGGAAACGGGCAGCAGTCCTCTCATCAGAGCGCGATGCAGAGGACCAATTCGAATCAAGCGCATCAATTACAAGAGACGGAAGTATCGCTCAGTCTTATACCGTAACAAATGAACCAAAAATTTCAGCCAAAGTCCCAATAATTAACGCAAATTTTTTAGGTGATATTAAATTTCAAATTATGATTGATACAGGCTCAGAAGCTAACATAATGAAAATAGGAATGATTCAAAGTTACACAGAACATATAAATAGTACTAGATGCAAACAGTTAAAGGGAATAGGGTCAGAGGTGTTTATCACATTAGGAACAATTACACTATCAATATTTGGTTTACCGACGGAATTTCAATTAGTACCAGATGATTTTCCAATACCTTGTGAAGTAGTTTTAGGGGCTACATATTTTTCAGAAAGCAATTCTGTAATAAATTTCGCAACACGACAATTTATTGTAGGAGATCATGTCATACGATTTCAAGAAAATAATGTTCAATGTAGCAATTTTTGTTATTTACATAGTACAGAAGGAATAGTAGAAGTTAGTATAAATGTAATACAAAAGATTTCTCCAAAAGTCAAAGTTTTAAATCCAGCAAATAGTACCAAAGAATATTTCCTAATAGACACCGGGTCCGAAGTCAATCTAATAAAGAAACGTCTTCTGTCACCTGGAAACGAAATTGATACCACGCAAAAAACACAAGTCCGAGGAATAGGAAAAGAAATAATATCAACTCTTGGTACAACCGAAATAAGGATATTTGACACTTACACTATCTTTCATGTAGTCGATGATGCTTTTGGAATGACTTACGAAGGAATATTAGGCGCTTTATTTCTCGAAGAAGCTAAAGCCATCATAGACTTTGGATTTAATAATTTTAGAGGAGAAAACTTTGTTGTACCTCTATTATTAGAACGAGATCTCGGAAAAATCATGCCAAGACCACAAGTCAATAAAGTGCAGCTTAGTCCTGATGAGTTTGACAGAATATTAAACGAATTGATACCCTTAGATTTTGGAGTACCGTTTAATTCGGCCGTCAGACACGTTTATATTATTGCACAAGACAGCGTTAACGAAGAATTAGATATAGAAGATGTAGATAATGATTTAGGGATAGCCGACGTAATCTTAGATGAAACCAACGAAGATAGTAATAAAAGCATAGAAGATTATTTAGATTTAGGTCACCTGAACGATACTGAAAAATGTTACATTGTTAATCTCATTAAGGAAGTACGAGATGTGTTCTATCTTCCTAGCGACAAGTTACCGGGAACCGATCTTGTCTTGCATGAGATAAGAACAATCGATGATGTACCAGTAAATAGTAGACAGTATCAATTTCCTCACGCGATGAAGGATAAGATTAACTATCATGTCGAAAAATTACTAAAAACTGGTATAATACAAGAATCTACTTCACCATACAACATCCCCATATGGATCGTACCTAAGGCAACAGACAGTAATGGAAGAATGGTGTTGGACATGAGAGGATTGAACGAAAAAACAATCCCTGATTCGTATCCAATACCTAACATTACACAAATTTTTGACCAAGTAGGAGGTGCTAGATTCTATTCCGTACTTGATCTCGCCATGGGATTTTACCAAATCAAGATGCACCCAAAAGATGCGCATAAAACGGCTTTCAGTACTCCTTTCGGTCACTATGAGTTTGTGCGTATGCCATTCGGATTAAAGAATGCACCCGCGACTTTTCAACGTTTAATGGATACGTTGCTCCGCGGACTTCAAGGGTTAGATCTGTTCGTGTATTTAGACGATATAGTTATATATGCAAATACACTTGAAGAATAACATGATCGCAAATTCCGAATGTTAGTGGAAAGATTACGAAAAGCAGAATTGAAATTGCAGATTGGAAAATGCAAATTTTTAATGCGACGAGTTAATTACTTAGGTCATATAATAAGTGAAAATGGTCTAGAACCAGATCCGAAAAAAATTGAAGCAGTTAAGGAATTCCCAAGACCAAAGTCGGTTAAAGCTGTACGTCAATTTTTAGGGTTATGTGGCTATTATCGTAGATTCATTAAAGATTTTGCGAAAATTGCTAAACCTTTGACCAGACTTTTGCAAAAAGATACGGTGTTTGAATGGACAGATAAAATCGAAAGTTCATTTTGTGAACTTAAAGAGTTGCTGTGTAGCGCTCCGTTATTACAATTCCCAAATCTTGATAAAGATTACATAATCCGTACGGATGCCTCTGGAATTGCAATAGCAGGAATACTTTCACAAGGCACTATTGGATCAGACCAACCTATCGCATACACCTCTCGAGTACTACGTGGTCCGGAGTTGAATTACGAGGTTTACGAAAAAGAAGCGCTCGCAATTATTCACAGTATCAAAGCATTCAAATCATATGTCTTCGGAAGGAAAATCACCATTATTACTGATCACCAACCTTTAGTTTGGTTTAAGTCAGCCGACCTCAATACCAGGGTTTTGAAATGGCGTTTCCAAATTTCTGAATATGACTATGAGATAATTTATCTACCAGGTAAAGCCAATGCGACAGCCGATGCATTATCACGGAATCCGATAGAACCAATTAATGTAAAACATATACGTCAGAATGATAGAGAAATTAAAAATCTAGTTTACTCTTATATTAGCAAACAGACAGGTGAAGAGGTTCAATTCTTAATTGATTCTACTTCCACTACCAATATCATTAAATCCTGTTGTGTACCGGACGATATACCTATCCAAATGTCCAATATCTTACCCATGCAGAGTATTTTTGCTGAAGATGATTACCAAGAATGTGGATTTGTCAAGTTAATAATAGCCGGAAATGAAATAGTATTTTATGTTGTTGCAAATTGTCAAATGCCATATCACGGAATCATAGGTAAAAATTTCTTATACAACACCAGTACGAAGATAAACTATAATAACAATAGCATAAACGAAAGTAACGCAATAAAACCTGTTGTTAGTGATAGTAACATGCAAAAATATAGAAAAATTTATAATTTATATACGCCACTCGTTGACGAAGAACCTCCTTTATTGAATATATATAATCCAAAATACGGATGGACACAGTATATGATTAATAGTTTATCTGAACAGAGTCTAATAAAGGAAAAGTATGCTTTAGGAATTCGTGATGAGACCGATCAAATTGACCTAATAGATATTAATGGTTTAACCCATAGAACTTTAGGATCAATAACACTGAAATTATTTGAGATACCAATGAAATTCCATATTGTACAAAATGACTTCCCTGTAAATTGCGAAGGCATAATAGGATCTGATTTCCTTTTTTCTAGTAAAGCAAGTGTTAATTTTGACACAAAGACAATAAAAATAGAAGACACTTACATTCCTTTTAGAAGACGGAAAATACCAACACAAGAAAATGATAGTTACATATCTGTAATCACCGAAGCAGACAAAACACATCAAATTCCTGAAATAAATGTAGTTACTAGAAGGCAAAGACAACGATTGGAACAGTCATCTGACCCTTTGGTAGTTCAAAAGGAAACTGAAGAAATCAAACCAATAAAACGTCCACGCGGACGACCCCGGAAAATTCCTATTAATAATGATAATAAAAATATTATCCCACACCCAAGAACACCTCCCGTAGAGAAGTTGCCTATACCTGAATCTGTCGAAGTTGTTTCAAAACGTTACCCCGAAAGAACTTGAAATGAGATACTTGATTACGTAGAAAGTGATCTAGACGATAGTGAACTTGAAGGTGAGGCACGAGTTATACCCAAAATACCTGTGCAACCCAATCAGAATCTACCTCATAATATACAAGATCCCGATTCCGAAGAGGACTCAATGAATAATAGTTCGGATGAGTCCGTAAATAACGACAACAATACCGCTAATATAGTTAAGGTTAAAGAAGCCATACATGTGCGCAACGACAATGTTGCTTATTTTATAAGCAGCAATGGACAACCTTGTGACGAAGGCGCACGCAAATTAATAGAAAATAAGAAAATTAATACTAAGGTAATCTTACAAGTGGGTGAAGTCTTAAAAGAAAAGAAGAAGAAGAATTATCATCAATTTGGACTCTGCATACGAGGAGACCGCCCAGAATCGTTAACTTATATTAAGGATTATATACACATTACTTTAAAAATATTAAGAGATTTACTAATTAATACTAATCAAACTGAAGTCTGTATTGCTCAGAGTAAACATGTAGAAAATTTAAGTTGGTTAGAAATAGAGTATTTATTAGATAGTGTCTTTAGAAATAGTGGAATAAAATTAATAATTTGTACAGATAAGTTAAAGTATGTACCCTTAGAACAACGCGACGGAATCTTTTATGAATTCCATAAATCCCCAATTGGAGGACATCGTGGCGTTTCAAAAACCTTTCACCGGATTAGACAAGAATATTATTGGGAAAATCTAAAAAACGATATACAAAGGCGAATCCAACAGTGTCTAGAATGTCAATTAAAGAAATTAACTCGTTTACAAACCAAACAAACTATGATAATAACTGATACATGTGCTACAGTGTTTGATAAAATTGCTATGGATATTGTAGGCCCTCTAAAAAGAACAATAAAAGGAAACGAATACATTTTAACCTTACAGGATCAATTAAGTAAATTTTGTCTAGCTGTCCCATTAGCAGACACCTTATCATCAACAATAGCGGACGCATTTCTTAAGAAATTCATTTGTGTTTTTGGATGTCCGAAAGCTGTGCTTACTGATCAAGGCAGAAATTTTTTGAGTTCTCTAATGACGCGTATTTCCAAGCGATTCAAAATAAAGAAATTAAAAACCACAGCATTCATGCCTCAGTCGAACGGTTCCCTAGAAAGATCTCATCACGTGTTAATTGAGTACTTAAAGCAATACACCGATCTTGACAACGATTGGGATGATTGGCTCGACCTAGCTATCCTAAACTACAATACCTGTGTACAAGAAAGTACCAAACATACGCCGTATGAAGTTGTATTTGGCCGCTTAGCTCGAATGCCCTCAAATAATCCCCTTCGTGAAAGCGATACGTTACCTACATATAAAGGATATATAATAGATTTAGTTGCGCGTTTATGTAGTATACGAAAATTAGCTTACGAAAATTTAGTTAGCTCTAAAGAAAAATCAAAAAAATATTACGATAGACATATAAATCCAAAAGACTTTAGTTTAGGTGATTACGTTTTCTTAAAATCAGGACCTAAACCAGGGAAATTCGGGGATCATTACTCAGGGCCTTATAAAATAGTTGGTATTCTTCCAAAACATAATGTCAAAATAGAGACTAAAAAGGGCACAAAAATAGTTCATTCAAATAGACTCCGAATTTCACATATAAACAAATCAACCAAAGAAAATAAGCCGAAATAGAAAAAGGGGTAGAGAGGAAAAATATAATATAATATAAAATAAAATGAGATAAATCATAAAACAAAATATATATATATTATGAAACAAACAAAAGATCAAAAGGAACATATAATGAAATATTTTCTGATTACAGAACCGAAAACATGATGCATTCTTCTCTGTTATCACTGATATTTTTAACAATAACTAATCCAGTTACAGCCATCATAGGATACGACTGCGGAGCAAGATCTCTTAATATAACCACTATATCTTTAGTAAGCGTGGAAGAATGTGAAATGCCTTCTACAAAAATAAACGTAACAAGAAAGTACATTCAATTATTACAGTTAAATAACTATGAAACTGCTCAAGTGATTCAATGTAAAGTCCAAGTAGACCGAACTGTTTATTATTGTGGAATGCATTCACATAATTCCATAATAGAGAATGGCGCAATAGAATATTTAATGGATGTAAGCCAACAAACGTGTTATGATTTACACAAAAGCGGTACATTTTATTTTGACAATTCACATGTATTTTGAGATATTAAAGTTAATCAAACCACGGTTAGACCCGCTATACTTGCAGGAAGTGTAGATCATAATGGAGAATGTACCTATGGTTGTTATTCCGATGCTTATGGAAGCTGGAATTCCGTAGTTGTCCAAGCTAAAATAAAAGTAACTTTACAAGAATATACCGCTTCTGTCGATTTAGATAATAACCAAATAATATTACGTAGTGGCGTTAGATGTATTTTAGGTAGTGAACATTGTATAGATTCTGAAGGAGGATACACTTTTTGGGAAAGTGTACCTAAAGATGTATGCAAATTTAATCGGTATCAAATATTGTATGAAGGAACAGCTAATCAAATTGAAGGTGAAATAGAACAAACATTATACTCGTTAGTAACACAAGACATTGCTTTTGCGTTAATATCCAAATCTAAACGTAATCTATGTGGTTACGAAATAATAGTTACTGAACACCCAAAATTATTTGTTTATATTGTCGAAAATAATGCATTTTTTCTAAGTAAGAAAATATCAATGAACAACCTAGATATATTTGCGTATGTAAATTCTAAATTTGTATATGTAGAACGTCACATAAAAGTACAATTAAGTCGTATGTACAAGGATGTTGTCGTACATCGCTGTAAGCAAGAAAGAGAAATTATGAAAAATGCACTTGCAATTGCTAGTCAATCTCCCGATCAGTTTGCCTATAATCTCATGAAAGGACCCGGATACATGGCTGTGACAGCAGGAGAGGTAGTACACATCGTTAAGTGTATACCCGTTGATGTGAAGGTATCGCAAGGAGACGAATGTTATGCTGAACTAAAAGTAATCCATAACAACCATACCAAATTTTTATCTCCAAAAACACATATTTTGAAGGCATATGGGACAGTAGTTGATTGTAATGCTCTCCTACCCACATTTTTTTTCTTTAATGATGACTGGTATAAGTTTTTACCAAGAGCAGTAGAAGCAAAAACTCCCACCACTCTTAAGCCGTTTTCTGGATTAACTTGGAAGTACCAGAATATTCCCTCACTAGCCACCAGTGGAATATATACAGAAAAGGATCTACAAGATTTAATGAACAGAATCCTGTTCCCCTTGGAGCAACCTGCAGTAATAAATGATGTAACCAGAGAAATTCGTGGACACACCATAAGAGACAGTAACGGAATAATTGGAAAGTTAATGAATGAGAATGTAATGGAGCAGTTAATAGTCAATACCTGGAACAAAATGTGGATGAAATTTATGACCTTTGGTACTTTCAGTGCCGGTATACTTGCAATTATACTAATTGTCCAAACTACAAAAAAATTAATAGAAGTCCTCATCAATGGAATAACTCTACATAGCATTTATGGATGGTCTTTTCATCTGATTGGGGCCATATGGAACAGTTTAACTACGTTTCTGATACATTTAGCACCAAAACCCACAGAAGCGAAAAGGGATGTAGAATCCCCAACAAATATTGCCACCGCTCCTGGACAGGAGTTATATCCGACTCTACATACAACAGAAAATGAAATAACACAACACAACCAGAGTAATTCGATTCCAGCATCACAATCTCAAGCAGTTAAACCATCGTTTGGGTTCCTCCCATGTTAGGGTAAGATCTTCGAGATTAATAAAATAATAAAAATAATGATAAAACCTTGATTACAGCATGATACGACAAGATCTTTATAATTAGAATAAAAATTTCGATTGCTCTTCCTCGTTGCACTCCTCTAGCAATCGTTTAAGTGTGGGGGTGTAACGGCTAGCCGTAACTTAGTTTTTTTTTTATATTTAATTATTAAATATGACGAACGGAGTGGGAACCTTCCTGATTTCCCACGATGAAAACGCATTCGAAATATAAACTTTGATAGTGGCCCGAGCCTGCGTACTCAAGCTTACAATCAACGCTCTATCCTGCTTTGTCCCACACGTATGTGTTGACAGGGGCCTACGATCATCGCGTATACATCGTGAAGTGTTATCACGCTGATAATGGAAGGGGACCATAAAAATGCAATCTATCTTTTTTTTTCCCACCGATTTTTAAGAAAATATCCGTAATATTAAATAGATTTTCATCAATTTTGTAAGCCATTATAATGCGCACTTTTTTGTCACCGAATAACCAATAAATAGAACAATAATGTATTTTATAATAAATCGTAAAAGGTTTGAATTTTTCTGAATGTTCATAATAGTCACTATGTATCGTCATAATTAATTAAGTTTAGTACAATTATGTATAAGTAATTATAAGCTATAGCGTTACTCTTGCTCTTAAAAGTGGCACTCCGAGAGCCATCTCTGGAGAAAAGGGCCCAAGTTAAAAAGGGACCGCCCTTTCTCTCTCTGAAAATTCACGCCCACAGACCAATAAAGAAATTCTGGATATGATTAGAAAATTTCCGACCAATACAAAATTTAGCCGTTATCGCTTCATGGGCCTGAGGAAAGGGATTTCCACCCAACCATCCACGGCTTATAAAAAGCTCTGTACAAGGCTGGAGAGTAAGTTAAGTCAGAGGAAGTGAGAGGAAGTTAAGTTCAGATAGAGTAAGTGCGGACTGAGCACCAGGAAGTCCCTAATAAGAAGTTTTTACCAGTGAGTGAATCCCGGAGGAAGCATCAAAGAAGAAAAATCACCCAAGTATATTCAGAGCATATAGAGAGAGAAAGAGGCCAAAGAGCAGAGAGAGAACGCAACTTTAATAATAACTAAATTGATAAAATAAAAGTAAGTAAAATCTTAAACCTGGCTATCCTTTTCTTTCTTTAAGTAATCCGCCTTTCTTTTGGAAATTCATTAAGCGTGAGTCTGGTGAATTTCCATTAAAGTCCCTTAAGAACACATTAAGCGTGAGTCTGGTGTGTTCGTAATAACATTTGGTTATTACATTCCGCGTTAGCATACAGTTTTCTCAACGCAACAATATTGCTCGTCCCGGCTTATGTGTTACACGATAGCCAAATCAGAGCAACCCTGAGTTTACGCTTGCTCCAAGCGTACCTGAAAGTGACCCCGACGTCACAATATTATACTAAAGCATATGATACATGGACCTTGCGGTGACTGGTGTACGGAAAACGGAAAATGTTCTAAAAATTTTCCTAAGAATTTTCAAAAGGAAACTACTATGGATGAAAATGGTTACCCAAATTATCGCCGAACAGATGATGGCATTATTCACGAACGCTTTAATGGTCATCAAATTAACAATAGATGGGTAGTGCCTCATTGTCGAGAAATATCAGAAATGTTCGATTGTCGTATAAACGTAGAAGCAGTATCAAGTATTTTAGCTGTAAAATATTTATATAAATATATATACAAAGGTCATGATGCTGCTACAGTCATTATTCAAGATTCTGAACAAGGTGTAGGTATTAATCATGACGAGATTAATAAGTTTATAGAAACTCGATATGTTGGACCTGTTGAATCTGTCTATCGTTTATTAAGCAAACCATTACACGATAAAAGCCATAGTATTATTAGATTACCTGTGCATTTACCTAATAATCATTCTATCATAATTTCTGACAATGTCAACGATCCCTTGACATTACAAAATCTATTAAATAGTACAAGTAGTATGTTGCTCGATTATTTTAAATTAAATAGCGAAAATGAGATAGCAAGACAATATTTTTATGCTGAAATTCCAAAACATTTTACACATAAAAAACAAAAAAATGAAAACATATGTTTAGATAAGTGGAGTACACGAAAAAAACATTTTAATGTTATTGGGCGTATGTATTCTGTCAGTCCAACGCAAATTGAATTATTTCACTTAATATTATTACTATTACATGTTAAAGGAGCCGTAAGTTTTGAAAGTCTGAGAACTGTTGATAACGTAGCACATCCTACTTTTACAGCAGCTTGCCTAGCATTGGGTCTTATTGAAAATGACGATGAATGGAAACACGCATTGGAAGAAGGATCAAAATGGATGATGCCTCAAAGACTTCGTTATTTATTTGTACGAATTATGATACATTGTCAACCACTTAACCCAGAAGAATTGTGGAATCAATTTAAAAATCCAATGTCTGAAGATTTTTCTCGATATTACGAAGAAAGCATAAGCCACAAAATGGCATATTTTCATATTAACACCTTATTAAATGAAGAAGGTCGTACTTTAACAGATTTTCCTACAATGAATCAATTTGTTGAAACAGAATTTCCATGTCCAAATCAATCATATAACGATATTTTATTAAATACCGTACAATTGACAACAAATCCTACATGTTTGCAACAAATTGAAGACCAAGGTCAACAACATTATATTAATTTAAATCCACAACAAAAACAAATAGTTAATACGGTTTTGGAAGCTGTTCATAATATCAATTATGTTGGTCCAAAATGTATTTATATGGATGGACCAGGAGGATCAGGAAAAACATATGTTTATGAAACTATATATCATAAGCTAACTTTAAAAAATATCAAAATATGCGTAATGGCATATACGGGAATTGCAGCAACATTACTTCCACAGGGAAAAACTGTACACAAAACATTTGGGTTGCCAGTCCCTATGTTTCAAGATTCTTCTTCCAATATCAGAGCACAATCTAAAGAAGCTCAACAATTACGAGAAACTACAGTATTTATTTGGGACGAAATTTCGATGGCTCCACGGTATGCATTGGAAATTGTTAATAAAACTTTACAAAATTTCATGAACAATAATTTACCATTTGGAGGGAAAGTTATTATAGTAGGAGGAGATTTAAGACAATTATTTCCAATTAAAGTTCATGGAACTCGAAATGAAATATTAAGTCTTTACGTTAAATATAGCACAGTGTGGAAAAATTTTACTAAATTTTCATTAAGTACAAACATGAGAATTTTACCAAATGAAGTAGAGTTTTCCAAATTTTTATTAGATCTTGGTAATGGTACATTAAATGATGAAGATGACAAAGTAATTCTTCCTGAACAGTGTATATTACCTCCAAATGATGACCTAATAGACGTTATATTTGGAAAATTAATTAAAGAAAAGAAATTCCAAGAAATGAGCAAATGTGCTATATTATCAGCTAGAAATATTGACGTAGATGAGATTAATAAACAAATTACTAATTTATTGAATAATGACTGTGAACGTATATATACTGCTGTTGATTCCGTTGTTCATAACAATGGTGAAATAGATGATGTTATATTACCAGAACATTTAAATCATTTAAATCCACCAAGTTTACCTCATCACGAATTACGCTTGGGAAAAAATTGTATTATAATCTTAATTAGAAATATAAGCATAAATGAAGGTTTATGCAATGGAACAAGATTGCAAATAATAGATTTATCAAACCATATAATAAAATGTACCATTTTGACAGGCGACAGAGCAAACCAAATTGTCTTTTTAAATCGTATAACTTTATATTCCGAAAACGATTATCCATTTACATTTAAAAGAAGACAATTTCCCGTAAAACTAGCTTTTGCAATGACCATTAACAAAGCTCAAGGTCAAACTTTTAAAAATACTGGTATTGATCTAAGAAAAGATGTATTTCATCATGGACAACTTTATGTTGCAATGTCCAGAGTTAGATCTTGGAATTCTGTCAAAGTATATCTAGGCAACCAAATACAAAGAAAAAAAGTTAAAAATTGGGTTTACAAAGAATTGTACACAGAATTATGAAAATGTTCTTCATTCTTTGAAATCTAAATAATACATACAAATGAGATTTGTAATCTAATCGAATAAAAAATTGTTATATAAGTTAAACTAATAGTATATAGAAATATATGCAATATGTATAATTTTAATAGCAGATTCACGATAAACATAATTACACAAGTAATAATAATACTTAGTACAGGGTCATTATTATTTTTTAATTTTTGGGTATTGAATTTGAAAAGTAGATACATTATTAAATTTTATTTCATTTAAACAAATAATGAAAAGTATACGTTCCATAGAAAGCATAAAAAAAAAGCGCGCGAAGCGCGCTTAATAATTCTAGTGGTGATAAAAAAGGAAAAATAGTCTTTATAGCACTGCGTGACCTAAATCCGCACTTAAGCCACGCTTCTCCGTGACCTAAGTGAACCATTATTAAACCGTGAAATAATGAATTTATGCCACTCTAACTTAAAAATCGTAACTTCGTAGCTTATTTTTAGGTTGTTATGGCATAAAATATCGTATGTATTTGGTGCAGAAATGCTAGTTTACTAATTTAGACACGACTATGAGATACACTAATATAAGAACAAAAGCTTAATTATTATAGTTTTATTGCTCAGTTTGATAGAATACAACAATGATATATAGAAACACAAAATTAGTACACAAAATATTTAATTAAAATTCTTAAACTTTAATAATGTCATATAGATTAATTATATAAAAAAATAAATGTTGTAACCTAGATAAATCTTAAATTAAGAAAAAATTTAATCATCTGTTTGAACAGCCTGATGTACCCCTTTATTTCTATTAATTGTCGTAGTTGTCCCATTGATTGTAACAGTGCAGTGATTAAAATTGAAGGTTTTACTACATTTATCTTCAAGATCTTCCAATATATACAGCCCTATATCTGGATCATAAAAAACTTGCTTTGGCACATTAGGATCCATTTTTGTAGTGACCATGAGATTATCATGTACCATCTGTTCTGTATGAGAATTAGCTACATTTGATTTTTCATTCTTCGAAGGCTCATGTTGAGATATTTGTGGTTCTCTTCGATGGGCTAAATTTGATTATTCATTCTTCAAAGGCTCATGTTGAGATATTTGTAGTTCTCTTCGATGGGCTAAATTTGATATTTCATCCATCGAAGGTTCAAGTTGAATTTCTTGTGGTTCTCTTCGATGGGCTACATTTGATATTTCATCCATCGAAAGCTCAAGTTGAATTACTTGTGTTATCTTTTCTTTTGAACAATTATTATAAGTTGAATATTGAGGATCTACTAAATTAGTTCTATCTTCAAGTGGAACTCTAAAATGACATTTCTTTTGATAAGTCATGTGATCCTTATAAATAAGTGAACCTATATGTTTGGAAGAGGATGGCATACTAGGGTCAATAAATTTAAGTTCACTTGAACTATCCTTCTGTTTAGTAGTGATTCCACTACTTATTTTGTTAAAAGTTTCTTTTATTATTGATTGACTGCTCAATATAGCCATAAGCTACCGTACTGGATTTCCATTCACCATGTCTTTGCAATTCAACCATACCTGCACCAGCATCAGTTAATACTGTTGCAGATGTTCTGCGAAAACTATGATCAGTGTACGAGCGTGGTTCAGGTAAACCAAGATATTTAGCAATATTCATAGGCATACTACTAAAAATATTTATACCAATACATTGATTCACACAATGTCCGTTTATAAACCTTAAAAAAAATCTATCTGTAGTGCAAGTCACTGGTCTTAGAGTCATATATTTTTCGCAAATATCATATAGAGCACCAGAGATGATAAAAGACCTTGGTTTATTATTTTTTGTCTTCAAAATCTTTATCAGAAGTTCATTTTCAATCTTTACTACATCATTAACCTTCAAATCTGTAAATTCACATCTTCTCAAGCACCCAGCTATACCGAAAATTAGTGAAACCTATAATTATTATAAAAATCAATATCTAATCAAAATCAATCGTAGTTTATCTTATAAATAGTAAAATCATAATTACTTTTTCATGTAAATGAACTTCATCAGGTGCTTCAATTAAAAATTTTGAAATGTCGGAAGTAATAAAAACAGCGGATTTCTTTTGTACATAACCCTTGCTCATTTTTTTAAGGTACGAAAGTAGTCTACTGTAATTAGCGATATCAATATGATCAAAACAATCAATTGTAGTTCTCAGCATTGAATATGTTGACCAAAGACTGCTAGGAGCATATTTTTTTGATAGATCAGAAAAATAAGCCAAAAGTATGTCCTGACAGAAAGAATTTGTATGCTGTTCTCTACGCCACTTCTTAAAAGCGTTATAACTAATAGTATATAATCTTTTTAATTTGTCAGGTAATGCCTCTAAAGAGACTTTATTAGCCTTTTGCCTTATAGCTTCAGGAACAATTTCATTATCATTACTATCGCTACTAGATGATTCTATTTCCATTTCTTCAGGTATCAAGTCGATTGAATCGTTTGAATTCATTTTTATTAATAATTGTTCTAATAACAACCACCCTTTCGTATATAAATTGAGAATATGGCGGATTTATGTCACACGATGCTATAAAAAAGTATACGATACTCGTGACTTAAGTGGCGCATTATTACACGGCGAGTAGTTAGCGCCCGAGCGGAGCGAGTAAGTCACATGTATCGTAATATACTATTTTAAATCGTATAACATTGTATTCCTCCAAAAATGAATATCCATTTGTTTTTAGACGTCGATAATTTCGTATCAAATTAACATTTGCAATAACAATAAATAAAGCACAATGTCAGACTCTAGGAAAAATTGGAATAGATTTAAGAAACGACGTTTTCAACTACGACTAGTTATATGTTGCTTTATCTCGAGTTCAAACGTGGAATTCATTGAAAATCTATACGGATTGTCCTAATAAGGACAGCATTAAAAATTTCGTGTATAAAGAATTGTATTTATAAATTATTTATTAACGTCGAAATATTTTACATTGCGAAATTCAATTCAGATATTTTTTATTTATTTTATTAATATTGTTACAAAGAGTTAAATATCGATTGCACCTATTATCCAGATGAACAAGCTCAACGCGCGCGGTACGCGCGCTAATGCACTTCTAGTCTGAATAAAAGAGGGACTGGCAAGCATAACAGCGTGATGGATACATTTACAATTCCACAAACGTCATGATGGAAGAAAGCGATATATCAGTTTTTGCGAGACTCACAATTGTACTCGACAACGTCATAAAGGTAAATTGTAAATACCATATACTGAATTTATGTACGAAAGATGCTACTAAAAAATTGTCAGACGTTTGTCAACAATTCTTATTAAGTATAAGTACATATATTTTGCGCAATTTCTTCTACATGAACATTTGGTGGGTTTTATGAATCGCATGCGTATTGAAGCAGCTAGGATTATTGAAGCCTATTGACATTCAATGGCTAAGCCTCTATTAGTCACACAACATTTATCAAAACGGCGGGAGCCATTAAGAATTCTGTTTCGATACAGAAGTATATAAAATATATATATATATATATATATATATATATATATATAGTGTGTGTGTGTGTGTGGGTGTGTCCGTGTGCGCGCGCGCGCGTGTGTGAGTGTGTGCATGTGTGCGTGCGCGCGCGTGTGTGTGTGTGTATGTGTGTATATGTAAAGTATAAAAATAGCAAAAACGAAAAGATTGCAATAAACTCGCTTTTCCAATAATGCGGGACATTTTATTATTCCTACAATATATCCGAGAAAAAGGAGTCATTAATAAATTAGTTTCTACTGAATAAATGATTGAGGAAATGAGAAAG
The DNA here is from genome assembly GCF_024137745.1 of Phymastichus coffea. Classification (NCBI taxonomy): domain Eukaryota; kingdom Metazoa; phylum Arthropoda; class Insecta; order Hymenoptera; family Eulophidae; genus Phymastichus; species Phymastichus coffea. The sequence continues at coordinate 148,104 of NW_026706838.1, forward strand.
GGCAATACAAGTCTGAAAGGAAAACAAAATGAAGACAAGAAATCAACTAAATATCTAGTGAAATACAGAAGGATATTAATTTCAAGAGATCTGATAAAGTCGTTTAAAATGGAAAATTCCATGTTTATTTTCAACTACCATCGTTATAACGACCAACACATCCATGAAATTTTTAGGGATCAAATTTATAATGATTCTTTCAGTGACAAATCAAACAACTTTGCGAATACAAACAGTATCATGAGTAGTGAAGGAAAAATTCATTTTAATAATACTGATGGTTATGAATTTTCATGCAGAATTTTAAGCGGTCGATGAAATTATAAAATTTTAACAATGATTTGTTTAATTATATTACGGAAGTGATTATTTTGAATTGTATGCTAAGGACGATGAAGACGTCAATGAGTTTCAAATAAATTAATACACAACGATCCAGAAATTGAATTCGATGAATATAAGCTTCAATTTTATCATGATGCTACGAATAATGACATTGATACATAAGGGCAAATGGAGACTAATGAATCTATCTAAACATCGTTTTATTTTATCGCAAGTGACGTGAAGTGATTATTAGTTAGTTATAATTATTAGTTTAGTAATCAAATCACAGACTTTCCACAAGAGCATATGTATTTCGATTCAACTTTATTCTTTAATATTTTCACTTTTATCGAGCAGATCATATTTAGATTGATATGAGTATTTTATAAACATATTTGAATGATGTACGTAACATTTTATTAATTTCTCATTATTTAGCCCTCATGCCGATACAATCTTAATTTCTTCTGTTTTTACTTTAAACTTAATAATTATATCAGACAATTCACCACTAGCCAAATAAAGTCATCTAAGTAATTATCTTCTTGATGTGATTCGTATTTTATAAATAAATTAATACAATTTTTAGTGTTTTCGTTGATAACTCAAGCTCATAAATATTAATTAAATTTATGTACAAAATAATTATCATGTAATATTTATACAGCATTCGATTCTACAATATCAATGTTCTGTCATAATGTTCTTTCACAAAACTTTTACAATGTCACAACTAAACCTGCAAATAGACCAAAATTAACGTTGCCTAAAGGCGTTCATTGTTTTATTCTGAAGAAGAAAAAATCAATGGAAAAGCGCAAGTGAGTTCAGAGTTGATCTGTGATAAAAAAAGTTATTGAATTTTAGAAAAAGCGAGTAATAATTGAATCAGAATTATTTATTCATTTATTTAGAATATTATTTATCTATTTATACCTCTCATTTATAAATAGATATTTATTACACAATAAAAAAATTGTACCAAAATTTATAGCTATTTCAACACATAATTTTCAATTGTACCAATGTCATAAACAATGTACTAATTTGACGTAATAATAATTTCTTTTCTAGAATATTTTATTTTTTAATAAATCTGACTTTCACTTAATTAAAACTCAATCTCCGCACCTTATGCATCCAAAATCAAACGTCCGAATTCGCATGATAATTCTCTATGAGACGCAACGTTGCCTCATTTCTTGCGTGAGACCATTAAATTATACGATTTAAGTACTTCTGAAGTATATTTTTGGTGATGTTTTAATAAGCAAATTATAGGCTTTCCATAAGAGCATATGTATTTTGATTCAACTAATATTTCTGCTTTTATCGAGTATATCGCATTTAGATTGATACGAGTGTTTTATTAACATATTTGAATGATGTGCGTACAATTTTATTAATTTGGTCCTCATGCCGGTACAACCTGAATTTCTTCTGTTTTTATTTTGAACGTAATAATTATAAGACAATTCATCACTAGCCAAAATAAAGTCACTAAAGTAATTTATCTTCTTAATGTAATTTATAATTCATAACAAATATAAAATGTTGCTTTATTATAAAAAAATATCTGATTGAGAAAATTACCAAAATATCAAGAGCAATGATGATATTATGATTTCAACTTTTTGTGTGAATTGAATATTATATTAATATTAGTATTGTCAAGCGCGCCTCGCGCGCTCATCTTGCGTTTGTATATTAATATTGAATATTATAGGTTTGAGTTAAATCAAAACTCTTATAAAATACACCACATACACAAAAATAGTTCTTCTATGCTTTAACATGCTTAATATCCGTCAACATTAATTCCCAAATAAAAATTAAATTAGGTTAATATTCACAGAATTAGTTATAATTTCAAACCTAATAACATAGCAGATCATTAAATGTTAACTAATTAACTATAGATAATGGGCAATGTATTAAGTTCATTTCTCCTTCGTCTCTATCCAAATACTTGGTATTGTTAGCTGTCGCGAACAATTTAATTTTCTTTGTTTTTTAAATATATATTTGTCTAAGATTTCAAACTTTTTGTAGGATATTTTCATATGAACAGATGTTTCTTCTTTCAGGTTTCGGCTGGTTTGGAGCAGTATTTTTTGCGAATTCTATTTAAAATTTTTCAGTTTCAGCTACATTATTGCTACCTATTAATACGTAACAATTTTAAAGTTATATTTATAATTATAAGTTTAATTTAAAAATGTTTTACAATAAATTTATGCACTTCATCAGCTGAAGTTATTTCGCAGTATTTTATTTATAAAATAATCTATCGATTTATATTTCTCTTCATCTTTAATAATATTTATTTGAAGCTAAATTTTATAACAGAAATATTCAATAAAGTTACATGTTCTACGAATTAATTTAAGAGCATTAAAATTATTTTATCATATTATTTTAAGGTTAGACCGTTGAGTAAATATGGACATTATATTCTTTTTAACGCCTACAAAGACTCTTATTTATTTTTTATTCATTCAATTAATGAATATAAAAAAATGTAAAACAATTCGACATATTTATTAGAATGAATTTGCTAAATGTGTCAGCTGATGTGCTAATAATGGCTTGTATACATTAAGTCCAAACACATGTATATATACTCATATATACTACCATATGATGGCAACCTACGTGACTACCTTTCAGCTGATCAGATCACGAATAAAATGACTTAACTTGGTAGGCCATCACTTTTTTATATGTGAAAAGTTATTCTTATTTCTGACTGGAATTCATATTTGTTATATGTTCACTTAAATTATAATCTAACTTTAGCATGCGTGCATTGAAATCCAGAATCTATTATTATTCAATGAGAAAACAGGAATATCATTTGCATAAACAAACTAATAACTTTTAATAGCAATAATGTAATATGATCAAGCAGACAAATCAATTTTATCGATTTGGGCGTGATGACGGAAATATTGACGTAAGCTCCATTTCTAGCAGGCTTAGTCATTTAGCAAATGCAGTTTATAAATATTAACATTACTCTAATTACAAATGGCTAAATAGGATATTATTCATATATTTTTTTTCTTTGAAAAAACGAGAATCACAAATAGAAAGTAATAAATAGTTCTCGATTCGTTATATATATATATATGTATATGTGTGGTATGGCTTAAGAAATATAGATTGGTGTTGTAAAATAAATAGAAAATAAGCTTTAAATAGGAAGAAATTATTTACAAATATTGATATAATCATCTAAATAAATCATATGATGCTTTATAAATTTTGATCAACTAATAATTTGTAAATTGCGACATTATTAAATAATTGAATAATAAATTTAAAATTTACTACATTCACTTAATTAGCCATTTTTAATTATCTATTTTAATATTATCATCAATAATATGTTTATTACCTTGATTGTTTTATTTAAATTTAAAGTGCCTGTACATGTAAAATCTTCAATTTTTGAAGGCATCGTTAATATACATTTCTTTTATTACATATACAAAAATGAATGTAAAAAACAGTTTAAACTTAGAGCAGGCAGATGCTATTATCATATTCACTTTTATATGTTAAAAAAGCTGATTCCAAATACATGAATTTAAAAAAAATATTAATATGCTTGTTTGTAGTTCAATAACTCCTAATAATGAAAAATAATTATTTCGACAAACAAAATAAATTCAACCAACCTTTTGATGTCGGGCATAATAAATAATCTGTCAGATTTGGTAAAGCATACTCAAAAAGATCAACGGCAAACAGCACAAATAATATTTTATTTAAGATAGTACTAAAACACTCATGTCACATGATTGTATTAAATAGAATTAAATCAGATGTTTTGTGAAACTTATTTCGAATAAGCACAAGATTGTTTTAAGACGTGTGTGGCTAAGATTAATAATTAACAAGCAAGATAGCCTCAGTGATGAACGAAAACGTATCGCTCGCAGTAAGAGATACGTTGAAACTGGGCCAAGAACAGAAGAGAAGCAGCTACGCTAGCATGCTATACTCATCCACCTACAGCTGATTCGTAAAATAAACATAAAACGAACAACGTATGGCACAGTCCACATTCACCATATCCGCACGTCGCCTATTGCCAACGAACAGACACACAAAAACGCGCACTCACGTATAGATCCCCGTACGCATGCATACACACACATACACGTACACGCATCGTACTGAATCATACCGACACAAAATGGGTTGAATGTTTAAAAAAAAATACATTTATTTTTTTATATAATAAAGTTCATTACGTAAAGTAAATTAATTTCAAAACTAATGACAAAAACATTTTATATTATCCCTTGTCGAAAATTAATTTCTATTATATTCGGTTATATCTTTATAATTATATATATCAAAAGGATCCTTAAAATAAAATATAAATTTGGTTCAAATATAATACAATTAAATCAACTAATGAAAAAAGAAAGAAGTCACTTTTTTACATTATCAGAACAAGAATAACAAAGCGCTTCACGCACACAACCTACATTTTTTTGTCCATAATCAAGTTAATAAAATAAAACATATTGAATAATTATAGATTGATTGTTTAATTGATATTACAAAATATTTTATAAGTTAAAGAAACTTCACGTTTTTAAAATAATCAATAGAATAAATTAAAACAAAATTATAATTACAATTTTGACACTTGTATTTTCTCTTTGATGATCGTGGGAATAAATTATGAAGGAATCCCAAGATCAAATCTGAAACATGGTTACGTAGGCTATTTGTGATAAAAAATATTTCTTCGTGGATGTGTACCAAATTTTTCAAAAATTTGACCTTATACTTTATATAATGTGATCATAAAGGCTGATATAACTGAAAACTATCTCTGTTTGAAAGTAAAAGGAAATGCATCTTCACAATATAAAATTATATAAAAGATACGTCAACTCCACTTTTTAAAAGCGAACAACACCTCTCGTTTTCTAACAATTTTTAGGACTTTTGTCGGAGATTACAATTATGCAAAGGAGTATACAGTTTCTCAATTTTCAACATTCTAAAAATAATCAGAGTGAAGAAAATAGCATTTTTTTTCAAAACTTATTAAAAAAAAATTAATTTTTAAAATAAAAGATAATTTATGTACGTACAAACAATTTGAATTAAATATATAAAAATGATTTTATATATTTATACTTAAATAAAAACAGATATTAGCATATTTCTGTTAATAGTAGCAAAAAATTGTACATATAATTGGATACTAAGTATGTACAGTGTACCTCATATTCATGGCTGCTGTAGCAGCCTGAAGTACCTAAGGTAGGCCTAAGGTAACTAAGCATGTTGAAACCTCTGCCAAGCCACTATATTTAGATGATTCAACGGAGGCCTTTTTTATTTTAAGTTTTACGTGAATAATTTCAATAAATAGCATAAAATCTACATTAATACTTGTTACCAACATAAATGCAGAGTTTGAGAGAAAAAAAACATTAAAAATACAAAGTTGGTGGATTGCATTTGTCCACCAAAAAATAAATTTGTCAAAATGATAATCTTATATATAAGTGAAAAATCAATCGATCAAAATAAACCTCAATAGGTTTAAAAGGTCTTCTCAAGATCTTTTAAATAATATATATTTAATTACAATTGATGTGTTCCTCAATATTTTTCTAGCCATAATTCGACTTCGAAAATTCAAACATTTTTGGCCATTTTTCGACTCCTATCTATATCATAATAAAGATCGTATAAAAATTAGAAGTATAATATTTTGTAGCTTTTCCCGAGCGCTATCCGGAACACGTATTAGAAATTTTTATTTTTCAAGTACATAGTGTACAATGGAGTTTTTACTCAAAAATTATCATTTCTGTCAGTTTGAAGTATTTTGGTAGATGTGATAGATATTCAAATATTAATTTACAAGAACATATCCGTTAGTCTAAGTAGAATATGATAAAATCTATCAGATTTTTTCAAGTTAAAAAATTTTCTTTTATCTCTTTGTTTAGTGTATATGAAATCAGTTTTCGTCTCCCCCAACATAGCTTTCAAGAAAGGAAAAAGTATTAATTAAACTTGCAGGCGAGTAGGTATTAAACATTTTTTATATTATATATTATTCAAAGTGACCCATACTATCTGAATATTTTCTTTAATCACTCAAAGTTTTAATTTATACGTTTTTCTACAATATCAATATGAAATATGTGAATCTAAGTTAACATAAAAATATTGTCGTCGTTCTAAACCTGCAGTAAATTAGGGAATGTTGTGAAATACATTTTTTGATCAGGCAAGTACATTAATCACAATTATTGATAAATAATATTATATATTTTTGAAAGAATAACAGGAATTTAAATAATTCGTTTATCACTAGATGTCGTTTAATCTGATTTTTACACTGAGAAAAAAATTCATTGTTTCAATAAAAATGGAATAGATTCAATGAAATTATTTAATCACCGGCAATCCATTAAATAAATTAATTAAATCAATTTGTCTATTGTTCATAGATGCAACTATATAAATTAATAGATGCAGTAAAATACATTATTTTTTGTACTAACAATTATTTTGGTTCCAAAAAATATTTCATTGATACGATGAAATCACAAATATGAAACGATTATTCCTTTCTGGAATTCATGAAAAGTTTACTCAATTATACTAAATATTTAATGACAATACCAACATATTTATTTACACTAAACTTTCATGTAATTGTCCCGATAAAAACTTTTGTAGGAAAGATGAAGTGACGCGTACGATACGATTGTTCAGTGATCGATCTGATGAAATATTTAATAAATAATAATAAATCACACTAATTATTATTTAATATCGAACTGATTTGATAGCGTATATCATTGCAGTAATAGAGTCAGATGCACAAGACAATTGTTTTTCTTCTAAATCAATTAAATATTTTATCAAATATACTGATTATTGAATTGAATTGAATAGTTCGTTCAATGAAATAACAGTGTATTGGTTTGGATTGTGCCTATATATAATCGCCTGATCGCAAATACAATTTTCCGCTTACTTTCTAAACGCACGCTCATGAACCTAAATGTTTTCAGTCTTATATACTAACCAACATCATAACTAGCCACTTGCAGTTAAGTACTATTAGTGCCATCTAGTCATGAGAGATTAATTAGAGAATTGAAACAAATATTTTATTGAACCTATATATTTTTCATTGACAGAATATTATCAAATTTGTTGAATCGTATAATGAAACCTATTTTAGCTAAACTATTTGAGAAATATGATTAAATATTCAATCAGTGAAACCATTGAATGTAATCATGAAAAACATAATATTATTTAGATATAATTTATCATGACATAATATTTCAAACAAGCGTACAATAACCGTATGCATAATATTGCAACAAAAAGAGCTTTTATAAATATTTTTATTAAATAATACTGAAATTAAAATACAGTGAGTGAATATTATCGAAGCCTTATATCCTATACAATACATCAAATTATTATAATAAAAGAGTTCATGAAGGAACGTAACGTTCGCCATCACTCATTAAATGATCGCAAGAAGGTATGAAGTCGGCCAGATCGTTGTAATAAATGCAGTGCCAAGCGTTTCGTTCTACGACTTCGTAAGCATTTATGTGCGTATTATTAGAAACGTTTAATAGCTTTTTATAGACGAATATTACATCGTCTTGAGAGGTTACTATTATGTGATAAATTTTTCCTAGTTTAATTATTACTTTATTATTATTGATAAAAATGATAGAGCCACGATTATACTGTACAATGTGTCATTTATTCGAGCCCACTTTACAATTTCATATTTCGTAGAATTGAGTAATTTTGACAATGTTAAATGGAATTTTTTATAATCTACTAACATTTCTATTCGAGTTTGCTCTATGCATCCTTTTTCTAAGCGCGTTTCAAACCCAATTTTACATAAAAATCGGTAAGAGACTTGAAGCTGGTGTTTCACAGCAAGACTGTACTCTGGATTAACCCGTGAAGTAATTGAATTTGCAATATCTTTAAATGTTTTATGTTTGCCTTCAAAACGAATAACTGTAAATTGAATCAAAGGTCCAAGTGATCTCATCAATTCTGGATAATGGAGAAGAACATGAAATTTAAACTTTAGTGTTTCGTTAAATAATTTTATATAAGGTGAGTGATGCTCGTCAATGACATTTTCAAGCCGCTCCAATAATAGTTCGCTTACTTCAGGAGTATTAATTAAGTTACACATCTCTCTGAGCACACAGTAAAAATGCCAAATCTTGTTTCTTTTAGGTACTAAGTCTCCTACTAGTATATCAAAATATTAAATGATAAACATCATTTCACTTGCCGAACAAATTAATGTTTTTTTTACAGAAAACACTCTCTCGTATTTCGGGTAAAATGTTTTTATCTTGCAAACAAATTTTATTCAAACAACTTATTCTGGAATTCAACACTTCTAGTGTAAAATAACGCTTGATATTAATAAAATAATTAAGAATCTGCCCCAGATCATACCGACAAATACCTTCATACAAGTCATGCATGATGTCTGCACATGAATTATCCATTACATGAAAATAGGGTATTTTATGAAATATACATATTTCTTCAATTCCGTTACTACAAGCGCGAGAATCTGTTTCATAGTTCTGGAAATTTCTTAAAATTGAAGGATCTGCTTTAGTTTGACTTTGTCTGGTTTTTTTGTCAGCAGTACAAATTCGGCAGCAATTACTCGCTAAAAATGATTTGGAAAATCCTAAAATTGAGTTTGCACCTAAATTATCACTGACTACTTGAAAAATAACAAAGCGAATCTTGTTATTTTCCAATAATAGACTTTCTTTAACTAAATTACTTAAATCTTCAATAACTTTTCGAAAAACCGGTTCGTTATCTAAGTTTTTATGATTCAAATATTTGTGCAATTGAATTAAAAGATATTTTCTAGCTGGCTAGAATATTCGTAAGGAATACCGAGAATACTAAAGTAGACAGCTCCGATTTTTCGGAGAACTTTACGTGAACCAATTACGTTATTTATTTCAAAATCGTCATTGTAGATTATGAGCGGAATTATCGTCTCATCTGCGAAAGCCATCTGTATTTTTTTGTACAATCTGCTAGTAAAGAGAGAGTCAAGCTTGTCACTTTTTTTATATTTATTTATATTTGAAAATATAGACATAAAAACGCCAGGTAATTGCAAAAACTGTGTTAATAAAGCTTTGATAGGCACGATTTGTACGTCATCGTGTACACGCTCATTTTTATAATGACCTTTAATAATTTTAGGTTTGAGATAAGTCATTATCGGTACAGCTTTTGGCATAATTAAAGTTCTTTGATCGATAAAATATTTAATTACAAGGTGTTCAGATTTAAATATACTGAAAGCATTGCGTATTAAGAAAAGCTCAACGCTTAGTTCTGACATTGCTTTATACTTATTTTCAAGATATATTAACGGTACTTCATAAAATTGCGAAAAAGAATGAATTATTTCTAAAATATTTTTACGGTTTATTGAGGGCTTAGTAAAATATTTTGCTACCAACAAAGCGGATTTACTAGTAATGAATTGAGAAAAATCTTCAAGACCTAAAACTGGCTCTTGTGAACTTCCCATTATCGAAGCTACATCTTTTTGTATTAAATCAATCTCATTTACACCAGCCGGTTCTGCTAAATATTTAACATCATCTGCTATAAAAGTTGGATTAATATTAACGTAATTATTAGTTTCATTGTGTATTCGAATCGCATGCTTTTTATAAGCATACGAGGTGTGTTCAAAAAGTAAGGTGACTTTGTATTTTTAAGAAAAGATATTTATTTATTTATCAATATTTAGGTTGTTCCCTTCAAAGTAATCCCCCTAAGATACAATACACTTATGTCAACGGTTTTTCCAATCCTCAAAGCACTTCTCATAAGCACTTTTCGGTATAGCCTTGAGCTCTTCCAGCGATGCATTCTTTATCTCTTCAATCGTTGAAAATCTCCGTCCTTTCATAGGTCTCTTTAGTTTTGGGAACAAGAAAAAGTCACATGGGGCCAAATCCGGTGAATATGGTGGTTGAGGCATGATTGTGGTGTTGTTTTTGGCCAAAAAATCTCTCGCAAGCAAAGATGAGTGAGCAGGAGCATTATCGTGATGCAAAAGCCATGAATTGTTTTTCCACAATTCTGGGCGTTTTCTTCGTATTGCTTCTCACAAACGGCGCATAACTTCAAGATAATACTGTTTATTGACCGTACATTCATATGGTAAGAACTCCTGATGCACCACACCATGTTAATCGAAGAAAACAGTGAGCAAAACTTTGACATTTGATCGAACTAGGCGTGCTTTTTTCGGTCTTGGCTCATCTGGGCTCTTCCATTGGGACGATTGGACTTTGGTATCGATATCATAACCATATACCCAGGATTCGTAACCAGTTATGACCCTTTTGAGTAAATCTGGATCGTCGTTGACGTCATTCAACAGTTCTTGAGCGATGCGACGGTTCTTTTGGTAAAAATTTAGCAATTTCGGAACAAACCTCGCTGACACACGTCTCATGCCCAAAACGTTAGAAAAAATTTCATGGCACGAGCCAAGCGATATACCAACATCCTCAGCAACTTCTCTGATAGTGATTCGACGATTTTCCAGAACAATTTTCTTCATTGCTTGAACGTTTTCATCAGTTGTTGACGTGCTTGGGCGTCCAGAACGAGGCTCGTCATTGGCATCTTCCCGGCCATCTTGGAAGAGTTTGTACCACTTGTAAACATTTTTTTTACTCAGAACAGTTTCACCGTATGCCACCGTCAATATTTCAAGTGTTTCGGAGCACTTGATTTTATTTTTTACACAAAATTTGATCCATATTTTTCGCTAGCAAGAAATCGCCGAGCACGCAAAACACTTATAACCTTTACGTCTCTCACAACCAAACAAAAAATGCTATACACTTGAAACTTGGTACAGATGTTTGGGAAGAGTGTACCAACATAACAAAACAAAAAAATCGATAATCGAAAGTACGTTGCCCGTGAAATTTCAAAAGTCACCTTACTTTTTGAACACACCTCGTATACAGGGTGACCCATTTTAATCGCTACACCTGGATTTTTCGAATTCCAAGACAGATAGGAAAAAATGGTTTAGACAAAAGTTGTAGGGGACGAAAGGGGCCAAACAATGGTTCTATCAAATTTGACCTTGAACTTGACCTTCAAGGTTATTTCAAGGTCAAGTGGTTTTTTTGAATAGGAACACCTATTTTTGACCCCGGATTCGGAAAGAGCGGGAAATTTCACGTTCAAAACCATATTGAGACATTTTATTGAAGGTCATTTCAAGGTCAAATCAATGTCAAACTCCGAAAAATCCATTTTAAGTCGTTTTTCCACGAGTCACAGGCTTAAGTGGTTCAAATTGATCGTTGATTTAAAACGGAAACCCATACACCCAAAACTTTCACATCCTAGTAAACAAAAATCGAACTTGCACATCCGAACCCCATTCTCTTCATAGCCTCACATGCTAAACTGTTACACCAGACATCCCCCAGTCCCACACATCTCTATCCCATGTATGATGTTTGTTTAACGGAAACTTCATGATCATTGAAGTTTCTGTTGTAAATGTGTCAACCTTACGTTTAGCGCTACCCAGAAATAACGACGTGGACGTAGTAAGGACTGTTTCCTTTGGGGTGCTTGAGTGAGTCCCCGTGCCTCTCACTGTTCAGGGTGCTTAATTAAAGTGAGTCCCTTCGCCTCTCACTGTTCGGGGTGCTTGATTTAAGTGAGTCCCCGTGCCTCTCACTGTTCAGGGTGCTTGATTTAAGTGAGTCCCCGTACCTCTCACTGTTCAGGGTGCTTAATTAAAGTGAGTCCCTTCGCCTCTCACTGTTCGGGGTGCTTGATTTAAGTGAGTCCCCGTGCCTCTCACTGTTCAGGGTGCTTGATTTAAGTGAGTCCCCGTGCCTCTCACTGTTCGGGGTGCTTGATTTAAGTGAGTCCCTTCGCCTCTCACTTATGTGTTTATCTAGCCTCGAAGCAAATGTTCGAAATTACGACCATTTGCTTCCAGGCACATAGTCAAACGCCTTTGGAAGTGTCGAACGGTGTTTAGCAAAGTTTGCCTTGGAATGGCATCGCAAGCTCGACGAATTCTGTCCATCATGTCTAATCTTGTGGTGGGCCTTTCCGCAAAAACGGCATTTTTTAAGTACCCCCATAAGTAAAAATCTGGTGATGTAAGCTCGGGTGAGCAAGCAGGCCATTCAACCGGACCACCTCGACCAATCCATCTGTTACCGTACTGATTATTCAAAAAAGTTCTGACAATTCGAGCGAAATGTGGTGCTGCGCCGTCCTGCTGGAGCCATATTCTCCGTCGCGTTTCTAAGTCAACATCTTCCATCAATACAGGTAGTTCATCTCTTATTAGCGTTAAATACGTGTGTTGATTAACATTTTCTTCGAAAAAGTAAGGGCCAATCAAATATCCATTAATAATCCCACACCATACCATAATACTCCAACGTCTTTGATGGTTTACAGTTCTGACCCAATGAGGATTTACATCAGACCAGTAATGACAATTATTATTATTATTATTATTATTATTATTATTAACCAGAGTATAGTACAAAATATTACAACAAGTAGTAATATTTATACAATTATATATTACAAATTTGTAACCCGGCAGAGGATAAACCTGTTCGCTGGTCTGGTATTATAAAACTACTAACACTTAAAGAAATTAAAGGAAAAAAAAAATTTAAAACTAAGAGTCATTTTGTATAATAGTTTATAATATTTCACAAATGAAGTATGGCTTAATATTGGTAGCAAGAATGCTTCCTATAAAAGCTTACTTCACTAATATCTTCAATTGTGTTCTTCTATCTCCAATATCTGATTAACATTTGTCTGGCCGTTACAATTGTCGTCATTGATGCTTTATCAATCACATTTGCAATTGTTTCAATTATTTTTCTGTAGTTATCTGATACTTTCATTTTTTTCATGTTATATTCAGACATTCGACGATGAGAACGATTTTGATGAAGTGTACAAGTGCCTTGTGAACACAAATATGTCCTTACATCCAAGAGAAACTTATCCTTATCCTCATCCACATGGACTTCCAATGCTGAATTTAGACTATCAAAGTTCCCTTGTTGCTTTAGTTTGTAATAGATTTGTTGTAAATTGTTGCAGTGTATTTTGTGGTTCATTGTATTCCTGTATCTAGTATCTAGTACGGATGGCCTTTGATCCATTTTTTTATTTTGTCCTTTATTGTTTTTATATTGCTATTTAAAGTTTTGAGGTGAGAAGGTAGTTGATTGAAGGTGACTAAAGCTCTTGTATAGCTATCTTTAATGCTGATTGTTAATTTTCTTTTAAGGGGCTGTATAGTTTTTTTCCTTGTTACGGAATTTTTCTTTAGGAACATATCTTGCAGGTTGACATAGTGATACACTAGAGATTCCATGGTGAATGTTTGATCTATGTTTAGTGGATTTTTTTCATTTATAAACTTGTTTTTATTTATTATTTGTAATAGTCGCGTTTGTAGTGTTTGTATATATTTGAGTCTTCCAATGTATGCTCCACCCCATGCTATAATACCATAGGTTGTTATGCTATGGAAAAGTGCATAGTAAATCATACGTAGATTATCTGTACTCATTATCCTAGATAATTTGTGGAAAATATAAGTTAGATATTTTAGTCTATTGTATAGCATGTTTGTATGCAGGTCCGATCTCATATGGCTATCGAAATGCACTCCAAGGTACTTAGTGTTATCAACTTTTCGAATGGGTGCACCCTTTATATTTATATGTATATATGTTGAGTTGCTATTGCAGTTATTTCCAAAAGCCATATAAACTGTTTTGTCAATGTTTAGTGACAGTTTATTCAATGCTAGCCAAATGGATATTTTGTTTAAGTAGAAATTCATATTTCTTTCGACTTCATGCCATGTTTCGCCTTTCACGATAATTACCGTGTCATCAGCAAAAGCTGATACACTATCATTTGGTAGCAATTGTAACATATCATTTATATAGATTATGAAAAATAAAGGTCCCAATATTGTACCTTGTGGTACGCCAATGTTGACTTGTTGATATTGACTATATTCACCATTGATTTTAACTCTTTGTTTCCTATTACTTAGATAGCTTTTGATAAGTTCATACGCACTTCCTCTAATTCCATATCTGTAAAGTTTTTTGAGTAGAATTTTGTGGTCCACAGTGTCAAAAACTTTCGCTAGATCCAAGAAAGTTGCTGCTATTGATTTACTTTTGTCAAGTTGATTGTATATTGAGTTAGTTAGGTAGTATAGGGCATTTTTGGTGCTAAGACCTTTTCTAAAACCAAATTGTTTATTAGAAAATAAATTATGTTTGTTGAAAAAACTTGTAATCCTGATTTGTATTAATTTTTCAAAAATTTTGGCAATATTTGATATTAAAGATATAGGTCTATAATTTGTTGGTAGATACTTCTCTTTAGTTTTATGGATAGGAATAATTTCAGCTCTTTTTAATTCATCAGGCCATATTTCTTTTTGTAAGCATAAATTAAAGATATAGGTCAACGGATCACTTATGTGATTTATTATCATCTTTAGTACCTGAGTGTTGATGCCGTCAGATCCTCTATTTTTGTTGCTCATTTTTCTTATTGTTTGTTGAACTTCTATTCTATTTGTTAAATGTAGAAAAATACTGTTGTTGTTCATAGATGGTAGAGTAATGTTACTATTTATTGGTTGTCTAATATTATCACATATCTGTTTGCCTACTGTACTGAAAAATGTGTTCATTTGTTCTGCAATGTCGTTTGAGTTTGTAATTTTATTATTACCTATTAATAGATGATTTATGTTATTGTTTTTTATGGTTTTCTTCCCAATTTTGTTGTTGATTATTTTCCATAATTTTCGTGGATTGTGTTGATTTGTTTTGATTTGATTTTTTTCATATTTTTCTTTAGCTAGATCTATGGTCTTTTTTAAAGTTTCTACATAGTTTTTATATTTTTGTCTTTTTATTGTATTATTGGGATCTTTTTTCCAATTATTATAAAGTTTTTCTTTGTGTGCACATGATATCATTATTGCTTTAGTTATCCAATTACTCCTTGGGTTCATTTTATTCTTATTGTGTTTATTGTTATTAGATGATGCCTTGATACATGTTTGTATTTTTTCTATTAATTTGTTCGTAGCTAGGTTAGGGTCTTTTATTATTTGTATGTCAGCCCAAACAGTTCTTTTGGCTTTATTTTTTAGTTTAAAATAGTTTATTATTTTGAAATGGGTTTTTTGTGTACATTTATAATTATTCCTAAGACTCATCATTATTGGGTAGTGATCATTGAAGGGTACGTTGAGGACGTAAGTTTTATATTTGACTTTTTCTAGCCTAACAAAAAAATTATCTATACATGTACCTTTGTTAATATCAATATTGGATGGTCTTGTTATGGTATGTAGACCTGGGCAATATCCATTTTCTAACAGTACTTGTAGAAAATCTTGATCTAGTATTTCTTCTCTCAATATATCAAAATTAAAGTCTCCCATTAAAATATTGTTTTTATATTTTTTGTTTATTTTCAATAATTCTTTGAGATTCAAAAGGAATTCAGATTTAGATAAATCATGGGATCTGTAAATTGCAGACAGCATCAAATTTTTGTTGTTTTCTAGTGTAATATTAGAGTTAATTATTTTTAATTTATCTATTTCAAGAATTTCTGTAATTTCGATGATTTCTTCTTTCATGTACAAAACAACTCCATCTGATTTGTTTATTTTACTTTCATTATAATATATTTTATAGTCTGGAATATTGAACATTTCATGATTTTCTAAATACCATGTTTCTGTGCATACTATTATACATGGTTTTTTATCGAGGTTCTTCAGAAATACTAGCAATTTATTGTAATTTTTTTTTAGGCTTCTGATGTTTATACATAGAATGATATTATTTTCTTTACATATATATTTATTTAGATCATCAATATTATCTGTTTTATGTTCATTTTCAAATATAATATCATATAAATTGTTATCCATATTGTAATATTGCAGAAAACTATTTAGTACTCCTGGTTTTATTACCTGTTGGACTTGGTGTAGATAACGATGATAACGATAAACTGTTATTTATTCTCGGACGGTTATATATCTTGCGTGTGTTTGTTTCAAAGTTTATTCTACCAAAATATCTTTGATAAGTTGGTTGAATTGGATAATCTGTCATTTCAATATACCTTTTTATTTTCATTTTTAAAACTTCACACATTTCGCTGTCGATTGCACTATGGTTTACGTTGTAGTTTTTACTATATGTTTCATTGTGGAAAATGCAGTTTGGACATTGGAGTATGCTGCTACTACACATTTTTGCTTGGTGCTTGCCTGCACATTTATAACACGTTGGCTCTTTTTTTGCTTTTTCACACTTTCCGCCGCCGTGGCCAAAACCTGAGCAGTTGTAACACGGATATTTATTGATGACGTCGAAGACTCTGCAGTTTTGACAACTAATAAATAATTTGTTACTATTGTTTTTTATATGTTTATATAAAATAGATGGAACTTCTACTATTGCAGTTACTGTTTTATTTTTTTCATTTGTAAATACATGATTTACTTTGCATTTTTCTTCGTATTGACTAAAATTTCTTGCATTAATATCAGTTTCTATATCTTTTACATTTGTTGTGAAAGCTTTAGAAATTCCTACTACTTTAATTATCGGTTTACGTATTTCTTCTTTTAGAACAGTAAGTGCCGGTAGTTTTTTTTGTAAAGTTTTTTCTAATACTGTGACATTTTCTTCGGTCATGCAGTTGACAATTATTGTGTCAGTATTTTTAACTTGTACACTTTTTGTTTGTATGTTTTTGTCTTTAATTAAGTAATGTGCTACTAGATTTTCTAAGTTTATGTTATCATTACTCTTTTTCTTTATTATTAATCTTGGTATTCTTTTGGGTTTAGGTTTTGGTAGTGCAATTGTTTCAGCATATGTTTTTCTCATAATGTTAGTATTTGCATTTTTATTTTGTTTTTCTTTAATTAGTAGTTCATTGAGCAATTCATTTTTCTCTTTTGTTTCTTTGTACAGTTCTTTCAATAGGTTATTTTCGGCTTTTAATTGTTGTAATTCATCCAAATCACTGATCTGTGTTACGTCCATATTATCATCGTTTTCATTTAAAATTTGCTTTTCATGCACAAGCTCATTTAATATTTCCTGTTTTAATTGCTCTCTACTTACAAGTTTGAATTGTGTTATAAAAGCTTGTTCACTTAAGTCCCCATATGGCAAGTTTGATGTTAGTGCAAAATTTGGATGCTCCTGGCATATTATGAAAGAGCTGTTTATTAGTTTGATTGCATTTCCTGCATTGAATTTTGCTACTATTTCACTCGTATGATAGAAATTACCACATACTAAACACACAACTGCTCCAACTTTTGTATTTGGATGACACTTGAAATGCTTATGTAGCGATGATGCGTCAGGCGGTTGCACCTCCGCACCGCTCGACGGCGACATCGCGACTGAAATATGTTATGTCTTATTTCTTATGTCTATTCAATTCCCCATCACTTTGAAATTTTGCCTCATCAGAAAAAAGAACAAAATTAAAAAAGTCTGGATCATTTTCTATCATTTGTAAAGCCCATTGGCAAAACACAATACGCTGTGGAAAATGAGCAAACTGTAGCTCTTGGACCAGAGTAATATGATATGCATGATATCTAAGCACCTTCATAACTCTTAAAAATGTATTTTTTGGAATACCGATTTCCCTTTCGACTCGACGAGCGCTTATCTGTGGGTCAAGATGAATTATTGCCAGAATAGTCACAACCCGATTATCATTTTCATCATATTGATGGCGCCCATGTTGACGAACCATGTGTCCACCACGAGCTCTTTGAGTTAAATGTCTGATAGCCATAGCTTCGGGGTGTCGTCTGTCTTGATAGCGTTCAGCATAAATTCTTGCCGCAGCACGATAATTATTTCGGCTTTCTCCTAAAGCCAACGTCATGTCAACGATCTCGTTGGGCGCGTAGTCAGCCATTTCAGAGGCAGCTATCAATTATTATTAAATTTGAATAGTGAAATGGTATAAAAAATAATAATAATTATAATATTCACCCGTACACGGTCGCGACCAAAAAAGAAAAATGTTCCTAGATTACGGTAACTTTATCTGACTAAGTGTATTTGCCACAAGTGTTCCGATTGTCACACTTTTGTAATTGTAAGTTTTATAATAAAGTAATAATCATTAAATTATTTCTAATTTGAATTGCACATAATACTAAAACTTGCTTTTATTGTGAATTATTTCCGTTGAAACTTAAAAAATACTAATATTGATAATGTAATCATTAAAAGCACATTTACAAATAAATTCTGTTCAGTCAAAGATTCTTGTAATAATATCTGAACTGCTGACCGATTTTAATATTTTCCGCACATTTTTAATATTAAACTTTATTTTTGATAGTTTGATTCTAGAAAAAATAGCTTTGATGCTTTTTGTACAAAAAAGAAATGTTGCATATTTATTGTTTCGAAAGTTATGACTATTCTTTTTAAACAATCACATTATTTACAGCTCATATCTTCAATTTTCTCATAACTTTCGAAAAAATAAATAAAGATACAACATTTCTGTTTTTTACAAAAAGCATCAAATTAGTTTTTTATAAAATTTACAATTAATAAAGTGTGACAAACGTTTTTCTTTTAGTTGCAACCACATACAGGCGAATATTATAATTATTAATATTTTTGATACCATTTTACTATTTAAATTTAATAGTAATTAATGGCTGGCTCTTAAATGGTTGACTACCAGCCTAAAAAGATTATTGACACGACGTTACTTTTAGGAGAAAGCTGAAGTAATTATCGTGGTGCGACAATCGGAAATCAGTATTTCAAGGTAGGGGCGAAGGGACTCACTTAAATTAAGCACGCCGTACAGTGTGAAGCGAAGGAACTTACTTTAATTAAGTGATGTAACTAAATCTACGATCAGTTTGAACCACTTAAGCCTGTGACTCGTGGAAAAACCTCTTAAAATGGATTTTTCGGAGTTTGACCTTGATTTGACCTTGAAATGACCGTGAAAAAAATGTCTCAATATGGTTTTGAATGTGAAATTTTCCGCTCTTTCCGAATCCGGTGTCAAAAATAGGTGTTCCTATTCAAAAAAACCACTTGACCTTGAAATAACCTTGAATGTCAAGTTCAAGGTCAAATTTGTTAGGACCATTGTTTGGCCCCCTTCGTCCCCTACAACTTTTGTCTAAACCATTTTTTCCTATCTGTCTTGGAATTCGAAAAATCCAGGTGTAGCGATTAAAATGGGTCACCCTGTATATGGCAAAACTTTTGCTTGCAATTACTGTGTGAACACTGAATTTCACTATTTAGTTGCGTTTTATGATTAACTTTTACATGAGGCAAAAAATCCGATTCCGATCTTTGCTTTTCGCAAAATGGGCAAACAATCATTTTCATTAAAAAAAAAACATGAGAACAAATGTACTTAACAATAATACTTGAAATTTACTGAAAAAAAGATTAATTTAAAATGATTCCATTTAAATATCAGAAAGACTTTCATTCTCTGAAATATCAGACTGTCGGTCTACCGATTCAACTGCTGCAAATAAATCGCTTTTTTGCAAGGCATGAATCACATGTTCCGTATGAGCGTAAGTTTTGTCCCATTGCGTACGTATTTTTAAAAACTTTTGTATGATTAAATATAAATGCTCACTTTCGATAGGATATTTTAAACTAAATACATGAAAGCTTTTAAAGCAAATATTCAATGCTTCCAGCACAGATTCAAAGTTATACATAACCTTATCGATACACACGTAACAATGGTCGATTTTTTCGATCGTCTCACCTACAGCAATTAAGTACGGCTGTAGTGTCTGCTTATGATTAGCTGCAAAATTAATTTGTTCTTTCTTCACAGCTGCTATGTCGCCATCCGTCTACATGAACACACGTACAAAAATAATAATTATTTTAAGATTAACCTAAAATAAATAAAAAAAATCATATTTTATAAGTACATGACATACTCACAATTACGTATTGTATCATGCTTTGCTTGCAATCTCCGATTGAAATCTTCCAGGTACTTTTTTTTACCTGAAGTACAGTAGTTGATAGTATTAAGTGTGGTAATAATAACAGTTGAATAACAATTTTACCATCTGAAAATGTATTTGATAATAAATTGAATATTTGATATTTTGATAAATGCAAAACAAAGATTATTCATACATTTAAAATACTTACTATTACTCAAGTTTTCATCATTCAGTTTTTTTTTTAAATTTAGCAGTAGCATCTTTATTTTGAATTGGTTTCAGCTTTAAAATTTGTGTAAATATTCTCTGCCAAGAATTTTCATTTAAATAAAAATTAGTTAATCCTAAGTGAGTAAAATCCTGCTCGATTAGCGGATAAGCACGGGCTTGTTTAAGTATAGGATATTCTTCAAACAAATTCGTGACGGTTTGATTAGGTTTTCGGTATATCGAATGTATTCTATAATCGGCAGTAATCCTCCAATGCTCTAATGTTACATCATTGATTGATGAACAATCATTAGCAGCTAGCTAATCTAAACTTTGTTTTACAGCTTCATCTAAAAACGAAAATATATAAAATGTATCTACGTGTATATTTATGATATATACGTATATATATATCGTACCAAGCTCAGAATCGACGATTTTAAATTGCTCATCCACGTTAGCCTGTACTTCCTCATCACTGCTATCAACTGAAGCAAGTTTAGCTGACTGAGTGTTTCTCCACTTAATGGGCAACTTGCGTTTGGAAGGTATAGATCTATTCTTCGAATTTGAATCTTTTTTTTGATAGGTGGAACGTAATAGGTGGATAAAACTTCTGACGGAAAACTATCAACAATAAATTGTCCTATTTTATGAAACAAATCGTTTGTAACGCTGAAAAAATAGTAAAAACTTTAAAAATATGCAATTTGAAATTTCAAACAATAGGCATATAAAAATTGCGATACTATACCTTTTCGTCAAAGTACGCAATTCATGGATTATAATATCAACGAGCTTGTTTCTAGCTTGAGAAAACAATTGCTTCTTTTTCTTGTGTTGATGAATAATCAACTGGCCTACTTCTGATTTATTCAATATAGCTCGAATATCAGTCATTTTAAATAAAATAATGCTGGGTTCACATTCTCGACGATCTCATTTGATGATTGCTCGTGTAAAGGGAGCCTTTTCTCCTGGATACTTGCTTCCACCTCAGAATCCTAAACATTCAAAAACTTATTAGCGATGATAAATGATTGCTAATACCTATTCAATCTATTTATCTAGTACTGGAATTACGAATTTACTTCGAGAAAATAATTTATCTCAGTCAATTATAAATTTTATCAAATGAGAACAAGTCGACATTGTTAATTACAATTTGTTTCATCTTTATTATTTTTTATTAGAATTACGTAAAAATTATTTATCATTATTTAAATCTCTCACAAAATAACGAATTATGACTTATTTTAAACAAAATTATTTGATTATTTGAATAAATGTACTTGTACTACCGATTAAATATTTAATTATCTCAATGTTTTTGATGATTTAAATTTTATCACATCAATGAAATAATAAGACACGCGTACTACTGTTACGTCTCGTGCATAAACTACGAATAGCGAATGTGCGAAACGTACCAATATAGTACTAGTGGCTGATTGAGGCTCACAAGTAATGAGGAATATACGATATATGAATAAAAATGAATGTGTTTTATTATTTTGTTGTACTTACAGTCTCTAGAGTACTTTCAGTATCGTAGATCTTGGTATTTGGATAGGTTCAATAATGAAGTTGCACGTTCTCACTTTTAATGGATCGCGTATTTATTGAGATCAAATAATATAGTTTGACAGGTAATAGTTGAATAGTTAGCCAAATTGTCGAACAGGCTTGCCGCGACTGTAGCGTCGATACGTAGAGTTTATTCGTCAATTGTTGAACTGACGTGTACGGAGTAACAATAAAAGATGACTGACTCTTTACAGGTGGTTTATCTTATATACATAGATTTGTGCTCAATTTATCGCTGATGTTTCTGTGTAGTTGGGTAATTTTTCCTTTTGAGTTCAATGTGTGTTGTGAAATGCTGAGTATGGTCTTTGTATTTTGCTGCCGTGTAGTTTTCTGGTGGATGTTTACATAGTTTTGATTTTACGAAATTCGGGATTGCACTTTTTAAAGAATGTGAATGAGTAAAGAGACGTAACACTACATACCTCTACTTGTTTTCTTTTCCGATTCAATGTTTTATCTAAATTTTCTTTTGTTGCAAAGTGTTGCCGATATTTAATTTTAAATTTTAATTGATCCCCGATAAGAGGAATTAAAGCTGCTATACTAGTATCATCCAATGCGTGAAAAACATCAATCGTGATTTTGTTTTCTGAGAAAAAAGAACAAATTAGGTTATATTAAAAATGACATTCTTACGTGATCTGAGTCGTCAGCAATTTCGAGAATGCAGAATGATATATACTGACCCGGCGTCGAATCGTAACCGTTATCGAGTTTGTTTACAATGGCGCGGTTAAGATGACTTTTTTAGGAATTTTTAAGAAACGAAAACAAAGCCACCGTAAAATGCATCGTGTTTAGTGCAAAACATCATAAATATAACACTGTACAAAATAGTTTACAAATAAAATTTTTAAGCTGCTTTGTTATACTAGATAAATAATGTTTGACTACGATTTGGGAACGTGTACAAATTACGTAAGGCTCTCGGGGGGGGGGAGGCTTAAAAATCCTTATGAACCCTTACATTGGGGGATAGTTGAAAATTCACCAGTCTTACGTAAGGTCAGTGACTATATAAGAATTTTATTTCACGCGTTGATTCAAAGTTGGCGATTGAAATGCTTTGTATTACATATGAGCTCAAGCATCGCATACCATGAGTCAGCGCATATTATTTGGAAACAAGGGCATAAGTCGGTGCGACATGTAAAGGTTCCGCGAACTTTGTATATCGACACCAGGCTTAAAACACAGAACCATATCGAAAATACTGTTCGGATGAAATCTAATATTCTATTCTATGCTACAGTCGGCATCATGACTGTATTCTACACTTTAAATTTGAAAACAAGTAAGTCGGCGCGACATGTAAAGGTTCCGCGATTTGTATATCGACACCAGGTTGAAAAACAAGCTATATCGAAGTTGTTTTTAATACTGATGAGAGTAGGATGCAAAGAATTAATGAGTCAGTTCATAATTTGTGCCTGGCAGCGAGTTCACATCGTAATTCCTATAGTTTTACTGGAAAAAATTCTTATGTTTTATTGCTCTGCATCAAATTTTTTTTCTAATCAAAAGTATTTATACTCTATTTACAAAAAAAATCTTTTTACGACCAATGTGTTGAACGTTTTGTTTTGTGAAAAATGAGTGATTTCGGTAAAATCTATCATAAATTTTTTGAAGTGTATAGAAAAGCTCACCCCGAAATCAAAGGAGGACAAGTACAAAACAATGTTAATACTGTTTGGGATAATGCGAAGGAAAATATAAAGATAAAAACGTATTTGCTAATTTTATCACTGATGAAATAAGAAAATGTGAAATTTTGATAGCGAAGTCAAAAATTACCAATTACTACCATAGTAAGAATGTAAGTATACAACGTTTAATAATTTCATTCAGCAGCTAGAAGTAATTAATAATGCACAGTTACCGTTAACATTAATCATGTATAGAAACGTTGATTAATTAATACAATACTACTCGAGCTTTTTTTCAAGTACGGTTATAAATGAAGAGAATTCATTGCTTTTTATTTTATATACAGGCAACTCCAAGTACCTCAAAAAATGATACGATAGCTCAAATTGAAAGTACTAGTCAAAATAATATCATAGCTTCGATTGAAAATACTAGTAAAAACAATGCTGCAATAGACAAGATTGAAAATACTAGGAAAAATGATGATTCACTGCAACAAAATATTGATAGGCCCAGTACAAGTTTAGTAGAGGCGGATTGTGAAACAATAGATATTCTGAAAAGAAAGTATGAAAAGCCTGCTCAAGATAATCAGATGAAAATAATTCAAGCTCTCGAAAGTAAATTGAATAGCGAAATATTGGCGAGGGATTCGGGTTTATTCAGTGAAAATGCAGAGAAACAAATAAAAAAAACGCGAATGGAATTGGCAAAAGCTCGTCAACAATTGCAAACAAAAATACTGAATGTTGAACATCAAAAAAAGCACAGAAAAAAAATAAAACTACATTTAGCTGCATCAAAAAATGAAAAAAGTGATTCAATAGCAGATATTTCAATATCCAAAGTGGGAAGGCCGCGAATTGAAACGGAACAACCTGGATTATTAAAGGCTATCACAGATTTAGCAATTTTTGGAAGCTCAACTCACGATCGTAGGAGAACAGAAGAAATTAGAAGTTGTAAAACTCTTGAAGATTTACATAAAAATCTTTTAGAATTAGGATTCCAATTATCAGAAAGTGCTCTTTATTTTCGACTTTTACCAAAAAACTTTTTGACTGCATCAGGACAAAGATACGTTAATACTGTTCCTGTGAAATTATGTAAAGCTCAAACGGATAGTCACAAATTCCATCGAGATGGTCCGTTTTGTACAGCATCCATTCGATTTGTTGAATCGTTAGCTTCTATGTTGGGTCCAAAGCAAGTGGGATTTCTTTCACAAGATGACAAAGCACGTGTTCCTATCGGTATGACTGCAGCGCAAAAACAATCACCGCTTATGATGCATTTAGAATATCGAGTAAAATTATCAGATCATGATTGGGTGATAGCTGAAAAACACAAATTGATCCCTTCAGTGTATAGTATGCCGGAATTGAAATCAAAGAAAACGGTTTAGGATTTCCCGATGCAGTAAGTTATTCAGGCCCTACTTATATAGCAATACGGAGTGGAAAACATTCATCGTCTACAGCAGCCACTCATGCAAAAGATTTTCAGAAATTATTAAGTATTAAGCATTTTGATACCATATTAAAAAATGATGAAGTTGTAAAACCAGTTTTAATTATTACTGTTGATGGAGGTCCTAACGAGAATCCATGGTGAGTGTCAGTTGAAAATGAAATTATTATTTTCATCGCTTTAGAAACTTAAAACATTACAGCTATAATAATATCAATAAATTATTTATGTGATTATAGTTATCCCAAAACTATCGCTTTTGCGATTGAACATTTCAAACAGTATGATTTGGATGCGATATACGTCATCACGAATGCACCTGGACGAAGCGCATTCAACAGAGTAGAGCGCAGAATGGTTCCTTTAAGTAAGCAATTGTCAGGTTTAGTTTTATGCCACGATGCTTACGGCACCCACTTAGATGCATGCGGACGAACGATCGACGAAGATCTGGAACGTATAAATTTCCAACACGCTGGTGAAACTTTAGCAGAAATTTGGAACGAATTAATTATTGATAACCACCCTGTTTTGGCGGAATATATTCATCCAGGTGATGAATCTAATTTTGCAGAAGCAGACTTTGAAGCAAAATGGTATTCTACTCACGTGAGAGAATCATAATACTTTCTACAGGTTAGTTTTCAAACTATTTATTGAAATTTTAATAGCAAATTGGAACTTGATTGATTTTTTAAATACAGTGAAGTAAAATTAATGGAATTTCAACCGGCAGGTAGTTAAATGTGTTGATGAATCTTGCTGCAAGCCTCTACAAAGCAATTTACGAGAAGTACTCAGTAATGGTTTTTTTCCTCCACCTTGCTCTATGACATACAAAAATGGGTTTTTGCAAGCACAACTATTCAATGACGATGAAGGAAAGCAAATATTTCTTCCACTTTTTCAAAGATTATCTTTGAATTTATCAATCAGTTATGAACCGTACATAGAGATGCCGTATGATTATTATTGTCCATCAGTTCGTGACCAATTAAATAATAGGATATGTACGAGTTGCGGACTGTATTTTGCATCAAAAAAAGGAGTGACAGTGCACAAAAAATTACTCGGACACACCATTAGAGAGTCTAAGAAAAAAACAATTCAATCTAAATCAATCATCAAGAAAAGAAAAAATGAGATCATGTGCATTGTTGAGAATAGTAAAAATGAAAAAGATACTGAGTGGATAGAAACAGATGATGTGGTCGTGGTTGATGATATAGTCCTGTCTTCCCCCGATAAAATAGATAAAGAACCAAATTCTATACCGGTTATTAACTCTTTAGCTGATTGGCTAAGATGTTCTTTTGCTATTGACGATAATTAATTTAATCTTCTATTAACAACATTATACTATACCTGATACTAAAAAGCATGATATAATTATTTATAATTTAATAAATTATCATAAATAAAAAACCTAATGGTCTTGTATATAATGTTTGTTATATAGAACTTTTCATATCATGAATTAAAATTTTGGTACATAATTGAATAGCTTAAAAATTCTTGTGTGATCTTACGTAAGAAAGGGGGGTTGGTGACTTAAAAACTTACGGATCCTTACATGGGGGTACGGCATATACGATTTAGGTAAAAATGGCCTTGCGTAATTTGTACACGTTCCCTTTACAAAAAAAGTATTATAATACACATTCTATTATTTCAATATCGCAATATGTTACAGAAGCAATAAATGTAGCGAATTATTAAAGTTGAAAATTTCATAAAACTTTACGGAATCTTTGAACATTATATTTTAAAGACAAAGCCTTCTATTTCTTTCTGTTGTTAGAAATAAATAATAATGTACACATACCTTCAAATGCACCAATGAAGTCCGCTAAACCCCAAGAACGTAAAAGATTTTTCCCATCCTCGTCGGCCATTGTAATTAAATCTCACAAACACAATCACAATAAATGTGGAACTATGTAATTGCCGATGTCCTGCTTGCCGGTCAAGCTTCCCAAGTCAGAATAAACGCTATTCGCGAAATGCCTGTACGCGAGAACAACGAAAAATAGGAGGGGGGTCGCGAGCAAATGCCGCTTGAAATCTACATTACCTATTGAATAGTCGATAAATATAAATTCGTATCAATATTTTCACTAGACTATTTCTAGATTGTTAAGTTTTTCTTCAGATCGCATAGAATTGGTTTTGCCTCAATTCTATTTGTTTAGTACACTCAACGGTTGATAATCATTGAAACACGGTGATCAAAAGTCACCGGCTCACTCATTTGATTGAATAAACTATTGCATTATCTCAACGAAAGCGTGACCGTTTGAATCGCATTCAACTACTGATTCAATAAAGTACTTTACTCGTAAACTAATCATTATTACCATATCAAGTACCTTTTCATTACAAATATTTTATTGTTTCAATTAAACTATTAATCAGTATTTATGAAATAATATTTAGTTTACGAATAATGTACTTTATTAAATCAGTAGTTCGATGCAATTCAAACCGTCAAGCTTGCGTAGATACGAGTATAACGAAATAGATAGTTATGAAAACTTTTTATTGAGTTTAATGAATTCGCTTCATTCCGAAAAGATATATCAAAAATAATATTTCTACGGTGAAATATTTGATTGAATGAATGAAATCAGTTTCATAATAGATTTGTCAAAGAAATTAGATATATGTTTTGATTGAATCAGCACTGAATCTAATAAATATTTCTTCCACTGTATTAAATGGTTTTATTGAAATAAATTAATATTTATGATGTAATTTTATGTACTTGCAATAAAATATTTCATTATAGTAATATTATCATTTTAATATTAATATGATATATCTAATTTGAAAAAAATGTTGTATATGAATCAGTGTTATTGTATTGGAAACAATGAATCATTTGATTAATTCTATATAGTATATAGTAGTTTTCAGAATTTTAGTGAAATTATTGAATAATTTTATAAAGGAAAGTAAATATTTTATCAACTGCATAAGGGATTTAGTTGTTCATATTTCGAATATCTCTTTAAAGCCATCTTATTGATCATATAATCCTACTGAATCGAAGGGAATAAGTATTTACTGATTCAATTAAATATTTAATTCTCAATTTTTTCTATTAAATAATTACTTTCTTCGAATAAATGTTAAGTGAATTAAGGATGCGATTTTGTTTTCTTGATTAAGGAATGAAGGATGATACATATTTTGTAGAATCAGTTAAATCGTAATCGATTCAATTAATTTTTTTTCTCAGTGTACTATTCAATTACGATCATTTAGAAATTTAGCTTACTCTTGAAATTATTTAAAAATTTTCTTTTCAAGTGTCTGTAAGGATTCTGTAAGGATTACAAATTTTATTGTAACATAGCCTAATTTGAACGTTATATTTAGACTACTCATCGAGTTCGTCGTTAAAAAGATTATCAGGATTGAAGTTACTTTAGTGTTTAGTGTCTACTGAAAAATAAATCTTTTGGTTGTGCCATAGATGCGACATATATGTTGTAACGTTCGATTCTATCTCGCGTTAATCAAATAAATAGTTCGGCCTCTTTCTATTATAGTTGTAATCGCGTTTCCGAGAGTAGCAAGAAGTTGACACGCATATATATTCTATGAGAAATGAAATTTCAAAATTCATCGAATAGCAAAACACAGTATTCGGTGTTTCGATGAATCGTTTTGAAATACAATTGTGTATAGTTGCATCTATCGGGGAGAAGCCCGACAGCGTCGCAACAAACACTCGATTCTATTTCTTAGCAATTAATGATTTTATAGAGAGGAGATATCTAAGGCTACTTTTTCTCATAAGAGAGATAGTCTTATGAGTTGAGCGCTTAGGTATCGTAAGGAAAGGAATTAGCAGGCTAACCACTGAATAATAAAATTAGTCTCAGGAAATTGCTGAGTCTTTATTTAGAATCAATGCTCGCGCTACTAAGCAAGGTAGGATAGTGAATCCTCTTGCCGCAGCGACGAGCGAATTTATACTTGCGAAATCGGCTCCTTTCTACTCTTGGTAGCCTCTACAAGTAGTAGTATAGCAATGTATGTTCCACGTACCTGCGGGGGGTCCGTAACCCTTTGGCCCCCCTGGTTTAACCCTTTCATGTTAATAATAATTGTTAATGTTAACAATTATTATTAACAATATTCGTGGGGGGTCCCTGGTTTAACCCTTTGATTCCCTGGCCTAACCCTTCAATGTTAATTACTATTAATGTTAATAATTGTTTATAATTTTTTAGGAAGGTTTCTAGGGCTCCTAGTCACTAGAGCTCTTAGTACCTAGGGACCCAATACCTAGTGCTTTTAGTCTAATTAAATTTAAATGTATTTTTTTTTAAAGTTATAAATATATAGTTAGTTAGTTTATTTATTTACAACTTATATGTTACATTTGGTTTACATTTCTTATATTACTATTTGTGTATCGTATCCAGTTTGTGTTTTGTGTGTGTGTGTGTGTGTGTGTGCGCGCGTGCGTGTGTGTGTGTGTGTTGTGTAAATATGTGCATTTGTAGGTGTGTCTGCAACTCTTGTGTCCCTGTCTTCTGCGCCTGCTGTTCCTCTTTTCTTCTCATTTTTCTTCTGATTAATCTTCTCTTCCTTTTTCTCTCTCCAAGATCTGCCTTTTCCGCTCTTCTGTTTTTTTTTCTCTTTCTTGCATATTTTCTTTTCAGCTTTTCCTTTATTACTTTCTTTTGCCTTTTCACCTTTGCCTTTCCTTTGCTTTTGCTCTCCTTCTTGCTAATCATTTCATCTATCTTTCTCCTTATTAAGGCTTTGACATCTTTTTCTTGTTTACTATTGCTCCCTCTGCCTTTCCTTTCCTCAACCTCACTTATTTTTCCTTAGTATCTTATGATTTGTCTTCTAGTTTACCTTTTTCTTTCTCTTCTTCGATTCTTCTTCTTTTCCATTTTGCTCCATCCTCCAATACCTGCTTCCTCTCGCTTGTGTAGTTGCTGTTACTTGTATCTTGTGTGTGTGTGTGCATGTGTATGTTTATGTTTGCGCGTATGTTCGTTTTTGTGTGTGTGTGTGTGTAGATGTGTCTGCGAGTCTTGCTTCTCTGTCTTCTGTTTCCGTCTCTCCTTAGGGTCTTGCAGCTTCGTCTTATTGCTTTTCTTTTTCTTTCTTCTCTTCGTTTCTTCTTCTTTTCCAATTCATCTCCATCATCCACACTATCTTTTCTTTGCTTTCTATTATTATTTTTTCCCATTCTTCCCCTTCCTTTCTGCTTTTTTCACATTTTTCTACCATGTGCTTCCAATTTTCTTCCTCTTTCATACACATTCTGCATCTCTTATTTTCTTCTTTTTCCCAATACCTGCTTCCTCTCGTTTTATTACCTAACCTAAACCTTTCCCTTATTTGCAGGCCTTTTATTCTTCCCTCTCCTTGAATTTCCTATAACCTATACTTTTTCATTACTTCTTTCAGCTCTTTCCACTCATTTATGTATCTTGATTTTTCTAGTTTTTCTTCTAGTTCTTTTTCATCTTTTTTCTTTAGTTCATCTCTTATTTCTTCCCAAAACTCTTCCCTCATTTCATCTTCCTCTTCCCACTCTCTGTATATTTGACTTTTTTCC
The DNA here is from genome assembly GCF_024137745.1 of Phymastichus coffea. NCBI lineage: Eukaryota > Metazoa > Arthropoda > Insecta > Hymenoptera > Eulophidae > Phymastichus > Phymastichus coffea. The sequence goes on from NW_026706838.1 coordinate 179,117, forward strand.
AGCCTTTCCTCTCTTTCCTCCTTCTTACCCTTTTTATCTTTTTCATTTCTTTCCCTTTTCTTTAATTCTCTCCATGCTTCTTTTTTTATTAAGAGATCTCTTTCTTCTCTTATTTTGTTTTCATACTTGATTGCTCTTTCTCATGCTGTTTCTTTCATTTCTTGTCTTCCGGTTTCCCATCGTATTAGGTAACTTGCCGTGTTTCTATCTAATCCTAATACCCACTTTATATATTTTAGTTGTAGTCTCTCTATTTCCTCATATCTCTTCCATCCCCAGATTTCTGCTCCATACATAATGACGCTTTTCGCCAGAGCATCGAACAGGTTCATCCTCAGCTCCCAGTTTTCTCTAAATAGCTTTTCTCCTAGCCCCCATAGCTTTCCGAGTTCCATATTTATTTTCCCTTCTACCTTCTTTATTTGCTTTTTATTTCCGTTATTTCTGCTTATCACATATCCCAAGTAGTTGTACTCTTTCACTATCTCTATCTTCTCACTTTCCCATTCGAATTCTTCTTCCTTCCCCCTTCCTTCTCCTCTCCTGCATTTCATCATCTTTGGTTTTCCTACATTAAACTCTAATCCCCTTTCTTCCAGGTATCTTTTTAATTTTTTCAGCATTGCTTTCATTCCACTTTCATTCTTTGCCATCATCACTATATCATCTGCGTATCCTAATGTCCATATTTTCTTCCTATAACTACCCCTCCTTCCTGCACCTGCTTGTTCTTCACTTCCAGGTCGGCGAAGGCAAGATTAAATAGCGTGGTGCTCAAAGGGCACCCTTGCCTTACACCTTTGTAAGCCTCAAACTCCCCAATTATTTCTCCTCCAACTTTTACCTTACTCCCTGTTTTTTTGTATATTTCTTCTATTTTTTTCCTAATTTTTCTATTTATACCTTTCTCTTTCATTATTTCCCATATTTTCTTCCTCTTTATTTTATCAAAAGCGGCCTTCATGTCTGCAAAGAATACGAACAGTTTTCCTCCTTTTTCCCTTATTTCCTTCCCTATTATTGTTTTTAATATATATATTTCGTTCATTATTCCTCTTTTCTTCCTAAATCCCATCTGCGTATCACTTAGCGTTTCTTTAGCTTCTAGTTTTCTTTCCAGCTTTTTCCTCAGTATTTCCGCATATATTTTATATCCCGTATACATCAGCGTTATTCCTCTATAGTTTCCTACTTCTTCTTTCCTCCCTTTCTTATATATTAGTACTATTATTCCCTTCCTCCATTCTTCTGGATATCCTTCTCCGTTCCATATTCCGTTTAAGCATTTCGTCATATCTTTTATCAAGCCTTCCGTACCTTCCACCCACGCTTCATTTGCTATACCATCTTCTGTCGCCTTTTTCTTTTTCATATTTCTTATTACCTCTTTTACTTCTCTTTCTTTGATTTCTTCACCTTCCTCTCCTTCACTGTCTTCGGTTTCTTCCCCTTTGCTTTCTTCCTTTTCTTTCTCTCCCAATTGTTCCTTGAAGTGATTTATCCATTTTTCTTTTCATATATTTTCATCTAATCCAATTCTTTTCTTCCTGTTGCCATTCACTTTATCCCAGAATTTTCTTCTCGTCTTATCTTTTCTTATTTCTTCTGCCACTCTTTACCTTCTTCTGCCACCCTTCGTCTTCTTTTGCTTTTCTTATTTCCTCTCTGTATTATCTCTTTGCTTCTAAGTATTTGCCCCTGTCTCCTTCTCCTTTTCTTACCTTATTTAACTCTGCTATCACCCTATCCCTTTTTGCCTTACATTCTTTTCTCCACCAGCTTTTTTTTGATCCTTTTTTTCCTTATCTTCTTTTTTACAACTACGTTCTTCACTCTATTTTTTATATCTTTCCATTTTTCTGTTCCCTCTATTGCGTCTATCCATCTCTGATACTCCCTTATATCTTCTTCGCTCCAGTCGTCTATCATTCTTTCTTCCTCTTCTTTTCTTTCTTCTGCTATTTTGTCTCCCAATTCCACTTCGATAGGTAAGTGGTCCGACTTTAACCTATCTTTTATTTGAACATTTTTTATTGCCTCATCACCTTCCTCGTTACCTACTAAATAGTCTATCGTTGACATTCCTCTCGCTCCTATATATGTTATTTCTCCCTCTTCATCTCCTTCTTTTCTCCCATTCGTTATCACTAAGCCCATTTCTCCTAGCCATTTTATCATTTCTTCTCCCTCTGCGTTTAACACTTCATCCTTGACCTTTATTTCCTCTAGGTTTTCTTCTGTCTCCCATTCTCTTCCTTCGTTTCCTGTTCTTGCATTGAAGTCTCCTCCTATAATTATTATTTTTCCTCTGTTCTCCTCTATCTCTTCGCTTAGGTATTCATAGTTTTCCTCCTACTCATGCTGCATATACACCGATGCTATCATGTATTCCCTCCCTCCGATCTTTAATTCTCCTATTATTACCTCACTTGTTCTTTCTTTCTTCCATTCAACCTTACTCATCCCTTTCCTCTCACTTACCGCCATTATTCCTCCCCCTATTTCTCTCCCCCTTCTTCCTTCCCTTCTTGAGTCCCGCCACGCTATGCTGTACCCTTTCAGTTGTTTCTCCACACCAGTTCTTGCCCCTTGTCTCTTCACCCAGGTTTCCGTTAGCCCTATTATGTCGAATTCCCTAACATATTCCCAGCCTTTTTTACTGCCTTTCTGCCCTCTCTCTCCCTTCTCTCCTCTCTCTCTCTCTTTTATCTCTATTGTTTTCGAAACCCTTCCACCCCCTTTCCTACCATTTTTCCCTCTCTCTCGCTCCACCATCATTCTTCATCCTCTGACTTCACCCCGTTATGCCACATCTTTACCTCTTTACCTTTACTTTTTATTTCTTTCGCTTTCCTTCTTACTTCCTCTCTTATCCTTCTCTGTTTCCACGTCCAATCCTGATCTATGTATATCTTTTTCTGTGCCAGATTCTTTATCTTCTTCATAATTCCTTCTTTTTGTTACCATGAAGCGCATCTAATTTGCCACATATTTTTCCTTCTTTCTCTGCGATCATCCCTCTCCGATGTTTCTCCTATTCTTCTCAGATTCACTATCTCTCCTTTCATTTCTAGTACCTCCCTTAATTAACCAGACCTCTGCCTCTCCCTTCTTTTCCCATCTTAACTCACCCTCTAAGTCTGTCACTATTATATTGTTTATCCTACTTTCTCTATCCATTTTTTCTCTCATATGCTCTAATTCTTCCTTATTGCCTACTTCTGTTCCTCTTTGCTTCTTGTTCCCTCCTCCTATGCTTTCTTTTAGTTTCACGCACTCCTCTTCCAACTGGTCCATCCTCTCTCCCCATTTTTCCTGCAGTTTCTTTTCTCTACGTTCTGCTTTTTCCCTTTCTTCTTTCATCTCTTTCTTTCTTTCTTCTCTCTCTCTCTCTCTCTCTCTCTCTCTCTCTCTCTTGTTCTTTCCTAACTTTTCCTAATTCCTTCCCCCATCTTTCTTCTCTTCTTTTCCCCTCTGCCACCATTCTTTCCATTTTCCCATTATTTCTTTAAACATTTCTGTCCATTCTTTCCTTTCCTCCTCCCATACCTCTCTTAATTCCCTTATACGAGGTGTGATCAAAAAGTAAGGTGAATTTTGAAATTTAGCGGGCTACGTCCGTTCGATCTTCGACTTTTTTATTTGGTTATGTCGGTACACTCGTCTAGAACATACGTTCCAAATTTCAGCTTTATAGTATGTTTGGTTTGTTTGTGAGAGGCATCAAGGTTAGAAGTGTTTTGCGTGCTCCACGATTTGCTGCTGTCTAAAAACATGGATCAAAGAGTTTGCATTAAATTTTGTGTGAAAAATGGAATCAAATGTTCCAAAACACTTGAAATGCTGAAAGTGGCATACGGTGAGTCTACTTTAAGCCAAAAAAATGTTTACAAGTGGTATAAACTCTTCCAAGAAAGCCGAGAAGACACCGACGACGAACCTCGTTCTGGACGCCCCAGCACATCAACAACTGATGAGAATGTTGAAGAAGTGAAGAAAATAGTGTTGGGAAATCGTTGAATTACCATTAGAGAAATTGCTGATGATATTGGCATCTCATTTAGTTCGTGCCAATCAAGTTTGACGAGTGTTTTAGACATGAGACGTGTGTCAGCGAAGTTTGTTCCGAAATTGCTCAATTTCGACCAAAAGAAACGTCGCATGAGCATCGCCCAAGAGCTACTGAATGACGTCAACGATGATCCAGATTTACTCAACAGGGTTATAACAGGTGACGAAACATGGGTATACGGTTATGACGTCGAGACTAAGACTCAATCGTCCCAGTGGAGGCATTCTGGATCACCAAGACCAAAAAAAGCACGCCAAGTTCGATCAAATGTAAAGGTTTTGCTTACAGTTTTCTTTGACTGCAGGGGCGTGGTGCATCATGAGTTCTTGCCACAGGGTAGAACAGTAAATAAGGAATATTACGTGCAAGTTATGCGCAATTTACGCGAAGCAATCCGCCAGAAACATCCGAATTTGTGGAAAAATAAAAATTGGCTTTTGCACCATGATAACGCCCCTGCTCACACATCGTTGCTTGTGCGCGAATTTTTGGCTAAAACCAACACAGTAACGATGCCACAGGCACCGTATTCCCCAGATCTGGCCCCCTGTGACTTCTTCTTGTTCCCAAAACTGAAGAGGCCCATGAAAGGACGGCGTTTGGCCACGATTGAGGAGATAAAGACGGCATCGAAGGATGAACTAAACAAGATCACAAAAAATGATTTTTTGAAATGCTTTGAGGATTGGAAAAAGCGTTGGCACAAGTGCATTATATCCGAGGGGGATTACTTTGAAGGAGATAAAATAAAAATTGATCAATAAATAAATATTTTTTGAGAAAAATAAAAATTCACCTTACTTTTTGATCACACCTCGTATCTGTCCGTATCTTTTCCATTATATCTTCTACACCACTACTTTTTCCCACTTCTCTTATCGTGTTGTCCAATCCTTCTCCCCCTCCCCATCCATCTCGCTTCCCTCGCTCTCACTCTTGCATCTCTTTGCCTCTCTCATTTCTCCTTTAATATTCTCCCTCAGCCCCTCCCCGCTCTCTCTCCCCTTCACCACCTTTACTCTTTTCTTCTTTTCCTCCTCTGGGCCTTTCTTATCCAACCTTCCACCTTTATCTCTTAATTTTTCTGTTGTCACAAATCTTTCCATTCTATCCCATACGCCTTAATTCGACTCTCTATATCTACCCGTGATCCCACCTTTATTCCCTGTCTTACCTTTTCTGTCTCTGCCTTTACTTCTTACCGTCCCTCCTCTCTGCCTGCCTTTCCCGCTTTCTGATTTTCTTTCTTAACCATAACTTTTATTTTTTTTCTTTATTCCTCTCTCTCTGCTTTTTCCTGCTCTTCTCTAGGCCTCTCTCTCTCTTCTCTACTCCTTCTCCACCTCCACGCTCTTTTCACCTCTATTTCTCTCCTCAAACACTTTTCCTCTTTAACTTTCTCACCAAAACTCGCGCTCACATCCAAGACACGTCCACACTCCCCTTGAGTGAAATCTAACCTCGTTATAAATGTATATAATTGACAATTTACTTGTTACATTGAAAAAAAAACGAGTAGAAAATAGCGACGACTTTTGAAAAAAATGAAGAGACAGACCGGAGAATTGAACCGGAGTCCTCTGGGTGGGCAGGCTAGCGCTCTACCACTACAGCCAATGTCACATGTACTTTAGAGGATGCATATTGTGTATATTAGCTACACACGCATACATTTGGTATAAGGCCTGAGCGTGCGGAGGAGGAAGAGCGCATACTATCTATAGTTCTAACTTGAGGATGCGATGCTATAGTAGTAAATGCGTGCTCGCTCTCTAGCTCTGACTCAGCGTGGACCACCGCGTGTGGTGGAGGAGGGAAGCGCATGCTGTCTATAGTTCTGGCCTGATGGGGATACGCTACTATTGCAGTAGTAAACGTGTGCTCTCTCTCTCTCTCTCTTTTTCTCTCCTACGCTCTGACTCAGTGTGGACTACAGCGCGCGGAGGAGTAGGGGAGCGCATGTGCAGCTATGCTTACTACCTACCCTCTTTATCTTATACTCATATTGTAGAAAAATATTATCTGTTAATATTTCAAGCGTTTGGTAGGATTTTCCACGGTCAGTCTCAAGGCAAACTTCGAGTTGGTCATAGCATATTGTGAAATTGGTTTTTCTGTTTATTTGTGTAAAAAAATTTTTGTTAGTGAAAATGGAAAATATAGTTAATGTCTGTCAGCTTCTAGAAACCATAAGTAATCATTTTTAAAATTAAAAATAATTATATATATATATCGTAATGCGGTACATTACAAGGCTTTTCCTGAGCGTTGCATTATTTGCAACACCTCAGGAAAGCCATTTCCGTCCCTTGCCGCCCCGTAATCAGTCGCATAAAAAAATAAATAAACGCGCACTAAAATAAACAATTAACCATTTTATGCCCGAATACCACAACCGGAGATATTGATGAAATAAGCAACGAACGCGATCCGACGGACACTCAAAAGAAAAAAAGGAGCGCACCACGAAATAAGAGAGCGCACGCACACACTCACTCACGACCACGTGTTGCCGACCGGCAAAAAAAAAACGGGAAAACTTCACTGGGAAATGCAGCGGAAATGCATGTTGATGACACATGCAGATCCGTTACACTCTCAGGCACCAACACCAACACTCACGGAACACTGACATCCCTGGGGCGAGCAGAAAATCGCCGATGAAGTGGCAGCCGGCAATCAGCTGGGTCGGGCTGCCGAACACCATCGGCGACATCCTGAGCGCCACACACAATCACTACGGTAACCACACACAAACACCCGGAAACACGTTACTTAACCGACACGGGAGCGCCCCAGGAGGCGCTACAATGACCGTTACGGGATCACGAGGCGTACACGCGAGAAACCGAGCGGCCATTTTGAAGCGCCGAGGTAGACTGAGAGTGAGCGAGCGAGACAGACTGAGATAGAGCGAGCTAGACAGAGAGAGCGAAAGAGACTAAACAGAGCGAGCGAGACAGACTGAGAGTGAGCGAGCGAGACGGACTGATAGCGAGCGAGCGAGACAGAGCGAGCGAAATAGACTAAACAAGAACGAGTTGGAGTTAAGGAGGGTGCTGTATCCTTCTAATTTACATACGGACCAATGATAAAATATTCGGAGGGCGCTACCGATATCCGAATTAGCATACCGACCAATAATAACATTTCTTCGCGGAAAGAGAAGAAGAAAAGCGATCTTTGACCGCGAAAAGCCGATTCTCGTCCATTTTGCCGCTGTTCGTCTAGCCAGAAGGAGTGTTTGCGCCAGATATTCTCGTCACGCAGGATTAATTGCGTTAGACCTTCCTTTCACGCTAATTTCGTTTGCCGAATCTTAGCAAGGAAAATCGTAAGTAGGCAAAGTGCCACTCATTAAAATTAATCGCGGTGTGCGGGAGTGGATTTTTTGGTGCAATAGGTCGTCGCGGCGCGTGGATCCGTCGATGCCGGTACCTATTGAATCGCGCTGACCTTTCCGCCATTTCGTCGAATAGAACGTGAGTGTTAGGATCATACGGATTAAAAGCAGTGATTAATTTATTCGCGCTGACCTTTCGCCGATATAGTATTTATTGCGAGTGTAGAATTAGACGAATAAAATAATTGATCCTATTAATCGCGCTGGCCTGTCCGCCATTTATCAGAATCGAACGTGAGTATTAGAATCAGACAAAGGAAACTTGTGATTTAGGATATTCGCGCTGACCTTTCGCCAAATTAATACTCTATTGCGAATATTGAAAGTAGACGAATTAAGACTCACGATTTAATTATTCGCGCTGACCTCTCGCCCGTATAGTGATTTATTGCGAATATTGGAAATAGCTGAATTAAGATTCGTGATTTAATTATTTGTGCTGACCAGTCCACCATTTTTGTCAATCAAAGACCGACCGGAAGAATTAATATTTCGATTTTTTTGTGTCAACAATACACAGCACGTTGCCCAACTAACTCAAATAATTGCGGACGTTCGTGAAGTAAGTTTATTATTATTATTATTATTTAATTCTATACATGGACTTATACAGATTTTTTATTTTTCAGTGGATCAAAGAATCATTAACTGAAAGGCTGGTCGCGCAACAATTAGCCTATCAAATTGAAAAGACAGTAGAAGATCGAGTGAGGGCGCAGCTATGTCGCCAGAAGCGTGCGGAAATAATGAGAAAAAAAATAAGAATTCTCACGATTAGAGCACAAGAGAAAAGTTGAGCTGCGCAAGACGGTGCAGGATGAATTAGCGGACAGAATAAAAAAAAGATTAGTGCCAGTAAAATCATCGTCATCAGCGTCGCCCTCATCTACAACATCATCTTCAGGATCGGAGACGTTGTCATCGTCGTCTACGTCTGCATCGTCTACGTTTGCGATATCTGCGTCGTCTATATCTACGACGTCTACGTCTGCGTCATCTACGTCTGCGTCTACAACATCTGCATCTGCAACATCATCGATACCTTCGCTTGACATTTTGCAACATGATGAGGCAATTGATTCGTCTACTAAGGTAAGAAAACAATTATATTTATTATAAAATTTAAATATTTCAGGCGTTTATTTAAATCAAAATTAATTAATATTTTTAATATTTTACAGAGAACTGTGCCGAAGAAGCTACAAATCAAGAGTATTGAGGCTATTCGGCGTAGAATAATTATGATTTCGGCTGAACCGACAACGAGAAAGCCGACTCGCCCCCTCAAGGCAGTAGGAACGCATAAGAAGAAAGAAGACAAAATAAAATGAAATAATATTGTTTTTGTAATAATTAATATAAATTTTGAATAAAATAAATTAAAATAAATAAAATGCTTTATTTTTTTTTAATTAGAGAGAGGGAAAGAAAGAAGTGAGAGAGTGAGAGAACTAGTGGTAGAGAGATTAGATTAGATTAGATTAGTTCGTTTATTGCGCCAATGAGGTGGAACCCCGTCTGGCAGTTTGGAAATGTACATAACAAAATAATAACAAAATTTAAACATGACAAAAGAGGAGATGCAAGGATAAATAGTGACGCATTTAACTATATGAAGAAGATGAATTACGTGAAAATGCATGAGTAGTATATACGGTGAACAGCGAATTTCCAATGGCGTTAACAGTAAGCACTAAGAGTATATGTATAAAACTAAAAATATGTGAAATATAGTAAAATAAAATATATAAAGAACAATGTAAATGAGTTATCAGATAAAACAACAAAATTAACAATAATAAAAGATGAAAAATAATATTAATATAATAAAGACAATAAAGGTAATAGAGAATAATAAAAATAATAAGAACAACAAAATACTATGTTACGTCTCAAGACGCATCTTTACTCATTCACATTCTTTAAAAAGTGCAATCCCGAATTTCGTAAAATCAAAACTATGTACACATCCACCAGAAAACCACACGGCAGCAAAATACAAAGACCATACTCAGCATTTCACAACACACATTGAACTCAAAAGGAAAAATTACCCAACTACACAGAAACATCAGCGATTAATTGAGCACAAATCTATGTATATAAGACGAACCACCTGTAAAGAGTTAGTCATCTTTTATTGTTACTCCGTACACGTCAGTTCGACAATTGACGAATAAACTCTACGTATCGACGCTACAGTCGCGTGCAAGCCTGTTCGACAATTTGGCTAACTATTCAATTATTACCTGTCAAACTATATTATTTGATCTCAATAAATACGCGATCCATTAAATGTGAGAACGTGCAACTTCATTATTGAACCTATCCAAATACCGAGATCTACGATACTGAAAGTACTCTAGAAACTGTAAGTACAACAAAATAATAAAATACATTCATTCTTATTCATATATCGTATATTCCTCATTACTTGTGAGCCTCAATCAGCCACTAGTACTATATTGGTACGTTTCGCACATTCGCTATTCGTAGTTTATGCACGAGACGTAACAATTGGTTCCGGTACAAAATTAGAAAAATCATTCTATTCTATCAATTCAAAGTGCAAAATCGGAATAAATTACTTTATCTTACCAATTCAAACTTTTCAATATAATCTTCAAGGCATTAATTAATAACAAATTAATAATTTCTAATTTTGAAAGAATTTTTCTTACAAACAGATTACATTTCAATCGTCTTTTCTTGAACTGAAAACACATAATATCAAATTCGTAAATTGTGTCATTTCATAAGCGAAAACAGTGTAGTAACTTGATCATCGCGAGTAAATGACCTGGTAGAATCTACAACTCAGCAAAAAATTTTTTTTGGAACTCGAATTGAAATAAGGAAAGAGTAGAGAAAAAGTAGGTCAAAACAACAATTCCTTACTTACTCATATACGAATTTGTTACTTATATATATATATATATATATATATATATATATATATATATATATATATATATATATATATATATATATATATATATATATATGCATGCTTATATAATTATATGAATGCCATAATATTATAAATCAAACAATATACGAATCATTTTTCGTGACTCCCTCCTAATAACAGAACAAATTTTAACTAACGATTTTTAGTATTTTTTTAAGTCCACATTATTTTCTTTCGAACTTTCTTATAATTTTCAATACAATCTAAATTCAATACATTTACTTTTCCTTTTCTTTTCTCGAATAAAATGCCCAAATGAGTAAAAAAATTATCCCAACTAGCAGAATAACTTCAAACGACTCGAAGCTTACGCGATCCCAAACGCGCAGCAATCCCCAACTGAAAAGCCTCCTACATAAAGAGTTAGAAAAAAACGCATTCAGAAGAAGCAGCAAGATACAATACTCACCTACAAAGAAAACCATGGAAACACAAGCAGAAATTTCAAGAACCGAAGATTCATCAGCAACTCAAACAGAAGAACAAGATTCAGTTTTACAAGAAAACAACTTTTCAACAATAAATACCACAATAGACCTTGATAGAAATCAACGATACTCAGACTTTGGAGGAATTTACAACGAACAAAGCCTGATCTTAGGAACTTCAAAAGATATATTTTTAAATCTTGAACTACAAAGTCAAGAGGAAAGAAAAACATTTCCCGAAAAAGATAAACAAGAAATCATAATTCAAAAAAATTTTGAAAATAATCTACAGAAGGAAAATCCACGGAAAAGCGATTTTCTAGCATTAGTAAACATCGACACACTCATCGAAGACCCGTCTACCACAAAGGAAAAAACAAAAATCATTAGAGAAAATTCTAGGCCATCAATTAATAAAATATCTAGAAATATGGATAACCAAGAAAAACTAATGAAATTACAATTGAAAGACGTAGCAGCCTTCGTCGCAGAGTTCGATGGTAAAAACATATCACCCATGGAATACATCTCCATGTTAAAAGAAGTAAAGGATATTATAGACGACATCGATGAGAGAAATCTTACAAAACTATTAAAAATAAAAATTAAAGGTGAAGTAAAAGAAGCCATAAGAGGAAGCAAAGTGGAAAATATAACAGACCTAATCAATGCAATCAGAACTCTATATCTCATCAAAGAAGACATACACGCATTATATGCAAAAGTTCGTCAGATATCACAAGAAGAAGATGAATCAGTTGTACACTATACTAACAGAATACGACAATTAGTATTGAGAATAAAAGAACTAAATAAATGGGAAGACACTACAGCAATAGAACGAACACAATTCGAAGCTACACTAGACAAAGAAGCAGCTAAAAGCTATAGAAAAGGATTAAAATCAGGAAATTAGATATGAAATAGGCCCAGGAACCACAGTACAAGAAATGTCGACAAGGGCAATAGACATCGAAAGCGACATAGAAAAAAGGAAATACACAACAAAACCAAGTAGAAACTATACATATTCGAACAATAAAGAAGAATTTCAAGAAACAAAAATTCTCACATGACAAATATGCAGAGAATTTTCACATGACGCTCTATTTTGTCGCACGGCAGCCTGCGTATACTGTAAAGGAACAGATCATTTCTCGAATAGTTGCAAGAAAATGCCAAAGAAAATTAATCTAATATGCAAATTCTGTAGCCAACCGAGCCATTCAATAAGTGCTTGTCGTTTAAACAAAAGACAAAATATACACTGCCAATATTGTCAAGAAATGGGACATGAAGTAGATCAATGCCCATATATCAGTAACTACGAAGCATGCTAGAAATGCAACGAAACAGGACACAACCCAATAAATTGTAAAAATGACCAAACTTTAAAACAAAACAAATGTGAAAATTGTGACAAGATTGGACATACAATGCAGCAGTGCCCGGAAGTGATATGCAGAAAGTGCAATAATATGGGCCACCTCGTAAAAGATTGTAAAGCAGGAGAAATAAAAAAGTCCCTATACAAAATATGTGCTATCTGTGAAGAAGTAGGCCACGAACAAGATACCTGTGACCAAGTAAAAATCATGTTCACAGAATTCAAAGCTAAACAGAAATTTAAGTGCCAGTATTGCGAAGAGACAGGCCACACAGCTAAGTATTGCCCACTCCTAAAAACGCAATCGCAGCAAGTTCAACAAACCCAACACCTATCATATAATTCAAATCATAATGGATTCCAAAGGAAAGGCTGTGCCTACTGCAAAAGTGCAGGACATAATTTAAACGAGTGTAGGAAACTAAGCGCATTAATGAACAACACACCAACAAATCAACAAAAGATATGCGAATTTTGCAAGAAACACGGCCACGTAATCGATGAATGCAAAATAATTTTGTCACGACAAAAACAAGTCGGCGAATTCTGCGAAAAATGTAAAATAGCCGGTCACACAACACAGAATTGCTTTAGAAATAAAGGAAGAGCGGGAAACTTCGAGGCCCTTTCTGGAGGGAACGCCTAGAAAGGGAACACAACGAAAAAGCGCTCCCACAACAAAAAGATACAAAAGCACAACAAATCAAAAACACAGTCAACATAGAAGCAAAAACATACGTATTGAAAATGGAAAATTTACTGCAATATATTGAAGTCGATGATCCATATTCACACAAGAAACTCAAATTGTTGATCGATAGCGGAGCTCAACTAAACATCATACAAAATAACAGTATTTCAAAACGAGACATAAATAGCAATGAACAGATATTGATCTCCGGAATAACCGACAAGTCTATCAAACGATATACCGACATATCTATCCTAGGATCTACGAAGATACCAATACAAAACACATACTTTGATTTCCATGTAGCTCCGGACACTTTCTCTATTACATACGATGGAATTCTAGGATTTTCTTAGAACATTTTCTTAGACTACAAGGTGAGACTAGATGAAGGATACCTAGAAATCAATGGAGAAAAAATACTCGTAAAATCTACAAAAGATAAACACACAACTCCCACAATTACTACACTACAAGAAAAATCGATTGTTACTTCAAACCAAGAAGCCAACAATACAAAAGAAATTACAGGAAAATATGACACTACATCAAAAGATGAAGACATTTCATTATATCAAGATCTAGAAAAAATATTAACGACAGTAAACGAAATAAACACGCAAGAAAAAGAAAAAACAGAGCAAGCACAAGAGGAAGGCGACCAACAAACGTATCAAGAAAATTTAGCAAATTTCATGGAAAATATAAACGAAGCTCTCGAAAATAAAAAAGAGCGAACAGAAGAAGAATACATCATGGACAACTATTATACCTTTTGTTCGATATTAGAACAAAAAATAAAAATAGAGGATAATACAAAACAAAATATACATATACAAGAAGCAGAATTATCAGGTAATGAAACTATAGATACACAAAAAGAAATACAAAGGGAAATCACACAAGAAAAAGCCCCAGAAACTCAAGACACGAAAGAAAGACGAAACCGACTGACTGAGACAGTAAAGCTAGATCACTTAACCCACAATAAAAAACGAGCAACAGAGAACTTGATCATATCATTCGAAAACATATGCTGGCTAGAAGGAGATGAACTCGGCATGTGCAATATCGAAGAACACGAGATCAACTTAACAGACGAAAAGCCAGTATATATCAAACAATTTCCTTTGCCCTACACACTGAAACAAGTGGCATTAGACGAAACAAAAAAACTAATCGCAAACAAATTAGTTAGACCTTCAACAAGCGCCTTTAATGCACCAGTATGGGTCGTTCCAAAAAAAGGACTCACCAAAGAGGGAAAAAAAAATGGAGATTAGTCATAGATTACAGAAAATTGAATGCTAAAACAATACCAGACCCTTACCTGATACCTAACATATTGGAAATCTTTGATTGTATAGGAAAAAACAAATTTTTTACAACTATTGACATGGTTTCTGGATTCCATCAAATAAAAATAAAAGAATCAGACATTCACAAAACCGCCTTCAGCATACCTGGCTTAGGACGCTTCGAATTTAAAGTGCTACCTTTTGGACTAATCAATTCGCCAAGAATTTTTCAAAGAGCACTAACAACAGTACTCGGAGATTTAAGAGAAAAAGGCTTCTGCTATGTATACATTGACGACGTAATCATTGTGGCAAATACAGTAGAAGAACACAACGCAAGATTCAAGCTCATAGCACAAAAGCTAAGGGAAGCAGGACTCAAATTAGAAACCAGCAAATGCAAATTCTTTCAAAAAGAAGTAGAATTTTTAGGACATATCATAAATGAAGAAGGCGTAAAAACTGACCAAAAGAAAATCGAAGCAATACAGAAATTTCCTATCCCTAAAACAGTTAAAAATATTAGAGAATTCTTGGGACTTACTAGCTATTACAGACGCTTTATAGACAACTTTTCAGATATAGCCAAACCATTAATACAGCTATTACAAAAAGACATAGAATTTGTCTGGAATACAGAGAGACAAAAATCATTCAAAAACTTAAAGAAAGCTCTATGCTCTGCACCAATACTGCAATATCCAGACATGACAAAACCCTTCATAATAACAACAGACGCATCAAATTTCGCATTAGGGTGTGTTTTCTCACAAAGCAAAATAGGCGAGGACAAACCAATTGCATTTGCATCACGAGTGCTAAAACCAGCAGAAAAGAAGTACCACACATATGAACGCGAAGCATTAGGAATTGTATTCGCCGTGAAAACATTCAGAAATTACATATATGGAAATAAATTCACAATAGTAAGTGACCACAAACCACTGCTATCTTTCAAATCTGCCGACAATAACTCCAGAGTACAAAAATGGAGACTCAACTTACTGGATTACGATTATGATATCATCTACAAACCTGGGAAGATAAACACAAGCGCAGACGCACTATCAAGAAATCCCGTAGAAAATACCATGGTAAAAGTCGTAACCACAGCACAAAAAGCTAAAGAAACAGGAAAAACACAAACAACAGACATACAAAATAACAATACAACAATAAAAAGAACAATTAAGAAAAAAAGAAAACAAAAAACAAGCCCACAGGAAAAAACAATAGTAAACATTCAAGATTACCCACCAGAAATCACGACAAGCAAAGCAGATCTAGAAAAACAGAAACATGTAGTCTTCACAAAAAAATCCATAGAATCACAGAACGACAACGTTGCAATATTTGTAAACCAATCACGACAAATATTAGACAAAAAATGGAACAATTTATAAAGTCAAAGAAAATCAATATCAATAAAGACCTTCGCACAAATGAAATCGAAATTATAAAAATAAATTCAAAAAAATTATTCATTCTATGCATAGACTGAGGCCAATCAGCAATAACAATAAAACAAAATATCACCCACATCCTAGGAACCCTGAAAGAAATTATGACACAACAAAAAGAAAATAGATACAGCATTTCAAAAGACCTACAGATAAACAATATCCATTGGCAAGAAATAGAAGAAATAATCGCAAAAACCTTTCAGAACTCAGGAATTAACATAGTTATTTGCTTAAACTATATAGAATATATCGAAATCAAAGACCGAGATAGAATATTCAATCTGAATCACTCATCCGCCTTAGGAGGAGTAAATAGAACATTAAATCGCATCAAACTCAAGTATTATTGGGAAAATTTAAAAACAGACATAGAACAAAGAATAAAAAATTGCGAAGACTGCCAGAGAAATAAAATAAAAAGAGTAAAGACAAGACAACCAATGGTTATAACGGAAACACCGTTTAAAACTTTCGACAAAATTGCTATGGATATAGTAGGTCCACTAAATATTACCAAAAATCAAAATAAATACATCCTCTCCATTCAAGATTTATTATCAAAATTTCTAATAGTAATACCTCTACCCGATCAAACTGCCGAATCAATCGCAGACGCGTTCATAAAAAAATTTATATGTGTTTTCAGTTCACCAGAAATCGAGCTCACAGACAGAGGGGCAAACTTTACAAGCAAACTCTTGAAATGCATAGCGCGCAGATTTAAATTCACGAAAATAGAAACAACAGCCTTTTCGCCACAATCAAACGGTTCATTAGAAAGAGCCCATCACCCATTATGCGAATATTTAAAAAAATTTTCAACCAAAAAAATTGAATGGGACGAATTACTAGAACTGGCACAATTCCATTATAACACAAGCGTACACAGCGCCCACAGATTCACACCACATGAACTAGTTTTTGCTTATCCACCACAATTACCTTCAAGCGAAGCTTTAAAAGCTTCAGAACAATTACCCACTTTTAATAATTACCTGTCACAGTTAATCACAAATATGAAAGATATTGCAAATTTTGCAAGAAAAAACCTAATAACAACTAAAGAAAGACCAAAAAAATATTACGATCGCTTCATAAACCCAACAGATTTCAAAGTTGGAGACCAGGTCTGCCTCGTAAAAGAACCTAACCCAGGCAAACTTGAAAAGTACCAAAACCTGGGACCATTTGAAATCTTAAAGGTTACAGACAAAAATAATGTTATCATAAATAAAGGTGGAAAAGCAAATACAGTCCATGCAAATAAATTAATTATGCACAAGAAAAAAATCTAACAATAATTTATGTTCTAGGACCATTTCAATATGTATCAACAATTCTTAATAATAATTACAATTATCAAAACAACATCAGCCATCATTGGATACGACTGCGGGACAACAACGCCAAACATCACGACGTACTCCGTAGTAGACACGGGAGAATGCGACTTTCACAACACTCCCGTAAATAAATCAAATGTATATATAGAATTAATACAAACCGCGGAATTCCGCGAAATTTCCGTACTACAATGTAAAATAGAAATACATAGAACTGTCTCCACATGTGGAATATTCGGGCACTTAATACCCAGACCAACTGGAGAACAGGAATACATTTAGGAAATAAGTCATGAACAATGTAAATTTATCCATGAAACGGGAACTTTCGTATATGAAAATATTCATAAAATTGTTAATCTAAAAATAAACGCAACTACTTCAAAAAGTATCGATTTCGTGGGTAGCGCAGAAGGAAACTCCTGCTATGGAGCAGCCTACGCTGATAGCTTCGGATCATGGAATAAGGTATTTGTTCATGGCTTTATCAAAATAACATTAATACAAAGTAGAGCTAAAGTAAACTTAGATAACGATAAATGAAGACTAAACACAGGGACCGTATGCAAGTTCTCTGACAAAACATGTATAGACATGGAAGCAGGCTATACCTTCTGGGATATTTTACCAGGAGAAGAATGCTTCAAAAGTGAATTCGATATACTATTTAAAGGCATAGCAACGAAATATTCTAGTGACTACGATCACGAAATAATTTACGCATTAAATCATAGTGAAATAACATTTGCTCTAAGCGCCAGAAACAAAATACAACGCTGCAACAGAGAACTTGTAAGAACGGAACACCCGAAACTATTCATCGTAGAAAAAGACAATTACATAAACGCATACCAACTAGAAAATGACTTAGTAAGCACAAGAAGCACCGTAAACCTAGACCTATTTACATATGTCAATTCAAAATTTGTATACGTAGAAAAACATTTAAGGAGTCAATTGAACAAACTATACTTGAATTTAATAACAGAAAGATGCGAAGTTGAAAGAAAGGTAATACAAAATGCCCTATCCATTGCCACCCTCTCCCCTGACGAATTTGCATACGACATCATGAAAAAACCAGGATACATCGCAAGAGTTGCAGGAGAAGCAGTACACTTAATAAAATGTGTACCAAAGACAGTAAAAATAATTAAATTAGAAGAATGTTACAACGAACTCCCAGTAACCTCTGGAAACGAAACATGGTTCCTGACACCAAAAACACACAAATCAAAAACCAAAAATCCTCAAAAAGAAAGGGGAACAGATAAACTGTAACGCACTTGTCCCAACGTACTACAAACTCGAAGAAGAATGGATAAGACTCACACCCAAACCTCAACCATGCGCAGCACCAAACACACTTAGGCCTAACACAAAAATAGGATGGAACTTCAAATCAATAAATTCATTAGCAACAAGTGGAGTATACTCTCAAGACGAACTAGGCGAACTACAACAACAAATAATGTTCCCTATGGAGAGAACATCAATACTCAATGACATAGCAAGAGAAATAACGGGAGACGTGACAACGAGTGGAAGCATCTTCTCAGAAAATACCATAAAAAACATTGCAGTCAGCACCTGGAATATGATCATAAACAAAATGATCACTTGCGGATCAATCTCTTCAGTTATAATTATAATATTGATCTTAATAAACACAATAAAATTAATAATAGATACAATAATTAGAGGATACACACTACACGCAATCTACGGCTGGTCGCTCCACCTACTCGGAGCCATCTTCAGCTCTATTACACACCTCCTCATCAAACTCGAGAAACCAAGCAAAAACAGAACAGACAACGACAAAGAAAAACACATAGAACTGCAAGAAATCAAGATTATCCCCACAATACCTATCTCAACACCTAGATGCATAACGCCACCTCCTCTACCAAACAGACCACCTTTTACCTTCAACAATCAAACCACTCTTTCCACTACAAATAAACATTTGTTTTCACTAGAATTAAACTAATACAAACATGACACTCCTCAAATGTAGCCTAATTTTAAGCGGGTAGGGAAGCGAAATATTCGCTATAGGTCTACGACAATGAAAAAAATTCTTCAAATTCAATTTCTGTATTTACAAAACACAAACAATCCTTTATATACAAATCGTAAAAAGCCAGGAAAATGAAAATAATGACTCGCCATACATACTAAATACAATTACAATCATACCGATGCGATATACTTGGCCCGATAAAAACTTTATAATCATCGTCAAACACTTCTATATAAACTCTACGAAATCCGTTACAATATACACGCAATTCATAAAAAAACATATCACGAAGACCCCAAGTGTCCTCGTCCGGTCCATACTCCCCAAGGTAGTACGAATTACGTGTCAGCCGGTCACATTACCTTAGGGCCCGGATAACAGTCCAATCCTGAAACTCTATCCTACGATAGTTCCTCGTTCCAGGCTTCGGCGCAACGGGCATGGGCAAACCTTCCCTCCTGGCACGCCTGACAGCACGAGTATACTTCCAATCTTTAAACTAAAGGAAAGAAAAACCAAAATTATATATACACTATAGACACCTACATACAGCACTTACATATAAACATACATACTATAAATAAGCAAAATACTTACGCAAACCATCGAACGACGTTTTCTCGAGAAACCATACATGTTAAATTATATTTTCTCGTCACAAGCGCAGAGAACACTTTGTAAACTATTGAAGCGACGCAGCCTTTATATACCAAATAATTTGTACACCTTGCAGAAAAATGATCCCACCGACGCAATCAAATTCCAACACTTCCGAAACTCGGAAATGCACATAATGAAATAATCTTTTCCACCGAAAACCAACCATTGCAATCAATACATATTAATTGCAATATCTTATGCCCCGAGGTGTTACGTCTCAAGACGCATCTTTACTCATTCACATTCTTTAAAAAGTGCAATCCCGAATTTCGTAAAATCAAAACTATGTACACATCCACCAGAAAACCACACGGCAGCAAAATACAAAGACCATACTCAGCATTTCACAACACACATTGAACTCAAAAGGAAAAATTACCCAACTACACAGAAACATCAGCGATTAATTGAGCACAAATCTATGTATATAAGACGAACCACCTGTAAAGAGTTAGTCATCTTTTATTGTTACTCCGTACACGTCAGTTCGACAATTGACGAATAAACTCTACGTATCGACGCTACAGTCGCGTGCAAGCCTGTTCGACAATTTGGCTAACTATTCAATTATTACCTGTCAAACTATATTATTTGATCTCAATAAATACGCGATCCATTAAATGTGAGAACGTGCAACTTCATTATTGAACCTATCCAAATACCGAGATCTACGATACTGAAAGTACTCTAGAAACTGTAAGTACAACAAAATAATAAAATACATTCATTCTTATTCATATATCGTATATTCCTCATTACTTGTGAGCCTCAATCAGCCAATAGTACTATATTGGTACGTTTCGCACATTCGCTATTCGTAGTTTATGCACGAGACGTAACAACTAAAAGTAGTAAAAAATAATAAAAGTAGCAAGAGTAGTGAAGACGCGAATGGCACTTGTTTTACAGAAGGGCGGTCTGAAAAGAGGAGAGGTATAAAGGTGGATCGACGTGCGTTTGGCCGGAAAATAACCGTTCAATTAGCTATTTCATGAACCATAGGTCGATAGCGGGGTAAGTCTGGGACGATGGGTAATTTTGGGAGAATGCGACTGAATTGACTCTGTTTGGTATGCGAGTGTAATCGGACAGTGCCGGCACTGGCATTAACTTTTCGCGAGTCGCCCTCTCAATCCATGCTCCAGCCTCGTAGTTTAAGAATAGATCACGGGTCCAAACCTTGAAGTCAGGTATCCGATCGATGGAGAACAGGGTCACGCTCAGTGAGGTTAGTATTCTCTGAGCAAGGATAGCAAAGGAATGGTTCTATGCCTCAAATCGAGGGGCCTTGTATTCAAACGCCGACGGCGGGTGGCGACCCGAGCGCCGGATAATGACGCCATCGAGCAGGACAGACAGGTTTCTAGCCAGGTAGTGCGGCGATTTTCTGGACACAACAGAGTAGGCCAGAACGGCAAGGGCTCTATACCTATTTGGGGTAAGGGATAGCCAGCCCAGGGCTAGTCTATGGTGCGTAATGTGGCTGTTTAAGGATAGAGAGGGTATAAAAGGGATCCATCCTATTACGAAGCGTACGCAGGCGTTTTGTGCAACTTGAAGTTTAGACGAGCGCTCTCCATCAAGCTGAATACAAACCACTAAGAGGTAATCGAAATGTGGGAAAACGAGTTGCTCGACGAGAACTTTTCTGAGGGTAGTCGAGAGAGATTTCCTATGGAAACGGAGTGAAGCCAGACAGCTGTATACCGTCCTCGTCACGCTTCTCACATGTTCGGACCAGTTGAACGTGGGAGTAAGTGTCACACCCAGATTACGAGCACTAGTAACATAGTCGAGTGGAACCTCATTGATGGTGATCTTCACGATGTCATTCAAGTTGATAGCCCTAACGTACTGTTCGCTGCCCAGTATCATGACCTTGGTCTTGGTGAGGTTAAGGGAGATACCGTTTCCTAGTGCCCAATTCGCTATAGCCTGTACATCAAGCTGCACCCTCCCCAAAGCCTCCGCAAGGTTGCCGGGATGACAGTGAAGATAGACCTGCGTGTTGTCGGCGTAAAGCATGTAGTTCATGAAGGAGAGAACAGAGGGCAGGTCCGAGATAAAGATTGCAAATAGCAATGGTCCCAGAATACTACCCTGTGGTACTCCGGTAGCAACCCTGAGCCAATCCGACACCCTGCCATCCTCCCCCATAACGGCCTGAAACCTGTCGGTCAGATAGCTGAAGAACCATCCCAAGACAGTGTCAGACAGGCATAGGTCCCTGAGCTTGACCATCAGACGACCATGGGGGATAACGTCGAAAGCCCTGGAGAAATCCAGAAGGACGAGGATTGTAATTTTACGCTCTTCAATAGCCCTGCGGACGTCATCCAGGACACCCAGGAGAGCAGTCTGGGTGCTGTGAAACCGCACGAAATCCGCCTGCCGTGGATCACGCAGTTTGCGGCGGTCCAGGTAAGACTAGAGTTGTAAATGAACGAGCCTCTCAAGCACCTTTGATACCTCAGATAACCTTGCGAAGGTACTTTGGCAAGAGGGGTGATGAGAGACTGTTTCCAGGAGGTCGGGAAGACGCCGCACAGTAATGATTTGTTGACAAGATGGGTGAGAGATGAGAGACAAGAAGAGGAGACGAGTTTAAGCATCTTAACAGACAAACCATCAGGACCGAATGTTCTGGATGTGGACGAGTTTAGTGCATCCAAGACCTCCCGGCAAGTGACCTCACGAAAATTGAATGGGGAGTGGACGTGAGGAGCGTTTGGGGGACTCGCTAAAAGGGCGTCCAAAAAGTCACGTGTTAATGGAGGGGACGAGTTGACTATGTTGGCAAAGTGGGTGTTTAGCACGGCTGGGGAAAAAAATTGAAACGGGGATGGAAGAGCGCGCCTTGTGACTCCCAAGTTTCGTAACTCTCTCCATCTAGCCTTGCTGGTGGCTGCGGAAGACAGTCTGCCTGAAATGCACGAATTTTTTGCAGAGTCGAGGGCATTTGAGACATCGTTGTCAAGTCTTCGATACCCAGCGACGTCACTGCCCGAGCGGGAGGAGGATGCCAGTTTATAGGCAGCGTCACGCTTTTTCATAAGGGCAAGAATGCTCGGAGTCACCCAGGGTTTACGCCTAGAAGACAACCTGATGCACCTGAGAGGGGCTACCTCGTCAAAGGATTTTATGAGGACTTCAGTGAAAGAGTGCACCAAGTTGTCAAGGGAATGCGCGTCGGCTTCGATCGACGGGTCAAAAGAGTGCTGCAGTCGTGTTGAAGATTCGTCGACCAGACACGAGAGAAGGCCGCTGAGGGTCCCATTTAAGGCTGCTTCGTCCACCCGATTTAAACCGTGGGACTCTGGTGATATGCTTGTTAGAAGTGAAGCGATAGGTGAGCGAGATAAAATCATGGCCAGCAATAAAAGGAATATCAGACTTTCCAAATGCCTGGATAGCATTTGGGTCTTTCACTATGAAGAGGTCAAGAATAGTATGGGAAGGGGGATTTGTATCAAGACAGTGATGTGTGGGAGCAGTGGATACGAAGTGGAGGTTGTGCAGGTCGACGAGAGATCTCAAAGCTCGAGCGTCTGACAGGGAGCTAGAACCTAGGTCCGCGTTAAAGTCACCGGTGATGATGACATTTCCGTACAGAGGGAGGTAAGTGGCCAAGTAGTTGGAAAAATGTGTGGGAGAGCAAGCAGAGGGACTCTGTAAACCACCGCCATCAAAAGCTTGGTGTTGTCGGACTTTATTTCACCTAGGATGAATTTAGGCGTTGTATGCTTAAAACGTAAACTATTTATTTAGTATCTTGAAAATATTTCTCGCATTTTGCTTCGACATTGATTTTGGCCGCGTGAATTCCGACTTCCTCAATCTCCCAAAACCTTTGCAACTGATGGCTCAATCCTATTACATTACAAGAAGCCGTAGACCTGAGCTCGTCGTTAATCGCACCTCCCGCGATGACCCATCCTAACAATGTTTTCTGTAAAATCAAATCGTTCCCTCCGCCCGACAGATTGATTTGTCCCACGGAAAAAAGGGATAACGTAGCGCCCGAGCCTATTAACATATCTACACCGCGTGGTATATGAAATTTAGGGTCTGCGAGTTTGATGTTTGCTGGAATATTCAGCCCTTCTCGAGCAAACGGTTCGTCCGGTATGAAATCTGCGATTTTTGGAATTACGAGAAAATTTAATGACTTTGAAAAATCGTTGTAACGCGAATGGATTTGAATGTCCATGCTGTTTTTTGCGATTGTACTTAAAGAATTAATCGCGCCTACAAAGACATTGCAAGATTTCATAGAAAGGCCCAAGTTGTGAGCAAACTTATCAGTGACAAAATGTGCGGTTGCACAAGTATCTAATAACACACGTGCTTCAATGGCATTCCCCTTTGCGTTTTTACAATGAATCAATGCGCTCATCATAAGCTGAGATCTCGATGACCGCGAAAGTGTTTGAAATATATTGACGTCTAGTCATGCCTGCGAAGTGGTAGGCGTAGGCTGCTCGTTACGGTGCAGAGATGTGTGATGGGTTTGATTGCATTTTTTGCATTTGCCTGAATTACATGTGCCTTCATGTTTACGCAGGCAGTTGCGACAAAGCCTTTTCTCTTCTATAAATGCCCATCGATCACCGATGCTATCCTTGTTGTATTCAGGGCAGCGGTATAAATAATGTGAATCTCCACATCGTAAACAGGGCTTCGTTGTGGCAGCAGTCATCAAAAGGCGCGCACTGTCCTTCTTGAGCCTTTTTGTATTGCCCGTGTCTGATTCTCCTGTGCGCTTCTGTTCTATTTCCCTTTTAATACGCGTAGTTTCGGTTTCCATTGTTGAAAGACGATAAATAGTTAAATCGATAAACTTGAAGAATTCGTCCAGAGTCGGAAACTCGTCGAGCTGAAGAGATTCTTCCCATTTTGCACGTATATCTATCGGTAGGGCGCGCTCTAAGATTCGAACCACGATTTTTTCATCCGGTTTGAAATTTATGGATTTCAAAACGGATAAACGCTGACGTGTGTTGTCCACGAGCCGCGACAAACTAGTTGCGGTTGCGATGCCTATGGTCGGTGTATCAAGAAGAGCATCTACATGCCTTGCGATAAGAATACGCTTGCGATCATAAGCGTCTATGAGCGACTTCCACGCCTTTTTATAATTCTCAGCCGTAGCGCTAAAAATAGCTATCTTGCTCGCGGCTTCCTTTTGTAATGCATCACGTAAGTATAAAAACTTAACTAAATCGTCAATATCCGTGCGCGTAGCTACCATCGATTCGAATGAATTTTTGAAAGTAATCTATTGATCACAGTTTCCATCGAATTTCGGAATATCAGCCACTGGCAACTTTAGTTGACGCTGTTTTTCAAAAAAAGTGGAAGATGCCGTAGGTATATCTCGTCCCGTTGAAGCGTCGGGTACTGACCCGTTAGGATTGGGTATCGATGCAACTCGAGACGCGAGCGCGTAATAATCGTTTGATAAAGCTGTCATACGTTCTAGTGCTTTGTTTGTGGGATCTTCCATTTCTACCACGTCGTGTAACTCTTCATGCGCATGAAAAAGATCGGTCACTCTCTGCAAACGGAGGACAGCGTTTGTACGATCTACGGTACCCTGCTCTATCGCGTCAGAAAGAGCCTTGATTTGCCGATTCAAAGCATTTCGTTTTTGATTGTAAACCTTGATATGTGAAGCCATGTTTAATGCAAATTCACTTGCAAGATTCTACAGAGAACTGGACTGATTAGTAGTTGTAATGCGCACGAGAAAATAAGAACGAATATTAACAAAGAAAAAACTTGCCGCCTTTATGTGTATTTATGACCACGTGTTTCAATACCGACGACAAAAAAAATACGTGCTTTGTGAAATGCTGAGTCGAATATGTCTACTCGAGCTACCAATGCTTATCAATGCTTTCTCTAGTCCCAACACTAACAAATCTGAAATTTCTCGAACTACAGAAACAAAGGAAACTACGATGTAAATCGAAATAAAAAACTCGCGCCTTTTCTTTACGCGATAAATTTTGATATAATTTTTTACACTTATAGAGTTAATATATCGTTACTTATCTTTGTAGTTTGGTCGATCCACTTAGTCGTATTATGCTGATCTTCGTACCTCACAGGAGACACCAATTTCTGTATGCTTAAAACGTAAAGCTCTAGCCGTTGTTCCTTTACTTCAACGCGAAGAAAAAAAACTCTTTACTTCTCTCCCTCTTTTGAAATTGATATCTCATTCGTATTTTAGACTTGATAAGAAATTGTGATATGGGAAAGGTGTCAAATTAAAAGAAACACTTAGGAGCCAAATGATATATAATTTTGGCTCCAAGGAAGAAAGCCTGTTGCCAGGCAAAACTCCCACGATCGGAAACTAAATTAAATTTACAAATAATAATGTGTGATATTGTGGTGTATGTGTGTGTGTGTAAGTCGTTGGTTGTTCGTCTAGTCGAGTAGGCTGCGAAGCAGCGGTTGATCAATTGATTGTGAATTGTATAAGCTGCGAAGCAGCGGTTGAGCGATTGATTTTTTTGTTTGAATGGACTGCGAAGCAGCGGTTGAATGCGTAAATTTTATGAGTGCACGTCACGTCAGAAATCGAGAATAGAAATAATTGTAATGTGGGGAATGATGATAGGGAAATAGAATTGAAAAAAGATTAAGATTTGTGAGATGAAAAGATGTGTGTCGCGACCGCGCACACGGAGGACTCGCGAACAGAAACTCTTTGTGCGATAATATTGAGCAACTACTGTTTGAAAATTTTAATTTTCTCGTGAGCGATTAGTACGTCCGGAAACGTTCAATGCTGAATCTGAACTAAACCTTTTTCTTCTTCGACACGCGACCTCTTGTGAGAAAATCAGAGAAAACAGAGAGCGAGAAATAGAGAGAGAGAGAGAGAGATAGAGTCATAGGAGAGTTCAAAGATTAGATAAGAGTTTGTTTTGAAATGACGTGGCGCGCTAGCTCATAGTGCTGATTGGCATGATAGTGTTATTAAGGAATAACGATACGTTTGAAAATGAATTGAAATTTAGTCGGTTTCGACTAAACAGGCGTGTTATCAAAAACTGGATCTGAAGTAGCTAGGAAGCTGAATTTAAGGTGAGATCTGACGTACAGACCAACACCGCCACCCTGCTTTCCAATTCGGTCAAGCCTGAAAAAATTGAAATCGGAGAGAGAGAGGTGGGAGTCAGAGATATCAGGTGAAAGGAAAGTTTCAGTAATGGCTATGACATCAAAATGTGTAGAAAGGGCTTGTGCTTCGAGAAGAGCAAAGTGACAGGGGGAATTTAGTCTGTTAATATTGATGTGGCCGACAACGAAGGAAGCAGAGGGCGGGGTATGGTCCCGGATTAGTTGGCATCATGGACCAGAAACTGGAGGAGATGAAGTTGGGATGGCTTGAGATAGCTGGGCCGGAAAGACAGACACTGTCGGGCTGAAACAACCGTCTGTTTTGCTAAGTTGCGGAGCCGGATTTTTTGGGATGGAGGCAGTAGGTCGTGATTTGACAACCTGGGGCGCGAAGTTAAGGTTGAGTGGAGCATGTCTGCGAGTGCCGATCGGAGTGGCAGCCACTGACATGGCACCAGAGCGCGGAGCGGCCTGGGCAGGAGGCTGACCAGGAGGCAAAGGCGCGCAGGTGTCAAGGTCAACCTCCAACGTGATTGGGATCGGGGTGGAACGTGTGTTCTCCCGCATATGGACGACCATGCCCGAGACGAAAGGGCGCGCGAAACCCAGCTCACGACTGCGCGCGAGCGCCCTTACAAAGAGATTGTGGATCGACAGCGGTAACAGCTGGCGGATGAAGACGGGATTTCCGTGACCGCACTTAAAAATGTCCCTCGCCGTCTTCCCAGCGAGCTTGCCCAAGCGCTCCAGTATGACATCACGCACCACCGTTGAGTCGATATGCACGACGAAAGTGGACGTAGTATCGGTCGGATTTGGACGAGAGCGAGTGGCAGTTCATCTTCTGGTGGCCATTATGCGACCACCAGCGTTTGGGCAGCCAATAGCCTCAAAAAGCATCCCGACGGCATCCTCCAGCGAACCCTGAAACCTCTGCGGTAGGCCCATAATAAGGAGCTCGGAACGATCCTTGAGACCCACCACGGACTTGAGGCTCTTCACCTCGTCGGCAACACGATTGACTTTAGTTAGAATGGAGGTCTGGGTGGCTCTGATCTCGTTCCGAAATTCAGTGAATTCATTATTCACGAAGCCAGAAAACCATGCTGGTGGTTTGTCGCCCGTGGTAGATGCCATACTATCCAGCAAGTAGGTTTGGTCCTCACTGGAGGGAGAAGTGGGAAGGACGGCCGATCGGTCAGCACCATAGAAGTCACTCTGGGATTCCACTCTCGACGTCTTCGATGGGAAAAGCTCGTAAGGAGATGCCTGTCTCTTACGGCCTGAGGTTTCGATAAAAGGCAAAGTACCAGCAGAAGCAGAGTCAAATTGGGTGGAAGAAGGGGATTCCAAAAAAACGCCACCGGACTAACGAGAGTTGGCTAAAACCGCGGACTGAAAAGAGCAGGCACGACAAGTAAAGGTCGCAAGATCAGGATTTGAGGTTAAATGGAAACAGTAACGATGGAAAGATCTGTCACAGGACTCGCACTGCAAGATATTAGCACTCAGATCACTCAGCGCTTCACCACACTCGGCGCATGAAGACAAGACCATTTGATAAAAGTGAAAGGTTTGAAAATTTAAAACTAGTTAAAACAAAAAATAAAAATTCATAGATTGTGTCAAAAAGTTTCCCATATCTCCTCTCCGGATCTCAAAACTACGTAAGAAACTGTAACAAGTGAGATAGTTTAAAGGACCGATCGACACGAGAAATTGAGCAGTTTGAATTTCGCGCGAAAATTTGAGTCACTGACCAGTCATAAACGG
Organism: Phymastichus coffea; assembly: GCF_024137745.1. Lineage (NCBI taxonomy): Eukaryota > Metazoa > Arthropoda > Insecta > Hymenoptera > Eulophidae > Phymastichus > Phymastichus coffea. The sequence continues at coordinate 207,769 of NW_026706838.1, forward strand.
TAGTTGTGAAAAGTCTGGATTTAAAAGATTTGAAAATTGGCGCCTCAGTGGCACCAACTCAGTTAGTTAAGGATCAAAATTGGCGGGAGACACGGGAGTAAAATGATGCCATTTACAAGAGACGGTAAGGGAATTCGCAAATTAACCTAGAGATGATTAAAACGCAAAAATAAATGAGTAACTTAGACGCAAGAATGAAATGAGAGAAAATGATTGATGACGCGAACGCAGAAAAATTACATTACAAATTACGTGAAAAAGTAAGAAAGTAAACGCGATTTAACACAGTCGATAGAATAAAATTAAAATTAAGATTAAAAATAAAATTGTCTAGCGTGTAGATAGCGCTAGATGAAAATACAACAGTATTAAACTAAATAAAACAAAACAAGATGTTGTAAAATAAATATAAATTAAAATAAACTTAAAATTAAAATAGCCATCGAGATGACTGAGCGCAAGAACAAATTAAGTGAAGAGTAGTGATGCGGCGAAGAAATAGCACCGGCTATGAGGAGTCTCTCCGAGAACATTCAAATATGCGGATAACGGTAAAAATAGTTGACACTGGTACTTAGCAGCAAAAATGTTGGAAGTGTTGCATTCGGTCAGATGTGTAGTGTGTAGTGTGTAGAGTGTAGCGGTCCTGGAGTGGAGGCTGTGTTGTTGTTTGTGTTGTTTGCAGAAGTGTATAGATCAAAACTCGTCAAAATTGGAGAATTGATGAAGGTTATGTTGTAACCAGGCAGGCGGTTTATTCATCCACTGGCCAAAAAATTGACTGAGAGCCAAGAATTTTTAGCAGGAAGCGCAGTCACCAGCTGGACGAACTCGCATGCAAAAATATGCCGCTCGAGGAAGTGGCAAAATTGAGAAAATGATTATTAAGGAAGAGAGCCTCAAAGACCAGTATGTCGTTACTCACCGAGAGAGGGAGAGAGAGAGAGAGTTACATATGCTGTTATGATTAGGTATTAAGTAAAGACATATATTTAAAATTAAATGCTTTTATTCATAAAATTTAACGTGATGTACTGTATGTTACATATTTTAATTTATTTAGCTTATATTTAATTTTATTAATTCCAATTTATTTAGAGAGTCAACTATATAGTTTAATATAAAACTAATTTTTTCACATCACTGATTGGATTCGCTGATTGGATCTGCCAGTGGGCCATCCGACAGAGTGCCTTCCCCATCCACCCATCCACCTACTCCACCCACCCACACCCTCCCGCCCACCCAAACCCACCTACAGAGGTTATTAAGGTAGGATGCTGTAGAAGTTGGTAGGATGTTTGGTAAGCTATATGATGGTCTCTCTCACTCTTCTTCGATAGTAGGGCATTTAGTAAGCTTATGCTGGCTAAGTTTGGGCCCTCGGAGAGGGGGTAGCGTCTCTAGCTTCCTAGGCGCGTACGCCGTATAGTGTGGACGCTGTTCTCTCTCTCTCTCTCTCTCTCTCTCTCTCTCTATAATTATAGGTAATTTGTATTAAATTCTAATAATATATACAGGGTGTCCCATTTTAACTTACGCACCAAGATAACCCAAAAACTATGAGAGCTAGCGAAAAATGTTTCGAATAAAAGTTACTCGTCTCCGAGGGGGACATATTACGGTGACCTTGACTTTGACCTCGAGGGTCATTTTCAAGGTCATTTGAAGGTCAACTTTGTTTTTTCAAATAGGAACCCCTATTTTCGACCCCGGATTCGGAAAGAGCGGAAAATTCTACGTTTAGTGACCTATCATGCGTGGGGTCCAGGAGACCCACCAAGGTCATTTGAAGGTCAACTTTGTTTTTTCCTGGAGTACCCTACTTTTTTTATCACGGATTCGGAAACAACAAAAAATTCTACGTTCAGGCAAGGTGTAACTTGTGGTTGATCACTCAAGAACATGTGAAGGTTAACTATTTTTCATAGGAATCGCTATTCTCGACCCCGGATTCGGGAAGTATGGAAGGTTGTCCGTTCTGTCAACGTCGAGATGTAACGTGTATTCAATTCTTTATGCTCATTTAGAGGTAAAAGTAAGTTTTTGAATAAAAACGTCGATTTTTGTTTTGAACGGAGTGACGAATTTAGTGTTGAGATGAGTGATTATTAATAGTAAGCATTTTTTTAACAACTGTTGAAAAAGTCGTTGAGCGTTTTTCATGTAAGTATTAACAAATTATTACCACTCTTGTGGTTAGTGTTATCTTTCAAATATGCATTATGTCTTTGATATTTCTTCACAGAATGACCAATTATTCAGGAAATGAAGTCGTTGAAGTATTGTTAGTACTTGGTGAATGTCGCCGGAAGTACCGAGCTGCTGCTCGGCTCTATGCTGAACGTTTTCCGAACCAGCGCCATCCTAATGACAGGCAAATCAGAAATATCGAAAGACGTTGCCGTATGAATGATCTTTATCGACAGAGAGGTGGAAACAGAAATGTGAACAACAATGATCCAAGACTTCTTGCTGTGTTAGCAATGGTTCATGTGAATCCTCACATCAGTACAAGAGAAATCGAACGTCGGTTGGGCGTACCTCGTACTACTGCTCATCGGATGTTAAGATCCGTGGGTTACCATCCATACCACATCATCCTGCACCAAGAACTCAATGAAAATGATTATTATTCAGAATAAATTACTGTAGGTGGGCTCTTAATCAACTGGACGAGGATCCCAATTTCTTTTGGAATGTTTGTTTTAGCGATGAAGCTACCTTCAAAAGTGACGGTAAACTCAATAGACATAATTGTCATTATTGGTCACCTGTCAATCCTCATTGGCATCGTCAAGTGATGAATCAACACCGTTGGAGTCTTAATGTTTGGGTGGGAATATTCAACGGGCATATTATTGGTCCCCATTTTTTTGATGGCAATGTCAACGGCCAAGCGTATCTTGATTTTCTGGAGAATCATCAACCTGAATACTTGGAGGACATCCTACTGAATGTTCGGCAGCTCATGTGGCTACAACAAGATGGTGCTCCAGCTCACTTTGCTGTAAACGTTAGAGAATTTTTGAATGCTCAATTACGTGACCATTGGATAGGTCGAGGTGGTCCAGTTCCCTGGCCACCTAGGTCTCCTGACCTGAATCCACTAGACAGCTATTTCTGGGGATATTGCAAGGACGCTGTTTACAAGGATGCACCTAGCACTAGATTAGATATGATGGATAGAGTGAGAAGAGCTTGTGCAGCTGTTACGCCTGAAATACTTACAAACGTTCTCAATAATTATCATCGGCGTTTGGAAACATGCTTAGCAAACAATGGGAGACCTATTGAACATCTCATGTAATTGTGCGTGCGCATCATTCATCACCAACTTATTGCCAGATCATTATTATTGTTATTATTGAGTTATTCCTCATCAGATTGACTAATACTGTTGATTATTACTACTAATGACTAATATTTTTTTGTTAAACTCTGTACATAAAAAGTTGAATAAATTTAGTGTGTTCTAAAATTTACGCATACTTTATTTCTCATATGAAAACATGAAACTGTTCTGAGTAAAGTAATTTGCCATTAATTTGACGTTTAAATGGCCATGGAAAGTTGAATTAATTCATTACATAAAATATTTAGGATTTTTTGTACTTTTCGAATCCGGGGTTAAAATTAGGGATTCCTATTTGAAAAAACAAAGTTGACCTTCAAATGACCTTGGCGGGTCTCCCGGACCCCACGCATGATAGGTCATCTAAACGTAGAATTTTCCGCTCTTTCCGAATCCGGGGTCGAAAATAGGGGTTCCTATTTGAAAAAACAAAGTTGACCTTCAAATGACCTTGAAAATGACCCTCGAGGTCAAAGTCAAGGTCACCGTAATATGTCCCCCTCGGAGACGAGTAACTTTTATTCGAAACATTTTTCGCTAGCTCTCATAGTTTTTGGGTTATCTTGGTGCGTAAGTTAAAATGGGACACCCTGTATAGTGTATATATATATATATATATATATATATATATATATATATATATAATTTTATTTTTTTATTGAAAAGCATTGTGTACATTGATCACATAATGTCTTGTTAATTTTAAACTAATTTTTTAACATCACCACTAATTGGATTATATTGTACAATACGATCGTATAATATTAAGCAGTAGGCTGCAGTATCTTCAGGAAAATCGGTCAGAGTTTCAAATTCTAGGCGAACATCGACTGGGGCCCTTTTTAATGTTTCATTTTGTTTGGAGCACTCTATAACTATTAACGGCACTTTAATGAAATCCTTTTTATTGAGTAACGGCTCGTTTTCTTTACCATAGTAAGCGTTTTGAAAATTAGTATACATATCGTAGAGAACATCAAACTGATTTTTATTGATATTTAAATTGAGATTTTTATACGGATAGCATTGTGAACTGAAGAATAGCTTCACATTACTAATATTAGAATGATCAAAATTACTAGAATTAACACTCGCTGAACTTTTACGTTTAGTTTGAAAAGCTAAAATAACAAAGCGAGGTTTCCAATTGATTGGAAGTCTTAACACTCCCAACATGCTTTGATGTACGAGGTAATTTTGGATACCCATACATTTCCCAAGTACGATAACTCATAGTAATTTCACGATCTCGTCCAATCTGATTGAGTAATTTTTTCTTTATCTGCAACCATCACATATGGCATCAACCATTCAACCTTAGTTAAAGTAATTTTTGATTTTTCTGAAGCATCAGGATTCCTTATACTTAAAATAGCATTCAAATCATCTTTTGATCTTGTGACAATAAGTTCATGCTTGACATTGACTACAATTTTTCGATAATTTTCAGCAAAGCCCAGCAACATACTGAGAGGGATAGTCACATCAAAAAAATCTAGAGCGTTACATATTAAAATTTCATTGTTATCACCATTCCATCCGGCATTTTCAGCGATAGAGCTTTGACATGGATTGAATGAAAGCCAATTTTTCATGAGGCTCGTTAAACCTACATTTTTACTTTATCAATTTCAATAGTATTTATTTCATATCGTATTTCCTCGAACAAATGATAGAGGGCGTTGTTGTCTAATAAAATGTTCTCCACTGGCGTAGTACCGTCCGGCTTGGTCAACCGACCACAAATATGAATCATACTGCGTGATGGAAGCAGAGATAAATCTTGATGTTGAATTGCTATGTGGATTTCATCACTATTATTGAAATATGATAATGAATAAGGCTGATGCACATGAACTTCATAATGAGCTATAGACTCATCGAAAGCGACACCTGAATGAATGTCTAGAATTCCCTCCATATTGTTGTTGTTGTTTTATACAGCACACTATTTTATATGCACAATATTTTATTCCACGATTTTCGACGACATTCAGTCTCAAGCTTTTCAGAAATTGACTGTTCTGAGGTGTGAGCGGTCTGATAGCTCGCTGTTGACTGGTTGTTGATTGACATTTTTGTCTCTTAATAGCCTCGACCGGTCTTTATATTGTAAATGATACCCATTACTAAGATATGGTCTTTATATATACTCGCACAGTGATGACTTCTCCTCGAATGTTAACTAGGTTTCCATCTTAATCAACGATACGAATTTGAAAATGATCAATGCTCCTCACAGCGACTGGAAGACTTGAGAGGGAACTTCTGTAATCTTATATCCAGGTGGGACGCTGGGAAAAATTCATATATCGTATGTATTTTGCGATCGTTTATCTAAGAGCCTGTAGTAATATTACACTCTACACGTAAAGAGTTGATTTTGAGAATAGTGACGGGTAAGTCAGAACTATGTGTTTCGTTTTCAACGAGCGTACGTCTAGTGAAGCCTAAAATTGATCCAATAGAATCTTCTGGTTCAAAATGTATTTTTTTGACTGCACTGAATGACATTACGTAAAGTATTATTATTTGGTTTCAGGCTAAACGATATACCTTTAGATGCTAATGCTTGTTTGAGAAAGCTTTCAATAACGTCTATTTCGTAGCTACCAGTCGGTAAAGTGATAGCTTCTTGATCTTCAATGTAAAACTTATTATAACCAACGTCAATGCTTGGTATTGAATTAAATGTTAATAGCTTAACTAGACCAAGAACGTATTTTTTGTTTGGTATCAATTCGATCGGTGGAAAATAATATGTTTCGAGTACGGATGATGTTCCCAAGAGACTCAATGTCAGTGTATTCTCCATGACAGATTCATGTCAAATGATAGTCATTCTTTGAATGAGTATTTTATATACTAGTCGTCTTTTCTATAGTTTGTTTAAAAGAAATTTGAGACAAAAATGGCCGTAATTATATGTATTAAAATCTTGATATCTAATATAATTATACATGATTCTATTAACTTTGAGATAAAGCAATAGATCTATAGGCGGATGTAGATTACCAAAACTATCAAAATACATAACCTCATCACCTTTCTTTTTGTATGCGACCCAATGAGTACCTGGTCCACGTATATCATCTACATTTACAATAGCTGTCTCTTTATATCGTGGTCCATCGGCTGGTAGAGGATTACGCATGAAAACACCTCGAAAATTTGCAATTTTTAGTATTTTAGCATATTTTCTTATATCATGATCTGTCAGTGCTCGATTAGGTAAAGTTACTTCGAACTTTTTTTTTAAACCTTTTCCACTTGAATATGGTTTCAGATGAAGACCTTTACGATATGGTTTCAAATAAAGTCTTTTACTAATAGCAATAGCTTCCATAGTTTTATTATGTCTATGAGCTTCTTTCAATTAATTTTGATCGGCCTTAGCACTGTTAACGGCTTTTGCTATTGAAGCAGCTCCTCCAGCAAGAGCTCCAGTCGCGCTTAAAGCAACAAATAATGGAATTAAAAAAGGAAGCGCTCCACCAACTTTACTGGGAATAGGTAAAATATGTGGTATATTTATTTTACTTCTACCGCCAGCCTTTTTCACAGCTTCTTTGGCTCCTTTTATAGCCAAACGAATAACTACAAGAGCTCGATTGTTAGGTACACTACTTTTCGAGACCGTCTTAATAATTTTATTTAATGTAACTGACGGCTTTTTGATTTTTCAACATTTCTTTCGTGCTTGACGTTTTTTAAATCCTCTACCTCGTTTCTTACTACCTTTCTTCATATCAATACCCATACCAAGCTTACTTTTAACTTTCATAATGTTGGCTACAGTGATGGCAGCTGCTTTATCACCAAAACTGCTATCTTTAGTTTGCACTCTTTCCCAAGCTTTTTTAGCTAGAATTTCGTCAGCTTTATTTCTTGTCGCAATATCCTCCAGATTTTGCGCATAAGCAACATCGTGTTCTTTACAAGCAACGTCTAGTGGATTTTTACCAGGATCTCCACGTTCCAATCGTTTGTTCAATTCTGTACCAGGACCACAATACTGATATCCAGGTAAGTGAGCTTCAATAGGCAAGTTATTTATAATTTTGTTCACTAGATCATCACCAGTCTTTCTTTTATAGTACGTGATCATACTTCTTCGAAAGACAGCATGTTAATGAAATAAAAAATATATAAGCAGACTTTTTATACCTAACAAACTCATTCATCGAGGTGTCGATGATGAGTAAACAACATGGATTTCAAAAAACAGCCTCTTATGCTTAAGTCATTAATTTCGATAGAGTGGTGGAAACGGACAAACAAGAAAAAAGACATGGCGAACTATTGCCTAATAGTATCCGTGCCGTTTTCTGTGGATCTAGCAATTGTGGAAAAACTAATTGTTTATTAACATTAATCACTCATCCTAATGGTCGTAGATTTGAAAACGTACATGTCTACTCAAAATCCCTTAATCAGCCTAAATATAAATTTTTGAAAGATTTATTAATGGTATAGAGTATCATGCTTTCAGCGAGCATGAGACAGTTGTTTCACTAGATAACAAACGACCAAATTCTATCATGATTTTTGACGATATAGCCACTGAGAAGCAAGATAACGTAAGAGCATTTTTCTGTATGGGTAGACATAAAAAAGTAGATAGTTTTTATCTCTGTCAATCGTACCCTCGCATTCCAAGGCATCTCATTCGAGATAATGTGAATTTACTTGTTTTGTTTCTACAAGATGACGTGAATATTAAGCACATTTACAATGATCATGTTAACTCAGATATGTCTTTTGAGAAGTTTAAAGCAATTTGTTCAAAATGTTGGAGAGACGATAATCATGGGTTTTTGGTTATCGACAGAGACAGCCCAAGAAATCATGGACGATATAGAAAGGGATTTGATTCTTTTGCTATAAATATAGAGGAGTGAGTGGATGAAGATTATTTAACTTTAGAAATTACAAGCGTAAACATGGCTGACTTTGAAAGAGAAAAGAAGGTGCTCGAGCAATTATCCATGGCTCGTGATGCCATAAGACGCAAGTATCAACTAATAAACCGCGGTAAAGCTGATTTAGAAAAGACATTGCATGAAACTTTTAAACCTATGGTTGATCCATTGAAGAAACTCGTAGAGGCAACTACTGATAAAAGTAACGCTACTACTGCTGAACAGCCAACGAAAAAGAAAAAGAAAATCGCGTTCGATAATGTTTTCAAGTCAGAAGTAGCAACTGACACTGCCTACAAATCTAGATATGTCAATAGTACTGCTAATGAATTAAATTCTACATTACAACCGCTTGATACTACATTTGAGTCTGCTATTTCTATTGATGATGATGATGATGACCATGATGAATCATCACTTGATACAACTGTTATAAATTTGAACAAAAGTAGTTCAAATGTAACTACAGAACAGAGACAACAGCTATTGGATGATTCGATTCTAGGAAACTATGTTCGATTATTGCATGAACCTTAGCAGAAAATAATTTAGACAAGACATTTGGTGTTCGCTTGCATGAAAATACATATGTCATAGGCAATTCTCCAATTTCCTTCCAAAACGATAACGTGACTGTGAATAATAAAGCATACAGCAAGACGCTTGGTTTAATGGAACTTCTCTTTCGTAAAGAACCTGATTCTAAATTAATCAGTTCATCGGATATTGAAAATTATATAAAAATTCTTGAAATCACTAACGTTCATCGAAAGAGATACGAAACAAATGGAGAATATCGCAATAAGCATGTAAATAAATTCAAAAAGTATATTGGTCCAAATTTATCTTTGAGCAGTAGCGCTAAGAATCAAAAATCGACTATTGATGGAAGAGATCTTTTTCCTAACTATAAAATAGCTAGAAAAGGAACGTTATTTGATTATGTATATTGGGATGATCCAAGCGAGCTCGTTGTCCATTAAGATTGCTTATTGCCGAACAAACCGCCGGTAATTCTAGTCATGTTAATGAAATTTATCCAATTACTGAAGAATTACGTGAATCTGGCTATATATATTAAAAGAATCCTAAATATTACTCAGTAATAAAATGAGTGTTGATGTGTTTGGACGTATATTGAATAAAAAAAGGAGGGTAATCGAGGTCCTGCTGGTGTAGGGTATAAAATCATTAAAGACGGACAATACTTTAGCTTCACGAACGCTTTTTCGTGCGATTCTGTCCAATTCCACGGCGAATCTTTTCTCAACAAATCTCTAAACGGATCGATAAAATCACTATATTGCACGCAGAAACGCCTATAAAAATTGCACACACCTAGGAACGATTGCAAATGTGTTAAACATCGCGGTCGTTCGAAGTTTTGGATTTTTGCTAATTTGTTTGGATCGGGAATAATACCTTTAATTGATATTTGATAGCCCAAGAATACTATTGTTATTTGGAAGAATTCGCATTTATTTAAATTAATTGTGAAATTGTACGCTATGAGTTTGTCAAATAATTCTTCAAGGACCAACAGATGCTCACCGAAACTCACTTCCAATTAGTAGGTCGTCCACATATTTCCGAAGAGCCTTTTGTAGTCTCTCGGAGCAATGTTGTACGGCCAACTGTAGAGCACGAATCAATGCGCCACTAGCAGTCTTTAAGCCGTAAGGTACGCGGATCCATTGGTAGACCATTGATTCAAACATAAATGCTGTAAATGGGCGTGAATCTGGGTGCAACAAAATTTGCCAAAACGAATTTGTGAGGTCCAATTTTGAATATACTGAAACATTTTCGAAATCCTGAAGCAACTCGCCAATTACCGGAGGCGATTCACAGTCATCTTCGATATTTTCGTTTAATTTTCGCGCATCGAGACAAAGGCGAATATCATTATTATCCTTTATAACGACTCTCAGCGGGTTACAATAAGAGCTCACGGCGCGTTCAATTACCCCCGTATCCAACATCCTCTTTATCGTTGTGCGAACCTTGTCGCGAAGCTTAAGCGGTACCGAGTAGTTCATTCTAATATTGGGATTCTTTCTTATTAATTTTATGCTGTGCTCATATCCTTTCGCACATCCAATCTTAGGAGAAAAAAGCTGCTTTTTCCTTATTAATAAATCTAAAAATTTTTTCTTTTGAACATCGTTCAGTGTTGCAAGATTATTCGCGATTGAACGTAGTTCGTCGGTCAGATCTTTCTCCGATTCCTCCCGATCCGCTCTCATTTCATTCATTAATACAATATCACAATTATTATTTTGCTTATTCTGTTCATTTACATTTATATTTTTATCCTCAATATTTTGATAATTTATGTCTTTCCTTTTTTCAATTTATTTCATTTTATTTTTTCCATTAATTAATACATCATTATACAATAAATCCATCTTATCAATCCTAAATTACATATATTATAATTTCATCATTTTTCTTTGCTGAAAGTAATCTATCCGACGAACCCTGTTCGAACAACATTAAACTTTCTGAAATTTTGTTTTGTTTTATTCTAATCTCCGTTAAAAAATAAATTACTATACCATTGTTTATATTCCAATCATTCTCGAGTATAATATCATTTGTCAAGAAGGGTACAACTAAAAATGTATGTGAATTTTTGTAACTACCTACGGAGAACTCAAGCAAGATTTGCTTTTTTACCGGCGTGGTTCTCTTCCCTATTGCTGTTGTGACTGTTACATTTGATACGGGTAATTCCGCTATATTATTGTTACTTTTTAATCTATCGTAAAATATTTCTGAGACCGCCGTAACCTGACTGCCCGTATTAATCAAATCCCAGAAAGTCTCATTAAGAATGTCTATTTTCACGTGTGGTGCAAGTGGAATCTTGTTAATCTCGTGATTTACATTATGATCCGATTTTTCCAATATATTCCTTTCCATGTCTGGAATAAAGTCAGTGATCAACTGACATTCTGACGGATCAATTTGCAGCATGCCATTTATTTGTTTAAAGATTGGCAGTTATTTGACCGGTTATTATTGTTGAAAATTGGCGGGGATCTTGAAACGTCAGGCAAGCTTACGCCAGAGCTCGCCCTTTGAGAATTAGTATGGGAGAGGTTTGATTGATAGTGGCTATCAGTTCCCAGTCCCATTATAACTACTGTTTTTGTCAGAATTTGCAAAGCTCGTGCGCCCTCCACCGCGACCTCGACTTTTGTACATGTATGAGTTCGTTGAGTGAGTCGACATCCGATTCACCTCATGAGGTTGTTGCGTATAATTTGCAAAATTTTGTCGACGCTTATAGTTACGCATTTTTTCTGCGTGAACCGCGTCTAGCCCAGCGGGAGTGCGTACAATTGTGCTGGTATTGGAAGGATCGACTGAAGCAAGTGCTTGCCTAACGGAATCTGGAAATTGCTGTATTACAATGAAGTTCCGTTCATAGTCAATCAAAGGTGGGCGGATATACGTAGCCGTTTTTAGTTTCTTGTAAAAGTATGTCTGCAAATTACCGTCATTTGAAGTAAATCTCCCGACCGACCACTCACTTTTCTTTTGCACCTGTATTGGGATGGAGTAAAACTCCGTAATGAATGCTGTTTTAAACGCGTCATAATCTGTAAATTGAGGTTGAAGGTCAAACCATAATCCCGCTCGACCCTCTAAAGAGATTCGCACAACCGAGAGTCTTCTATCACTGCTAGTATTTCTCAAACGAAAAAATTGTTCCCACTCATCTAAATATTCTAACGGATTCAATGTGTTCTCGTCAGAGAATCTTGGTAATTTGTACTCTATGTTTACATTTTGAAGACCACCAATAACCTTCAATACTTCGATCATACCTTGCGTGTTATCGCCGTTCTGATATTGTTGTTGTGATGGCTGCGCTACTACATTTGCTTGTTGTGCTGCTGCTTGTATTTGCGCATTTAGTTGCGCGTTGATCTGCTGTTGTTGAACGAGCTGTGCACGTAGCTGTTGAAGCTCGGCATTTTGTTGATTTGCGTCGGCCGGGGCTCGTTGAATCTCCTCTACTCTGTTGCGTAATCGCTGAATCTCGGCTAGTTGTTGTCTAATCTGCTCTTGAGCAGCAGCGTGAGCAGCAGCTTGCGCAGCCATTTGTGCTTGGTCGGACATCTCGTCTTTTCTCGAGCGGTTTCTTCTACTATATGGTTTTGAATTAGGAAAAGTACACGACGATTTCCTACCTACTCGCGTGACATAACCGGTCCTTCTTTCCATACAAAATTTTTCAACAAGTTAATTTAATATCCAGCGAAGAGCCAATAATTAAAATAAAAGAGCACGTGGATTACATATAATGAAAATACCCGTTGGGCGCCATTGTAACGTCAAATTCTTACTTGGTACATAAAAGAGAAATCAAGTATTATTTACAGTGTAAATGGCTCATGTCAATATTTTATTTATTAATTATTACAATCCTTATTTAATTTCTCGCACGGATATACTCGCTGATAATTGAACGACGAGCGCATGGCAACGATTCATCTAACGGTTATTAAATTTGAGTAAGCGACAAAGCCGTGGCCTACGCGGTGGCTACTTATCTTATGATTTTGCTCGCAATGACTGTTGGGTGCTCGTTTAGGTTAATAGTCCTCTTCTTCTCCCCGATTATTGATGGCAAGCACACGGTCAATGCAGGTTGAAAGATATGAGAGACGACGGTAATGAGACTCTTCTTGAGGGAGGTTATCAGAAGACGCGTGTAGCCAAAGTAGATGCTGGAGAAGTATCGCACGAGCCGGGAGGTGTAGTCAGTTCGGAGGTCCCCAGGTGAGAGAGAGAGAGCCATCGGGGAAGTCTCCTCAAGTCAAGTGGCGCCGTCTCTACCTTAACCATGGGCCGGCCGTGTCATATCAAGCCACACGCACTGAGCGCAATCCATCAATGGCGGCAAATATGAACTGCACCGTTACAACATGTATGGCATTGATTTTTTTAATTCTTCTTAAGTTTCCACGTTCAATAGTATTTTAAATTCTAAGAAAAAAATAATTGCAAAAATTTTAATTTTCAAAAAATTGTAAAAGTCAAGTGAAGGTATTGACACTTATAATTTATGATAAGTGTCGAATATGCTTGCATGTAACTAAGTCCTAATATGTTCGTTCTTACATATCAATCAATGCATAGCAAGTAAAAGGCTACTTCAGGATGGGGAGCTTCACGCAGAGTCATTGAATTCTGAGCTCTCGCAGCGAGAGGATGACGTCATCCGGTCGTAGACTTAGAAAATTTTCCTGCAAGATATTTATGCTCGCGCGCAACTAAGACTACTTATACTCGCGTGTGGCTATGTTCTTTCATGCGTGCACGCTTCTAACTCATATCACACACCAATTACCTTTTTCATTAACTTCAAAAAATTTTCAAGAGCAAATACATCACATTTAGTGCATTGATACTTATAATTAGCAAGGTATAATCCGACTGCTAATTTATAAGTTCCAATACTCATGAATGCTTAAAAATTTTTCAAAATAAAAATGAGCGCGTTGATTTAGTAATTGATAAGGTGTAGTCATGACGCTGTTCAATCATCGATTAACACGCATGCATTGTGATCATACATTACGAGGTGTGTTCAAAAAGTAAGGTGACTTTTCAAATTTCACGGGCAACGTATTTTCGATTATCGATTTTTTTTGTTTTGAAATGTTGGTACACTGTTCCCGAACATCTGTACCAAGTTTCAAGTGTATAGCATTTTTTGTTTGGTTGTGAGAGGCGTAAAGGTTATAAGTGTTTTGCGTGCTCAGCGATTTCTTGCTATCGAAAAATATGGATCAAAGGATTTGCATCAAATTTTGTGTAAAAAATAAAATAAAGTGCTCCGAAACACTTGAAATCTTGACGGTGGCATACGGTGAAACTGTTCTGAGTAAAAAAAATGTTAGCAAGTGATACAAACTCTTCCAAGATGGCCGGGAAGATTCCAATGACGAGCCTCGCTCTGGACGCCCAAGCACGTCAACAACTGATGAAAACGTTCAAGCAGTGAAGAAAATTGTTCTGGAAAATCGTCGAACCACTATCAGAGAAGTTGCTGAGGATGTTGGTATATCGCTTGGCTCGTGCCATGAAATTTTTTCTAACGTTTTGGGCATGAGACGTGTGTCAGCGAAGTTTGTTCCGAAATTGCTAAATTTTGACCAAAAGAACCGTCGCATGAGCATCGCTCAAGAACTGTTGAATGACGTCAACGACGACCCAGATTTACTCAAAAGGGTCATAACTGGTGACGAATCATGGGTATATGGTTATGATATCGAAACCAAAGTCCAATCGTCCCAATGGAAGAGCCCAGATGAGCCAAGACCGAAAAAAGTACGCCAAGTTCGATAAAATGTCATAGTTTTGCTCACTGTTTTCTTCGATTACCATGGCGTGGTGCATCAAGAGTTCTTACCATATGGACGTACGATCAATAAACAGTATTATCTTGAAGTTATGCGCCGTTTGCGAGAAGCAATACGAAAAAAACGCCCAGAATTGTGGAAAAACAATTCATGGCTTTTGCATCACGATAATGCCTCTGCTCACTCATCTTTGCTTGTGAGAGATTTTTTGGCCAAAAACAACACCACCATCATGCCTTAGCCACCATATTCACCGGATTTGGCCCCATGTGACTTTCTCTTGTTTCCAAAACTAAAGAGACCTATGAAAGGACGGAGATTTGCAACGATTGAAGAGATAAAGACTGCATCGCTGGAAGAGCTCAAGGCTATACCGAAAAGTGCTTATGAGAAGTGCTTTGAGGATTGGAAAAACCGTTGGCATAAGTGTATTGTATCTGAGGGGGATTACTTTGAAGGGGACAACATAAATATTGATAAATAAATAAATATTTTTTCTTAAAAATACAAAGTCACCATACTTTTTGAACACACCTCGTATATCAATTCATGTGTGACGAGAGCAAGCGTTGCGCTTGTTTTCGTTGGTATTTTCCCCAATTCCCCTCTATCTCTCGGCAGAGCATTTAAGAATGTGCCTAATGCATGGTCTTCGTTTCAGCCGACGGAGATTGCTGAGTGAGACCGAGCCGGCCCGAAGCTATTACGGTAACGACAGAGTATAGAGGTGTTAGAAAGAGAGAGAGAGTTACGGACGTGCGTGCCCCACGCAAGATTAGGCAGGCGCGCGTTGCGAACCAATTAGCATATTGGTCGCGCGCCGCCTAATAAGTAGGTTAAGTGGGGAAAGAAAGAACGAGGAAGAAGCTGTCGATCGCGGAAAAAAAACGAGCGATACAGAGACGGTAGTGAGTCGAGCATTCAGTCAGTCAGAAGGTTCCAATCGATCAGCTATTAAGACGGTTTAGACGGTCAGCGGTGCAGAGCCGAAAGTGCAGTTGAGAATAAGGGGTCAGCCGAACGCACACGCCGCCAAGAAGCTGAGAAGGACAGAGAGGAAAGAGGATGACTACCTTGTTCCAGCATCTGCTCGAGACGTTACCCGAAGAAGCCGGCAGGAGTTGCCCAGCGACAACCAGCAATATCGTCCGCAGGGCGCAGCCAGGCCTCCCGTTCCTGCATTAAAGGTCAAGGCTCGTAATATATTTTTTTTCTCTCTCTCTCTCTCTTTCTCTCTCTCTCTCTTTAGTGGTATGGCACAGCGGGTAGTCGTAAGAGTCAGGTAGGTAGCAAGGCGTGCACACGCCGGTTACGATAGAAAATCGTCCAAGGTATCCCTCGCCGGGCGGCTTTCTCTTTTAGTTTAAGTAGGCTAAGTCGGTTTATCGTCGGTTTATCATCTGCCAGGCGACGCGTGCTGTATATCGTTTTGATTTGTAAGCGCGATAAGTTAGTTAATTTATTTATAGTATTGGTATTGTGTTAGGTGTTAAGAACACCTTTGTGTTCGTTAGAGTTAAGACGTGTTTGCAACACCGTTATGTTCGTTAGGTTAAAATTTCGTGTTATTTTACGGTTTGTTAATGTACGGTATTTGCGAAGTTTATGTGTAATTTGACTATGATTTGATTAGAATTAGATTTGATTTAAAAGCGAATTTTGTTGTGTATATAATTCCCTAATCACTTTCATTTCTTTACCTTTCGCCTCCTTGCCGCCTCAATTGCTATGAGCGAGTACGCCTCACTTGCCCACCTTAAAAATTGATAACGAACGAGCTTTCGTTACACATGAATGTGTGTGTGTGTGTGTCCATGAGAGAGATTAGATTAGATTAAACAATTTTTATTTAGCCATGAGGTATAACCCCGTAGGCTTCAAGAACAATAAAGTCACTATTATAATAATAAAACAACAATAATTATGAATAGCAAATGAGCGTTAACAGTTAAACAATTAAGACTATTCATGTGCATGTATCAATTATAAGATAAGTAAATATAAGTAAAACTAGATAATATACGCAATACATTGGCATTATAGCAAGAAACATAACAAGATGAAAACGCAATAAGAAAAGCAATATGAGATGAAATAGTGTGGGACAATAATATCACATTGATATGACAATAAGAGGAACAAAATAAAATAAAGATATGCAAGTCGCAGAACACAGAAGAAAATAAGTCATATAAGAGATAGAGGGAAGAAAATCGTGTGAGCAAAAAGGATAGGCGAGCTTCAATTAATGACCTCAAGGAGGCAGATAAATCTAATAGGTAACGACAATTATTGCGAGTCATATGACAACTACATTAGAGAGATAAGAAGAAATAAAATCTAGACAGAAGACGGAGGAAGATTCAATATTCCAGTTTTTATGTGTTGAAGGGAGGGAAATTATAAGAGAGGTAGGAGTGTTTGCAGGTAATTTGAACTGTCAGTGAAGGCTGAGACGTTGAAAGGAAGGGATACTATGGGTAATTTCCGAAGGGATGAGAGTTTTGTTAAGAATTCAGACGTGACCCTCTGGATGAAGTGCTGATGTTCCAGGACCGTAAAGAGGGAGAACAGCCATGACTTGAGCTCCTTATATCTGGAAAAGTCAAAGTTAGTTATGGATAGTTGATTTAGCAGGTACATGGAACGAATTGTAAAAGAGAGGTTCCAAGTCAAAGTACGCGGAGCTGGATATGAGAAAGCTGAAGGTGGATTGCGGGAGGAACGTTTTATATGAAGAGACTTTGGTGATTGGAAATGAATAGTATGGTATGAGGGATGAGAAAGACAAACTGTTTTGTAAGCAAAAAGGATTAGTGAAATGTTTCTGTGAGATTCAATGGAGAGCCATCCAAGACGTAGTCTATGAAAGGTGACGTGGGTTTCAATGTCAGGGGATGGGATAAAAGTGATGTAACCAGTAGCAAAACGGACGCAGGCGTTGTGAGCAACTTTTAGAGCAAGCCACCTCGTTTTATCCAGGTTGTGGAAGGCAACAGAAGCGTAAGTGAAGTGAGGCATGATGAGGGATTTGATTAGGTAAGATCGGGTGGAAATCGTGAGAGATTTTCTGTAAAACTTAAACGAATTTAGATATATGTAGATCTTTTTGAGTGTATTGTTGATGTGAGTTTTTCAGTGTAAGGATGAGAATATCGTGAGTCCAAGGCTTTTTACGGAGGAGGAAAATGGAATTATGATATTATTGATGGAGATTTGGGGGAGGGAGTCTAGATGTAAAGAGGATAGATAAAGCTCACTGCCTATAATAATGACACGGGTCTTGGGAACATTTAGTTGCAGACCATTTGAATAATTTCAGAAGAAGAATAATGATGATAGATTTGAGTGTTTTCAGCATATATCATATGCTGACAGAAATGCAGTACCTTGGGAAGATCATTTATGAAAATGGAAAATAAAAGAGGTCCAAGGACACTGCTCTGGGGCACTCCGGAATAGACACGGAGCCAGCCAGACAATGAGCCAGCCCGATCAACCACAGCCTGCAACCGATCCGATAGGTAGCCAAAAAACCAGCGATGTGCTGAGTCAGCCAAGTTACAGGCTCGCAACTTCCGGACGAGCAAGTCATGAGGGATACTATCAAACACTTTGAAGAAGTCGAACAAGACAAGAATCGTGAGCTGACGCATCTCAACAGCGCGTCTGACATCCTCCAACAAACCAACCAGAGCGGTCTCAGTAGAATGCCCCTTGCGAAAACCAGTCTGCCTTGTGTCGAAGAAATTGCTAGTCTCCAGATAGTTCAAGAGTTGCTTATGAAGTAAGCGCTCCAGGACCTTGGAGGACTCGCAAAGCTGAGCTATAGGCCGGGTATCGGAGGGAGACTGGGGAGCTTTAATTTTTGAGAGAGGGCAGATGATAGTGCATTTCCAGGCAGAGGGAAAAACTGAAGTGAGGATGGATTGGTTTATTATGAGTGTGAGTAGGGCAGCTAGGGAGCTAAGACCAAGTTTTAGCATTTGAGAGGAGAAACCGTCGTTACCCATCCCTTTGAAGCGAAGGGCCAAGACCTCGGACCCAACTTCATGCTGAGAGACAGTAGAGAAGGTGAAGGATTGTGGAAAATGAGAGGGAATCGTTTCGAATATCGGAGCATTAATTATGTCATCGAAAACTTGTTTAGTTAGAGCAGAGTGACGATTGGCAACTGAAACGTAGTGAACATTCAGGATGTCAGGGAAGAAGAAGAGTAGTAAAGAAGGAAAAGGGTTGGAAGCTACACCCATGTCACGGAGGGCTCCCCATTTGTGTGTGATAGACTTTGCAGTATGAATGGTGTCATGAATGAAGGAATTCTTTGCAGTGTCTAAGGAATTTGAGATTTGATTACGAAGTGACCGGTATTGGGAGAGTACTTCAATGGAACCTGTGTTTTTGTAGCAGAGGAGAAGATGATCACGTGTGCGCATCTTGAATCGTAGCTCCTCAGATACCCAGGGCTTTTTCTTGGATGGGATAGCGATCTTGCGAAGTGGAGCAAGCTTATCAAAAGCGGCAAGTGCATTGAGAGTGAAAATAGATTCAAGCTGATCAAGTGAAGGTGAGAGGCCCGGTAAAGGTCCAGAGGAGAAAACTGAGAGATTACTGTCGATTATCGAATGAAGGGCTGAGGGATTAATGTGTTGGAGAAGACGGGAGGAAAAAGTTTTCATAGTATTTTTGATGTATGTAGCTGAGATAGAGATAGCGATTAAGTCATGATAAGGAACAAAAGGTGAATGAGACTGAGCAAACTGTAAGATATTAGTTGAGTGGTTGGTGATAAATAAATCAAGGGTTGTGTGTGTGATTTCCCCGGTAGTTGAGATAGGATGATGTGTAGGTTCAGTGGAAACAACCCTTAAAGCCAGAGAGTCCAGCTGATCACTAAAAGCACGAACATGTGGAAGATCAGAGGTGAGATCACAGTTAAAATCACCTGTGATAAGGATATCATTGTAGTAAGGAAGAAAAGTAGAGATGGAGTTAAAGAAGCAGGAGGGGATGGAGGCTGAGGGACGACGACAAACTACAGCAAAAAGTTGTTTATTATGGTGATTCAGTTGAATGTCAGCAATTATAAATTCAGGAGTACTGTCATAGATAGGATCAGACTCAGCTAGTATTTTGATCATCAATGGGTTCCGCGCATAAAAACCAACACCTCCACCTTCCCTGCTCACACGATCATGTCGTACAAAATTGTAATCCGAAAGAGCAAGGTACGCATCTGATACAAATTCGTTAAGTTTGATTTCGGAGATTGCTATTAGGTCATAAGGAATAGCCAGGACTTCAGCTTCAAGAAGAGAGAAATGTGAAGGTACATTTAATCCATTAATATTGACGTGCGCAACAGTGAAGGATGAGTTTGACTCAGCTAAATTGTTGCATTTCTGTGAATATCAGACTGGGTTTGTGTTAATTTGAAGGGGTAGAGAAGATGAGGGCGACGGTTCTCTGTGAGTATGAGTTTGTTGAGAGGGTGGTTTCAGAGCAGACGGTGCCATGCGTTGAAGAGGCACGAGCCCGCGTAGGTCAGCCTCAGTTAAAATGGGGATCAACTCAGAGCGCTAAGTCTGCCTACAGAATACTCTCAGGTTACGGACCACCGGCCAGGCATAACCAAGCTCAGCACTAACCTTTCTCGCTTTTGTGAGAAGATCGAAGACCGGCTTCGGCCATATAGGGTGAACGTAGACTCTCGTAGATCCACCAGTACCAAAGATTGACTGGGCGGTGTGCATTTTCAACTTCGGGAAGAAGCGAAGAATCCTATCCCGGATCAAGGGAGAGTCTACAAGAAAAGCGAATGAGCGAGTAGACCGACGAGCAGTGCCAGGAGGCCGCCAGCGGTCAGAGGGCGAGAGTGGGCTTTGGGGAGAGACAGAGGAAGAGCTCCACGCGTATGTATGATTTGTTGAAGATTGTGCATCCCGCCAAAACCGAGCGCAACAAGCAGTGAAGTTGCTGCTTGGAATAGTGTGTCCTGATAGTCAGAAGAAGGGTCGTGGACGAGAAGTTCAGGCTCATCTGTGACAGCAAAGAGAGCATCTCTGATCTGGTGCTCCGAACGCAATTGTGATCACAAATCGCGCATCTATTGATATCTGCCGGCATTTAGTTGGGCGTCTCGCTTGAACCACTCAGGTGCATCCGCCATGGTAAAAGAGTGATCTGTGCCTTGATATGAAATTGAGTGCAACGACGAATGATGGTGATTCTGATTCGCGGCGAAAACGTTGGTAGCAGCAACGAATGATTCAGGTGACGAATGATGAGGCGCAGTACAGGGTTGCTTGTTTACCGGTGACAATAATGGCTGAGTAGGCGAGGCTAAGCGTTTCTTGGCCTGTACGAGTATAGATGGTGAGTGTTCCGTGGGCGTGGCGAATAGCGCGGCTGTATTGGTGATCAGTAATTGGTTGGAAGGTGAAGAATCAGTACAACATATAAATTCAGCCGTTATCGATACTGGCCTAGAATTTGGGGAAATACAATTAAGGTGATAAAGGGAATTGTAGGAGTCGCACAGAAAAGATCTGTCAAGTCGTCACAAGGAAAGGTGACACTTAGCATAGTCTCTAATTGACATTAAGAAATCGTAAGGAATCACAAGTTTCAGATTAAGAGAATTAAGAGGGAGTCGAACTACGTTAAACTCAACAAGTAAATAAACTGGAGAGGAAAGAGCGAATTAACGTAGTCGAAGTGGTCAAGATAATATGTGTGTGGCAGATTGAAAATTTGGCGCGAACATGAGTGAAGGAGATTTGCGGCTGGATGAAATGCTAGATATTTCACAATTCGCGGGAAATTTGGAAAAATTCTCGGGAATATTAAGTAGTAGGAGAACTTAACCTAAATGGCGCTCGGAAATATGAATACTTAAAATTAATCGCTTAACAATAAATTGACTGATGACTAACAGAAACAACAGAAACAAATTTAACAAATTTTGCGAATAAAATCAATTAATCAAAAAGGTAACAAAAACGGCTACAGGAGTAATTTAACAAAGGCGCTGCCAGGTTACGGGGCGAGAATTAGATAAAATAAAATAAAATAAAATGAAATAAAATTAGCGATTTTGATGGTATCTCTCTCACTGAAGCGGTGTGTAGGCGATGATGCTGTGATTTAGTAGCCGATGTTGCAGGAAACTAGTGTGCAGGAGAAATCAAAGTAATGCAAAATGATGCCAGATGATACCATTAGCTACTGCAGTTTCACGTCCGTTGAGATTTAAGATGGATCAGGTTAGGTGACAACTGTAGATTGAGGTAATGTGTAATTCCAGGGCAAATTATGCAATAACTAGCTCAAGCCTAGCTGCCCCTTGGACAACACATCATCTGGAACAAGTTGCTCGCAGAGGTGCAACAAAATTATATTGATTAAACTGTAAAAACCTGGAGCCGATGTGAAGTGCGTGCGGCGCTCACCAGAGAGAGAGAGAGAGAGAGAGAGAGAGAGAGAGGGCACGCACCCAGCTCATAGCCACGCGCTACATAGCTAACTTGTGGAGGAGGGGAGAGTGTGACGTATCGTACTGCTCCACGACTAAGACCGTATTACGTTCATACGTAATAATACGAAAGATAGTTCTTTAATGACTCGAAAACTTATTTTTCTCAGCGTGCGATATAGCTAATGGAGCTATGTCACTTGCAGGTGCACAATTCTGAGTTCTTTTCTGTTTTGCATACTGTAGATACTATGTGTCGATAATAGAGAAAGAGATGAAACTTAGCCGTGTGCGCATTGGAAAGAAATGCTATAGTATAAGTCATGTAGCATATAAAAAGAACTTAGCAGAATTCATAAAGACTCTTGATTGGACATAGATGTATGAGCGAATTTTGATTGTCGCGCTGTTACTAACATATATGAAAAAGAAACTTACATGTGTTCAAAAAAGTATGCAAAAGTGGAAGGAGGTAAATGTATAAAAATCGCGTCAAAATCGATGCTTCATCATATTCGGTTGAGCCCAGCAATCATGGCACGTTGCAATCCTTTAAGAAGGTATTGAAAAAATTTTAATCAATGAACTAACTTTTGATTTAAACTATATTTCTGTCTAATTTTTTTTTTTTCATTTTAGATTTGGCATGGAAATCATCGTTGATAATCAAGCCTTTAAGTAAGATGATCAACTAGTTTTTAAAAAACTTGCATTGATAAATCTTAAGGACAATATTGAACCAGCCCATTGGACTTTCAAGCCACCGTGTCCTTGGGAAGAACTTCCCAGGCATTCCAAACGTGAAAATTTATGGCTTACATTTAAATTCCATGGGCTTGATTGGAAACTTACTATATGATTGTCATCCGCTTATTATACAAGACCTAGGTCGCTTAGCAGCTGGCACTGACGAAGTTCTTATTTATGTAAAGGGACGTCATAAAGTAGAGTGGCTCACTAGATTTGTTGGTTATATCTTCGATCTCAAAGATCTGTGTTGCCCTTCCTTACATTAGCCAGGATTTTGCGAACCTATAGTTTACAATTATCATCCTCCAGGCTGGATAGAAAACTGTGCGCTTCAAAATGTCGTGGCTCTTAAAAACTGGTTGAATAACAATTATAGTCGACAATTAAGTCAGTCTTGCGACCTCTCTGACAGTGATTCTTCAACATCAGAGTTGAATAGTGATGATGACGATGATGATGCGCACCGTGATGTAATTAGCAAACTAAAAATGTTAGATTTAGAGGATGAGGAAGATGAAGTGGAGGTGAGAAATTGGTACAACACCTTTAACTAAAATGAGCGGTTTAACCCTATATATGCGACAGCATCAAGGTGTTACGTCTCAAGACGTATCTTTACTCATTTACATTCTTTAAAAGTGCAATCCCGAATTCGTAAAATCAAAATTATATACACTTCCACCAGAAAACGATACGGCAGCAAAACACAAAAACCATACTCAGCATTACACAACACACAATGAACTCAAAAAGAAAATTACTCAACTACACAAGAAACATCAGCGATTTATTAAGCACAAATTTATGTATATAAGATGAACCACCCGAAAGGTGATCAGCAATTATCGTTACTCCGTACACGTCAGTTCGACAATTGACGAATAAACTCTACA
Source organism: Phymastichus coffea (assembly GCF_024137745.1). Taxonomy (NCBI): domain Eukaryota; kingdom Metazoa; phylum Arthropoda; class Insecta; order Hymenoptera; family Eulophidae; genus Phymastichus; species Phymastichus coffea. The sequence continues at coordinate 231,543 of NW_026706838.1, forward strand.
TATCGACGATACAGTCGCGTGCAAGCCTGTTCGACAATTTGGCTAATTATTCAACTATTACCTGTCAAACTACATTATTTGATCTCAATAAATACGCGATCCATTAAAAGTGAGAACGTGCAAATTCATTATTGAACCTATCCAAATACCGAGATCTACGATACTGAAAGTACTCTAAAAACTGTAAGTACAACATAATAAATAAATACATTCATTCTTATTCATACATCGTATATTATTCATTACTTGTGAGCCTCAATCAGCCACTAGTTAACATATTGGAACGTCTCATTCATTAGCTATTCGTAGTTGATGCACGAGACGTAACAATTGGTTCCGGTACGAAAAATACATTCGATTGAGATAAAGAAAATTATTTTTATACATATTAAAACTTAGTTCTTATTAATGAATTAACGCATCAAACGGAAAAGAGAGAGTTCGAAAACCGCGGATATACGAGTAGGCGTTGTATTACAGAAGTAAGCAGCACATGTCACTTTTTTTCATAGTGACCGAATTTCAAAATTGCAATTTTGCAAAATTATGAAACTAAGACAACAGCAGAAATAAGTGACCGAGAAATAATTTTCAGCCAGTAGGTCAAATACCATACGTAGATAGAATTTCCTTTTTTCTTTTCTTTTTTCCCCTTTTATTTTTGTCATCTCAATAAGCAATTGTGTTTCCATATACTTCTACCATAATTTTTTGCTAACAATAATTTATCTTATTTTATATATTTTTCTTACTTCATCTATTTTGCTTTTGTCGAATTCCCTTTGTTTATTCCGTTTATTACGAAAGTGCAATAAATGAGCAAGAAGTCCAGCACAACGAAGGACACATCATCCATAATTAGGAAACTTACACGATCACAAATCGACAAGAACCCAAAATTAGAAGACCTTTTAGAAAAAGGACTGGATGAGATAGCTTTCAAAAAGAGTAACAAGCTACAAAGATCGCCTATTAAGATCAAGACTCAAGAAGAAATCGTAAGAAAAGAGAAAAACACAGGAGCAATAAAGAAAATCATACCAACAGTTGACCAATTAGTTGATTTAACAGAAAAACAAACAAATAAAACCGACTACACTGATTCAGACAAATATTCACTATTAAACCAGATGTTTGACACATTTGACTCAGAAAAACACGATAGATATTCAGACATTGGAGGATTTTTAGGTGAACAAAGCCTAATATTAGGGACACCAAAAGATATATTATTCAGCATAAACACAAACGAAGAATCTGTCTACACAAAATACGCATTACCAAAAAACACTGACGAACCTATTAACCAACAACAAAACATCGAAGATTCAAAAAAAGACATTAGAAAAATAAACAAAACAGAATACATAAACGAAAAGGAGAGTGAAAGAAACACTCAGCAAATTCAAAGACAAATTCAAGAAAACCAACGTATCACAAGTCCAGCAACAAACCCAATAAACATGGCAAATTCACACCCAATCAAATTATCACTCAAAGAATTGGTAAATTATGTTCCGGACTTCGATGGCAAAAATATGCCACCCGCAAAGTACATCAGAAGATTACGACGAGTAAAAAATTTAGTAGAAGACCAAGATGAACATAATGTAGTAGAATTATTGAAAGTGAGAATGAAGGGAGAGGCAGAAGAAGCTTTAGGAAACAGCTGTGTAGAAACAATAGACGAATTAATTACAGCAATACGAAGTCTATACCCAATTCAAGAAGACATACACGAACTGCGTGCTAGGATACGCAAAATAACACAAGGAACTACAGAATCAGTTATCCAATACACAAATAGATTATGTCAATTAGTCTTAGAAATAAAAGAAATATATAGAATACAAGAAATAAATGAAATAGCCAGGAAGAATTTCTACGAAGAATTAAATGCGGACGCAGCAAAATGTTTTAAAAAAGGAATGCGAACGGAAATAAAATACGAACTGGGCAATGAGACAACATTACAAGAAATGTCCAAAAAAGCCATAGAAATTGAAAATGACATAAATATTAGAAAAACAACAGACAATGTAACAATTAATAACACATATGCCGAATACAATGATTATTATAGACCTGAATTACCAAAAAAAATCATGATATGTCAAATTTGCCATGACCCCCAACACGAAGCACTATTTTGCCATTCTGCAGCATGCGTCTATTGTAAAGGATCAGATCACTTTTCAAATAATTGTAAAAATTCATTAGACAAAATCAATTTGATATGCAAATACTGCAGCCAAAAAGGACACTCAATAAGCGCTTGCCCACTGAATAAACGAAGAAATATCCATTGCCAATACTGTCAAGAATTAGGACATGAGGTAGGTCAATGCCCCTACATTGCCGACTACATAAAATGCTGGAAATGTGGAGAAACAGGACATGAAGCCATTAAGTGTTAAAATAAGATCACACAAAAGGTAAATAAATGCGATATTTGTGACGAAGGAAGTCATTCAATGCAAGAATGCCCTGAGGTCTTTTGTAAAAAATGCAATAAAAAAGATCACTCTATCTAATTTTGCGCAACAGGTAAAAATAGATCACCTTATAGAATATGCACCCTATGCCAAGAACAGGGACACGAAGAACAAGATTGTGAAGAAGCGCGAATATATTTCACAGAACAAAGAAATAAATCAAGTTACAAATGCCAATTATGTGATCAATTAGGTCACACAGCAAAGTACTGCAGAAAAATCGCGAATACACAACAATCTGCAAACCCTCAGCAAAATCAGCAAAACTATAACACTTACAATAGAAACCACAACAACGGATACAGAAACAATTTTAACAATGATCAAAGGAAAAAATTCTGCGCTTATTGCAAAAATATAGGTCACATAGCAAGTGAATGTAGGAAATTACAAGCACTAAAAAATTATCCAACTCAAAATATTTCAATCACATGCGAAGGTTGCAACGAAACTGGACATAACATAGATAACTGTGAAAAAAATAAAAGATTACAAGAAGAAAGAATATTTTGCAGAATCTGTAAAGGTGTCGGTCATACAACAGAACAATGTCGCAAACATGGGACAAACTCGGAAAACTCTGGAGCTCCTTTGGGAAGGAACGCCTAAAGAATGAGCAGACAATAAAAACGTTCCACGACAAAACACTCACTCTCCCAACACAAACAAAACATCACATAGATACATACAGCAAATTCAAAGAAAATATAAAGGAAATAGAGAGTACCATGCTACAGACAGATATAGCTAAAAATAGTACTGATATTAACCAACAAATTACAAATGACTGTACCAAAATATACATTATCAAACTAAAAAACCTGCTCAAGTACATAGAAATAGCCGAACCAAATTCGAATAATAAACTGCAACTACTAGTAGACAGTGGAGCACAACTAAATATTATTAAAAATAGCAGCATTCTACAAAATCAGTTAAATAGAAATGAACAAATATCTATATCAGGAATCACAGAAGACGCAATAAGAACAATAGGTTCAACACAAATGTATATTGCAGATGAACCATTTGATTTCCATGTAGCACCGGATAACTTCTCTATTCCTTACGATGGAATAATAGGAATAAATGCCTTATCCAAACAGAAATTAAGATTAGACAGAGGATACTTGGAAATAAATAATCAAAAAGTGCCATTAAAAGAAATCACTAGCAGAAATCAAACAAACACATTTACAGTACAAACCTCAAAAGAAATTAATGAACATCATGACACATGGAAACCCATAGCATTTGATAAAAGATACATAGTAAGCAAAAATGATATCGAAATAAATACGATTACACACAGCAAAGAAGTATCAATACATAAAGATGCAATTCAAATCCTAAATATAATAAGCGGCATACAAGAAGAAACGAAAAATAGTACGAATGATCAAATATATGGGAATCCAGAAACAAAAATATCTCAACCTAACTATAACTCAAGCTTAACACAATTTATTGGAAACATTAATAAAGCCCTGGAAGACGAATCCAATGAAACCAAGGAGAACTATACTATTAATGATTATTCAAATTTTTGCGACACATTGAGAGATAACGTTGCAGGAGAGATCGATAGAAAATATGACAAAATGACGAACCTTCACATTATAAATGATATAGAAAATAACTTCAAAAACATCAATGAAAAATTCACACCTAAAGAAACTAATTTAAAATCGACACATATATTTACAACTACGCACAACGAAATTACACAAAAAGAGACACAAGAACATGAAATAACAATACGACGAAAGCAACTAATAGATACAATAAATTTAGAACACCTGACTCAACGAAAAAAAGAAAACATAAAAAATTTAATACTGTCATTTGAAGACATATGCTGGTTAGAAGGAGATAAACTTGGCCAATGCAACGTAGAAGAACACGAAATTAATTTAACTGATGATAAACCAGTATATGTTAAACAATTTCCTCTGCCATATACACTCAAGCAAATCGCATGTGATGAGACAAAAAAGCTAATTACAAATAACTTAATTAGACCTTCAACAAGTGCGTTTAACGCGCCAGTATGGATTGTGCCAAAAAAGGGATTAACAAAAGACGGAAAGAAAAAATGGAGAATGGTGATAGATTATCGAAAATTGAATGCAAAAACTATTCCAGATCCATATCTTATACCCAATATATTGGAAATTTTCGACTGCATAGGAAAAAACAAAGTTTTTACCACTATCGATATGGTTTCCGGATTTCATCAACTAAAAATGAAACAGTCAGATATACATAAAACGGCATTTAGTATCCCTGGCATGGGACGTTTTGAATTCAAAGTATTACCTTTCGGACTAATAAACTCACCTAGAGTCTTCCAAAGAGCACTAACAAAAGTACTCGGAGACCTATTGGAAAAAGGGTTCTGCTACCTATACATCGATGATATAATTATCGTTGCAAATACGGTTGAAGAACGTAATGAAAGATTCAAACTCATAGCAGAAAAATTAAGAATAGCAGGATTAAAAATTGAAACGAGTAAATGCAAATTTTTCCAAAAGGAAGTAGAATTCTTAGGCCACATTATAAGTGAAGAAGGTATCAAAACAGACCCAAAGAAAATAGAAGCAATAAAAAAATTTCCTATCCCGAAAACTATCAAAAATATCAGAGAATTTTTAGGCCTAACAAGCTATTACAGACGTTTTATTGGACACTTTTCACAAATAGCAAAACCTATCATAGATTTACTGCAAAAAGAACAACCATTTATTTGGACTGAAGAAAGACAAGAAGCTTTTGAAAAATTAAAAAACGCCCTATGCACAACTCCAGTTCTTCAATACCCAGATATGGAAAAACCATTCATCATTACAACAGACGCTTCAAACTACGCGCTGGGTTGTGTACTCTCTCAAGGAGAGATCGGTGACGACAAACCAATAGCATTTTCATCAAGAATCTTAAAATCAGCAGAGAAAAAATACCATACATACGAAAAAGAAGCACTTGGCATAGTATTCGCAATAAAAACATTTAAGAATTACATATATGGAAACAAATTTACTGTCGTTAGTGATCACAAACCATTGTTATCCTTTAAATCAGCAGACAACAATTCAAGAGTACAAAAATGGAGACTAAAACTGGCAGATTATGATTATGACATTATCTACAAACCTGGCAAAATAAATACAAATGCCGATGCACTATCACGAAACCCGATAGAAGATATAAAAATAAACGCAGTTACCAGAGCACAAAAAGCAAAACAAGAATCAAAAGAAATAGTAACAAATGAACAAGAAAAACAAGAGGAACAAATCAAAATAATAAGAAAACAAGACAAAGAAAAAAGAAATAGAAATAAAAATATTACACAAACACAAGTACATATGGAAAATGACGAAAATACAACACAGAAACAACATAACATTCGATTTACGAAAAAACCCATCGAATCAAGAAAAGACAACATTATACATTTTATCGATTACAAACATCAATCATTAGATAACGCAACAGAAAGTCTAATGAAAATCAAACATATACAACCAGACAAAAATCTATAGCCCCAAGAAATTGAAATAATACAGTCAAGAACAAAAAACATCTCCATAGCCTGTCTTGACACAAGACAGTCGGCTATGAGGATAAAGGAAAATCTCAAAAGTCTCTTCAAATTATTAAGAACATTAATAATTCGCAAGAGAATAAAAACATTCAGCATCTCAAAAGACCTACAATTAAAAAACATACACTGGACCGAAATAGAAAACATTCTAGCGACAACATTCGAAAATTCTAAAACTAAAATTATCATTTGCCTAAAATACATCGACTACGTAAAACTCACAGACCGAGACAACATATTCGACCAATATCACTGAAGCGCACTAGGAGGACATTCGGGAATCAACAGAACATGGAACAGAATAAAGAACAAATACTATTGGGAAAATCTGAAAACAGATATAGAGAACCGTATTAAAAATTGTGAAATTTGTCAAAGAAACAAACTAAAAAGAATAAAAACTAGACAACCAATGATAATAACGGATACTCCCATGAAAACATTCGACAAAATCGCAATGGACATAGTAGGACCTCTAAATGTTACTAATAATCAAAACAAATACATTCTTTCTATCCAAGACCTCCTCTCAAAATTCATAATAGTTGTTCCACTCAATGATCAAACGGCAGAAACAATTGCAGATGCCCTAATTAAAAGATTTATATGTATTTTCAGTTCACCAAAAGTAGTCCTCACCGACAGAGGAGCAAACTTTACAAGTAAAATTTTAAAAGCCATTGCTCGTAGATTTAAATTTGCAAAAATAGAAACGAAACCACTGCATTTTCACCACAATCAAACGGCTCCCTAAAAGAGCACATCACCCCCTTTGTGAATATTTAAAAAATTTTTCTAGTAAAAAAATTGAATGGGACAATTTATTAGAATTAGCCCAATTTCATTACAATACAAGCGTTCACAGCGCACATAGATTTACTCCGCATGAACTGGTCTTCGCTTATCCACCACGATTACCGTCTAGTGAACCGTTAAAAACTTCAGAACAATTGCCAACATTTAATAATTATCTATCCACACTTATACAAAACATGCAGGATATTGCATGCTTAGCGCGGGAAAACCTCATAATAGCTAAAGAAAGATTAAAAAAATATTACGATCGCTTCATAAAACCAACAGATTTAAAAATTGGAGACCAGGTCTGGCTCATAAAAGAACCTAAACCAGGCAAACTTGAAAAGAACCAAAACCTGGGACCATTTGAAATCTTAAAGGTTACAGACAAAAATAATGTTATCATAAATAAAGGTGGAAAAGCAAATACAGTTCATGCAAATAAATTAATTATGCACAAGAAAAAAATCTAACAATAATTTATGTTCTAGGACCACTCCAATATGTATCAACAATTCTTAATAATAATTACAATTATCAAAACAACATCAGCCATCATCGGATACGACTGCGGGACAACAACGCCAAACATCACGACGTACTCCTTAGTAGACACGGGAGAATGCGACTTCCACAACACTCCCGTAAATAAATCAAATGTATATATAGAATTAATATAAACCGCGGAATTCCGCGAAATTTCCGTACTACAATGTAAAATAGAGATACATAGAACTGTCTCCACATGTGGAATATTCGGGCACTTAATACCCACACCAACTGGAGAACAGGAGTACATTTACGAAATAAGTCATGAACAATGTAAATTTATCCATGAAACGGGAACTTTCGTATATGACAATATTCATAAAATTGTTAATCTAAAAATAAACGCAACTACTTCAAAAAGTATCGATTTCGCGGGTAGCGCAGAAGGAAACTCCTGCTATGGAGCAGCCTACGCTGATAGCTTCGGATCATGGAATAAGGTATTTGTTCATGGCTTTATCAAAATAACATTAATACAAAGTAGAGCTAAAGTAAACTTAGATAACGATAAATTAAGATTAAACACAGGGACCGTATGCAAGTTCTCTGACAAAACATGTATAGACATGGAAGCAGGCTATACCTTCTGGGATATTTTACCAGGAGAAGAATGCTTCAAAAACGAATTCGATGTACTATTTGAAGGCATAGCAACGAAATATTCTAGTGACTATGACCATGAAATAATCTACGCATTAAATCATAGTGAAATAACATTTGCTCTAAGTGCCAGAAACAAAATACAACGCTGCAACAGAGAACTTGTAAGAACGGAACACCCGAAACTATTCATCGTAGAAAAAGACAATTACATAAACGCATACCAACTAGAAAATGATTTAGTAAGCACAAGAAGCACCATAAACCTAGACCTATTTACAAATGTCAATTCAAAATTTGTATACGTAGAAAAACATTTAAGGAGTCAATTGAACAAACTATACTTGAATTTAATAACAGAAAGATGCGAAGTTGAAAGAAAGGTAATACAAAATGCCCTATCCATTGCCACCCTCTCCCCTGACGAATTCGCATACGACATCATGAAAAAACCAGGATACATCGCAAGAGTTGCAGGAGAAGCAGTACACTTAATAAAATGTGTACCAAAGACAGTAAAAATAATTAAATTAGAAGAATGCTACAACGAACTCCCAGTAACCTCTGGAAATGAAACATGGTTCCTGACACCAAAAACACACATCCTCAAAAAGAAAGGGGAACAGATAAACTGTAACGCACTCGTCTCAACATACTACAAACTCGAAGAAGAATGGATAAGACTCACACCCAAACCTCAACCATACGTAGCACCAAACACACTCAGACCTAACACAAAAATAGTATGGAATTTCAAATCAATAAATTCATTAGCAACAAGTGGAGTATACTCTCAAGACGAACTAGGCGAACTACAACAACAAATAATGTTCCCTATGGAGAGAACATCAATACTCAATGACATAGCAAGAGAAATAACGGGAGACGTGACAACGAGTGGAAGCATCTTCTCAGAAAATACCATAAAAAACATTGCAGTTAGCACCTGGAATATGATCTTAAACAAAATGATCACTTGCGGATCAATCTCTTCAGTTATAATTATAATATTGATCTTAATAAACACAATAAAATTAATAATAGATACAATAATTAGAGGATACACACTACACGCAATCTACGGCTGGTCGCTCCACCTACTCGGAGCCATCTTCAGCTCTATTACACACCTCCTCATCAAACTCGAGAAACCAAGCAAAAACAGAACAGACAACGACAAAGAAAAACACATAGAACTGCAAGAAATCAAGATTATCCCCACAATACCTATCTGAACACCTAGATGCATAACACCACCTCCTCTACCAAACAGACCACCTTTTACCTTCAACAATCAAACCACTCTTTCAACTACAAATAAACATTTGTTTTCACTAGAATTAAACTAATACAAACATGACACTCCTCAAATGTAGCCTAATTTTAAGCGGGTAGGGAAGCGAGATGTTCGCTTTAGGAATCTAAATTAAAAACAAATTCCTTATCTAAAAACAAAAGAAAAATATATTTTTACCAAATTACAATTATGTTTACAAATACAATTACACTTATATACAATTACAATTGTATCGATGATCTACACTTGGACCTATCATTACATTGTAAAACTGACTAAAAACCTCCACGCATACTCGACGAAAACCATTACAATACACTAATAAGTCATAAAAAAATAGTTCGCGCAGATTCCAAGTATCTTCATCTGGACCATACTCCCCCAAGAAGAAAGCCGTCTGCGTCACTCGATCACAATGCCTCAGAGTACGCACTAACTGCCATTTCTGAAACTAACAAACAAATAGGAAACAAATTAGACATATCAATATACCAATATACAAACATACATTGTAAAACACTTACATCTATTCTCACATATTTTCGGGTCCCGGGCTTAGGTGCGACCGGTAAAGGGAAGCCCTCCCGTCTGGCCTTCTTTACCGCACGAGAATACTGCCAATCCGCAAACTAGAATAAAGAAATATAATGATAATAATAACAATGAATAAGAAATCAAATTGTAAAATACTTACGCAAACCATCAATTGGCGTTTTCTCGAGAAGCCATACATGTTGAATTCTGTATTTTCGTCACAAGCGCAGAGAACACTTTGTAAACTATTGAAACGACGCAGCCTTTATATACCAAATAATTTGTACACCTTGCAGAAAAATGATCCCACCGACGCAATCAAATTCCAACACTTCCGAAACTCGGAAATGCACATAACGAAATAATCTTTTCCACCGAAAACCAACCATTGCAATCAATACATATTAATTGCAATATCTTATGCCCCGAGGTGTTACGTCTCAAGACGTATCTTTACTCATTTACATTCTTTAAAAGTGCAATCCCGAATTTCGTAAAATCAAAATTATATACACGTCCACCAGAAAACGATACGGCAGCAAACCACAAAGACCATACTCAGCATTACACAACACACAATGAACTCAAAAAGAAAATTACTCAACTACACAAGAAATATCAGCGATTTATTAAGCACAAATTTATGTATATAAGATGAACCACCCGAAAGGTGATCAGCAATTATCGTTACTCCGTACACGTCAGTTCGACAATTGACGAATAAACTCTACATATCGACGATACAGTCGCGTGCAAGCCTGTTCGACAATTTGGCTAATTATTCAACTATTACCTGTCAAACTACATTATTTGATCTCAATAAATACGCGATCCATTAAAAGTGAGAACGTGCAAATTCATTATTGAGCCTATCCAAATACCAAGATCTACGATACTGAAAGTACTCTAAAAACTGTAAGTACAACATAATAAATAAATACATTCATTCTTATTCATACATCGTATATTATTCATTACTTGTGAGCCTCAATCAGCCACTAGTCAACATATTGGAACGTCTCATTCATTAGCTATTCGTAGTTGATGAACGAGACGTAACAAAGGTACGGGTTCATTCACTCGTCTACGCTCACTGTATACTTTATATAGCTTGAATACTCTTTTTAATCAAATATTGTATGTCAACTTTTACTCATAAAATGTTTTCATTTTTGATATTTCGAATTTTACATGTGGTAGGTATCAATCTTCATCGTCGAAGCTATTAACGCTGTGGCTCGTACCTCATCCTACTTACCAATAAAGAAATTAAAAGAATTGAATCCTTCAATCCTTCACACAGTCACCGGCATGAAAAAGGTTCAAACAAAATTCGGAACAAGAGTCGTCATCGAACTGGAGGCTGAGTTTGATGTTTTCCTTCCGAATAAACTAAACGAACATTTCATTGCGAACCCAGGATTGTACAATACTCTGCTCAGTCAACTTGAAAAAAGAATTGTTAAGCTTAAGTACTTTGACGGCAGCCTATTACAATTTTTATTATAACGAGTTTGACATCAACTCGTTATGTCTCTCTCTCTCTCTCTCTCTCTCTCTCTCTCTCTCTCTTTCTCTATGTGACCATAATATTAAGAATATCATATATATATATATATATATATATATATATATATATATATATATATATATATATATATATATATATATATGAAATGCTGTATTATTTGACCTACATTTCTCCTTAGCAGCAGCAGACAACGACTACGGAGAGAGTAAGAGAGAGCGCCGGCAGAGAGAGACCGCGTGCGCGTGTAGGCTTAGCGACATGTATGACGAACCACGCGCCGCACGTCGCGTGACGAAGGGCCAGCAATTAGCCGATAGCTCGCGAGCCGTGCAGAGGCATTCATTCGTGCGTGCGTTTATATTAGTTTTTGTTTATGAATCGCCTCGTGGCAACAGAGAAACTTTCGACTGTGATAAGTTAGAGAAGTGCAACTGTGCTAGTTTGGCGAATTCTGCAATCGTGCCGAATCGTAATTAAGGGCCTTCGATTAATTAACCATTTTCAATTTACTATTTATCATCCATTCATTTCCTTTTTTTTATTCATTTTAATAATAAGCATTGATGTGTTTGGACGCAAGCTCAGAGGATCTGACGAAGTAAATTTGAAAACTTCACATGAGATTCTTTTAACAGAGATTGAAAATATTAAAAATTCTATTTTAAAATTGAAAACTGAGTTAAATGAAACTTATACGAGGTCTGTCCGGAAGGTATCGGGTCTACCTTTATATTTTCGTGCTAGCGTTATTCTTTATCATCTGGTGGGTTGGCATCCTTCAAAGTAATCCCCACTTGATTGAATAACACGGTTCCATCGATGTTTCCACTTTTCAAAATAGTCCTGGAACTCACTTTTAAGGATAGCCTTAGCATCGTCGCAACTCGTCGCATTGTTTTCAACCGTTGTTTTGTCATCGCATCGGTGTCCTTTAAGTGGTTTTTTTATTTTTGGAAACAGCCAAAAGTCACAAGGGACTATGTCGGGACTGTACGGAGGTTGTCGAAGCAATGCGATATTGTGTTTGCTCAAAAGCTGCTGCAAAAGATTGGATCAATGCGCTGGCGCATTATCGTGATGGAGAATCCAGTCACCACTTTCCTAAAAGTGTCGCCGTTTTCTTCTTACTGCATCACGCAAACGTTTTAAAATTTAAACGTAGTGTTCTTTATTGATTGTCTGACCTGTTGGTGCATATTCGTGATGTACAACATCTTCACAATTGAAAAAAACAATCAACATTGACTTAACATTGCTCCAACTTTGACGTGCTTTTTTTGGTCTTGGTGATTCAGAATGCTTCCACTGTGAAGATTGTTGTTTTGTTTCAGGATCATAACCATAAACCCATGATTCATCACCTGTAATAACTTTTCTAAGCACGTTATTATCATTATTGACCATTTCCAGATTGTCCAGAGCGATTTATAAGCGAATGTTCTTCTGCTCTGCTGTGAGTAATTTTGGGATTAATTTCGCACACACGCGTTTCATTCCTAAATTTTCGGTTAAAATTTCTGAAATAATAGTTTTTAGTATCCCAAGGTCTTCTTCTAGTTCTCGCACAGTCATACGACGATCTTGTTCGATTGCAAGTCGCAGTCGCTCAATATTATCTGCGGTTTTTGTCGTCGAGGGTCGGCCAGACCGAGAATCATTATCGACAGAAGTGCGACCATCCTTGAACCGTTTATACCACTCTTTTATTCGTGTTTTGCTCATACACTCACTTCCGAAGGCCTTTTGCATCAATTTCAATAGTTTCCGAACTCGTTTTTCCGAGTTGAAAGCAAAATTTGATGCAAATTCGTTGATCTCGTTTTTCAGTCATTTTTGACAATATCAAAATCCGATGAACGCGAAAAAGGCACTGTAAACAAAGACATGCTGCGCATGAACTATACGTCTGGCAGGTATCAGTAAGTAACCAATAGATTCGTGAGGCTTTACTGATGACGTTTCTGTCCGGTAGAGGTCGCTCTAACACTATGGCGCGAAGATATAAACGTAGGCCCGATACTTTCCGGACAGACCTCGTACATTGATTGATCTTCATTGAGAAGAACTTGATATGAAAATCATAGAAGTTCTTTTCTAACATTCATAAGTTGAATGAGTCATTTACTGAGTCTCTCCATGACTTAGTTACCGTTACAAAAGGAGCGCGATTCATTCGCTGCAGCTCATTTACCGTCTGCAGCAGCATCAGACACATTATGAATTTATTAGATAACAACATTCGAAGTCGGAATATAGCCTGCTTACGTGAATATATTAATAAACTGTACAATGTAGATGATTCTACGGTTCAAACAACGATGGATTATGTACAGTTACTCATTGACGAAGGTGTGGAGTTGATACATTTTTCTAACATTTTCAACCTATCAATGAATGATCTCATAATAATTGAATATTCTATAGTTTCATTGAAATGTATCTGGTACAAAGGATAAGAAAATGAACAAATTATCTGAATATTTAATGGGCCTTTATAATAAATTTACTCAGGAAGATATTCCTACTTCTAGTACTGATAGGTTTGTTACAAAAGTAGTGATCAATGTTAGTCATTCGATGCTAAAAGTTTTTATAAAATATGTTGCTGAATGTGTTCGCATCATCATTGACAATTATCTCCGAAATGAATTGGTTATGGATGTACATTTTATATTCACAGTTTTATATCTACATCGTGAATATACTGATTCCGATCCAAAATCAAAGTCAAACTTTTCAAAGTGAAAATTATTCCTGTTTATTCGGCTTACACATATCGAAGATGGTTCTGCGTAAAAGTGCTACAACCTCCGAAAACCAAGATTGAAAATTATCAAACTCATAATCCAGATTACTCTCTTGACTGTGTAACTAACGTCATTGTCAGCTATTATAAATAAGATAACATGGGGTTTCAACTCGTGGAAGGGAGTAGACGTGTCTCGGCTGTGAGTGCGAGTTTTGGTGAAAAAGTTAAAGAGAAAAAGTATTTGAGGAGAGAGATAGAAGTGAAAAGAGCGTGGAGGCGAAAGAGAAGTGGAGTAGAGAGAGAAAGGCTTGGAGAAGAGCTGGAAAAAGCAGAGAGAGAGTAGAATAAAGAAAAAAGAAAAGTTGAGGTTAAGAGAGAAAATCCGGAAGACGGAAAGGCAGGTAGACAGGAGGGGCGGTAAGAAGTAAAGGCGGAGACATAAAAGGTAAGACAGCGAATAAAGGTGGTATCACGAGCAGAATAAGACAGTAGAATTAAGGCGTACGAGATAGTGATGGAAAGATTTGTGTCAACAGAAAAATTAAGAGATAAAGGTGGAAGGACATTTAAGAAAGGTACAGAGGAGGAAAAGAAGAAAAGAGTAAAGGCAGTGAGGGGGAGAGAGAGCGGAGAGGGGCTGAGGGAGAATATTAGAGGAGAAATGAGACAGGCAAAAAGATGCAAGAGTGAAAGTGAGGGATGGATGAATATGAAAGGGGAGGGGGAGAGGGATTGGACAACATGATAAGAGAAGAATGGGAAAAAGCAGTGGTGCAGAAGATATAATAGAAAAGATTCGGGCAGATATAAGGAATCTAAGAGAGGCATGGGAGGATGAAAGGAAAGAATGTACAGAAATATTTAAAGAAATAATCGAAAAATAGAAAGAATGGAGGTAGAGGAGAAAAGAAGAGAAGAAAGATGGGAGAAAGAAATAGGAAAAGTTAGGAGAGAACAAGAGAGAGAGAGAGAGAGAGAAGAAAGAAGAAGAGAGACCAAAGAAGAAAGGGAAAAAGCAGAACGTAGAGAAAAGAAACTGCAGGAAAAATGGGGAGAGAGGATGAACTAGTTAGAAGAAGAGTTCGTGAAATTAAAAAAAAGTATAGAAGGAAGAAACGAGAAGCAAAGAGGAATAAAAGTGGGCAATAAGGAAGAAATAGAGTATATGAGAGAAAAAATGGATAGAAAAAATAGGATAAACAATATAATAGTGACAGACTTAGAAGGTGAGTTAAGATGGGAAAAGAAGGGAGAGGCAGAGGACTGGTTAAGGGAGGAACTAGAAATGAAAGGGGAGATAGTGAATCTGAGAAGACTAGGAGAGACAGCGGGGAGGGATGATCGGAGAGAAAGAGGAAATAAGATGTGATAAAATAGATGCGCTTCATGGGAACAAAAAGAAGGAATTGTGAAGAGGAAAAAGAAGCTGGGGCAGAAAAAGATATACGTAGATCAGGACTAGACGTGGAAGTAGAGGAAGATAAGAGAGAAAGTAAGAAGGAAAGCGAGAGAAATGAAAAGTAAAGATAAAGAGATAAAGATGTGGCATAACGGGGTAAAGTCAAAAGAAGAATGGTGGTGGAGCGAGAAAGAGGGAAAAATGGTAGGAAAAAGGATTGAAGTGTTTCAAAAACAATAGGGAAAAGAGAGAGAGAGAGGGAAGAAAGGCATTAAAGATACTATTTTGGAACGTGGCGGGAATTAGGAGCATGGAGGAAGACGACTGGGTATATGTTTGAGAATTCGATATAATAGGACTAACGAAAACTTGGGTGAAGAGACAAGGGGCAAAAACTGGGGTGGAGAAGCAACTGAAAGGTTATAACATAGAGTGGAGAGACTCAAGAAGAGAAGAAAGAAGGGGGACAGAAATAGGGGGAGCAATAGCGGTAAGAGAGAGGAAAGGAATGAGTAAGATTGAATGGAAGAAAGAAAGGACCAGTGAGGTAATAGCAGAAGAAATAAAGATCGAAGGGAGGAAATACATGATAGCAACGGTGTATATGCAACATGAGAAAAAAGAAAACTATGAATATCTAAGCGAAGAGATAGCGGAGAACAGAGGAAAAATAATAATTATAGGAGGAAACTTCAACGCAAGAACAGAAAATGAAGGGAGAGAATGGGAGACATAAGAAAACCTAGAAGAAATAAAGGCGAAGGATAAAGTGTTAAACGCAGAGGGAGGAGAAATGATAAAATGGCTAGGAGAAACGGACTTAGTGATAACGAATGGGAGAAAAGAAGGAGATGAAGAGGGAGAAATAACATATATAGGAGCGAGAGGAATGTCAACGATAGACTATTTAGTAGGTAACGAGGAAGGTGATGAGGCAATAAAAAATGTTCAAATAAAAGATAGGTTAAAGTCGGACCACTTACCTATCGAAGTGGAATTGGGAGACAAAATAGCAGAAGAAAGAAAAGAAGAGGAAGAAAGAATGATAGACGACTGGAGCGAAGAAGGTATAAGAGAGTATCAGAGATGGATAGATGCAATAGAAGGAACAGAAAAATGGAAAGAGATAAAAAATAGAGTGAGGAACGCAGTCGCAGAAAAGGAGAAAGATAAGGAAAAAAAAAGGATAAAAAAAAGCTTGTGGAGAGAAGAATGTAAGGCGAAAAGGGATAGGGTGATGGCAGAGTTAACTAATGTAAGAAAGGGGGAAGGAGACAGAGGCAAACACCTAGAAGCAAAGAGAGAATACAGAGAGGAAGTAAGAAAAGCATAAGAAGATGAGGGGAAAAGAGTGGCAGAAGAAATAAGAAAAGATAAGACGAGAAGAAAATCTGGGATAAAGTGAATGGCAATAGGAAGAAAAAAATTGGATTAGATGAAAATATAGGAAAAGAAGAATGGATAAAATACTTCAAGGAATAATTGGGAGAGAAAGAAAAGGAAGAAAGCAAAGGAGAAAAAACAGAAGACAGCGAAGGAGAGGAAGGTGAAGAAATTAAAGAAAGAGAAGTAAAAGAGGTAATAAGAAAAATGAAAAAGGAAAAGGCGACAGGAGAAGATGGTATAGCAAATGAAGCGTGGGTGGAAGGCACGGAAGGCTTGATAAAAGATATGACAAAATGCTTAAATGGAATATGGAACGGAGAAGGATATCCGGAAGAATGGAGGAAGGGAATAATAGTACTAATATATAAGTTAGGGAGGAAAGAAGAAGTAGGAAACTAGGGGAATAACGCTGATGGATACGGGATATAAAATATATGCGGAAATACTGAGGAAAAAGCTGGAAAGAGAACTAGAAGCTAAAGAAAAGCTAAGCGATACGCAGATGGGATTTAGGACGAAAAGAGGAACAATGGACGCAATATATACAGGGTGTCCAAAAAGTTCCGGGACACCCTAGAAAGTCCTTTTTTTATTTTGTAAACCTGTGTTATTTCCGAGGAGATTAAGGTCATTCCTGTAGTAACTTTGAACGAGGAATCAAGTGATGACAACGGTTTTGACCTTGAGCTTGACCTTCAAGGTTATTTCAAGGTCAACTTTTTTTTCCAATGGGAACCCCTATTTTTGACAACGGCAATCGAAAGAGCGGGAAATTTTACGTCCAAACATATACTCAGGTCATAGGTCAAAGATGACCTTCAAGTTCATTTCAAGGTCATTTAAACTTCACGACGGTCTGAAGTTGTGTAAGGTTTTTATCATTTTGGAGGAGATTCTTTAGTAACTTTTCACAAGGAATCCAATTGTCATCTTGGATTTAATCTTAAAGGTCATGTTAAGGTCAATTTTTTTACATTTTGCGTTACCCAGGAACAACGACGTGGACGTAGTAAAATCTATTCCTATTGGGGTGCTTGATTTACGTGAGTCCCCTCGCCTCTCACGATCGGAGTGCTTGATTAGAGTGAGTCCCCTTGCCTCTTACTTTTTGGGGTGCTTGATTAGAGTGAGTCCCCTTGCCTCTCACTTTTTGTGGTGCTTGATTAGAGTGAGTCTCCTTGCCTCTTACTTTTTGGGGTGCTTGATTAGAGTGAGCCCCCTTGCCTCTCACTTTTTGGGTTGCTTGATTAGAGTGAATCCCCTTGCCTCTCACGACTAGTTAAGCTACAGAATGCACAAGATTTTTATCGCAAATGTTCAAAATGATGTCCACCCACTTCTCAACAATGAGCCAAACGATGGTAAAAACCATTCACTGCATTTTGGATTATTTCGGTAGGAATTAGAGCACATTCATCAATTATTTTCTGTTGCAATTCTTCTAAATTTTGAGGTTTGGTTTTGTTCACTCGATCTTTGAGATAACCCCACAGAAAATAGTCTAGGGGTGTTAGGTCAGGTGATCTGGCTGGCCATTCAATTGTGCCTCTACATGCTATCCACCGATCAACAAACACGTCATCTAAATAAGCGCGAACGTCTCGTCCGAAGTAAGGTGGAGCACCATCTTGTTGAAACCATGTTCCATCAAAGTTTCTTCCAGAAATCTCTCTTATTACAGGAACTATTTGGTTTTGTAGCATAGTTTCGTAAGAGGCAGCAGTCTCAAATTACCCTCAATAAAAAATGGGCCTACTATTCTATTATTAAAAATTCCGGCCCAAACATTCAACTTTTGTGGATACTGCGATTTATCCTCTCGGGCCCAATGAGGGTTAGCATCTGCCCAATACCTGCAATTATGCCTATTAAGAGTTCCATCCAGTTGAAATGTTGCTTCATCTGAAAAGACTATATTAGATGGGGATTTGGGATTTTCATCTATGCGTAACATCATATCTTCGCAAAACTCATCGCGACGATAGAAGTCATCCTCGTTCAACTTGTGAATAACTGTATTTTGAACGGATGAAAATTTGCACTCCGAAGAATGTTATGCACAGATGACTTACTCGGACCATGCTCTTGAGAAACCCTTCGAATGGAAGATTGCGGATCTTCGGTAAATGATAACAAAACATCCAATGAGTTTTCCTCATTCGTCGCTGTTTTTGGTCTCCCTGATTTAGGTATATCTCTTACATTGCCTGTTCGATTAAACCGTTGAACAGTTCGTTCAACGGTTGATGATGAAATTCGAACAGCATTTTGCCCACCTCTAAATATTTCGTTAAAAAGATGTTGTACTTCCCTGTACGACCGAATTACCGCACCCCAGCCTGGCATCATAAGAAGCGATATTCTTTCTCTTTCACTTAGTCTATTCATTTTTGGTTTAATTTATAAAATTTAAAAAAATTTTTCTAATTTGAAATTTAGATATGAAATTTCAATGTTAATGAGGGTTAATTTTTTTGCTACTATTTTCTACAAACTTACACAAGCTTGTGAGAATTTCAGAAATAGAAATAAATGCGTCGGAGATCTCAAAAATATTGAGTATTGTAAAATCATAAAAAAAATGTACATAAATTTATTGAAAAACAAGTTATTTAAAAGTTGTGTGAAAAATTGTTTTTACATAAAAAACGTGCTTTCTTCAAAATTCAAATAATCTTCTTGTTCAAAAATGTTTAAAAAGTATTTTTTTCGGACATGGGTGTGGTGGCTGTAACTGTGTAAAATTCTTTACCAAAATTTTTGCTTGGGAGGACGAAGAAGAGTAGGAGGGGGAGGCTTTTACTATCCAAGGTTTCTAATTTCATTTTTGAAATTTTTTTGGAAGAAAGAATGAACTTGGAGTAGTATCCTTTACATTATTTTATTTAACATTATTAATACGATATTTAAAATTAAAATAAAAGTTTTAATAAAGCTGAAAAAAGTCTTTCAAAATCTGTGACAGAGTGATGAATGCGCCCTCTAGGAATTATCCTACCAAAATCGTCCAAAATGCGATAAATGTTTTTTATCATCGTTTGGCTCATTGTCGGAAAATGAGTGGACATCATTTTGAATATTGGCATGGGGACTCACTCTAATCAAGAACCCCGATCGTGAGAGGCGAGGGGACTCACGTAAATCAAGCACCCCAATAGGAACAGATTTTACTACGTCCACGTCGTTGTTCCTGGGTAACGCAAAATGTAAAAAAATTGACCTTAACATGACCCTTAAGGTTAAATCCAAGATGACAATTGGATTCCTTGTGAAAAGTTACTAAAGAATCTCCTCCAAAATAATAAAAACCTTACACAACGTCAGACCGTCGTGAAGTTTAAATGACCTTGAAATGAACTTGAAGGTCATCTTTGACCTATGACCTGAGTACATGTTTGGACGTAAAATTTCCCGCTCTTTCGATTACTGTTGTCAAAAATAGGGGTTCCCATTTGAAAAAAAAGTTGACCTTGAAATAATCTTGAAGGTAAAGCTCAAGGTCAAAACCAAGGTCACCACTGCATTCCTCGTTCAAAGTTACTACAGGAATGACCTTAATCTCCTCGGAAATAACACAGGTTTACAAAATAAAAAAAGTTTATGCCTATTTGATCAGACCATATAACTTTTATGTATTTCGATGCGCTGAACACGAATCCGAGGTCCGTTGATCTCCATCACGTCAGGTTCAAGGTCTTTTGAAGGTCAAATGTATTTAATACAACGGAATTTAAAATTTGACTACGGATTCGGAAAGAGCGGGAAATTTTACGTTCAAATACATATTGTTGGTTTTTTCCAACATGACCTTTGAAGGACATCTAGAGCTCAAACAAATAATAAATAGACCTTATTTGCTTTTTATCCATATGAACTTGTTTTAGAGACGTCCGATGGGCTTCTATTGTATACTGTCATGTATCTTTGTATTCTGAATACAAACCTGGAATTCATTTGACCTCATCCAGTTAGGATCAAGGTAATTTCAAGGTTAATTCGTTAATTTTGCACAAAAAAACAAATATAACCCTAGTCTTTGAACCCTGATTGCTTTAACCCTCGAGCCCTGCAACTCTCTATGACCTTCGACCTCCGCATCCTAATTTTCTAAAACCCCGAGAACTTGACCTTAAAACGCCTTGAACCAATCCCTCATACCCCCAATTCCATAAACACCGAGCACTTAATCCTAAGACCCGATTCCCCATACTCCAATGTTTTTAACTCCCCAGCACTTAACTCTGAGACATCTTACACTCAATCCCTAATATTACATTTTCCTTAATAACCAAGTCCTATAAACTATAAGCGTGCACCAGCGGCTCCGTCCGACGGTCCTTTTCAGGATAGTTGGATATCCGGTGCAGCAGCGGCTCCGTCCGACGGTCCTTTTCAGGATAGTTGGATATCCGGTGCAGCAGCGGCTCCGTCCGACGGTCCTTTTCAGGATAGTTGGATATCCGGTGCAGCCGTGGTTCCGTCCAACGGTCCTTTTCAGGATAGTTGGATATCCGGTGCAGCAGTAGTTCCTTCCAAAGGTCCTTTTCAGGATAGTTGGATATCCGGTGCAGCAGCGATTTCTCCAGTTTTTATTTAGTTATTTTGTACAAATACAGCAGGACTTGATTTATGATCTGCAAAAATGGATGAGTGCTCAAAAAGTTTCTGTGTTCTGTGCGGCAAATACGACGTTCATAGAAACTTAACTTCTTTCTCTAAGAAACTTCGCATGATCTACGACGAGTGTTTTAAAACCACTGATGTGGATCTAAACCAACCCTGGATTCCAAAACTCATCTGTCGAGTTTGTGATTCACGTTTAAGACGTTGGAAAAGTGGAGAGCGACAAATGATATTTTCATCGCCTATGATTTGGCGCGCACCTCGAGATCATGATAATGATTGCTATTTTTGTATAAACACCAAATTTGGATTTAATTCAAGAAACATTCGATCTGTGCCTTACACAACTACTTTGTCTATCACAATGCCAGTCTTAGTAAGCGATAACAGTCATGATGAAGATGAAGCAATGGACATCGATATAAGTGATGAAAACATTACAGAATCTTTAGGGAACACGGACCAAGAAAATGACAAAGAAGATAAAGAAGAAGATGACGCAGAACATGATGAAATGAATGACGGAGAATGTTACGAAGAAGATGACGAAGAAATTGATTGTGATGTTAGTACAACGGGTAACGAGATAACCCCTTCAAAGTTCAATCAGAGTGAACTCAACGATTTGGTAAGAGATTGAGGGCTATCTAAATCGCAATCGGAACTATTGGCATCACGGCTGAAAGAAAAAGGTTGTTTACACAAAAAAACAAAAGTAACATACTACAGAAACAGAGATGAGCCTTTTCGAAAATATTTTGTTCAAGGTGGTTCTTTGGTATATTGTAGTGATATAGACGGGTTGTTTAGAACATTTGGAGTTGAACATGATCCTAAAGAATGGCGGTTATTTATTGATTCTTCTAAGAGAAGCCTTAAAGCTGTATTACTAAACAATGGGAATAAACTAGTTTCTGTTCCATTGGCTCACTCTACGACAATGGATGAAAATTACGTGAATATGGAATATTTACTTGATAAAATTAATTACGAGTTGTATAAATGGAAAATCTGCACGGATTTAAAAGTTGTCACAATCATTTTGGGACAACAATCTGGTTTTACGAAATACCCGTAATGTTTTCTATGTGAATGGGATAGCAGAGCTCGTGAAAAGCATTATGATGTAAAGGAGTGGCCAGCAAGGGATAGTTTTGTTGTAGGGAACAAAAATCTCAAATACAATAAATTGGTTGATCCTGATAAAATAATACTGCCTCCTCTTCATATAAAATTAGGCTTGATTAAACAGCTGGTAAAAGATTTAAAGAAAAGAGATAGTAAAGCTTTTCAATATCTCTTCTTGAAATTCCCAAAGTTATCCGAAGCAAAACTCAAAGAGGGAATTTTTGATGGACCTCAAATAAGAGAACTCATAAAAGATCTCGAATTCCCGAATAGAATGTCAGAAGATGAACGAAAAGCTTGGCAGAGCTTTATTGACGTTTGTACGAAATTTTTAGGTAACAACAGAGATCAAAATTATAAAAAAATAGTCAACGACCTGGTCGTAAACGGTGAAAAATTTCATCAAGACATTAAAGAGATGGAAAGGCGCTATCAAGGATTTTGGGATGTCAATATGATGTCAGATTACTGCTGGAACCTTAAGAGGGATACTTCAGTTAAGCACAAGAGAAAAGTGCTGAAAAGAACATTCGATGAAAGATGTAGACCTAGCAAGAAAGCACGTTTACATTGAAGAGTGGTGGCTTAACAGAGTAAGAGACATAAACCTCGATGTTAAGAAGTACCCTCCATGAGATTATAATAAAAAATGATTGTTTCACCATGACATTGAAATACTTAATATAAATTTCAGAGATTTCCTGATTTTCATACCTTTAACTGACTTTAGAAAGTTAGAAGATCTTAAATTTCGATTGGATTTCAATTCGATTTCGAGAATATCAAGGTCGGGGCGTGTAGAATTTGCTATGCCGTGTTTGGGATTTTTTATGCCGTGGTAAAAAGCAAGCGAATCCTCCTATCTAGAACCCTGTTCTCTACTTTACTATTCGGAGAATCCCGGTAGCATTTGAAGTACCCATAGCACGTAAGCATCTGCGTAAGGTAGAAGTTTACTTCTCCGAAGCTCCTCTCCATCCACGCCCCAATGTCGGGAATTAAGCTTCTCGTCCATACGCCTTTACCATCTCTCGACCACCGTTCTCGCCATACCTCTATTGTTCTATCACTCTCCTCCTTGGCTACTTCTACTTTATTTTCGTTTAACCTTCTGTCATAGATCCTCTTGCGCTCCCTAGCAAGAAGATCTACGGGGATTACACCATCGACACCCAGAATAGCTTCCCTCGAGACCGTCCAGTATGCGCTAGATGTCCTCAAGGCCCCTCGCCTCTGTACGCTAAAAAGCCTTTCGCGATATAGATCGAAGTTCATCGCATCAGGGGTTCATGAAATTAGGATGTGAAGGTCGAGGTTGTAGAGTTGCAGGTTACCGGGCTCGGGGCTGAGAAAATTAAGATATGGAGATCGGAGGTTGAGAGTCCAGGGTTATAGTCACGCAGAGATGCAGGTCTCGAGGGTTAAAGCAACCAGGGTTCAAAGACTAGGGTTATATTTGTTTTTTTTGTGCAAAATTAACGAATTAACCTTGAAGTGACCTTGATCCTAACTGGATGAGGTCAAATGGATTCCAGGTTTGTATTCAGAATACAAAGATACATGACAGTATATAATAGACGCCCATCGGAGGTCTCAAAAACAAGTTCATATGGATAAAAAGCAAATAAGGTCTATTTATTATTTGTTTGAGCTCTAGATGTCCTTCAAAGGTCATGTTGGAAAAAACCAACAATATGTATTTGAACGTAAAATTTCCCGCTCTGTCCGAATCCGTAGTCAAATTTTGAATTCCGTTGTATTAAATACATTTGACCTTCGAAAGACCTTGAACCTGACGTGATGGAGATCAACGGACCTCGGATTCGTGTTCAGCGCATCGAAATACATAAAAGTTATATGGTCTGGTCAAATAGGCATGAACTTTTTTTATTTTGTAAACCTGTGTAATTATATCTCAGGACTTACGGGGTGTCACGGAACTTTTTGGACACCCTGTATATTAAAAACAATAATAGGGAAGGAAATAAGGGAAAAAGGAGGAAAACTGTTCGTATTCTTTGCAGACATGAAGGCCACTTTTGATCTAATAAAGAGGAAGAAAATATGGGAAACAATGAAAGAGAAAGGGATAAATAGAAAAATTAGTAAAATAGAATAGAAGAAATATACAAGAAAACAGGGAGTAAGGTAAAAATTGGAGGAGAAATAATTAAGGAGTTTGAGACTTACATAGGCGTAAGGCAAGGGTACCCTTTGAGCACCACGTTATTTAATCTTGCCTTCGCCGACCTGGAAGTGAAGATCAAGAAAATAAAAGAAAGTATAGAAGGAGGAAACGAGAAGCAAAGAGGAACAGAAGTAGGCAATAAGGAAGAAATAGAGTATATGAGAGAAAAAAACGGGGTGGAACAGCATACAATATCCGATCGTGAAGGATGCATGAATCAATGAGATTGTGATACAGTTTATATATAAACAACGCCGACTGATATTTAATAAAAGGTGTAACAGAGCAAATATTGAATTTTGTAGCTACCTCCGAATAGTAATGAGAATATACGTCCATACTTACAAAGGCGTAAGGCAAGGGTGCCCTTTGAGAGCACCACGCTATTTAATCTTGCCTTCGCCAACCTGGAAGTGAAGATCAAGCAGGTGCAGGAAGGAGGGGTAGTGATAGGAAGGAAGAAAATATGGACATTAGGATATGCAGATGATATAGTGATGATTGCAAAGAGTGAAAGAGGAATGAAAACAAAGCTGAAAAAATTAAAAAGATACCTGGAAAAAAGGGGATTAGAGTTAAATGTAGGAAAATCAAAGATGATGAAATGCAGGAGAGGAGGAGGAAGGGGGAAGGAAGAAGAATTCGAATGGGAAAGTGAAAAGATAGAGATGGTGAAAGAGTACAACTACTTGGAATATGTGATAAGCAGAAATACCGGAAATAAAAAGCAGATAAAGAAGGTAGAAGGGAAAATAAATATGGGACTCGGAAGGCTGTGGGGGCTAGGAGAAAAGCTATTTAGAGAAAACTGGGAGCTACGGATGAATCTGTTCGATGCTCTGGCGAAAAGCGTGATTATGTATGGAGCAGAAATCTGGGGATGGAAGAGATATGAGGAAATAGAGAGACTACAACTAAAATATATAAAGTAGGTATTAGGATTAGATAGAAACACGCCAAGTTACCTAATACGATGGGAAATAGGAAGACAAGAAATGAAAGAAACAGCATTAGAAAGAGCAATGAAGTATGAAAACAAAATAAGAGAAGAAAGAGATGGCACAATAAAAAAAGAAGCATGGAGAGAATTAAAGAAAAGGGAAAGCAATGAAAATGATAAAAAGGGTAAGAAGGAGGAGACAGAGGAAAGGCTGGAAAAAAGTAAAATATACAGAGAGGGAAGAGAGAGATGAAATGAGGGAAGAGTTTTGGGAATAAATAAGAGACGAGCTAAAGAAAAAAGATGAAAAAGAACTAGAAGAAAAACTAGAAAAATCAAGATACATAAACGAGTGGAAAGAACTGAAAGAAGAAATGAAAAGGTATAGGTTAAAGGAAATTCAAGGAGAGGGAAGAATAAAAGGCCTGCAAATAAGGGAAAGGTTTAGATTAGGTAATGAAACGAGAGGAAGCAGGTATTGGGAAAAAGAAGAAAATAAGAGATGCAGAATGTGTATGAAAGAGGAAGAAAATTGGAAGCACATAGTAGAAAAATGTGAAGAAAGCAAAAAGGATGGGAAAGAATGGGAAAAAATAATAATAGGAAGCAAAGAAAAGATAGCGTGGATGTTGCAGCTAAAATGGAAAAGAAGAAGAAACGAAGAGAAGAAAGAAAAAGAAAAGCAAGAAGACGAAGCTGTAAGACCCTAAGGAGAGACGGAAACAGAAGACAGAGAAGCAAGACTCGCAGACACATCTACACACACATACACTGAAAATTATTCAACCAACATCAAAATTATACCAAAGTGAGGATATAAAAAACTTTAAACCATCTACATACATGTTGTATTTTTTTTATAAACAGATAAATTGAAATTTTTTTATAATACTCGTATATCAACTTATTCTTCCATGATAGTCATATTCTTATACCCTTCCATTTGAAGAACAATCGATTAAATCTCTAACAGAAAAAAGATATTTGAATATTTAATTATATTTAAATATTTAATATTATTTAAATATTTTAGTCTAATTAAAATATTTAATTTTATTAAAATATTTAATTCTATTTAAATATTTAATTGTATTCAAATATTTACGAGTAATTATATTTAAATAAATAATTCTTCAAAATAAGACAATATCTATCATTAATTAAAATTATAATATTAATAAAAAAATATATATATCAACACTACGGGGAATCGAACCCGCGCTTTTCGTGCGTTCGCCCGACTACGCTATACCGCTTGAACCGTAGCCATTCTTTTAGAGAGTACTAGTCAGTATGCCCGTTGCGTATTCTTAATATCTATCATCTCTGATCAAATTCTTCAAATATCATTCATTTATTTATTCAACGAATATTTTGTCGTACGATGTGATTTAGCACTGAAAAGTACTGTTTTATCGAAATTTGATAAATTTTATTTATTGAACAAATTTGTATTCAACCTGGTACATATAACTTAATTTAAACAATACCTATCTTATACTTACCTATTGACTTTGCTGCAAATTGAATAGGAAAAAAGAAAAAAACACCAGCAAAGTTTTTCATAATTTTTGTGATTTAGCACTAAAAAGTGCTGTTTTATCGAAATTCAATAAATTTTTTCAAATATATTTCGTTTATTTATTTACAATATTTTATCATGATTGCGATTTAGCACTGACAAGTGCTGTTTTATATTTTAATTGAACGAATATAATGATTGAATAGCTTTGCGATCGTCTTGAAAAAAGCTGCAGCTATACCGCCCATGGCCTGTCCGTTGATTTTTACGACTGGTCTGCTGTATAGAAAGCCGTTGAACTGACGTTTACGTTTTACCTGCTGTGTGAAAAGAAAAGCGCACGCGCGACTAAGAACACATTAATATACCCATGCCAAGCTGCTCCGCACAAATCCCCTTTGACTTAGCTACTCCCACTACTAATTATATTCGACTTATACGCGCGACAACATCAGTTCTCTTGCATTATCCCCACCCTCGTCTAGTGGACCAATGATCCATGCGCGCTCAAATTTGCTGAAAATGAATAAAATATCTCTCAGTTCGTCTCATTGCATTAGTTACGTTTTTTAAGAGTTAGAACTATAAGTATATGATTCATTTCATTCTGATAAGTTCTTGTATTTATATTTAATAAATACATATTTTGCATCATTTTATATAATTAAAAATTGAGTTTTTACATGGAAGTGTAAAGTGCAATAATATGCAGCGCGAAGCTATTGTTAATGAGTTTTTTTCGCCGGAAACTGAGTTGTGGAAGGATGTTCTCGACCGAGCTATTGAAGCTTTGGAAGAAGACTTCCCTATGAATGATGAACTCAACGCTGCTGAACAAGAGATCATCGATGCGCTAGGGACACCAGTAAGAGGACCGAATGAAGAGGAAGCGGCATCGATTCATTTGGCACAAACTGAAAAAATGCTGTTAACCCCGTCTTAATCAATTAGGTAAGTTTATTTATTTAATTACTTATTTGGTTTTTTTTTTATTTCTCACTATTTCCTTTACATTACTTTTTTACTATGAATTTTACAAGGCAAGTCGACGATTGTGCGTAAACTATTTTGCACTATTGTTCGCAGTCTAGTATGTTATAGTGTATCCATACATTAATTTTCACATATATTATTGTGCATAAGAGTTTACATATAAAAATAATTATGTGCTCACTTGTCAGCTTGTCTTTTATAATGTTTTATTTCATTGAATAATAATTTTTTACTTCTCTCTTGCATAATGAATTTTGTAATGTTTTATTAAAATTATGTAAAATAACATATTAAAAAATTCATATGCAAGAGAGAGATAAACAAGCCAGAACAAACCTTGTCTATTTAAAAAAAATATTATTTAATCAAATAAAACATTATAAAAGGTAAACTGACAATCATGCACATAATTATTTAAAGAAACTAATCTAATCGGAATGTATTATATATGATGAATTGAAGTAAACCTTGACTGGATTTTATCATAAATAGAGTACAAATCTATTTCAAATTGACGGATAGATACAACTGAGAATGTACAACTCTTCAACGACTCTCAGTCAACTGTATACTGTTAACTCTCCATATAACTTCATGACATCGGTCATTTTCAATTCCTTCTCGCTAGAATTTTGAAGCCTTTCAGAAATTCGATTTCATCCGGCGATTGTACGATTGAATTTTGAGAAATCAGAGTATAGTTTGAAAAGATATAACTTGGTCGTTAATAATAAACAGGTACCGCGTTTTGGTACAAACTATTCGCAATATTTATAGCTAACTATGTGTGCCTTAATCTCAGTTTTTACTGTTCTCTTTAGATAGAAATTCTAATCTTTAGAAAGTCGTGGAATCAATATATAAAAATCGCACTGATGCTATGAATTAATTTTTTCAAATAATACCTTGCATATACATTTCACATCTACTTTATTATTTTCGTCATCTATGCACAGGGATGATCGGGCAAGAGTAAGATTAATTTTAATAACCCAAAAACTCAAATAACCCCATAACCCAATAATCCAATAATCCAACCCCAATAACCCCAATAACCAAATAACCAAGTTATATTTTTAATATGAATCCCCATTTTTTAGCAAGGATTCGGAAAGAGCGGGAAATTCTACGTTCAGGTAAGGTATTATGTGTGGGATGCGGTCAACCCCCCTCCTATTCCACCGGGGAAATAATAATAATAATAAAAATAATAATAATAATGATAATAATAACACAATACCCAAGATAAATAAAAGTTCGATTATCAAGGTCGTTTTTGCTTTATTTATCTTGTTGCAGCTCGATATCGCCCTTGACCGTCAAAATTAGCCAGGGAGGCTTCGATACCCAAACCACGTAAGAATCCGAATCATTGAACGAAGAGAGAGACGACGACCACGAAAACGCCCCTGGAGATAACAGAATGTCAACAATTAGAAAGTTTACATTGCGTCTAAGCTAAAAAATAGGAAAATAAGCTTTCGTTAATTAAATGAAATAACATTGTACGTAATCTTCAATAAATCTTGAATGAATCCTTTAATAAAGTCTTGAAAAATGATCCCAAGATCAACAGCTGGTAGAATTTTGTGGCTTTATAGATTTTATCCATATCACATAACTTTGACTCAAGCTTTGATGCCAGATCTCCGCCGCAGACTCGAATTTTATAATTGGGCACAAGCAAGGATTAGTGAATAGCCTGAATTTTTCAGATACATAATGTTTTCGGACGAAGCTACATTTCGTATTCGTTGAATTTTCCATAGGTTGTGGGTTTTTGTACAACTCATGCAGATACTTGGCTAAATCATGAAGATTGTGAACGAACACTTGGCTGGACCACCGTCATCGGCATTATTCTGTCTGTAGCTGCGATAACACGAAAGGGAGTCATCATAGTTACACTTGACGAAAAACCCAACACTGTACGGTTTGTGACATTGATAGATCCGTTCGTGAGACTCTCAAAATCGGCGTACACAACGAACAGTACTGCGCACTCATTTTTAAAGTGTTCAAATTGTAAAAATTTATCTTTCCCATTGGGAAGCACAATTTTACATATATTCACATATTTACAGTCGATCTCGAGCGTTTTCAATCTCTGTTCAGTTCGAAAATAGTATTAGCAACGATCGCATATATACGAATTACATCTACGAAATGACAATTATCGATACATCAATCGAGATAAGTGCACTTTGTAAGGTATACTCGGACGTTCCATTTGCTCTTCGTTTACATCGGCGTTAACATCGATATAATAATTTTCCACTAGAAGACCGTTCACGTGCTTTTCTTTTTTCTCATCGGTGAAATGTTGCGGCAAAACCTCGTAGGACCCATTATTCAAATTTAAAAAGTACACGTTCACTGAAACGTCGTTTTGTTTTTTAAATTTCACGACTTCTTTCGGGTGTACCGGAAATGATAGATTTTAAAAATTATATTTATCTTGATGAGCAGTATAGGCAGTGACACGACATGCATTCTTTGCGACTGGATGTAACGTTGAACGAATGGCCCATTTGAAACATTCGTTGTCGTTGTTCTGCACATTCACACAGGCTCTCTTTCTTCTAATAGGTTCGAGCAATTCAACATAAGAACCAGCCCTCATAGGTTTATACTTGCTGATATACGAGTATACGGTTAAGTTTAATATAATACGAAAAGACCAACCCGAGTCTTGCTCTTAAAATTCTTCTGTGCTCTTACTGATTGGTTCTAAAACATTTTCAATGAACCACTCGTCTATGTCTGTAGTTAGATATATCGGTACTATCTTTGTATTGAAATGCTTCACATCAAGAATGCAGTCAAAAAGAATAATTGCTTTCATCGCAATTATTCTTTTTGACTGCATACTCGGCTTTTAGTACAGCATTCACTTTTAAAGAACTAAGTTTCTTCAAGGTCACCTTAATTTGAGCATGGAATAATGGTTTAGCATGTCTAAAAAACGTATTCAAATCCATATGTTTCAGATTGGTTATTACACCAGTCTTTATTCTACCTTTGAACGCACTATTGATGTCGTTCTAGCGAACTGTTGAGTCTTGAACTGGTAGTCTGGATTGACAACAGCCGGTGTAGTAGTAGTAGTACTAGCCGATTCGAGACCTTCACCAATTATATCCAAAATAATGAGAGGTTCGTATATCGACTGTTCGCTATGTTTGCTCACAACAGGTTTGGCAATCGATGAAGTGGCAATGGGGGGCTGTGCCAACAGCTTACTCTTGTATTCGTTTAGCAGATGTAAAACGCTTCTAATCATGCACATAGCTGCCTGCAGCTTCTGTATGCCAGCCACGATCAAGCTAGGCGAACGTGAAAGCTCATTAGCTTTGCGCAAAACCAATGAATCCAGTGTCAACCATCTTTCGATGTCTTCGACATTAGCACGACCAGCATTCGCCAGACGATGTGTGCGCAAACGAAACAAGGCTGTGTTCTTAAAAATCGAGGTCTGTCCGGAAAGTATCGGGCCTACGTTTATATCTTCGCGCCATAGTGTTAGAGCGACCTATACCGGACAGAAACGTCATCAGTAAAGCCTCACGAATCTATTGGTTACTTACTGATACCTGCCAGACGTATAGTTCATGCGCAGCATGTCTTTGTTTACAGTGCTTTTTTCGTTTTCATCGGATTTTGATATTGTCAAAAATGACTGAAAAACGAGATCAACGAATTTGCATCAAATTTTGCTTTCAACTCGGAAAAACGAGTTCGGAAACTATTGAAATTGATGCAAAAGGCCTTCGGAAGCGAGTGTATGAGCAAAACACGAATAAAAGAGTGGTATAAACGGTTCAAGGATGGTCGCACTTCTGTCGATAATGATTCTCGGTCTGGCCGACCCTCGACGACAAAAACCGCAGATAATATTGAGCGAGTGCGACTTGCAATCGAACAAGATCGTCGTATGACTGGGCGAGAACTAGAAGAAGACCTTGGGATACTAAAAACTATCATTTCAGAAATTTTAACCGAAAATTTAGGAATGAAACGCGTGTGTGCGAAATTAATCCCAAAATTACTCACAGCAGAGCAGAAGAACATTCGCTTATAAATCGCTCTGGACAATCTGGAAATGGTCACTAAAATGATAATAATGTGCTTAGAAAAGTTATTACAGGTGATGAATCATGGGTTTATGGTTATGATCCTGAAACAAAACAACAATCTTCACAGTGGAAGCATTCTGAATCACCAAGACCAAAAAAAGCACGTCAAAGTTGGAGCAATGTTAAGTCAATGTTGATTGTTTTTTTCAATTGTGAAGATGTTGTACATCACGAATATGCACCAACAGGTCAGACAATCAATAAAGAACACTACGTTTAAATTTTAAAACGTTTGCGTGATGCAGTAAGAAGAAAACGGCCACAATTTTAGGATAGTGGTGACTGGATTGTCCATCACGATAATGCGCCAGTGCATTGATCCAATCTTTTGCAGCAGCTTTTGAGCAAACACAGTATCGCATTGCTTCGACAACCTCCGTACAGTCCCGACATAGTCCCTTGTGACTTTTGGCTGTTTCCAAAAATAAAAAAACCACTTAAAGGACACCGATGCGATGACAAAACAACGGTTGAAAACAATGCAACGAGTGTACCTAAGGCTATCCCTAAAAGTGAGTTCCAGGACTGTTTTGAAAAGTGGAAACGTCGATGGAACCGTGTTATTCAATTAAGTGGGGATTACTTTGAAGGATGCCACCCACCAGATGATAAAGAATAACGCTAGCACGAAAATATAAAGGTAGGCCCGATACTTTCCGGACAGACTTCGTACTGAGCCATGAGGCTAATTACTCAACTGAGTAGATTTGACAAATCCATCGCGTTATATTCACTACTCGTCGATGCTGATTGGTTGGAAAAAGTATGGAGGGGTGAACGATTGTGATTTATCGAAAAATTATAGTGGGTATCTACAAGTGCAAACTCAACATAAAAAGGCTATTGATGCAGTCGTCGTCGATTCCTCAGTTACTACGATAGATTTTGTTGTAGACGTACAGGGTTTCACAACTACCTTGAACCAATTCGTATTCAAGGAGTTTGCTGTTTGTCCTCTGGAAGAAAATCCAACTTCATCGGTGCTTCTGTTTAAACCACCTTACCTATGGGAATGGTTATTAAAGAAAAATCAGTGCGAAAACCGATTGTTAGCGAGAAATTTTCATGGTATTCCGTTGGAATCTGGCAATTTATCGTACGACGACATTGGAAAAATAATGAAAATATCACTTTTACAACTCGTAGGGAATTGAATCAACGGTCTATACGAGTCGCGACATTTAAAACTGTCACATATACGTACTGATTTTAGAGACATATTTTTATTGTTGTTTTTTAATAACGATATTTCAACTATTTTAATTAAGAAGAAGTTACCTGTCCTTTCTGTTAAATTTAATATTTCACATAAGTACTGTAACGGGGTAAAACCGTTTAATTATTATATTCGCGCGATTATATTAAAAGGACACGCGTAATTATCAATGCTCATTACTTATCCGGGAGAGCACGAGAAAGTATGCGTCAGTCAACCACTAATCGTTAATAACCTATACTAAAATGGGAGTGAGTGGAAGCTATAAGATATGAGAGACTCAAAGAAAACACTTGTTAGTAATATAAATTGGATGTTTTATTATCCCTCAAAATCTACAAAAGGTCGGCCCGCGCGTTTGTTTACATGAACGCTCGCTCGTCGACAACACGCTTTGCCGGTACGCTCGCTGCTCTTTGTTATTAGAGCCGTTGCATGCACGCATCGAATGTTAGCATCAAATTATTATTCTACGCTCGCGATCGCGAAATTAAGCTGGCCAGCTTACCTTCTACTTGCAGGCGATCGGAGAAAACCACGACAAGTCGCACAGCACGAAACAGTTGTTTATTGTTTTTATTGTTCGCGGGTCGCGAATGCGCGCACACACTGGTTTCGCCCTCGATGGCGAAACCTCACACACCCTCTCTCTCTTTCCGACCTCAAACTCGTAGCTGGGTAGCACCTTGGCGGCTGCAATTCTGGATCACTGGCTGTTGCTTTTTCGATGCGTGTAGACGTCAAGGGCACGTGAATCGTTAGTTGCGGTAGCGTAAGCGGACGGACACTATGATGGTCTAGGCTTCACTGGTTCAAATTCTGTCGCGCGTTCCGTCTGCTCGCGTGCCGAATTCCTTCGTTACCTATTTTGTCCCCCCGGGAGGTGCTGCCCTCACAGACAGCAATTAAGTTAAATAATCAGCTCTAATTTGACGTTTACCGTCACAGCCCCCTTCCAGTCTGGCCCTAGAGGGTCCTCGACGATAATTCTATTAGCGCTGTTCTTTCCGAGGAGGAAAAGAGAGAGGATAATAAAGGATTATAGTCCACGTGATGTTTACTTCCATCTTTATTCACCGGGTAGTATAACGGTTGCCCTGCCCACGAGGGCAGGGGAAGGTCACCTGGCTGGTCTCCCGGGTTATTCTGCGCCCTGGTCATCCAATGGATGATGTCGGGGCCTTCAGCGGGATAGATCCCGCTGGGGGTCCGGGTAGCGGCGTGGTATCGCCGTGCGCGATACCGGGAGTCGTCGACGGTATCGCGGTAGGGTCCGCCGTCGGGAGTTCTTCGATGAGCACGGATGACGAGGTCTCGTGAGCTCGCACCCGTGCTTGCTCCACCTCTTCTCTTCGGGCACTTATAAGGTGCAAGGCGGCATGTACCACCCCTTCAATGGCGGGACCCATGTCCAGGTCGATGAGGGCGGCTGCCGCTTGCTCGAATTGTTCGAGCTTGATCTGCATCCTGTAATTATCCAGCGAGTTAGTATCCTGAATAGTTTAGGATATCGAAGGTGGGCGCCTGTTCGGCTGCCCAGAGCCTTCGTCGCCGGAGTCGAAGGTGGGGTCCTTGGCGTCGGTCTCCCAGGTCCTTCGTTCGCCGTGTATCATGCATTCACGGTTGTCGCTTTCGGTGGTCTGCCCCTCTTCCTCTTCACGATGATGGGAGGAGGGGCTCGTGTTGTTTGTCGATGTTGTGTAGTGTGTGTAGTTTGCGCGGACTTACGAGGTCTTCCTCGTGGGCGCTTCGATTACGGCGAGTACGGCGAGGTGATTTCGGAGTTGTCGCATCGTCATTTCGGAATGTATTATCTGAAGTGTCGGCGCTCCCGTTTCCGTGTATCGATGTATCGCTCGCATTGGGCGGGACGCTTATCGCCTTGGTTCCCTCGGCGGTAGAGGTCTCGTCGTCATCTCGCGTTCGGGTCCCATTTTCCGGTATGTCGTCGTCTCGTCCATAATAGGGTTTGAGGTCCTTAGCGTGTATTAGCTCCGTGACCTCCTCCTGTTGGTTGGCGAGGCGATATGAGTTGGCACCGAGTACTTTCGTGACGATAAAGGGGCCGATGAATTTGGGTGCTAGTTTCGCGGAAATGCCCTGCGCCGCGCAGGACAGTTTGCGATTCTTTTTCCACACCCAATCACCTTCTTCAAACCTGTGGTCCCTGTGCTTGGCATTGTAGTACTTGGACTGCCTCAGGGACTCATCCGAGGCGCTCTCGTGAGCTTGCTGAATGGCGGAACGGCTATTCTGCATGTGCTCGTTCCATTGCCCGATTCGAAGCAAACTCTCTTCTTGCTCGGCGAGCTCGTCCATCCGTTTCCGGAGAGTATTCGGGGCTCCCGGTTGTCTGCCGTAATTGAGCATGGCCGGACTAACCCCGGTGGAACTATGGACCGCCGTATTCAACGCGAACATGAGTTCCGGTAGCGCTCGGTCCCATTCCCTATGATTCCCCTGCAGATACGACGTTATCATCGTCTTCAAGGTGCGGTTAACCCTTTCCGTAGGATTAGCCTGCGGGGTATAGGTTGGGGTGAAGGTCCGTTTTATCCCCTGATCTCTCAGGTACCCGCCCACCAACTAATTGCGGAACTCGGTGCCGTTGTCGGACAAGAAGATCTTTGGCGTGCCGAAACGTAGGATTATTCGTTCCCGAAGTTCCTTCACGATCGTCTTGCCGTTAGCACTACGTATGGGTACACATTCGACCCATCGTGTGAATACGTCGATGAATACCAGGACGTATTCGTGCCCTCGTGGGCTCTTCGGAAAAGGTCCGGCGATGTCGCCCGCGACCACTTGCCAAGGCATAGACCATGTTCGGTCCTGCATGAGCCCGCGCGGCGGTCGCTGCTCGACCTTGCACTG
Organism: Phymastichus coffea; assembly: GCF_024137745.1. Lineage (NCBI taxonomy): Eukaryota > Metazoa > Arthropoda > Insecta > Hymenoptera > Eulophidae > Phymastichus > Phymastichus coffea. Next base: position 268,111 of record NW_026706838.1, read on the forward strand.
TTGGCAGACCTGGCACTTTTGGACGTATCCCTTCACATCCGCGTACATTCCCGGCCAATAATAGGACTGGGCGACGCGGGCGAAGGTCTACTCACGTCCTAAGTGTCCTGCCGTCTCTAGGTCATGGTTTTCGAACAACACCGCTTTGCGTTCTTCCGGGGGCACGACGAGTTTCCATTCGTCGCCATATCGATCTCCTCCTTGATGATCGTAATTCGGCTTTCGGTGATACATCACCCGGCCGACAACCTTCCAATTCGGGTATTGTTCTGGTTGGCTCTCGACGCGTCGGAATTGATCCGTGTACCAGGCGCTATCCCTTGGCTTCGGCTGGTTCATTGAGCCAACCTCTGCCCTCGTGGGCTCGAAAGCGCGTGATAAGGCGTCGGGCAATACATTGTCTGCCCCCTTTCAATATTCGATCTCGAAAGTATGGCCTTGAAGTTGTAAGGCCCATCGGGCGAGACGTCCAATTGGATTCTTCAGGTTGTATAGCCATTTCAGGCTATTGTGATCAGTTACCACCCTGAAAGGGGACGCTTCTATGTATGGGCGAAACTTCTGGATGGCCCACACGACCGTCAAGCATTCGCGCTCCGTAGCTGAGTAGTTTTGCTCAGCCGGATTAAGGACTCTGCTAGCGTACTCTATGATTCGGTCGTCGTCTCCTGCTTTTTGTATCAGGACGGCCCCGATTCCGGTAGCGCTAGCATCTGTCTCCAGCACGTATTGCCCATCGGGTTCCGGTAATCCCAGGCATGGTGCGGACATCATGAGTGCCTTAATTTTGGCTAAGGCTTGTTCCTGTTCTTCTCCCCACACATATTCGCTCCTTTTTCCTGTTAACCTCGTTAACGGTTGAGCGTGTGTGGCGAAGTCGGTCAAAAATCTGCGGTACCATGAAGCAACCCCCAGGAAGGTGCGCAGCTGTCGCACGTTTCCTGGTCGTGGGTACTCCATGATAGAGCGCACCTTTTCAGGATCTGGCTTGATCCCCTCGCGGTTGATCAGCAGCGTGTTATCGTCTGGATCAAGTACCGCTCTGAACAACCTGATGAAATTCACTCCTAAAATACATTCTTCGACGAGGGTAGGGAGAATGGCTACTCTCGTCGGCATCGTCAACCCTCCCACGGTGAACGGTAGCATGGCGTGACCGACGATCGTTAACTTACGACCGTCTGGTAATCCTGCTGTTCCCGCGTGGGTGGTGTCCAATCTGACGCCCAGCACGGACGCTATTTGAAGAGCATTACTACCCATGGCTGTGGTGGAAGCTCCCGGATCATAGAGGGCCCGTATTTGGAAGTCCCCTATCTTCACCGGTAGCCACCAACGCGTCTCTTGTTCCGGGGAATATCGGGAAACAGCTTCGACGGCTCCACAGCTTTGCTCTTTATTCGTTATAGCGCTAACCATTGTGCTCTTGCGTGGTCGAGTGACGTTACTTGTCGTCCGAGCTCCTTTGGTTCGGACGATCGGAGTTTCCATGAGGTTCTTCTTCGACGGTTTATCTGCCTTAGCCCGTGCCACCGAGGGCGTGTGCGATCCGTACGTCACCGCCTCGGCTGGTCTAGGGTCTTTGGCTTTACCAGCGTCGTAACCCTTCTTCTCCGAGCGCACTCTTCCGCCACGCTTGTCTTTGGCGTCAGCAAGGGAGTTCTCGTTCTCGACGCCCAACACGCTCGCTTCTAACGGTGCGGGCTGTGTTGGCGGAGGCCGCGAGATCTCTTCGACGGGGTTTGGGTTACTGGATGAAGGAGTGGGATCAACCCCACCTGTCCACTCCTTTGCTCGTTTCCCTTATTACACTGGGGATAGAACTTCCTATAGTAACCCAGTAGGCCGCACTCGGCACATTTGATCGGCCCTGAGAACTCTCTTCTTTGTTTTCGGGGAGTCTCCGGCCTTTTAGTTCGGTCTTCGGAAGTCGAGCTTTTGTCGGCGCGGTTATTCTTCATTTCCGCCGATATTTCCTTAAGGGACAACAGCATTTGGTTGAATACGTCAATGGGTAGAACCTTCTTCTCGCCATCGACGGATTCCAGACTCGGATTAGGTGCCGCCCCCGGGGGCGTCGCACATTGGTCTGATTTCAAGCGTTGGGAAAAAAATTTTGCTCGAGCTGCTGTTGCAAGCTAGGGACTTGGGGTTGGGCTTAAATTGAAGCTTACGACAAAACGAAGAGATTAGGCTACCGCTTTTTTGTTTATACGTACTAAGGGCAAGTCGGCAAGTACCTGAAGTCAGGCGGTTTTGCACAAAATACAAAAAAATCGAACGATTTGACTGGTTATCACGAACGGATAATTAGATGGAAAACGAAAAGTATATAATACTTCCTGGTATCATTTCTTACGTATTTTTGTCCGTAGAACACGATTCCATCGTTTAATTGCAGTTTTGACACCAAGAAATACTTTATTTTTAGCTTTTTGAAAAAAAAATCCAAAAAATCGATAAAAAATTTTAAAAAAATACTTTTATTTTACTCTTTCTACTTGGGAAAACTCCGAGAAAAATACATCTTGCACTCCGAAATTAATGTATTTTTGTCCGCTGAACACGAATTTGTACTTTATTTGAGGCTAGGAGGTGAGTAACTGCTTCATTTCTAGATTTTTTCGAAAAAAAGGGAAAAAAACGCGAAACATGATGATAAAAACTTTCGTTTTCCTCGATTTGCTACAAGAAACTCTGGGAAAAATACATCTCGCACCTCAAAATTAGTGTATTTTTGTGCGCTGAACACGAATCTGTACTTTATTTGAGGCTAGGAGGTGAGTAACTGCCTCATTTTGAGCTTTTACTTGAATTTAACGAAAATATTGTTAAAAAGTTTAAAATGAATCTACGTAAATTTGTTATATTTCTATGAATTCAAGTTATTATTTTAATAAGTTTCTTCATCCACTGCATCTTTTTTCAAAGTAGGAATAAAGTTCGAACTGCGAAATTAGTATCAACTCGAGCTTGGATTCAAAAAGAAATGTAATATTTTATCTCGAAAGAAAAAAGAAATTTGCGATACACTCGAGTGGCTTTACAATTTTGAAAGGGGTAACTTCCGAAACGTTTTCTTTCACGTATATTTGAGCTTACTTAGAACGTTTTTGAACTTTGATACAAACTATAACGGCGAAAATATAATTGATTCTAGCGTTTTATACGAAAATAAGCGAATATCCATATAAATACATAAATAAATACAAGCAAACAAAGTTTCAATGAAATCATGAGAATGGTTGTTCGGAAAAGCTATCTCATTTACTTAGTCTAGTTATTATAATATAATTTATTTGTTTAATTGCTTAATTGATTAACTTTATTTATAATAAACCAATATTTAGAATTTTTATAACATATTTTACAAAATTTGTAAAATTCATAAATCATAATATATGTTTTCTCTATAACTGAATAATCACATTTTTAACTAAATAGAATCTTAATAATACTGCCATTTTAAACATAAAAAGAAAATACACTTTGTATTCATAAAACAAAAAAACAAGTTTTGGTTGCCTTGCACTTTTAGCCGTAATATTATTTATTTAAATAAAGTAAGCGTTTCATGTCTGCAGTCAGTTCTTCTCTTGATTCTTCGCAAATTTCGGCTTCAGACAGTGTCACTGGATCGGATGCGATTAAGAGTCTATTAAAAATATCTCTGTTGTTTTCAGTCCTATAAAATTAATTTAATTTTTATTTAAAACGATTTAAATCAGTATAAAAATAATGTTTTAGTATATTTTTCCCTAACGTAATATTTTTTTGCATTTATGTTCTTGAATTAATTATTCGATTTTCAAACAGAACCGTTTAAAAAATAATCTATTTCTTTTTGTAAAAAATTCTACTTCTCTAGAATCAATCTATTTCTTTCGATAAAAAAAACTATGCACACTTAAGTACCTTGATGATCTGCGACTGAAGTGGGCTCTGTATTCTTTGATCAGTTTGTTGCAACTCTCCTGGGCTTCTTCAGAGTACATACCGATTGGCAGATCAAATTGATCAATTATACAGTGACTGTATACATAGCGTGCAAGGCGGGTGGTATGTAATACCAGCTGTACTTTTCCTTGTAGATATTGGCTGCTGTATCACAGTAATTTTTGTAAGCAGTAATACGGACTCTTTTTTTTGAATTAAGAACTCCCAAGATAACATAGAACATTTTCAGCAATTGTGCATCAAATCCTAAACAAACAATTAAAATGATATACATTTAATTTTGAGCACATTTGACATGAAAATAAAATGTGTACTAAAGTTTTGAATATAGCTATACTATACTACAGATACTAACTTACTATATTGCTACAATATATATATATTTTTTGGTCAGAATAATGAATATGTATTTAATATTTTACAACAAGAATAATTAATATTAATAGAAAATAAATTAATCTGATAAATTTTTCCCATACCTGTTATACGAGCAACTTCTTTATGGTTTCTAAAGAAAATTCTGGCAGTATTGCCGTTATTCGAGCTACCACAACCTTGCTTGGGTTGATCCACATCAAGATTGAGTGAACGTTTTAACTCTTTTTGTATAGCTTTTTGGCGTAGTCGAACTTCTTCTTGATCTTCGCTTTTAACCTACATACATATTAATACTTAAATTTATAATCAAGATTATTATTATTATTTTAAACAACAATAATTGTTTAACGCACTTGCCACTTTTTTATGATTAAACGATATGAGATGTGTAAAACACAATCAAGCAATCTTATCCAGGCGTGTAAAATAGGTAAACCCAATTGTAAAGACTCATCGTCTACATGTTGAGTCCTACATTTGTCCAAATTATTTAAAAATGAGATGGTTAATCCACAAATGTTGCAAGCCATACTAGATGTGCCTGTAATATAATTACGAACCTAAAATTTGTTATTATAAATTAATATCCTTGAAATTATAGATATATAAATCGTTTAAACTGCAATAATATGCCTCAATTTTTATATGACAAACGCACGCAATAATTTATTTTTAATGTATCAATTTTATCTTCCTTACTCACCTTTCCATCAATCATAGATATTACAATTTTGTACGAAACTGTGTATCCCGGTAAAACTAAATTCTGTAAGTTGCGGATCTGTTCATCCAAATACTGTTTTTCACAAAGTGTAGTTTCTCGTGTTTCTTTAACATATTCAAGTTTCACCGGTCTACACAAACGAGTGCTGTTTGGTGTTTAGTTTATCCATACTTGCTCACCATTCACTTCGCCTAAAGCCAATGGAACAATTGATGTAAATAATACGTGGTCATCACAATGATTTTCATCAACCCACTTTTGCCGATGTGGCTCAACTCTTGTTCCATCATAGCCAGCTTTTAGTATGAGCTCCAATTTAACATTATCAAGCGCATCAAACTCTGCGCGATTCGGCATATCAATACTTAAAGTGCGTAGCAGTCGTATGGTGGTATGGTTTAGCAAATCTTGTAGTGGGACTTCACACTTTTTCTCAGTTGCAAAAATGTTTTGGGGATAAAAATTTTGTTTTTCTTGCAACACCTATTAAAATTAATTATAAAAGTGATTGATTTAGTAATAAGGAAAATATCAATTTAGCAGTAGCTTTCTTCTTTAAAATCGGACAGAATTTTAAATTTAAAATACATTAGCACAATTGAGTTTAAGATATTATTGTGTCCAAAATACTTTTAGAAAAGAAAGCTCGAGTAACAAAGTTTTTGAATGGCAAAATTAAAATATTTTATGTTAGAATATCTTGCACATACTATCATAGTAGCTATCATACATTTGTATTTACTTGAAAAGAGATTACTTAAACGAATGATTAAATAAAATAATAAATTGATGCCTAAAATAGTTGTACGAATCAATGAGTTTTTACGCATGAATAAACTTAAATGTTCAAAAAATTATTTAAAAAGGCTGAACTTTCTAAATGACAGTGTTTATGAAGCAGTAATAAAAAATGTTAGTTAATACATATGTATTTTCAAAGAATTTTTGATCTAAAAATAAAAGAAAACAAGTTTTGAATAAATCGTAGTAATAATTGATATTTATATCATAAAAATATATTTCAATAAAAAAAATATCTATGCTACTATAGCGAAAGAGAGGGGAACAAGTGTGAACGCGCGCGTAATACGTCTGTAGAGATACAAAGGCTAACACATGAGCAGTATGACGTAATAAACAATATACAAGAAAATTTTACGCCCCGACTTGCATTATATACGCACTGTTTTTTTTACCTCCCGTTAGCACGCGTTATCTCTCTCTTTCTTTAATGAGCATACAGTAGGAATATCAGTAGATATACATACAAAGAATATATACTTTGTGAAAAATTCTTAGATTTCGTCGAGCTTTTTAAAGAAATATACTATTTAATATCACAAAAAAATGTATGAATAATTTTCAAATTTCAAAGAAGTTTGTAATCTAAAGGTTCTCAGTAAAAGTCACTGAGTGCTTTGACGAAACATAAATTATCTGATTGTAATCGAATGATAAGAGTTAAGATAGAAAACCATCTATATATAAGATATTTACCTTGTGGTAGCCGGGTACAGTTTTTGAATCGACAGACTTTAATTTTGATTGTAAAGTAATTGTATTGATTGTAAACTTTGCGTTCGATATCAGACTCACAGTTTCTTCAGTTGACAATGATTGGTCGAATTTGGTCCCTTTGATTTTTTTCAGTAACTGACTTGATCTCTCTGGATCAAGTATTATGTCCAAGAGCTTGGCACCATTGATGTTACCGTCTTCAATTAATTTATCCTTACACCCAGCAACGAAAAAATTTTCAGAAGTTTCATTCTCGACTTTTCGCCTAAGTTTTTTCTGAGTTGGTTTAGAAACTTCGTTGTACATCGACATATCAGCACTTGGTCGACCTCTTTTCGCAGCTTCTAAAAAATTAATAATTATTTTTGTAAATTTAATTTTATAAAATATATCGTGGTTTTATTATAAAATACCTTATCATATTATATTTTATTTAGAAAAATAGAAATTTAAGCAATCAAGATATGTAATACACGTGTAACGTCGGGCCGTTTATTAGAAATAAATTTTTTTTTCCTCATGTACTTTTGTGTAGCTTAAATTTTAACTCGGTAAACTAGCGAAGGAGAGCCTTCAGCTGAAGCAGCTGGAGGACACGTGAAAATAGTCGTCCCTTTATCGCGCGCTTTCCGATGTTTACCTCGCACGATCATAAAGTTTTTTGAGTAGGTTTAGATAAAGAGTAAAGGAGCCGCGGAATTCCACCTGCATCCTGTTACTCGATTTCACCCAAAAGATTTCCACTTTTAGAAGTCAAAACTTTTGCTATAAAAAAAAAAACCTTAATAACTAATTTTACATAAATGAATCGGGAAAATAACAGCATGATAGGAAAATTTCGCAGCTTCTTGAAACCTCCCACACACTTTTTGATTAGAAATATAGTTGCCGCGCAATCATTGAAAATAACTCGAAGTTTTAAAATTACAAATTAGAAAAATGAGGTAAATAGTCGAAAACAGTTACTTGAACGAATTTTAGCAAATCAGTTATTCCAGTCCACAATTAAATAATACCCTTTTTTCGTTCGAATTTATTTAAACAACGAAGTGAGTTAATTAATTAAGTTACCAATTGTAAACATGTAGGATCAACAGATTTTCGCGTAAAATATATTAAATAATAAGGAACTTGCGTTATTTTTAAGAATTAATTGTAATAATTTTATATAATAAATAACTTAATAATTATAAGAGAAACTGTACTAAAAATGGTACTTGGAGAGTCATCTAGCGAGATAAGGCCCAAACTCTTGAACGCGCGCCCCCAATTCTCACCACGCCCCCGAACCAATTAGGGCCCGAAATCCGAAAGAGAAAAGGAGGGAAAATCTCGGTTGGCCAATTACAATTCACTGGCATTTCCACTCTTCCCAAATTTCGAGGGACTGAAAGAGGGATTTTCCTCCCAACCACCCCCAGGGTTTAAAAGGGCATGCGCAAGCGAAAATCGCTCTCTCACGCTCCCACGCTCCACACAAGGTTTTAAGTGCAACTCATTGACCAAGTGCCAGGTCCAGATTGACTTCTCCAGTACCAGTTAACTAAATAAAAGAAAAGTAAGTTGAAACAAAATTTTATTCACTATCTCTCCTTTTCCTCTTCTTGTTAGAGTAGCTGATCGAAACTCGTGAAAAATAGGTCTTCGAAAAAGTATTTCAGCAGGAATTGGGATACTTTTTCAATAAGACAGTCGCGCCGTTAAACTAAAATAAAATACTTTTTATGTGATAATTCCGGCAAGGTTTGGGATTTTCACATCCAAGTCCCGATTCCATTGGACCCTGGTGTTTGATGGAAGGCTTGTAGTCCAGTTTAATTTTTTCACTCTTTTTACGCGAAACGCGAAGTAGAAAAGCTCTAATTCTCCAATCGCTCGTCCCGGTTTAAGCGTACGCACGCAAACCAAATAGAGCGCCTGAGATTACGTCCACCTCAGACGTACCTGAGATAGTGACCCGGATGTCACATAAAATTTTTGGAGGCCCCGGAGGGATAAGTTGGAGAAAAAGAGCTTTATAGGGTACTAACAACCTCATACTTTCCTGTCTTCTTTTTCTTGTATAGAAAATTACGGATTTGAAAAAGTAACGGATTTAATACAAATTAACGAAATTGAAAAAAAATCAACGAGCTCGAAATAAAAACAAAGTATTCGAAATAAATTAACGAATTTGAAAAATATAAAAAAAAAAAAAATTTTTGAAATAAAATAACGAATTTGATAAATATATAAAAAATTCGAAACAAATTAACGAATTTGAAAAATATAAAAAAAAAATTTTTGAAATAAAATAACGAATTTTATAAATATATAAAAAAATTCGAAATAAATTAACGAATTTGAAAAATATAAAAAAAAAAAAAAATTTTTTTTTTAAATAAAGTAACATATTTGATAAAAATATAAAAAAATTCGAAATAAAGTAACGAATTTGAAAAATATAACAAATTTGAAATAAAATAACGAGGTAGCAAAAATTGAGAAGTTGCAAAGATTTAATTAATAAAATAAATCAAAAGCGAAAAATTAGAGAAAATTATCACGTATTAAATAAAATAAAAAATTTTTTAGTGAAATCTAACCTTTTTTTTTTTTCTTCTTTTCTCTTCTGCCTCCTGTTATGCCTCCCTTTGTAGAATTTAGCGGTGTTTCGTACGATTTAATAGAAACGGTAGACCAAGTTGTAGAAGATATTTCAACAATTAGAGAAAGTCAGGACGCGGTAATAAGTCGGGTAAATAATCATAGTAACGATATCGCGAAAATAAATCAGAACGGTCGTAGTTTAAGTGCACGTGTTACGGAATTAGAGCTAGAAAATAAGAATAGAATTTACCAGATAGCTAGTTTAGGACATCTCTGCGTCAACCTTATTGAATCTAACACAGCCTTAAAAAAGGAAATAAAAAAACTTAGGAAGTGATCAGGAATTAAAGATAAATTAATCTCCAAAACCGCAATTTCGAATAAAGTTTTAACCGCAAAAATCGCGAAGTTAACCTTAAAATTAGAAAATTTAAAATTATAAAATAATATTATTAATTAATTAATTTAAAATATTTTTAACATAGTAATCTTATTAGTTAAACCTGAAAAAAATAAGGAAACTTAAGATAGTGTTAGTTTTTCGTTTGTATTTTGACTAAGCGTGATAATTAATAATTTTTTTTTTTTTTTCCTTTCTTTTGCCTGTTCAATTTTAGTGAACGCAGAAAACCGGCCCATTAGAAAGAAATTGACTAAGTGTCAACGCAGAAGGTTAGCGAGGGAGATCCAAAAACATCCCGACGCTCTACCAAAACACATTTATGAGGCCGAAAGAAAAAAACAGTTTCAAATAAATAGGGAAAGAAGAGACTTAGACCTGCGGATAAAGACCTTGTTAGCCGACAACAAACCATTCAGCTGCAAACACGGGAACGACCCGTATTACTGCAGGCTTTGCGTGCAGACGTTCGAAAAATTAGGGCCTATCCCTAAGAAAGTAATAACCCCACCGAGTCTGCAAGAGCCGGAACAAATTAATAAACAAAATTGTGGAAAAAGGGACCCAAACAGGTTATATAAAAAACTATTTGCTCCAGATAAAAAAATATTGAAAAAAATAAATCAACACAAAGAAGAAAGGAAGAAAACAGAAGAAAACAGAAAAAGGGAAGAAGATAGAGCGAAGGAAATAGAAGAGCTAGAAAAGAAAATAAAATTAAAAGAAAAAGAAATAAAAGCAATTTTAAAAAATTTATAACTTATTTTGTCTTTTTTTAAAAAAATATATTTTAGTTAAAATAATAAATTGGTGTTATTTTTTTTTTTCTTTCTCTCTCTATTCCCCTATAAAATTATAAAATATTTTTTCCTCTCTTAATGAATAATAAAGAACCGGGTGATAAACGATTGACGCGTAGCCAAGCCCGAAATCCGTCTACATCTTGGACGGTAGGTATTGGTTCTGGGCGGCTTAGGCATTCCGACGAATTTCAACAGAAGAAATCTGACGAGAAAGGAACCATAAACCCAAAATCTAACATAGGCGATAACTTATACCCTGACCTAGATAAGTTAAAAAAATTTAACGAAGAATTAGATAGTCTAAAAATAAATAACGAATTGGAAGGGCTAATAGGGAGGTCAGCTCCAAATAGTCAATCAGGATCTAGTGAAGATTTAGACAACGTCACTATAGAAATCAGCGACGAGGTTTTAAATAAGTCCATACGCGAAAATCACGGCATAAAATCAAACTCGGATAAAATGGATCAAGAAATTCAAAGGACCATGAAGCAAACCATCCAATTGAAAGATGCCTTAAACGTTGTACCCAACTTCAATGGAAACCCTAACCAATGGGTACCATTTACAGAAGGTTGTAGGGAAGCTTTAAATATGCTGCCCTCAAAATGCGAAGAAGATCTAGTAAAATTAATAAAAGGTAAACTAGAAGGCGAGGCCAGATCAACAATGGTTGGCATCAATTTTAAAACCATTAACGAACTTATATCTCATTTAGCTGATATCTTCGCGCCACCTCAAACCATGAATCAATTATTAGGAGAATTAGGAAATGAATATCAGAAAGATAATGAAAAAGTCTTAACGTACGCTAATAGAATTCGCCTATTAACCACTAGGATAATAGATGCAAAAAAGAGACAAGACAATACCGATTCTATAAACATCGATGAGAAAAATGCTTTAGAAGAAAATGCATTTATATGTTTTAAACGAGGATTAAAGCCAGAAATAAAAATAAATCTCCCACCAGGGATTACTGCCACTAATGCCTTAAAGGAAGCCATCAAAGTAGAAAAAGAATTAGAATTACAAAGAAATCTAAGAGGAAAAATTAACTACACTTCAGATTATCTACAACCAAAGAAAAATGTAAGAATATGCCAAATTTGTGAAGAACACGGACATGAAGCTTTAAACTGCAACACGCTCGTGAACAAACAAAAATTATGTAATTTCTGTAATAAAACAGGTCACGATACAAATAATTGCTTTGCTAAAATTAGGTTAGATAACCTAACTTGTCAAATATGCGGAAAAAAAGGACATAATGCACGCGAATGTAAATCGAGATTACAATGCCAAATTTGCAAAAAGATGGGACACGCTGCTAAAGAGTGTAGGAATAGAATTAGGACACAGGCTATACATGAAATAAAATGCCAATTATGCAATAATTTGGGGGACAGTGCTCAAAGTTGTCGAGATATAGAAAGGACACAAGTAAATAGCGAAATCGTATGTCAACTTTGCAATAACAGAGGACATACTGCAAAAGACTGTAAAACAAAAACTCCCAATTTTAACAATAATCAATTTCTAGCTAGTCAACCTTCTTTTAATAGATTTGATAAATCCAAAATAGAATGCCTTTTTTGTAAAAAACGCGGGCACATAATGGCTGATTGCTATAGGAAGAAATGGGTCGATGGTCAGAACCAGGGAAACGACAAGCCGTCCTCTGTAATTCCGACACAGAGGACGAATATGACTCGGATAGACAACAGCGAAGAATCAGAGGATGTTCGACTATTCCCATAAAAAATCAACCTCGATTTGCCGCCAAAGTACCCATAATAAGTGTCAGTTTTTTTGGAACTATATATGATACAATGTTAGACAGCGGATCAGAAGTTAATATTATGAAGATTGAAGTATTACAACAATATTTAGAATACGTAGACATGACTAAGCGACACACATTGAAAGGTATTGGTCTAGAAAGTTTCCAAACCATGGGAGTAATTACTCTCTATGTGTATGGAAGGGAAACTGAATTTTTAATAGTTGAGAATGATTTCCCAATTCCCTGTGATATAGTGATAGGAGCAAGTTATCTGTCATCCAACAAAATAATTCTTGATTTCGAAACCAGACAGTTTATCCTACCAGATAGAACAATAAATTTCAAAGAAATCAAAGATTTACTTTATACTGGTATTTGCTGCATGTATAATGTTAAAGATGAATCAAAAATAGACCGAGTTATTCCAAGAATCGAGGTAAAGAATCCACCCACTGGCTCGAAGGAATATTTCTTAATAGACACAGGATCAGAATGTAATTTGATTAAAAAAGGATTATTACCACCTGGTAATAGTATTGACGATTCACTCATCATTAACCTAAAAGGAATAGGTAGAAATATGCAACTAACTCTGGGAATAACCGAAATTAAGCTTTTCGATACGGATACAATTTTCCATGTAGTCGAGGATAATTTTGAAATGATTCATGCTGGAATATTAGGTGCCGTATTTTTTGAAGACAGTAAAGCAAGAATAAACTTCAAAGATAATACTTTTGAAGTTAAAAATTTCCTAGCGCCATTAATCATAGAAACATTGGACAAGAAACTTACACAGGCAGAATTCGATAAACTATTACAGGAATTAATCCCTATGGAAGTACCTAGTTTCGCAGTACGCCATGTGTTTAATATATCTCAGAGTGAAATCTTTCAAGACCTTAACATTGAAGAATTTGACGATGTCGATTTTAACATAGCTGAGTTATACATCGAAGAAGAAACAAACGATGTTGAGAAAAAAATAGAAGATCATCTAGAATTGAGTCATTTAGATAACACAGAAAAAGAATATGTAATAGACTTGGTTAATAAAGTCGCCGATGTTTTTTACTTGCCTGGAGACAAACTACCAGGTACTGAATTAGTAATGCATGAAATACATACTGTTGATGACATACCCGTGAATTGTAAACAATACCAGTTCCCACATGCAATGAAAGATAAGCTTAATTATCATATTGACAAATTATTGAAAGCTGGTATCATTAAAGAATCTAATTCACCGTATAATATACCTGTATGGATAGTTCCAAAAGCTACAGATCCAAACGGCAGAATGGTACTCGACATGAGAGGGCTTAACGAAAAAACCGTAGCAGATTCTTATCCTATTCCAAATATCACACAGATATTTGACCAAGTAGGAGGAGCTAAGTTTTATTCCGTGCTTGATCTCGCAATGGGATTCTATCAAATTAAGATGCACCCAAAAGACGCTCATAAAACAGCGTTTAGTACCCCTTTTGGTCATTACGAATTTGTCCGCATGCCATTTGGTTTAAAGAATGCACCTGCAACCTTCCAACGGCTTATGGATACTTTATTACGCGGACTACAAGGCCTCGATTTGTTTGTTTACCTAGATGACATAGTCATTTATGCTAACAATATTGAAGAACACGATCGGAAGTTTAAGTTACTAGTCGAACGGTTAAGAGAAGCAAAACTGAAGTTACAAATTAATAAATGTAAATTCCTCATGCGAAAAGTCAGCTACTTAGGGCACCTTATAAGTGAGGATGGTCTAGAAGTAGATCCCAAGAAGGTTGAAGCCGTACAAAAATTCCCAAGACCAAAAACCGTTAAAAACGTCCGCCAATTCTTAGGACTAGCTGGGTACTATAGGCGCTTTATCAAAGACTTTGCCAAGATAGCTAAACCATTAACTAAATTATTACAAAAGGATATAAAGTTCGAATGGAATGAGAAAGCCGAAAAGGCGTTTATTGAATTGAAAGAGATGTTATGTAATGCACCTCTTTTACAATTCCCTGATTTGTCCAAAGGGTATAACATACGTACCGATGCCTCTGGCACTGCTATCGCTGGAATATTATCCCAAGGCCCGATCGGATCCGACCGTCCTATTGCATATTTTTCTAGAGTTCTGCGTGGATCAGAGCTAAACTATGAAGTATATGAAAAGGAAGCCTTAGCGATCATACAGAGTGTCAAAGCTTTCAAATCCTATGTATATGACCGGCCTATCCAAATTATTACCGATCATCAGCCATTAGTTTGGTTTGAAACAGCAGATTTAAACACGCGAGTACAAAAATGGCGATTTTGGTTATCACAATTTAAGTATAAAATAATTTACACCAAAGGAAAATCTAATGCCGCAGCAGATGCACTCTCAAGAAATCCAGCAGATGTAAATGTTATTGAAAAAGCGCCCACTCTTCAAGAGTTTTTACCTGAAATTGAATTAGGAAATCTAGTAGTGAACATCACCAATAGTCTGATCGATAAAGAATTCGAATTTCTTATCGATACAATCTCCAGTGTAAATATAATCAAAATCAGTTCTATACCCAATGGATTATTAATTAAGCTGAATAAAGAAATATTACTACAAGGGCTTTTTTCAGATAATATCGTAGTAACACACTATACAGAATTGGCTATATTAGGACGCACTTTTGAATTTTATGCAGTAGAAGATAAATATGATTTGCCGTATCATGGAATCCTTGGTTCCAAATTTTTATATGAAATACGAAGTAGAATAGATTTTGATAAATTACAGTTAACACACTCAGGAATAGTCACACCGCTTAAGTCAGTATATAGCAAAAACAATGAAACAGAATTTAGGGCAATGCGAAATATTGATTTACACATTGTCAAAGATGATTTGTTGTTAGTGGATTCATACATTCGTAATCTCGAATGTCGGATACAACTCTCAATTAATACAATATGTGAACAAAGTATAATTAAGAAACAATATGTAACTGAAACAGAGAAGATAGATGAAAGCGACCGAATTATCTTACGAGACATTAGTGGGAAAACCTATCAAACACTTGGTACCATACAAATAGAAATCTTTTCCATAATAAATAAATTTTGCATAGTACCTAATGACTTTCCTATAAATTCCGAAGGATTATTAGGAATTGATTATCTCATTAGGAGTAAAGCGGCACTAAATTTCAACACCAGAACAATGCGCCTTGGAAATATGATTATCCCATTTCGTATACGGAATATTAGAATTGACAATCAAAACTCTTGTAAAAACTTACTCCCACAAACAAGCCGTGAAATAGCGGAAATAAATATAATGACACGAGGACAAAAACAAAGATTAGATAATTTACCATCTGCTATACCTACCCCACCGACTGTTAACGAAAGGATAAGTCCTGAGAAACGACCCCGAGGAAGGCCTCGCAAAAATCCACTCCAAATTCCCGGAAACACAGAACCAGCGCCAATCGAATCATTTCAACCACCGGAAAGCCATTCAAAAAAACCTCGAGGCAGACCAAAGAAGATACAATTATCTTCGACAAGTGAAGAAGAACCAGATCATGCCGATGCTTCTAACCAATCTGACGATGAATCGATTCTTAGTGACTTTGATGAATCTTCAACTGGGCACACTAAACTGGTTAAGATCAAGGATTCAATCCATATGCGTACTGACAGCGTAGTTTATTTTATTGATAGTAATGGCGCACCATGCGACGAAGGCGCCAAAATGATGATCGAAAACAATCAGATAGAAAGTAAACAGATTATTAATGTAGGAGAAGTTGTGAAAGAAAGAAAAGGAAAAAAATACTATCGCTTTGGACTCTGTATATGCGGAGAACACCCGGAGTCGTTGAGTCATTTAAGAGACAATATGCTTACAACTTTGAATGTATTAAGAGATATGTTGGTTAGCCTAAAGCTAACGGAAATTTGTATCGCCAAAAGTAAAGAGATAAGAAATCTAGAATGGGGAGAAGTAGTAAATTTATTGGATACTGTCTTCAGAAATACAGGAATAACGATTTTAATATGTATGAATAGCCTTGAGTATGTGCCTTTAGAGAAACGTGATATAGTATTTTACGAATGTCATCAATCTCCGGTCGGAGGACATCGTGGTGTTTCTAAAACATTTTATCGAATACGACAGAATTTTTATTGGGAGAATTTGAAGGAAGATATTCAAAGACGAATACAACAATGCCTTGAGTGTCAGTTAAAGAAATTAACTCGCCTACAGACCAAACAACCTATGGTAATCACCGATACCTGTGCCGCTACTTTTGACAAAATAGCAATGGATATTGTAGGACCCTTGAAAAAAACCCCGAAGAACAATGAATACATTTTAACCATGCAAGACCAACTAAGTAAGTTTTGCCTAGCCGTACCTCTAGTCGACACTTCATCCACAACGATCGCAGATGCATTCATAAAGAAATTCATTTGTATATTTGGTTGTCCAAAATCCGTTTTAACTGATCAAGGAAGAAATTTCTTGAGTAATTTGATGAGCCGTATAGCTAAACGTTTCAAGATTAAGAAGTTAAAGACCACAGCTTTTCATCCACAATCTAATGGTTCGCTTGAACGCTCCCATCATGTTTTAGCAGAATTTCTGAAACAATATACCAATAGCGATAACAATTGGGATGAATGGTTAGACTTAGCCATATTGAATTATAATACTTGTGTTCAAGAGAGTACCAAACACACTCCATATGAAGTCGTTTTTGGCAGATTAGCTAGACTGCCCTCAAGTTATCCATTACAAGAAGGAGATTTATTGCCCACTTATAAAGGATACATTACAGAGTTAGTCACCCGAATAACAGGAATTCAAAAGTTGGCATACGACAATTTAATAGCATCAAAAGAAAAATCAAAGAAATATTATGACAGACACCTTAATCCGAAAAATTTTAAGCTTGGAGATTTTGTATTTTTGAAAAGTGGTCCAAAACCCGGTAAATTAGAAGATCATTATTCAGGCCCTTTTAAAATAATAGGAATTTTACCGAAAAACAATGTCAAAATACAAATGAAAAAAGGAACCAAAGTAGTTCACGCGAATAGGCTTAGAATATCGTATATTAATAATAATAATAATTCATAAAAAGGAGGAGAGGCATAAAACTAGAAAACACAAAAAAAATAAAAAAAAATAAATAAATAAATTTTTTTTTTATAAATAAATCATAGATAAAATGAACAATATCATTTCCAGTAAAATAATAATAGTAAAATAATAGTAATAAAATGATAGTAATAATAAGTATAAATAAATATACCGAATTAATCATTGGTTTTCCGTTCCAGCAATTAATAGTTAACATAAGAATTAACATTATTTATTTTTCAGAAAATGGATATGAATAAATTTGGATTTTACATATTAATCTTATCTACCATTGCATATCAAGGCCAAGCCATCATAGGATACGATTGCGGAGCGAGATCATTAAACATTACCACTGTTTCTTTGCTTGGCGTAGAAGAATGCGATATACCTCCCGGAAAAATTAATAGCACTCAGATCCATATACAGTTATTACAGTTAAACCAATTCGAGGAAGTACACGTGATACAATGCAAGATACAACTACAACGTCACATTTATCATTGTGGAATGCACTCCCATAGTTCGGCTGTCAAAGATGGAATACACGAATATATGGTCGAGATCAGCCAAAAACGCTGTTCAGACTTGTATAATACCGGCACATTATATTTCGATGAGATACGTGTACTACGCGATATTAAAGTTAACCAAACCATAATCCGACCCTTAACACTAGCTGGTAGTTTAAAAATCGATGGTAGTTGCAACGGTGGTGTGTATTCTGATGCATATGGTACCTGGGAGAATGTTGTAGTTCAAGGTTTAGTAAAAATAACCGTGCAAGACTATACTGCACCAGTTGACTTAAATAATGATCAAGTAAGACTACGCTCAGGTATCAAATGCACATTAACTGAAGAAACCTGTATAGACCCGGAAGGAGGTAATACTTTCTGGAAAAAGATACCACGGGATATATGTAAATTCAATCATTACGGGATATTATATGAAGGCATAGCTAACAAAATAATAGACGAGCACCAGAACCGTATATATTCCTTGATAACAGAAGATATTACCTTCGCCTTAATGGCCAAAGGAAAAAGACAAATCTGTGGATATGAAATAGTTCAAACAGAACATCCAAAATTATTCATTTTTGAAACCACTAGAGGAGTCTCGACCTTTGCCGTAGCAAAGAAATTATCATTAAGCAATTTAGACATATTTGCGTACGTTAATTCTAAATTTGTATTCGTCGAGCGTTATATCAAAAATCAAATAAATAGTTTGTATAGAGATGTAGTTGTACAGCGTTGTAGACAAGAACGCGAAATTTTAAAAAATGCTTTAGCAATAGCCACGTATTCACCTGATCAATTCGCATACAATTTAATGAAAGGACCTGGATATATGGCGGTAACGGCTGGCGAAGTAGTTCACGTCGTCAAATGTATCCCGGTAGACGTAAAGATTTCGCCGGGGACCAACTGTTATGAAGAATTAAAAGTAGTCCATAACAATATCACCAAATTTATGACACCCAAAACACATATTCTCAAGACTCAAGGAACAATAGTGGATTGTAACGCTCTGCTGTCCACTCACTTTTATGTCAACGAAAATTGGTATAAATTCATGCCACGTCCTGTAGACGCCAGAACACCAGAGATTTTGAAGCCTTTTGCCCAAATGACCTGGAAATATCAAGATATTCCAACTCTCGCTACAAGTGGTATTTATACTGAACAAGATCTGCAGGATCTTCTAAATCGAATCATGTATCCTCTCGAACAATCAGCTGTCATCAATGATGTTGCTCGAGAAATCAAAGGTCATGCGATGAAAGATCAAGAAGGAGTAATTAATAAATTGCTCAATGAGAACACTTTAGAACGCTTAGTTCATACCACTTGGAACCGAATGTGGGGTAAATTCATGACGTTTGGAACATTCAGTGCAGGAGTGATAGCTATCCTTTTTATTATTCAAATAATTAAAAAGGTGATAGAAATCTTTATCAACGGCATGGCTCTGCATAGTATTTATGGGTGGTCCTACCAACTTTTTGGAGCCATATGGAACAGTCTCACAACTTTCCTTATCCACTTAGGCCATTCAACGCAGAAGGAAAATGAAAAATCCCAGGAAGAACCAAGTAGAGTTCCTATGCCAATACAGATACCCCATTACATACCAGTTCAGGTTCAAGAAAGAGATGCCAACGTACCAAAAGAACATCCAGTGTCCTCAATCCAAACTAACAATAGTTTCTTTTCTCGACAGTAAATGTTAATAAATCTTGGTTACCATGCTCTACAATCACATCTTAATTAGCGATTACTTTGCCTCGCTGCGCTCCTTAAGTAACCGTTTAAGTGGGGGGGTGTAACGTCGGGCCGTTTATTAGAAATAAATTTTTTTTTCCTCATGTACTTTTGTGTAGCTTAAATTTTAACTCGGTAAACTAGCGAAGGAGAGCCTTCAGCTGAAGCAGCTGGAGGACACGTGAAAATAGTCGTCCCTTTATCGCGCGCTTTCCGATGTTTACCTCGCACGATCATAAAGTTTTTTGAGTAGGTTTAGATAAAGAGTAAAGGAGCCGCGGAATTCCACCTGCATCCTGTTACTCGATTTCACCCAAAAGATTTCCACTTTTAGAAGTCAAAACTTTTGCTATAAAAAAAAAAACCTTAATAACTAATTTTACATAAATGAATCGGGAAAATAACAGCATGATAGGAAAATTTCGCAGCTTCTTGAAACCTCCCACACACTTTTTGATTAGAAATATAGTTGCCGCGCAATCATTGAAAATAACTCGAAGTTTTAAAATTACAAATTAGAAAAATGAGGTAAATAGTCGAAAACAGTTACTTGAACGAATTTTAGCAAATCAGTTATTCCAGTCCACAATTAAATAATACCCTTTTTTCGTTCGAATTTATTTAAACAACGAAGTGAGTTAATTAATTAAGTTACCAATTGTAAACATGTAGGATCAACAGATTTTCGCGTAAAATATATTAAATAATAAGGAACTTGCGTTATTTTTAAGAATTAATTGTAATAATTTTATATAATAAATAACTTAATAATTATAAGAGAAACTGTACTAAAAATGGTACTTGGAGAGTCATCTAGCGAGATAAGGCCCAAACTCTTGAACGCGCGCCCCCAATTCTCACCACGCCCCCGAACCAATTAGGGCCCGAAATCCGAAAGAGAAAAGGAGGGAAAATCTCGGTTGGCCAATTACAATTCACTGGCATTTCCACTCTTCCCAAATTTCGAGGGACTGAAAGAGGGATTTTCCTCCCAACCACCCCCAGGGTTTAAAAGGGCATGCGCAAGCGAAAATCGCTCTCTCACGCTCCCACGCTCCACACAAGGTTTTAAGTGCAACTCATTGACCAAGTGCCAGGTCCAGATTGACTTCTCCAGTACCAGTTAACTAAATAAAAGAAAAGTAAGTTGAAACAAAATTTTATTCACTATCTCTCCTTTTCCTCTTCTTGTTAGAGTAGCTGATCGAAACTCGTGAAAAATAGGTCTTCGAAAAAGTATTTCAGCAGGAATTGGGATACTTTTTCAATAAGACAGTCGCGCCGTTAAACTAAAATAAAATACTTTTTATGTGATAATTCCGGCAAGGTTTGGGATTTTCACATCCAAGTCCCGATTCCATTGGACCCTGGTGTTTGATGGAAGGCTTGTAGTCCAGTTTAATTTTTTCACTCTTTTTACGCGAAACGCGAAGTAGAAAAGCTCTAATTCTCCAATCGCTCGTCCCGGTTTAAGCGTACGCACGCAAACCAAATAGAGCGCCTGAGATTACGTCCACCTCAGACGTACCTGAGATAGTGACCCGGATGTCACACACGTCTTCACTCTTAGAAAAAAATTAATTAAATAAATTTCAAATAAGTGTGTTCGTAAGATCAAACATTTCATTTTTTTCAATAGTTAATAATTTTTTATAAGTTTCCTCAATTTTATACGATAAAATAAAGTATTTATATTTAAAAATATAACATGTATTTTTTTAATTACAGGAATTAAAATAAATATTTTTACGTTTTTAAGAATTATTCAACAATAAATTAAAGTTTCTCATATTAATATTTTTATTAATACTTACTTGGTTTACGGTTAGATTCCTTTTTATTGCAAGTAACAATAAAATTACTTTGTAGCCAATTTTCATATGTTTTTTCAAAATGCTGTTTGCTCTTCCCTGTTGAAAAAATCCAGTAGGATTTCCAACTGAAATTTCCAGCTGAATTTCTAGC
Organism: Phymastichus coffea; assembly: GCF_024137745.1. Lineage (NCBI taxonomy): Eukaryota > Metazoa > Arthropoda > Insecta > Hymenoptera > Eulophidae > Phymastichus > Phymastichus coffea. The sequence continues at coordinate 289,629 of NW_026706838.1, forward strand.
TGGATTTCACTGGATTTCCACCTGAATTTGACTGGATTTACAGTTGAATTTTCAACTGAATGTAGGTGGATTTTTTATTTCTAAAAATTCAGTAGGATTTCCAACTGAATTTTCCAACTGGATTTCTAGCTGGATTACACTGGATTTCTACTTGAAATCACTGGATTTACAGTTGAATTTTCAACTGAATGTAGGTGGATTTTTAACGCTGTTGAAAAAATTCAGAAAGATTTCCAACTGGATTTCTCGCTGGATTTATAGGTGCAAATACTGCACTGAATGGATTTTGAAAAAAAGTTAGAAATGCAATTAGTCATATTGTTTTCATTTTATTTTAATAAATTGTAACAGGCTGCCGTTTAGTCTAAAATCACGCAGATATACCTTTAGATGCGACTAAACGACGCCTTGTTATCTATGTGCTTAAAGCACAGTAACCTACCTTGCCCCGAAGTGCGCCTGCGCAGAGTCTCTTCGATGTTCCGAGTTGGGTTCCCCCAACTCGCCACTTGGCGGCGCTGTCGCTCCTTGCTAGTAGCGCTCGGGCGGCCGCCGGTAGAAATGCTATTACCGATTCGCCTCTATTAATCTCAGCGAGCTCCGTGCTACGCTACCGGCGAATTCGAATGAAACGTAAACAAATATAGGCGCGACCTCCGGACAAAGGAAAAACACAATAACGGAAACTCGTTTGAATAGAAACCAAGGGATGATTTATTTGATAAAATCAATTACACGGGGAATCAGCCGAGAGTCTAACGCACGCACGCGTGACTGACAAAACACGCTTTTCGAAAGAGAGAGAAAAAAACCGCGATTGCCGCGAACTACCTGCTCGCACGCAATAATAAATTCCTCGCGCTCGCTGCGCGGATTCGCACGCCAAATCGTTATAACAATCAAAAAGGGGAAGGTGCACCTACCGCGAGGATGATGTGGATACGGTGGCCAACCGTATCCGGACGACGAATCGTTAAAACGCCGCTACGCTGCTCGCTGCACCGCCTCTATGCTGTTATTGCTGTTGCTGCTGTCGCCACTGATGTTGTTGCTGTTGATGCTGCTGCTATAGCTGCTATTGCAGTTGCTGCTACTGCTATTACTGCTGCTGCTGCTGCTGCACCTCACCGAAGCCCGCACTCACACCAGGATCAAACAGCGCACGAAAAACTGAACGGCTCGGAAAAATACGGAGGTTAGGCGCACGAACTGACTGAGTAGCACAGTCATACTAGCGCTCGGAGCCTCCCCTCCCGGTCATTGCCCCTTACGCGCTCTCTCTCTCTCGCGAACCGAACGCGGCTCACCTCGCTTAGCCGCTCATTACCTCGCGCGAGTCCTACGATTTTCGGCAATCGTTGCAAAATAAATAAAGTTTTTATTTTAAGTTAATAAATATTGGTTAAATTAATAAATATTACACTCATAAATAACTTAATCATGAAAATTCAATATTGCCTTAAACAGGCAGAAAAGAAAAATGTCAAAAGCAAAACTATTAATAGCTTGAAGCCAAGAAAAAAATGGATCACCAAAGGCATAATAAACTCATGTAAAACTAAAGAAAACCTATATATTGAATGGAAAAATAATCCTCACGATACAATTAAAAAAAATAATTATAAAAATTTTATCAAAATTTTAGATAAGATAATTGCAATAGCAAAAGAAAAATACGATAAAAAAATCATAGAAATGGTGCAACATGATCCTAAGAAATTATGGTCAGTTGTCAACAACAAACTAGGAAGAAATACTCAGAATAACAAAACTATTGATTACATCACGGACAAAAATAATAGAATCACCAACCCAGAAGAAATTGCAAACAAAATGAACACATTTTTTTGTGAAATCGGAACGGAACTTAGCAATAATATAATACAACCGCGAAATGCAACGCTCAACCTTCCAAAAATAAACCCGAAAACAATATTTTTAAATTATACAAATGAACAAGAAGTAAAAAAAATAATTGGCAGACTAAAAAACAAAAAAGGAGGAGTTGATGGAATTAATTCATTATTATTAAAATCATTAATCCACTACGTATCTAAACCACTTGCACTTGCTATAAATAAGTGCATTATTAATGAAACTTGGCCTGATGCATTGAAAGAAGCGGATATTATACCAATCCACAAATCAAAAGAAAAACATTTAGTAAATAACTACAGACCTATTTCTCTAATCTCCAACATAGCTAAAATCTTTGAAAAAATAATACATAGAAGAATTCAATCTTTCATTGACAACTGTAATTTGCTTTCCACAAATCAATTTGGCTTTCGAAAAAACAGAAGCACAAAACATGCACTAAATTATATTTCAAACAACATTTATGAACAATTAGATGCAAGTAAACCTATAACAATAACTTTTCTGGATCTTGCCAAAGCCTTCGACACGGTTGACCACAAGATACTGTTACAAAAATTATACAACTATGGTATTAGGGGTAGTACCTATAACCTTATCAAAAGCTACCTAACATATAGAAAACAATGTGTGAAGGCAGATAATGCAAGTAGCGATAAACAAATAATAAAAATGGGTGTACTTCAAGGAACTATACTGGGTCCGCTACTCTTCCTGCTATACATAAATGATCTACTAACGATTCTACCAGAAAAATCCATACTATCTTTTGCAGATGATACAGCAATCATAGCTAAAGGTAAGAATTGGAAAGAAGCTGAAACTGATATGAACAGTTATCTAAAAAAAGTGGGAATTTGGCTTGCTCTTAATAAACTATCTTTGAATATAGACAAGACATCGTACATGGAATTTGGAAATTATCATGACAGTACGCCAAAAAATCTGAAAATTGAAATCTTAGGACATCCAATACACCGAGTCGAAAACATAAAATATCTTGGAGTTACTTTTGACAGTAATATGAAATGGGATTTACATCTACAAATCCTATACCAAAAAACAAAATATCTAACTTTTGTCCTATATAAGCTATCAAAAATAATGAATACTAGTACATTAAAAATGATCTATTACGCACTCTTTCACAGCATAATGACCTATGGAATTATAGCATGGGGAGGAGCGTACACAGGTCGAATTAAAGTAATACAAAACTTACAAAACAAATTACTAAAAATAATCTATAAAAACTAATTTGTGACACATGAATACCCACTTAACTTAGATCAATGCTTTTCGTTGGAATCTCTACTATTCCACTATGATACTTTTAAGGACAAATATATTGGAAAAGAAAGAAAAACAAGATTCGCCTCAATCCAACACCCAAAAAGAACACTAACTATCAGCATAAAAAACAGTTATGTAAGAGCAATTATGTTATACAATAAACTACCTAATGACTTAAAAACAATTAGCAACACGACAACAAGGAAAAACAAACTTAAAAAATGGATCAAAGGAAACCCAATATGGCAAATAGATTAAACTGCAAAAATATAAAACAATTAATTGATCTCTATGGTACTCTGTATCCGACATCGGAAGTCCATGAGGATGCAGTAGACCATAACAAATTAATACTAGATATTAGAACATTTATTTGTGCAAATAACAATTGCAATTTATCTCATATAAGATCACACAAAAGAATCACTCAGTATAACTATGAAAAAATGCTGAAAGGATCAACACAAGACATCAACAGGATCACAAAGCTAGCTAACAGCCTCTTGAATAATATGAAAACAACGACAGCTACATAAATTAACAGAATAAAATTTACCAAGTCCACACTCGAAGAACATAACATAAACAGTAATAACAAAATGTCCATAGAAACAGTTTTCGATGCCATTGATGAGATGGCATATGAAAATAACTATAGAGCACTGTCAAGAAAACCGATGCCAGCCCCTGGAAAACTGATAGAACAACCAAATTGTATCAGAATGACCTATGGAGACATAAACTATCTAGGCAACAATAAAACCCTGTTAAACTTTGACAGAGGTATTCAAGGAACACAAATTTTCAGGAACTCAGCATCACCTCTAAAATATCAACCTCAATACCTAGACATTGTAGTTGTCGATGACATAGTGTTCACCTCAACTTGCAAATGTGTCTCGAGCAAACAACACAAAGAAATTTTTCCACACTATAGAGAAACTTGCGCAATAGGACTAACATGTCCAGCAAGATTAACAAGCACAGAACGTGTCATCTACAGAAGAACCAAGAATGCAACACCAGGATATTTCACTACAGCTAGACAGATGCTAAACAGAACATGGGATTAGAACAACAAATTAGGAATATCTTTATACAAATTATTAATTAGTTTTAAGTATTAGTTTTAGTTTATTAAACATGCCAGACCAGCGTACAGGAAGAAATTCCTCTGCTGGATTACATGTAATGTAATGTATTTGTATATCATTAATTATTATTAATGTATATTTACTCTGGACATAAATAAATAAATAAATAAATAAAGTAACTTCATTTGTTTAATTTCTAGTTCGCAAAGTCATAAGTATATTTTATAAATATACTACATAATGGTAACGTGTACGCTTTTTAAACATATTGAAAATACTTTTCAAAGATAATTCTGTATTTTTATGATCACATTAATATCACACATGAACGAATCATACATTAGTCTTGAAGTATCATTAAACTATTTTTCGATTTGTAATTTAGAGAGGAATATACCTTTTTTAACAATATTTTGAATAATTGTAGTTGAATAAAAAGAAAAAAAGAATTCGCATTATATTATTTTTCTATTAGAAAAATAATCTTGACAACGGTCAAGTGATTAAAATAATGAGTAGCCACATAGATGATTATTTTACATTATAAAAAACATTTGGAATATAAATATCGACTGTGAATAGACTAAAGAGAAACAACTATTACTAAAAGAAAAAAAAATGTTAAAGTACGATTTGTACTTAAATCTAATAATAACTTCTTGCATACATTACTGCACGTTGACTTTTTTGCGCATACTCTGAATGCAAGCATTGATTTCTTCCGTCAAGTAAGAATTTCTTTCAATTGATAAGTCTTTCATAGATGGATTTAAAATGGTTATGAATACGTATTATAAATATAATTAATCGTCAATATTTTAAACAATAATACATATTATCTATATACATAGAAATATGAAATATTTGAAAACTTTCGAAAAAACAAATAAATTTTAGCCACATGCAGAGTATACAGCCTAAATTTATGATTAAAAATACATTTAGTTTAAAATCTAAGTATTACATTCTATTTTGAATACATATTCGGCAAAGGTAAAATATATTCATTGTTGGTAATATTAATGTGGACGCATATTCTTTCAATATTGCCAGTTTCAGTAAATTCAGGATATTGCTCTGTGTAGTGAATTTTCTTCATCGAATGTAATTCTTCAGTAATTGCTGAGTTTCCAACGAATAATTTTTTGTAAATAGTCCATTCTTTTTGAGTTACTGTATCAACTAAGAATTTTTCTATTTTAATGAAAGTGTTATCAGTTAAAATTGCAAATCTATTATCAGACCTATAATTTTCACTTGCTTTGAATACACATCCATTTTTAACCATTTTATTAAAAGCTTGTAATTCATTTTTTCGTCTATTTAAAAGCGTTAAATATTCCTGTTTTACATTTTTTGGGTTTCCAAAATATCTACTTTGTCTTCCGATTTTTGTTTTCTGAACATCGTCTTTATTTTGTAAATAGTTTATATAATTCCTGATAGATGAATATTCTTTTTGCGCAAGATGTTTTTCTAATATCAGAATACTTTGATTTAAACAAAAACTTCTGCAAATTTGATTTATTACGCCTTTTGCAGCATGAACTGTTTGAATTATTCTACCGTTTCCGGACTCGAAACCGTAACCCCAATGCGCGAATAACGGTCCCCAATGTGCTGTACTTTGGGTAACATGCCAGAGCTGGTGTACGTTGTAGCTCATAGCATCCTCTCCGTAAAGCAGTTGTGTTAAACAAATGAACCTTTTGAACAACTTGTGTGCTATTCCAATATCTGTTAAGCTAACTTTGGTTTTCAGTAACAAATGATAACCTTCGACGAGTAACGACCAATGTTGTATATATTTTTCAAAGCCTGGGATAATGTTAGACAATACTGGTACACTATAAAATAAAATAAAGTTAGACCACTCCGATGCTTTCCAGAATTTCCGATCCTTGATCGAGCGAGACAAATGTGCTATTTGTGTAGGTACTTTTAAACTTTTTATACACTCATCGATAGCATCAATGTAATGTTTTGCAAAAGAATAAGGCTTACCAGTTGAATGAAACCAATAATCACAAAACTGAGGCCCAATTCCTTTGTCGATGCAATGCAGAGAGTCAGGCACAAAACCATGAATAACATCATATCTATTTAGATAAATTAAAGGTGTTGCATTTTTAATATCGTAGACTGGTTTTCTAGAAGTTAAGGCAGCTTGCATATTCTCAAAAGTTTCATGAGCAGTTCTGAGTTTAGGAACTTCATCTAACAGTGGATATTTTGTAGCAAATCCAGTTTTATGTAAAACTCGTACACCCGGATGCAAGTACCATGAACCACCATAAAAACCGTTAAATAGAGAAATGCCCTGCATTGGGGCACGTGCGACTGAGTCGTCACAAGAACATATGCAATACACGTAGAGTTTTTTTGTTTCTCCATTAAGTTTGCATTCTATTCCATTTCTTGCTAAATCATTCATTTTACGAACAAATGGTTGTAAAAAATAGGTCATTTTTGGCTTATCATGGCCAAACCAAATAGAACAAACAATTGTATTTTTGGTTCGAACACGCAGTGGAACTTCGTTTATCATTATCTGGATCGGCCATACCGAAAATTTTGAGCTTTTAAACAATGGTGATCCATCACTATTGAAAGTCACACTAACGTAAGATTTCTTATGTTCTGGCAAAAGCGATGCTACGAATTGTTGATATTTTTTTCCATGATGAATGTCTTCCATAACAGTGTTTGCTTGATTATTTTCAGCGATGATTCTAGAGTAATAATCTGCATTATTTTCTATAAGATGCTTTATATCATTTTCGGGATCGATGTTTACAAAAAAATCTCTGTAGGATGGATCTTTCAAGTTAATATTTTTTTGACATACATCACAATACAATGTTTGTATATTATGATTAAAAACACCTACATAACACTTGCAAGTAGGGCAGACTGAATGATATTCTTGTCCTGTTTTTGGATAAAATAGCTTGTCGATTTTATAACGCGTTTCTGGCAGTGCAGGCTTATCTAAAAATGAATTGATCATTTTAAACAGATCGGCAACTCCACTATGAGGAAGAGAATAGGTTTTGCTAAATACTATAACAGCTATGATTATTTCTGTTACATTTACAACCAAATGTGAATCAATTGTTTCATTCGATTCATCTTTTGTTAAAAAGTCTGTTAATTTTTCAAACTGATTAACGCTTTCTTGTTCTTCTTGATTATATAGGTGATAATCTTCATAATCTTCTTCGTCTTCGTCTGTATCGGTATAATCGAATAACTGATCTTCAATATTCTCAGAAGACGAATAATCCTGCAAATAAGATGTTTTAATTTATTGAAATGATAATTATCACTCTTTTATATATCTATCACTTTCTCATTGTAATACATTAATATTAATTTTCTAAACATAATTTATAATATATATATATATATATATATATATATATATATATATATATATATATATATATGTATTATATATATATATATATATAATACATCTATTGCACTAATCTGCCATATTAAAATTTTATAATTTATAAAAATAAAAATTTTAGTGATTTTATAAATTGAATGAGATTTAGGAGGTGATTTTATTAATCATTCAATTGAATTATTAGGAGAAAATATAAAAATAATAATTTATTTTCTAATTACCTTGTGGATATATGATCCCATGTTAGATGTGTTTATATCGACTGGCTCATTTCCAATACTATGTTCTACGTTATCTAAAAATGAAATAGTGTACTTAGAAATGGGTTATAAGCTGCTTTAAGCGCAATATAAAACATTGAGGAATACCACTATCAGTATACAGTGATATTGACGATTGCCGCCAATCACGTATAAAGTGGGTAACATCCCCTGTGCCAATGCTGTCATCTTCGGAATCGTCATAGTATATAGACTCAGTATACCTACGTACACTAGCTGTAGCATCACCAATACTACTTTCAGCCATATGATCATAGCCAATATTATTTATGACACTAGATTCACTTGAAACTACAAAGAATAATACCACATCTCAATACAATTATTGATAACAGCATAATAAATTTAAAAATGTGCTTATATTATTACTTGAACAATTCATAGATGTTGGTGTTAATGAGAGCTTAGCTCTTCTCAAAGTCAATATGGTACAATCTGCAGTACTTGCTTTTTCACTTGTTGGCTCAATTTTTCATTGAAAAAGTTTTTTGGGAAATAGTGGATTTACAATAGCTTAATCCCCTTACTTGACACCAAAAAGGTTACACTACAAAAATATCGATAAACAATTTTTTTAATTAACAAATGATTGTCAAAAGATTGGTGAAAATGTATAAGACCTAAGCTTCTAAAATTATAACAACAATTATATCTATAATTCAGTATGTCAATTGAAAAAATTACTATTTTTTTATGCAATTTCATATACGTAAGGTGCTAATTAAGACAAAAATGTTGAGCTGTCTTAAGTATTTTGTTGTATGTGCTTGCTTACTTTCAAGATCTAACTTCTATTCGTTGAATGTCATGCAGTCAGCTCCATGAGTCCGCAGCAGTACTCATAACAGAAGACAGCTGTTAACTTTGCTTCAAAATAACACCTGTTCGTGTTGTCCAAAATAAAATTTGACCATAACAATTAATTTAATTAAGAGCAGCTGAAAAATTAATTCAGATAAGTATTTATTTAAGTATGATTTTATTTTTTTAACGCAGCCAACAGATGGGCCGTATTTGAGAAGTAAACTCAGAACATACTTAATCCATTACAATTAAAGGTAGCATGCTCTGTGTATTTTTTAAATTCTTATTTTCCTTATGTTCCTGCAACCTGGGCACATGTATATAATAAAAATTATTCAAAAGTGCATTCATTGAAGCAGAAGCTATAAAATAAAAATGCCAAGCATACCTGATCCGTGCTAAGTGAATCAACCTGTACAATACATAAACTACAGCCAGCAACTGATACATATAAACAAAGCGTGGCCAGTATTGAAGAATTCATTACTGATAAAATTGGACGAAGGCGTTGATATGTAACAGAAATAAATTAAAATAAAGTAAGTTAATGATAATTCTACCTTCAATGTCAAGCAAAGTCATTTTAATTAAAATTTTTACAGTTATGTAGCTAATGCAAGCAGTACGGAAGATTAGCCAAGTAGGAGCTCCAAAAACAGAGGATCAACGGAATCAAAACAAAATCTTTCACCACCTTTGCACTAAATTCTGATGGGAGATGAGGCAATTGTTTAAGGTATATCTTACACTCAAATGCATGTCTAATTCATATGGTAATGCATTAGTACTTTTGTTTTCTCTCATCCTATAAAAGAATGAACTATAATGTACAGGTTAACTATTTAGAAATGAAATATTACTTAATATTTTGCTTTATATGTAATGTAATTTTGTTATTGCAATTATCGTTGTAGAAGCATAATTTTGTTTAACTTTTGTATAGTGTATATAGCATAGAGGAGTGTACAGGCAGCATGAGGAATTATAAAATGATTTTCAAAATGAAAAAAACTTAGATTTTCAGAGCTGTTTCCGATATAACTTGATAAATGCTACTGCATGTTGATGGTATGATTGGAATTTTTTTGTTTGTTACATCCAGACAAATAATAATTGTCATTTCTCAATAATAATACTTACTGCGCAGTTCATAGATTGTTATTGGTCGTCCACGGTTGTCTTGAATGAATAATATAAAACAACAAACACTGTTCGTTAATACTTGTATCAACGAAGATAGGCGATTATACTCGTTGCTTGAACCTTTTCCAACGGTCGATTCTGTCACAGGCAAAAATGAATGTCGGCGACTGAACCTATATACTGACTATACATGCTTTACGCGCCAAATTTTATTAGACAAAGCTGAATTCTCAGAATTCCCACGCATGTTGATGAGCGCCCTCTTTTCCTGACACAGTTTGGCAGCACTGCAGTAGTGAGTATTGTCAGTGTAGCTGTAGAGTGTAGACATGCAGGCAGTGGCGAGCAGCAGCAGTATTCTAGTGGTGCACTGGTGGGAGTGAAGCCATAAATTTCACTGGTATTAGTAACCAACGTAGCTATTTCATCTTTTTCAACGTTAATTTGTTGAAAGAAAGTCGTTGAAGAAGAACAGTCTTTACATTGTAAGTATATAAGTTTGATGGTTTTTTTCAATCAATCGAATAGCTTTTGAAGCCTTAATTTACAGCTGTATTAGATGCTAGTGTATTAAAAACATTTGTATTTAGAAATTAGCAACACCAAAGTTTAAATCATATCACGATTAGTAGTATTATAGCACTAAGATAATATCATAGATATCTAAGAAAATTCAACTTTTTTCTTTTAACACAGCTTCTTGGAATACTTCATGTGAGAGAGAGAGAGAGAGAGAGAGAGAGAGAGAGAGAGAGAGAGAGAGAGAGAGAGAGAGAGAGAGAGAGAGAGAGTGAGTGAGTGAGTGAGTGAGTGGTTTCGTTTCGTTTTAATGGCTGTGGGTACCTGAGGACTCCGATGCGCCACAGAAGAGAGAGAGTGAGTGAGAGATGTATTTACACTAGCGCATTTACAAAAGTTTTAATAAAAGTACTTTATTTTTATTTTATTTCAGTTCAATCTCAGCACCTTCATCGGTTCACTTAATAAATTATTCAACACTGGGTTAACTCTGTTTTTCCATCTCAGTTGCATGGTCGGCGATTAATGAATTTTATGCTGTTCCTTCGCTTACACTTGCTCAGGTATACTTTGACTTTTTGTTTTGTGATTTCTGGAAAATATTTCATTTTTAAATATTTATTAATGAATGGACAAATTTTCTATTTATAAATTTCAGAAAACTTGAATCTTCTATCTGTGGTATAAATATGCTACAAAGATGAGTTGTGCCTCTGAACGTACTTATTGTTCTGTGACTGAACCAACGCACGTAAAAGTCAGATTGGTTTTTAATAATAAGAAGATTACAGTTGTAAAAATATCGGATGTTGTTGATTTCCAAGACAAACGTCCTTGCGACTGTAATGATTATGAAAAGCAGAAAGTATATGAGTGCAAACTGGTTGATGAGAAGGGTGTTAAAAATTTAGTACCTGTACAAATAGGGGGCTTAGCAGGTGAGGTTCCTATGGTTGTATTAAAATCAAATGAGACTAAGTTTATGACTACATTTAATTTTTTTATATTCACAGTCTTAAATTCTTTAGAAGAGGATGAAGAATTATATAATTTCAAGGCCAAAAGAGGAAATTTTCCACGCTTAAATACTTCAGTTATAGATGAATATCTACAAAAAGATCATGCCACAAACGTGTCAATTGAAAAAATTGATAAACAGAAAAAAATCAACGCTGAAGATAAAGAAACGAAAAAAAGAGTTAAAGAACACAACAAAAAATTGCAAGAAGATATCTTGGATCAAAAAGTGAGCACGTTATTTAAAAAAACAGTAAAAAAATGTATTGATATTATGTTATTTTGTGATGTTTGTAATGCTGCAGCAAAGAACCAATTTAGATGCAAAAATTTTCAACTTTAAAATGAGAAAATTTATGGAAACAAGTGCAGACATGGAAATAGATCTACATCAACAAGAAGTGCAAGAAACAGATATAAAAAGTAACAACAATATCATTGTAGATGATAAAAAGATCGAAATAGTACAAGAAAATTCTCCTTTTTATAATGAGCAAATTTTGTCTTTAAAAGAAATTGTGAAAATTACGACTGTTGAGCGAGATGCTATGGAAAAAGTGTGCCTTAGGCATAAGGAGAATCTTATCATTGAAAAAAAGAAAACTGAAAAATACAAAATAATTAATGAAAAATTACAATTTCAATTACTTCAATGTGAAGAGTCATGTAAAGTTTTGAAGAAAGAATTATCTTTATCGAAAAGCTTGAAAGTCGATGAAAATGCAAGTAATTTTGCCAATACTCGTATTGAAAGCCAGAATGAAATACTTATGTCAAAAGAGGTAAAAGATAACATTTTAATTATTAATTTTAATAATTTTCTTATTTTTGTATTGTATTTTGTAATTATATTGTAATTATATATCAGTATTTATATAAAGATAGTAAATAAATTAAATTTTGCAGAGCATTCGACACGGTAGCAATCAATTAGAAAAGACACCTCCTATGAAACCTATATATGCACATGATGAATTAAATTATTCGCCAAGTTTAGTAAACGTAGGAATTAAAGGACGTAGCAATGCTGAAAATAAAATTGCTCCAAGAAATTTGTATACGCTTAATCACTTTAGTTCAACTCCAAAATCAAGTTAGTGTAATTTTATAAATATTAATTAATTTGTACTCCTCAATAAAATCTGAAAATGTTTTTACGAAAGCCGCAACAATTAGCGGCAATGTAACCAAAAAAAGTAATGCTGAAATAAAGAACCAGCACAATTATAAACCTATCGAAGACTCATCTGCACCTTTAAATTCAAATGTGTTGGAAAGTCTACAAGACAACAATGAATCAGTAACAGTATCACCAAAGAACAGCCCTATTTTGTTCAAGTCACAGAATCCCAGAAAAAGCAAGTATAATAATCAATAAACAAGTAAAAACATTGTCAAATAATCGTTGTAATGAAATTTTCTGTTATTTGCAGGGATAATTTTTGATTCTGATGATGAAAACTCGTTTGACTTACCATTAAAGAAACCTCAGCATATCGGTTTTAGTGAAACCGAATTTCTAACACTAGCAGCAGGAATTTCTAGTTCCAAGAAATTATTTACACACAAGATGCCCCAGTCTAATGAAAAAGCAAAAAGTAACCATGATTTTGAAGATAATAAATCAAACAACACAGGAGCAAGTTCTTTACCGTCAATTGATTCACGTTTCAAGAATTTTGGACACAAAAATACAATCATCGATGAAGATGGATACAAGGTAATTATGTAATGTCCTATATTAATTAACCTATTAAATTGACTTATTTAATTAATTTATTCAATATTCAATTATTTATGCACGTGCTTGAACTTATGATTTCTCTTTGACAAAAAAGTAATAGTAAATAATTTTTGAAATATAAATAAAATATCTATAATGTATATTTATTGATCTGTTACAGATAAAAGTATTTAAAATAACTGATCAACTCAAAATTCCCTTAGAGAATTGGGAAAAATACATAAGAAAAGAAGCAAAATACTTTTTGAAAATGATTTTTCGACACATGTACCCTTCTGAGGAAGATCGTGCAAGAAAATGTATCAAAGCTCACTCAACGAAGGTTACACCAAACAAAAAAAACTGTAGATAGCCTTTTGATTCATTTGAACTCGATATTTTAGACAGTACGTACATATATTATCATTCCAACCGTTCCTCATTATATATATATTTATTTATAAATAATTCCTTGCGCAGGATGTCTTTTATATTTTAAAAAGAAAAGAGGCCAAGCAAAACCATCTATGAAAGAATTATCAATTGAAAGAAATTCTTACTTGACGGAAGAAATCAATGCTTGCATTCAGAGTATGCGCAAAAAAGTCAACGTGCAGTAATGTATGCAAGAAGTTATTATTAGATTTAAGTACAAATCGTACTTTAACATTTTTTTTTCTTTTAGTAATAGTTGTTCCTCTTTAGTCTATTCACAGCCGATATTTATATTCCAAATGTTTTTTATAATGTAAAATAATCATCTATGTGGATACTCATTATTTTAATCACTTGACCGTTGTCAAGATTATTTTTCTAATAGAAAAATAATATAATGCGAATTCTTTTTTTCTTTTTATTCAACTACAATTATTCAAAATATTGTTAAAAAAGGTATATTCCTCTCTAAATTACAAATCGAAAAATAGTTTAATGATACTTCAAGACTAATGTATGATTCGTTCATGTGTGATATTAATGTGATCATAAAAATACAGAATTATCTTTGAAAAGTATTTTCAATATGTTTAAAAGGCGTACACGTTACCATTATGTAGTATATTTATAAAATATACTTATGACTTTGCGAACTAGAAATTAAACAAATGAAGTTACTTTACGAGTGTAATATTTATTAATTTAACCAATATTTATTAACTTAAAATAAAAACTTTATTTATTTATTAAAATAAAATGAAAACAATATGACTAATTGCATTTCTAACTTTTTTTCAAAATCCATTCAGTGCAGTATTTGCACCTATAAATCCAGCGAGAAATCCAGTTGGAAATCTTTCTGAATTTTTTCAACAGCGTTAAAAATCCACCTACATTCAGTTGAAAATTCAACTGTAAATCCAGTGATTTCAAGTAGAAATCCAGTGTAATCCAGCTAGAAATCCAGTTGGAAAATTCAGTTGGAAATCCTACTAAATTTTTAGAAATAAAAAATCCACCTACATTCAGTTGAAAATTCAACTGTAAATCCAGTCAAATTCAGGTGGAAATCCAGTGAAATCCAGCTAGAAATTCAGCTGGAAATTTCAGTTGGAAATCCTACTGGATTTTTTCAACAGGGTTATTTAGCTTTCTTACTGCATTCATTTTGTTGCTATAATGATTGAAAAACCCTTTCCTCAATCTTTCACTAATTTGAAATCTCACAGATTTCCTTCACTTAACTCCAAACTTTTTTGACACATGTTGCAGTACCAGCCTTTTCCTTTCACTAAAATCAAGATGACTTTTATCTTTAATTACACTGTACAAATCGTTAACTTTAAACTTTACAGTAAACATTCTGCCGTGTTACGCGAAGTGCTACGTTCAGAAGCTAGGAAGCTACTGAAATATTATAAACTAATAAATAAAAAAAACGAATGATTTGTGTTATTGTTTTCAGCTTCTAAACTTAAAAAAATACTTAGAAATTATCTCTATTTATTATATCTTTGTTATTGTTATCAATATTAACTGCCCTTCCACGCTTTGTTTACATTATATCACGCATGTAAACAAAGTAGAGTGAGTGGGTGGAAAGTATGTTTATAGTCAATCATTCTGTAAAACTTTTTTTAAAATAATATTTTTTTCTTTAATATTTCAAAAGTGTTATAAATAAACTCATAATAAGTAAACGAATCTTTTATGAATGCTGATACTTATTTCATATGAATCGTAAATTATACATGAGTCGTAATTGAAAAATGCCCCTACCCGATATGTTGGCTCATAACTCTTGATCTATACTTATTGTTGGAGACTTAAAATTTACTCATGACATTATAATTTACTCCTTAGATATTTAAAATAAAAATGTTTGACTTTAAAATAACATATCTAGATTTTATACACTAAAAAAAAAGAAAAACGATTTTTTTGAAGAAATGGCTTCAAAATATGTTAATTTTAAAATGAATTTTGCGCAAATTAAAATATTACTTGATGGACCTATTTGATGTTTAAGCAATCAATAAAATTATCGAAAAGTAGAAAACATTTTTTTTTAAATGCTATGCTCAAAAAAAGACATCTCTCAAGAACAATTCGGATACATGCAGTAAAAGAACTAAATTTAAAATGCAACATCAAACAATATTTTTTATGCAATAGAATGATAAGAAATATATTATAATTCCCAAAATAAACCAAATATGATTTCCTATATTACTGAACATTTTTCAGTAATGTCTAATGCAGTAATAAGAGTTCAGCAATATAACTATAGTTTGATTCGATTCATTCATATTTAAATAAATAAGATTCCAAGTTTCATGGTTATTCCTATTTAATTAATTAATGTCTTTACATTATCAAACTTTCATTTTTATTTTTGTTTTCACACAAAAATTTAGAATAGATTTTCGCCGTTATAGTTTGTATCAAAGTTCAAAAACGTTCTAAGTAAGCTCAAATATACGTGAAAGAAAACGTTTCGGAAGTTACCCCTTTCAAAATTGTAAAGCCACTCGAGTGTATCGCAAATTTCTTTTTTCTTTCGAGATAAAATATTACATTTCTTTTTGAATCCAAGCTCGAGTTGATACTAATTTCGCAGTTCGAGCTTTATTCCTACATTGAAAAAAGATGCAGTGGATGAAGAAACTTATTAAAATAATAACTTGAATTCATAGAAATATAACAAATTTACGTAGATTCATTTTAAACTTTTTAACAATATTTTCGTTAAATTCAAGTAAAAGCTCAAAATGAGGCAGTTACTCACCTCCTAGCCTCAAATAAAGTACAGATTCGTGTTCAGCGCACAAAAATACACTAATTTTGAGGTGCGAGATGTATTTTTCCCAGAGTTTCTTGTAGCAAATCGAGGAAAACGAAAGTTTTTATCATCATGTTTCGCGTTTTTTTCCCTTTTTTTCGAAAAAATCTAGAAATGAAGCAGTTACTCACCTCCTAGCCTCAAATAAAGTACAAATTCGTGTTCAGCGGACAAAAATACATTAATTTCGGAATGCAAGATGTATTTTTCTCGGAGTTTTCCCAAGTAGAAAGAGTAAAATAAAAGTATTTTTTTTAAATTTTTTATCGATTTTTTGGATTTTTTTTTCAAAAAGCTAAAAATAAAGTATTTCTTGGTGTCAAAACTGCAATTAAACGATGAAATCGTGTTCTACGGACAAAAATACGTAAGAAATGATACCAGGAAGTATTATATACTTTTCGTTTTCCATCTAATTATCCGTTCGGGATAACCAGTCAAATCGTTCGATTTTTTTGTATTTTGTGCAAAACCGCCTGACTTCAGGTACTTGCCGACTTGCCCTTAGTACGTATAAACAAAAAAGCGGTAGCCTAATCTCTTCGTTTTGTCGTAAGCTTCAATTTAAGCCCAACCCCAAGTCCCTAGCTTGCAACAGCAGCTCGAGCAAAATTTTTTTCCCAACGCTTGAAATCAGACCAATGTGCGTCGGTGTGTAGACGTCCTGGTGCGTCACCTTTTCGAGTACCTTTTCCATGCGTTCCAATCTATCGCTGACTTCCGGTTTGTCGCCGGACATTGATGCCACTTTCCCTTTACGACCCTTGCTCGCGTCGGTGCGGGGGTGATATGCCATCTCAGGATACAAAGTCGACTGAGGGTCCGGTATCGTCCGTTCCGTCCTTCGCTGGTGCAAATTATTCTGGGTCGTCGTGGCCAGGTCGTTCAGGGCCCGTACGGAGTCTACTTCTGATCTCCGTATTTGGCTCTGGATTTCGGGAAGGAGGTTGGCATGTAGTAGGTCCAGCTGGCTCTCGTGTGACATTTTTGGGTTCAGTCGACTCATTAGGCCCATCATGTACGCGATGTATACATTCGCGGGTTCGTCTGGGCTCTGGTATCGGCCTTGAACTTCTTTGGTCAGGCGCTGTTGCTGTTGCCTGCTGGTCCCAAACCATGCTCTGGCGTCTGCCTCGAAATCCGCGTAGGAGAACCATTCGTTGCGCATTGCTTCGAACCAGACGAGGGCAGGACCGGTGAGTAGTTCGGATACGGCCATGAGCATCTCGTCTTCCGTAATTCCAGCGCTGCTCCTTGATAAGAAGGTGTCAATACTCGCGTTGCCTTCTCCGGAGAACCTGAGTTTCCATCCCCGGACGACGCGGCCGACGTCCCTTGTTGTCGACCGCTGGTTTGACGTCTGTTGGGATGGCCACATACTTGGCGGGTGGTTGTTCACTTCAGTATCAACTCTACCAAGTTGATGCTGTCCACCCTCTCTGAAAGGGGGCGTCCGGCGGGGGGTCCTGCCGGCGGCCCCCGTGGGCTTCAGTCCGGGTCCGGCTGGAGTGCTCTGGGGTAGCCTGGCGTCGTAATGGCATGTGAATGTGTCCTGGAATGCGACGCTCCTACGCGTGTTTTCGGGTTGCGGTTCTTCATTGGAACTGTTCGACTCGTCTTGCCGCATAATTTTGTGTACGGCATTCTCCAGTTCCGTAATCCTGGTTGACAGGTTGTCCATGTGTTCCTGCACCTTGATGTTGGTCTGGACGATTTCTTGCATTATTTGGGTTAGGTCAGACGCATTTGAATTTCGTGAGTCTTGTACCTCCCATTTCCTCTCATGTTCCCTGGACCGGAAAATAAGGTCTTGAATCATCACTGCGAATGCCGGTGGTAGTTTAAACTGGTAGCCTTCGTCGGTCGTTATAGTAATTTCCTTCTTACTACTTGATTTTTCTCCGCTGTCCAGGGCATTCGCGATGTTTATCGCGGTTTTTTGAACTCGCGATATTACGTCCGCACTCTGTAATAGTTGGGCTAGCGGGTGTTCTCCTTCCTGCTCGGATGCTGTGTGTTCCTGGCATAGGGACACAATTAGCTCCGAGCGTAGGGCGGCTCTTTTGGCTGGACTGCTGTTTTGGTGTTCGGCTTCCGCGAAATCTGCTGCGGAATAGTCGCCGAGTAGCCAGTTGTGCAGTCGTGCAGCTCTCGAGAGCTTGCTCCCGCTAGTTTTGAGCTCCAGCTGGTCGAGGTATTCTTCGATTTCCTCCTCCTGGAGCGTCCATACCCAATTTTCTACTTCGGTCTGAGTGCGGTCCATAATTCGTTGTTGGGTTACTTGCGGTTAAATTCTATGTAAAATTACAGTTATGCTACGCGGGTGCGAGTGTTGTGTTATAATTCGTACGCCGAATGAAAAAATAATAAAATTTTATTAGCCAACGCTGGGCTTGATCAACGGCGTTTTCTAAATTATTTGCCGAAAGATTCTTCGCTCGTTAGTACGCAATATAATTATCCTACCTATCAGACGCACTAACTGTTTGTTAGTACGGCTGTGTGAGTTAGTATTCAAAATATTGTAACGAGCGTTGTGCGTAATCACCAATAACCGCTTTTAATAATATTAAAAAAAACACTTTTACGTTACGACAATGTAATGTCAAATAAAATTATTCGATTAAATTAATTTTGTTTGAAAATTGCCGGTGTTAGTTTTCCCCGGGCCAACGGGTATAATATTATTTGCGGCAACTTTCAAAATTCGTTGGTGTTTACGTTCGAGAATCTTTCGGTCGCACTCGCACGCGTTCACAGTTAATATTTACAATTTTTCGCCGCGGCGGGCCTTCGCAAGCTACCTAACAGGCTTTGTTTACTAATGTGGCTTTCGGTGTCGAGTGCGCACAACAACACTTGACTGCCACCTGAGTCGCTGGTTGACCGAGCGCAAGGTTAATATTAAGAACCGGTGTTTTGAACAATCAGAAACACTGTAGGTTCTTTAACGTTGGGCGCCATGTAACGGGGTAAAACCGTTTAATTATTATATTCGCGCGATTATATTAAAAGGACACGCGTAATTATCAATGCTCATTACGTATCCGGGAGAGCACGAGAAAGTATGCGTCAGTCAACCACTAATCGTTAATAACCTATACTAAAATGGGAGTGAGTGGAAGCTATAAGATATGAGAGACTCAAAGAAAACACTTGTTAGTAATATAAATTGGATCTTTTATTATCCCTCAAAATCTACAAAAGGTCGGCCCGCGCGTTTGTTTACATGAACGCTCGCTCGTCGACAACACGCTTTGCCGGTACGCTCGCTGCTCTTTGTTATTAGAGCCGTTGCATGCACGCATCGAATGTTAGCATCAAATTATTATTCTACGCTCGCGATCGCGAAATTAAGCTGGCCAGCTTACCTTCTACTTGCAGGCGATCGGAGAAAACCACGACAAGTCGCACAGCACGAAACAGTTGTTTATTGTTTTTATTGTTCGCGGGTCGCGAATGCGCGCACACACTGGTTTCGCCCTCGATGGCGAAACCTCACACACCCTCTCTCTCTTTCCGACCTCAAACTCGTAGCTGGGTAGCACCTTGGCGGCTGCAATTCTGGATCACTGGCTGTTGCTTTTTCGATGCGTGTAGACGTCAAGGGCACGTGAATCGTTAGTTGCGGTAGCGTAAGCGGACGGACACTATGATGGTCTAGGCTTCACTGGTTCAAATTCTGTCGCGCGTTCCGTCTGCTCGCGTGCCGAATCCCTTCGTTACCTATTTTGTCCCCCCGGGAGGTGCTGCCCTCACAGACAGCAATTAAGTTAAATAATCAGCGCTAATTTGACGTTTACCGTCACAGTACATATAAATAATTAATCGTCTACATCTAATACTCTATAAGAAAAAAATTAGTAACATTATTTATCGTACATTTTCTCGTAATAATCTTTCAGTAAAAAAGATGTGACTTATCGTTAAAATTCATTTAAGAACAAGAAAAAAAGAAAAAAAAGAAGAGACATACAGGAGAATCGAGCCTAGCCTCCTTAGCACCTATACGACAGTGCTCTACTGTTTGAGTCATTATCGCTCTTTCTAAATCATACTTACTTTTTATTACTTTATGATTTATGAAAAAATTATCATTTTTTGTATTATTTTGTACACTGAATTAAACGAACTATTTTAATATAGTATATTTTTTAACTAATTAAAAAATACTTACCTTATACTTACTTGCTTGTTTCGCTGAAAATGAGGGGCGGGGTGTAGGAATAAAAAAAACAAGGTTGAATTCATTCGTAATTTGGAATTGTTATTGTTTTTTTTTTGAAACGTTTGTTTTTTAGTACTTAACTTTGCGGCTACGATATATTTGCACATACGTTTGAATAGCACTTAAAAGTGCTGATTTATAAAAATTATATAATTTTTTTTTATTGAACAAATAGTTTGTCTATAATTAAAATTAAGCACTGAAAAGTGCTGGGTTAAATTTATATTAATCGACGATATCAATTAACTGTCGGGATTGTATAGCTTCGCCAACTTAAAAAAAAGCTGGCCCAGAAATGGGCCGATCGTTCGTTCGCTGCAACTTGTCACTACCAGCGGCTTGCTACCACCTTCAATTCGTCCGTTGCGTGAAGAAAAGCGCACGCGCTATCGTGATCCTGTATTAATACACATTCGCGTCTTTTCTCCGCACTAATTGCTTTAGCTACTCCCACCATTAATTACGATCGTCTTATGCATGCGAGAAAATTAGTTTTGCCGCGTAATCTCCCACTTCCACTCCTAATTCTTCGACCAATGATCGATGCGCGGCCAGTGTTTCCGGAAATGAATAAAAATTCGATCGCCTCGCAAGGATGCGTCATTGTGATTTTTTTTTGTCGTGAAGTAAAGTTTAGTGAAGAAAAATGCAGCGTGAAGACGATAGCGTAGTGTGAGGAATTGTTGAAACAATTGTTTTCGCCGGACGATGTGCCGTGGCAAGACGCGCTGGACGAACTTATGGCAGCATTAGACGATGACTGTGATCTCTTCGAAGATGAAGTCTTCGGAGTGTTGGTGTCACCGATGGAAACAGCGGTGAACAAAGTCGTCGAACAGTCGAGAACACCAACACCGAGGAGAAACGACATCCACGAAGGTGCAACTATTCGGATGCCGCTGACACCTCCACTATCAATATTATAAGTAGTCGTACCTATTTTCATTCTCTTTTACTCTCTCTCTATCTCTCTCTTTCTCTCTCTCTCTCTCTCAATATAACTTTTCAGGTAATATTTTTTGTAACCACTAATAAATATTGTAAAATAAATTAATAAATATTGTAAAAAATACTAAAAATATTTCTTTTTCAATCCTTTTACATAAATATTTATATATAAATTTAAATATAAATTTTTATATGGTAAAATGCCAGATCTTCATAATAAACCATGATGACACATTTCTAAGAATATATTCACTTTACGACACGTGAAATGAAGTTGAAATCAATGATACGGTGGTTCAAAGAAAAGCACATTTGGAACAGTATTAATATCTAAAGGAAAATGGGCGAATTCTTTACATACAAAAGACTCGTTTGAACCTTGAAAGCCTTGAATATCTAATACCATTTGAAAAGA
Organism: Phymastichus coffea; assembly: GCF_024137745.1. Taxonomy (NCBI): domain Eukaryota; kingdom Metazoa; phylum Arthropoda; class Insecta; order Hymenoptera; family Eulophidae; genus Phymastichus; species Phymastichus coffea. Next base: position 311,664 of record NW_026706838.1, read on the forward strand.
TACATGTGTTTTATATAAAGCCCATACCTCACCATTTGAAAGTAGAGATAGTCATAGTTACCATACCTCACCATTCGAAAGTAGAGGGCCTCATAGTCACCATACCTGTATAGTTTATATAGTATGATTATAGGTAGTTTGTATTAACTTCCAACAATATATAGTTTATTTATTTACAATTTATATGTTACATTTGGTTTTCATTTCTGATATTACAATTATGTCTCGTGTCCAGTTTGTGTAATTGATTGTGTATGTGTGTGTGTTTTGTGTATATGTGTACGTATGTAGGTGTGTCTGCAACTCTTGCGTCCCTGTCTTTTGCTTCTGTCTGTTCAGCTTTTCTTCCTATTTTTTGTTGATTATTCTTCTATTCCTCTCTCTCTCCGAGATTTGCCTTGTCCGCTCTTGTTTCTCTCTTTCTTGCTTATTTTTTTCCGACTTCTTCCTTTGTTACTTTCTTTTGCCTTTTCACCTTTGCCTTTACTTTGCTTTTGCTCTCTTTCTTGCTAATCATTTCATCTGTCTTTCTCCTTGTTACGGCTTTGATACCTTTCTCTCATTTCCTATTGCTTCCTCTACCTTTCCTTTCCTCAACCTCACTTATTTTCTTTAGTATCTTATAATTTGTCTTCTTGTTTTCCTTTTTCTTTCTCTTCTTCGATTCTTCTTCTTTTCCATTTTTGCTCCTGCATCCAATACCTGCTTCCTCTCGCTTGTGTAGTTGCTAGTACTTGTGTTTTGTGTGTGTGTATGTGTACGAGGGTCGTTTGAAAAGTCCGTGCAAAAATAAAAACTGCTAGATTTTTTTTAATAAATCTTTTTTATTTTTCAACATAGTCTCCCTTTAGGCTTATATACTTAATTTAACGCTGCTCTAGTTTGTTAATCCCTTCCAAATAATAGGATTTATCCAAGTCTATAAAATAGGAATTCGTTTCTGCAATCACCTCCTCGTTTGAATAAAATCTTTTCCCCGCCAGCCATTTTTTCATATTAGGGAACCAATAGTAGTCCGACGGAACCAAGTCTGGAGAATAGGGGGGATATGAAACGAGTTGGAACCGTATCTCCATCAGTTTTACGGCCACAACTGCTGAGGCGAGAGCTGGCGCATTGTCGTGGTGGAAGGGGACTTTTTTGTGGGCCAGTCGTGGACGTTTTTCTAGCAACTCGGTTTTCAAACGATCCAATAACGATGAATAATATTCGCCTGAAATGGTTTTTCCGTTTTCCAGATAGTCGATGAAGATTATTCCTTGCGAATTCCAAAAGACAGTCGCCATAACCTTCCCGGCCGAAGGAATTATCTTCGCCTTTTTCGGAGCAGATTTCCCCTTGGTAACCTATTGTTTAGACTGTTCTTTGGTCTCAGGAGTGTAGTGATGTATCCGTGTTTCATCTACAGTGATGAAACGACGCTTAAAGTCTTGCAGATTTTGCTGGAACAGCTGCAAACCATTCTTGCAACACTTCACACGATCTCGTTTTTGGTCAATCGTGAGCAATCGCGGTACCCATCTAGCGAATAGCTTTTTCATGTCCAAATGTTGGTACAAATTATTATGTACCCATTCGCTCGAGATGCCTACAATACTAGCAATCTCACGCACCTTCACTCTTCTGTCAGCCATCACCATATCATGGATTTTATCAATGATTTCTGAAGTGGTAACCTCAACAGGGCGTCCAGAACGTTCAGCGTCTTTTGTGCTCATATGGCCACTCCGAAAATTTTGAAACCACTTATAAACCATTCTAATCAAAGGTGCACAATCACTGTAATGTTTATCAAGCTTCTGTTTAATCTCCTGAAGCGCTTTGCCTTTGAAAAAGTAATGTTTAATCAATACACGAAATTCTTTTTCGTCCATTTTTTTACAACCACTCGATTTCTTTGATTGAAACGAATGTAAAACGCAAAGTAATTGGCCGATCTGGCTAAAACTTGGTGTGTGCTCTTCCAAGATATGCCACTAACTGAAAATAACCTTGATACGCAGTAGTAGCGCCATCTCTCTGACTTTGCACGGACTTTTCAAACGACCCTCGTATGTTTGCATGTGTGTGTGTTTGTGTGTATGTTTGCATATTTCGATGTGTCTGCGAGTCTTGCGTCTCTGTCTTCTGTTTCCTTCTGTCCTTAGGGTTTTGAAATTTCGTCTTCTTGTTTTTCTTTTTCTTTCTCCTCTTCGTTTCTTCTTCTTTTCCATTTTAGCTGCAATATCCACACTATCTTTTCTTTGCTTCCTATTATTATTTTTTCCCATTCTTTCCCATCCTTTTTGCTTTTTTCACATTTTTCTACTATGTGCTTCCAATTTTCTTCTTCTTTGATACACATTCTGCATCTCTTATTTTCTTCTTTTTCCCAATACTTGTTTCCTCTCGTTTCATTACCTAACCTAAACCTTTCCCTTATTTGTAGGCCTTTTATTCTTCCGTCTCCTTGTATTTCCTTTAATCTGTAATTTTTCATTTCTTCTTTCAGTTCTTTCCACTCGTTTACGTATCTTGACTTTTCTAGCTTTTCGTCTAGTTCTATTCCTTCTTTTTTCTTTAGCTCTTCTCTTATTTCTTCCCAAAACTCTTCTCACATTTCGTCTTCCTCCTCCCTCTCTATATATATTTTATTTTTTTCTAGCCTTTCCTCTCTCTCCTCCTTCTTACCCTTTTTATCTTTTTCATTTCTTTCCCTTTTCTTTAATTCTCTCCATGCTTCTTTTCTTATTAAGCCATCTCTTTCTTCTCTTATTTTGTTTTCATACTTCATTGCTCTTTCTAATGCTGTTTCTTTCATTTCTTGTCTTCCTGTTTCCCATCGTATTAGGTAACTTGACGTGTTTCTATCTAATCCTAATACCCACTTTATGTATTTTAGTTGTAGTCTCTCTATTTCCTCATATCTCTTCCATCCCCAGATTTCTGCTCCGTAGATAATCACGCTTTTCGTCAGTGCGTCGAACAGGTTAATCCTTAACACTCAATTTTCACTAAATAGCTTTTCTCCTAGCCCTCATAGTCTTTCGAGTCTCATATTTATTTTCCCTTCTACCTTCTTTATCTGCTTTTTGTTTCCGTTATTTCTCCTTATCACATATCCTAAGTAGTTGTACTCTTTCACCATCTCTATCTTCTCATCTTCCCATTCGAATTCTTCTTCCTTCCTCCTTCCTCCTCCTCTCCTGCATTTCATCATTTTTCATTTTCCTACATTTAGCTCTAATCTCCTTTCTTCCAGGTACCTTTTTAATTTTTTGAGCATTGCTTTCATTCCACTTTCACTCTTTGCCATCATCACTATATCATCTGCATATCCCAATGTCCATATTTTCTTCCTTCCTATCACTAACCCTCCTTATTGCACCTGTTTGATCTTGACTTGCAGGTCGGCGAAGGCAAGATTAAATAGCGTCGTGCTCAAAGGGCACCCTTGCCTTACACCTTAGTAAGTCTCGAACTTCCCAATTATTTCTCCTTCAACTTTTATCTTACTCCCTGTTTTCTTATATATTACTTCTATTCTTTTCCTAATTTTTCTATTTATCCCTTTCTCTTTCATTGTTTCCCATATTTTCTTCCTCTTTATCTTATCAAAAACGGCCTTCATGTCGGCAAAGAATACAAACAGTTTTCCTCCTTTTTCCCTTATTTCCTTCCCTATTATTGTTTTTAATATATACGAGGTGTGATCAAAAAGTAAGGTGAATTTTTATTTTTCTCAAAAAATATTTATTTATTCATCAATTTTTATTTTATCTCCTTCAAAGTAATCCCCCTCGGATATAATGCACTTGTGCCAACGCTTTTTCCAATCCTCAAAGCATTTCAAAAAATCATTTTTTGTGATCTTGTTTAGTTCATCCTTCGATGCCGTCTTTATCTCCTCAATCGTGGCAAAACGCCGTCCTTTCATGGGCCTCTTCAGTTTTGGGAACAAGAAGAAGTCACAGGGGGCCAGATCTGGGGAATACGGTGTCTGTGGCATCGTTACTGTGTTGGTTTTAGCCAAAAATTCGCGCACAAGCAACGATGTGTGAGCAGGGGCGTTATCATGGTGCTAAAGCCAATTTTTATTTTTCCACAAATTCGGACGTTTCTGGCGGATTGCTTCGCGCAAATTGCGCATAACTTGCACGTAATATTCCTTATTTACTGTTCTACCCTGTGGCAGGAACTCATGATGCACCACGCCTCTGCAGTCAAAGAAAACTGTAAGCAAAACCTTTACATTTGATCGAACTTGGCGTGCTTTTTTTGGTCTTGGTGATCCAGAATGCCTCCACTGGGACGATTGAGTCTTAGTCTCGATGTCATAACCGTATACCCATGTTTCGTCACCTGTTATAACCCTGTTGAGTAAATCTGGATCATCGTTGACGACATTCAGTAGCTCTTGGGCGATGCTCATGCGACGTTTCTTTTGGTCGAAATTGAGCAATTTCGGAACAAACTTCGCTGATATATAATAAATAACAAAGGATATATAATAAATTGGTGAAAACAACGAACAGAGGATTAGTCAGTCAGGACTGATCTCCAGAGCAAGTAGGCTGCAATTTTTCCGAAATTCAGAGTTTATCTCGCCAATTGAAATATAAATCTAGTTTAATTTAATTTTTCTGTGTTATCCGGTATTATTCTTTTACCTAATTAAAAGTTAATTGAAAGCTTTAGTTCAGTTTACTTCATCAGAGTTTGAGTGTTAATAAAAAGCCCAAGACAGACAGCAATCATACAGGCAATTTATTCACGCCGTTAGGATCAAAGAGAATATATTAATCCATTGTATCAATTGGATACATACTTATAATACGCATACATTTAATGGACCATACAATCCGTTTAAAAAACAAAAAGGAAGGAGGACCATATAGATAAAGAAACAATACTAATATATACGAGGTGTGTTCAAAAATTAAGGTGACTTTGTATTTTTAAGAAAAAATATTTATTTATCAATATTTATGTTGTCCCCTTCAAAGTAATCCCCCTCAGATACAATACACTTATGCCAACGGTTTTTCCAATCCTCAAAGCACTTCTCATAAGCACTTTTCGGTATAGCCTTAAGCTTTTCCAGCGATGCAGTCTTTATTTCTTCAATCGTTGCAAATATCCGTCCTTTCATAGGTCTCTTTAGTTTTGGGAACAAAAAAACGTCAGATGGGGCCAAATCCGGGGAATATGGTGGCTGCGCCATGATTGTGGTGTTGTTTTTGGCCAAAAAATCTCTCACAAGCAAAGATGAGTAAGCAGGGGCATTATCGTGATGCAAAAGCCATGAATTGTTTTTCCACAATTCTTGGAGTTTTCTTCGTATTGCTTCTCGCAAACGGCGCATAATTTCAAGATAATACTGTTTATTGACCGTACGTCTATATGGTAAGAACTCCTGATGTAACACGCCATGGTAATCGAAGAAAACAGTGAGCAAAACTTTGACATTTGATCGAACTTGGCGTGCTTTTTTCGGTCTTGGCTCATCTGGGCTCTTCCATTGGGACGATTGGACTTTGGTTTCGATATCATAACCATATACCCATGATTCGTCACCAGTTATGACCTTTTTGAGTAAATCTGGATCGTCGTTGACGTCATTCAACAGTTCTTGAGCGATGCTCATGCGACGATTCTTTTGGTCAAACTTTAGCAATTTCGGAACAAACTTCGCTGACACACGTCTCATGTCTAAAACACTCGTCAAAATTGATTGGCACGAACCAAATGAGATGCCAATATCATCAGCAATTTCTCTAATGGTAATTCGACGATTTCCCAACACTATTTTCTTCACTTCTTCAACATTCTCATCAGTTATTGATGTGCTGGGGCGTCAGAACGAGGTTCGTCGTCGGTGTCTTCTCGGCCTTCTTGGAAGAGTTTATACCACTTGTAAACATTTTTTTGGCTTAAAGTAGACTCACCGTATGCCACTTTCAGCATTTCAAGTGTTTTGGAACATTTGATTCCATTTTTCACACAAAATTTAATGCAAACTCTTTGATCCATGTTTTTAGACAGCAGCAAATCGTGGAGCACGCAAAACACTTCTAACTTTGATGCCTCTCACAAACAAACCAAACACACTACAAAGCTGAAATTTGGAACGTATGTTCTAGACGAGTGTACCGATATAACCAAATAAAAAAATCGAAGATCGAACGGACGTAGCCCGCTAAATTTCAAAATTCACCTTACTTTTTGATCATACCTCGTATATTGCGTCTATTATTCCTCTTTTCTTCCTGAATCCCATCTGCGTATCGCTTAGCATTTCTTTAGCTTCTAGTTCTCTTTCCAGCTTTTTTCTCAGTATTCCGCATATATTTTATATCCCGTGTCCATCAGCGTTATTCCTCTTTAGTTTTCTACTTCTTCTTTCCTCCCTTTCTTATGTATTAGTACTGTTATTCCCTTCCTCCATTCTTCTGGATATCCTTCTCCGTTCCATATTCCGTTTAAGCATTTTGTCATATCTTTTATCAAGCCTTCCGTGAAATCCATACTTCATTCGCTATACCATCTTCTCCTGTTGCCTTTTTCTTTTTCATTTTTCTTATTACCTCTTTTACTTCTCTTACCTTGACCTCTTCACCTTCCTCTCCTCCGCTGTCTTCAATTTCTCCTCCTTTTTTTCTCTCCCAATTGTCCCTTGAAGTGCTTTAACCATTCTTCTTTTCTTATATTTTCATCTAATCCAATTCTTTTCTTGCTACTGTTCCTGCTATTCACTTTATCCCAGAATTTTCTTCTCGTCTTATCTTTTCTTATTTCTTCTGCCACTCTTTTCCCCTCAGCTTCTTTCGCTTTTCTTATTTCCTCTCTGTATTCTCTCTTTGCTTCAAGGTATTTGCCTCTGTCTCCTTCCCTTTTTCTTACCTTATTTAACTCTGCCATCACCCTAGCCCTTTTTATCCTACATTCTTCTTTCCATCAGCTTTTTTTTATTCTTTTTTTCTCTTACCTTCTTTTCTGCTACTGCGTTCCTCACTATATTTTTTATCTCTTTCCATTTTTCTGTTCCTTCTATTACGTCTATCCATCTCTGATACTCTCTTATACCTTATTCGCTCCAGTCGTCTATCATTCTTTCTTCCTCTTCTTTTCTTTCTTCTGCTATTTTGTCTCCCAATTCCACTTCTACAGGTAAGTGGTCCGACTTTAACCTATCTTTTATTTGAACATTTTTTATTGCCTCATCACCTTCCTCGTTACCTACTAAATAGTCTATCGTTGACATTCCTCTCGCTCCTATATATGTTATTTCTCCCTCTTCATCTCCTTCTTTTCTCCCATTCGTTATCACTTAGTCCCTTTCTCCTAGTCATTTTATCATTTCTCCTCCCTCTGCGTTTAACACTTTATCCTTCGCCTTTATTTCTTCTAGGTTTTCTTATATCTCCCATTCTCTCCCTTCATTTCCTGTTCTTGCGTTGAAGTTTCCTCCTATAATTATTATTTTTCCTCTGTTCTCCGCTATCTCTTCGCTTAGATATTCATAGTTTTCCTTTTTCTCATGTTGCATATACACCGTTGCTATCATGTATTTCCTCCCTTCGATCTTTATTTCTCCTGCTATTACCTCACAGGTCCTTTCTTTCTTCCATTCAACCTTACTCATTCCTTTCCTCTCTCTTACCGCTATTGCTCCCCCTATTTCTCTCCCCCTTCTTCCTTCCCTTCTTGAGTCTCTCCACTCTATGTTATACCCTTTCAGTTGCTTCTCCACCCCAGTTTTGCCCCTTGCCTCTTCACCCAAGTTTTCGTTAGTCCGATTATATCGAATTTTGTAACATATGCCCAGTTGTCTTCCTCCATGCTCCTAATTCCCGCCACGTTCCAAAATAGTATCTTTACTGCCTTTCTTCCCTCTCTCTCTCTTCCCTCCTCTCTCTCTCTCTCTCTTTTTTCCCTATTGTTTTTGAAACACTTCAGTCCTTTTTCTTACCATTTTTCCCTCTTTCTCGCTCCACCACCATTCTTCTTTTGACTTTACCCCGTTATGCCACATCTTTACGTCTTTACCTGTACTTTTTATTTCTCTCGCTTTCCTTCTTACTTCCTCTCTTATTTTCTTCTGCTTCCACGTCCAGTCCTGATCTATAAAGATCGTTTTCTGCCCCAGCTTCTTTTTTCTCTTCATGATTTCTTCTTTTTGTTTCCATGAAGCGCATCTAATTTATAACATCTTCTTTCCTCTTTCCCTCCGATCATCCCACCCCGCTATCTCCCCTAGTCTTCTCAGATTCACTATCTCCCCTTTCATTTCTAGTTCCTCCCTTAACCAGTCCTCTGTCTCTCCCTTCTTTTCCCATCTTAACCCACCCTCTAAGTCTGTCACTATTATATTGTTTAACCTACTTTCTCTATCCATTTTTTCTCTCATATATATACTATACTTTCTTTTAATTTTACGCACGCTTCTTCCAACTTGTTTATCCTCTCTCCTCATTTTTCCTGCAGTTTCTTTTCTCTAAGTTCTGCTTTTTCCCTTTCTTCTTTGGTCTCTCTTCTTCTTTCTTCTCTCTCTCTCTCTCTCTCTTGTTCTCTCCTAACATTTTCTATTTTTTTCTCCTATCTTTCTTTTCTTCTTTTCCCAGCTGTCTCCATTCTTTCCATTTTTTCCATCATTTCTTTAAACATTTCTGTCAATTCTCTCCTTTTTTCCTCTCATACCTCTCTTAAATCCCTTATATCTGCCCGTATCTTTTCCATTATATCTTCTGCACCACTACTTTTTGCCACATTTATTATCGTGTTGTCCAATCCTTCTCCCCCCTCCCCTTCCATCTCGCTCCCTTCAATTTCACTCTTACATCTTTTTGCCTCTCTCATTTCTCCTCTAATATTCTCCCTCAGCCCCTCTCCGCTATCTCTCCCCCTCACCACCTCTACTCTTTTCTTCTTTTCCTCCTCTGCACCTTTCTTATCCATCCTTCCACCTTTATCTCTTAATTTTGCTGTTGTCACAAATCTTTCCATCACTATCCCGTACGCCTTCATTCGTCTCTCTACTTCTACTCGTGATCGCACCTTTAGTCCCTGTCTTACCTTTTCTGTCTCCGCCATTACTTCTTACCGCCCCTCCTCTCTACTTGCCTTCCCCACTTCTTAATTTTCTGTCTTAACCTCTACTTTTCTTTTTTCTTTATTCCTCTCTCTGCTCTTTCCTGCTCTTCTCCAAGCCTCTCTCTCTCTACTCCACTTCTCTTCCGCCTCCACGCTCTTTTCACCTCTATCTCTCTCCTCAAACACTTTTCCTCTCAAACTTTCTCACCAAAACTTGCGCTCACAGTCAAAACACGTCTATTCCTTTTCACGAGTCGAAACCCACCTCAACTTCCAACAATATATATATATTTTATTTTATTTTTTATTGAAAAGCATTGTGAACATTGATTACATAATGTCTTGTTAAGATTAAGCTAATTTTTTAACATCAACACTAATTGTATTATATTGCACAATACGATCGTGTAATATTAAGCAGTAGGCTGCAGTACCTTCAAGACAATCGGTCCGAGTTTCAAATTCTAGGTGAACATCGACTGGTATGCTTTTTAATATTTCATTTTGTTTCGAGCAGTCTATAACTATTAGCGACACTTTATTAATGAAATCTTTTTTATTAAGTAACGGCTCGTTTTCTTTAGCATAGTAAGCGTTTTGAAAATTAGTATATATATCGTAGAGAACAGCATACTGATTTTGATCGATATTCAAATTGAGATTTCCATACGGATAGTATTGTGAATTGAGGAATAGCTTCACATTACAAATATTACAACGTTCAAAATTACTAGAATGAACATTCGCTGAACTTTTACTTTTAGCTAAAATAACAAAGCGAGGCTTTTAATATTGATTGGAAGTCTTAACACTCCAAACATGCTTTGATGTTCGAGGTAATTTTGGATACTCATTCATTTCGCAAGTACGATTGTAATTGCACGATCTCGTCCAATCTGATTGAGTAATTTGATTTTTTCTTTTTCTGCAACCATCTTATATAGCATCAACCATTCAATCTTAGTTAAAGTAATTTTTGATTTTTCTAAAGCAGCAGGATTCCCTACTGAAGTATTTTAAGTAGCATTCAAATCATCTCTTGATCTTGTGAGAATAAGTTCATGCTTGACATTGACTACAATTTTCCGACAATTTTCAGCAAAGCCCACCAACATACTAATAGGGATAGTCACATCAAAATAACCTAGAGCATTACATATCACAACTTTATTGTTATCACCATTCCATCCAGCATTTTCAGCGATAGAGCTCTGTCATGTATTGAGTGAAAGCCAATTTTTCATGAGACTCGTTAAGCCTACATTTTTTACTTTATCAATTTCAATAGTATTTATTTCATATCGTATTTCCTCGAACAAATGATAGAGGGCGTTGTTGTCTAATAAAATGTTCTCCACTGGCGTAGTACCGTCCGGCTTGGTCAACCGACCACAAATATGAATCATACTGCGTGATGGAAGCAGAGATAAATCCTGATGTTGAATTGCTATATGGATTTCATCGCTATTATTGAAATATGATAATGAATAAATCTGATGCGCAAGAACTTCTTAATGAGCTATAGACTCATCGAAAGCGACACCTGAATGAATGTCTAGAATTCCCTCCATATTGTTGTTGTTATTTTATACAACACACTAATATGTACAATATTTTTTCCACAATTTTCGACGACTTTTAGTCTCAAGCTTTTTAGGAATTGAATGTTCGGAGGTGTGAGCGGTTTGATAGCTCGCTGTTTACTGGTTCCTGATTGACATTTTTGTCTTTTAATATAGCCTCGGACGGTTTTTATATTGTAAATGATACCCATTACTCAGATATGGCCTTTATATGTACTCGAACTGTGATAACTTTTCTTCGAAAGTTAACTAGTTTTTCGTCTTGATCAACTGTACCAATTTGAAAATGATCAATGCTCCTCACAATGACTGTAAGGTAAACGAAGTGAGAAGGACCTTCTATAATCTTATATCCAGGTGGGACAGCTGGGAAAAATTCATATATAGTATGTACTTTGCGATCGTTTATGTAAGAGCCTGTAGAAATATTACACTCTACACGTAAAGCGTTGACTTTGAGAATAGTGACGGGTAAGTCAGAACTATGTGTTTCGTTTTTAACGAGCGTGCATCTAATGAAACCTAAAATTGATCCAATATAATCTTCTGGTTCAAAATGTATTTTTTGACTTCACTGAATGACACTACGTAAAGTATTATTATTTGGTTTCAGGCTAAACGATATACCTCTAGCCTAATGCTTCTTTGAGAAAGCTTTCAATATCTTCTATTTCGTAGCTACCAGTCGGTAAAATGATAGCTTCCTGACCTTCAATGTAAAATTTATTATAACCAATGTCAGTGTTTGGTATTGAATTAAATGTTAATAGCTCAACTAGACCAGGAACGTATTTTTTGGTTGGTATCAATTCGATTGGTGGAAAAAATTATATTTCGAGTACGGATGATGTTCCCGATAGACTCAATGTCAGTGTATCTCCATGATAGATTAATATCAAATGATAGTCATTCTTTGAATGAGTATTTTTTATACTAGTCGTCTTTTCTATAGTTTGTTTAAAAGAAATTTTAAACAAAGATGGCCGCAATTGTATATATTAAAATCTTGATATCTAATATTAACTTTGAGATAAAGCAATAGTTCTATAGCCGGTTGTAAATTATCAAAACTATCAACATACATAACATCATCACCTTTCTTTTATATGCTACCTGGTCTACGTTTATCATCTAAATTTACAATAGCTGTCTCTTGATATCGCGGTCCATTGGTTGGTAGAGCATCACGCATGAAAACACTTCGAAAATTTGCAATTTTTAGTATTTTAGCATATTTTCTTATATCATGATCTGTCAGTGTTCGATTAGGTAAAGTTACTTCGAGCTTTTTTTTAAACCTTTTCCACTTGAATATGGTTTCAGATGAAGACCATAACCTTTGTGATATGGTTTCAAATAAAGTCCTTTACCAATAGCAATAGCTTCCATAGTTTTATTGTGTCTATGAGCTTCTTTCAATTAATTTTGAGAGGCCTTAGCACTATTAACGGCTTTTGCTATTGAAGCAGCTCCTTCAGCTAGAGCTCCAGTCGTGCTCAAAGCGACAAATAATAAAATTAAAAAAGGAAAAGCTCCACCCACTTTACTAGGAATTGGTAGAATACGAGGCATATTTATTGTTCTTTTTCCTCCAGCCTTCTTCACAGCTTCTTTGGTGCCTTTTATAGCCGAACGAATAAGGAAGAGTGATTTATTTTTACTTTTTACATCTGTCTTTCTTCGCTGTCTTTGTCATTGTTGTTGACGATTTTTTGATCCCTTGCCTCGTTTCTTTCCTCGTTTTAAAATTTTAACACCCATACCAAGTTTACTTTTAACTTTCATCATGTTGGCTATAGCAAACGCAGCAACTTTCTCACCAAAACTACTATCTTTCGCTTGCACTCTATCCCAGGCCTATTTAGCTAGAATTTTGTCGGCTTCGTTTCTCGCTTCAATGTTCTCTCGATTCTAAGAATAAGCAATATCGTGATCTTTACAAGCAGCGTCTAGCGCATTTTTCCCGGGATCACCACAAGCAAGTCGTTTTTCAATTTAGTTTCCGGTCCGCAATACTGATAACCAGGCAAATAAGCTTCGAATGGTAAGTTATTAATGATCTTATTCACTAAGCCAGCACCACCAGTCTTTCTTTTGTGTCAAGTGATCATACCTCATCAGAAGACAAAGTCTTAATAAAACTAATAAATATATAAACAGTCTTTTTATAGTTAGTAGTCTCATTCTTCGTTCAATCGGTGACTAGAAAACAATATGGACTTCAACGAGCAACCACTTAAGTTGCAAGTCATAAATGTTGATAATGTGGATAAGATGGAAAAACGAGAAAAAAGACATGGTAGTAGTTCACTGACAGTATACGAGCAGTTTTCTGAGGTTCTAGTAACTATGGGAAAACTAACTGTTTGCTAAGACTAATCACACATCCTAATGGACTTAGATTCAAAAACGTTTATGTTCATTCAAAGTCCCTTAATCAACCAAAGTATAAGTTTTTAAAAGATTTATTGGAACCGATTCATGGTATACAGTATTATGCATTCAGCGAGCATGAGACAGTTGTTTCATCAGATAAAGCTCATCCAAATTCTATCATGATTTTTGATGATATAGCAACTGAAAAGCAGGTCAACGTGAGAGCATTCTACTGTATGGGAAGACATGAAAAAGTAGATATATATCTATATATAGTAATTTCTATCTCTGTCGATCATATGCTCGCATACCGAAGCATCTCATTCAAGATAATGTGAATTTACTAGTTATGTTTCGACAAGATGACGTGAATATTAAACATATTTACAACGATCATGTTAACTCAGATATGACTTTTGAGAAGTTTAAAGCATTTTGTTCAAAAAGATAGAGAGACGATAATCATGAATTTATAGTTATTGATAGAGATAAACCAATCAATCATGGACGGTATAGGAAAGCATTTGATTCTTTTGCTATAAATATAGCGGAGTGAACGAATGAAAATTATTTACCTCTAGAAACTACAAGCGCCAAATGGCTAATTTTGAAAAAAAAAGAAGGTGCTCAAGCAATTATCTGAGGCTCGTGATGCCATCAGACGTAAGTATCAACTAATAAAACGTGACAAAGCTGATTTACAAAATACATTGAATGAAACTTTTAAACATATGGTTGATCCATTGAAGAAACTTGTGGAGGCAGCTATTGATAAAACTAACGCTAATACTGAACAGGAAACGAACAAGGAGAAGATAATTACTTTCGATAAAGTTTTCAAGTCAAAAACAACAGCTGACACTCCCTATAAATCTCGATATTTCAATAGTACTATTAATGACTTAAATTCTACGTTGCATCCGCTTGATTCTATCGGAAGGGCTGAAGGTCGAGGCCACCGGACTCTAGGCACATTCGGTCAGGGGGTCTACTCAGGAAAGATTGCAGGACCAACTATACCTGGTAATTAGTTCTGACCACTAACACATAAAACACATAGTATAATGAAGGAGATGAAAATGAGATGAAAGGTAAAGAAAATTTTGCAGGTACTCGAGTGCCGCCCTCGCCCATCGACTTAGGAGAGTCACTGGAGCTGCCCGGCTCCCCCGTTACACCAGTAGGAAACCTGGCTGGTGAACGGGTAATTGCGACAGAAAAAAGGACAGGGTCGACGTCGCCAGAATCCTGGGACGCAGTGGAGAGTAAGATGCGAGAGCAACTGCTCATCATACACAGCGTCCTAGGACAAATGACGAAGAAAACGAACGTCCAAAGAAACGTGAGCAGCGTGATTACGAACGGTATGGCTGAGATTTATGAGACTGTAGAAGTTTGTATGTATGAACTGAAGCGAATGCGATAGATCAGACAAAAGACGAACGTAACGGAAAGACGAGCGAATGTAATGGAGGAAACTCCAGTACATAAAAGGCGACGGCTAAAACAGACCCCAAGCCCAGACCAAGTAGATAACGAAAGACGGAGAACGCTCCTAGACGTTGCTGCCACACAGCAAACGCCGGGGGCGAATGCCGTAAACTGACAGACACTTGACGAGGGGGCACCACGCATACCACTCAACAGAATCCTTCGGAGGATGTTGAGATGAGAGCGGAGGTGTCAGAGGACTAGGCCACCATCATAAAATGAAAAAGAAAAGGAACAAGAAAAAGAGCGACAAAGACACGGTACAAAAGACGACAAACCGACACAGAAGCCGAGGATCGGAGTGTCCCATCCTGAAAACCAGGCGTGGAACCATTCTGATCAAGCCGGTGGAAGGACAACTGTACGCCGATGTCTTGCGGACTATCAGACAGAAGGTAGACCACAAGACAGAAAAGGTAGACGTTCGGACGATTAGAAAAACTAAGGACGGTGCTGTATTAATGCGGCTGGAAATGTCGCAACGACATGATTTCCAAAGGACACTTCAGAAAGTATTAGGACAGACTGCGACAGTAAAAGACTTAACTTCCAGGGTGACGCTGTAGTTTGCTGACTTGGACTCCGTCACGACGGTACAGGACATCGCGAACGCGATAAATCGCGAAATAAATACGGACTCGGAACGGAAAGTGCATCTCTTTGCGCCAAACGCATATGGGAATGCGCGAGCCGTTTGTGAGTTCGACACGACGGAAGTAACGAGACTAATGGGCAGGGAATGCACCAAAATAGTATGGATGAATTGACGAGTTCGACTCCGCATTCATCCTCAAAGATGCTTCAACTGCCTCGGGTACGGACATACGCGGAGAGAATGTAAAGGGGAAGACAGAAAAAACTGTTGCATGAAATGCGGACAGATGGATCACGTGGGCAAGGAGTGTAAAAACACTACTGACTGCTTCCTCTGTAAGGGAATAGAAGGATAGAACCTGGCCCACGTGCCTGGATCAGGCGGGTGCGCCGTATACAGAGCAGCACTAATGGAACTGAAGACAAAATAGAAAAAATGACCCTGACGATACTACAATGCAATGTGAACAGGAGTAGCGTAGCACACATGCTCCTCCCTCAAATTGCGATGGAGACGAACGCAGACGTGCTTATTATAAGCGAACAATCCAGAAACAGACCTGAGCCATCGTTGTTCGCTAGCAAATCAAACACGACGGCGGTGTAGGTACGCTGAAACAAAACGATGCGAGTCTCGGCAAGCGGGTCCGGGGCGGACTATGTTTGGGTGAAGATGGGCACTGTCGTTATCGTCAGTGTATACCTGTCACCGAACTATTCCGCGTTGGAGTATGCCAACAGACTCGCAGATATCGAAGACGCAATGAGAGATATATCCGGAAATACGATCGTGGCGGGCGATTTTAATGCGCGGGTGATTGAGCGAGATATGCCCACGACAAACAGATGCGGACGGCTATTACTAGAGATGGCCGCGAGGCTGGAACTAGTAGTGGTAAACGAGGGAAAGACGGCGACATTTAGACGACCGGGGTGGGGTCAATCTATACTAGACGTGACCTTGGCCACAGAAAGACTACTGACGCGAATAAGAGGATGGAAAGTGATCGAGGAATATACAGCGAGTGATCACCAATACATCATCTTTGAAGTGACAGACGAAAATACTACTAAATGAAAAGGTAACGTGTTACCCCCCTCTACGATGGGACACGAAACACCTGGATAAAAAAGAACTTGACAGACTACTGCAAAACGCAGGGCCACTGACCACCAAAAACCACTTGAAGTGGTACGGACCGTGACTCGGCGGAGAAGTTAGCTGAGGAGGTGGAAAAATACCTCCGTCACCTATGCGACGCTACTGTGCCGAAAAAACGACACGGACGCGACCGGCGACAGATGTACTGGTGGACGCAAGAAATCGCAGACATCAGACGCGAATGTCACCGGCGACGTCGACAGACACAAAGACAAAGAAACAGACATGACGAAGAAGCCTCAGAGGCATACAAACTTGCCAGAAAAAGGCTGAGACACTATAATGGACAGCAAACGACAATGCTGGACACGACTGACAGACGAGGTGGACTTGGATCCGTTGGCGATGGGTTCCAAAATTGTGACCTGAAAACTAGGCGTCCGAGCTCCATCAGAGACAAAAGACGCTAGGATAACGGAAAAGATAGTTGAGGGTCTTTTTCTAACGCATCCTGACAGAATCGATGACATGAACACGAACAAAGAAATAGAATGTCTTTGCTTCACAAGGGAAAAGCTCATACGAGCGATAACCTTGCTGAAGATGAACAAGGCTCCTAGACCAGACGGTATACTGGGTGAATTGCTACGGTATGTAGCGACTCGACGGTCCGACATATTCTTGCAATTGTACAGTGGGTGCCTAACAGCGGGTGTTTTCAGTAAACTCTGGAAGAACGCGAGGTTGGTACTCATTGGCAAAGGCAAGGGAGACTCCGATAAGCCGAATTCGTATAGGCCCTTGAGCCTCCTCAACACGACCAGCAAATTATACGAACTGCTACTGAGAGGAAGACTGAACGCGGCGGTGCAAGCCGCTGGCGACCTATCAGACCAACAACACGGCTTCCGGAAAGGACACTCAACGATAGGAGCAATCACAGACGTGAGACAGGTAGTTGACAGAATGATCGAGATTTGCTACGGAGCCAGACCTATAACGCTCCTAGTAACATTAGACGTAAAGAACGCCTTCAACTCTGCTAGGTGGGTGGATATTCTGAGAGCACTAGACGGCTTTCAGATGCTCACCTACCTTCTAAGAGTCTTGAAGGATTACTTAAAGAACCGAAGACTGACATATGAAACGACGGAAGGACGGAAGTACCGGAAAATTACAGCGGGGGTGGCACAAGGATCCATATTGAGTCCCGACCTCTGGAACGTACTGTACGACGGATTAATAAAGCTCGACATGCCCCCGGACACGCGCCTGGTCGCCTACGTTGACGACATAGTAGCTAACGGCCCGCGACACACATCTGGCTCAGCACGGACTGAGCCTGACTTTTTTTAAGACACGCTTACTGATAATGACGAGACAGAGAATAGACACGATAACACCGATGACCATAGGTACGGAACGACTAGAGACCAAAAGTGAAGTAAAGTACCTGGGAGTGACTCTAGATACGAAACTGAACTTTTGGCCCCACATTCGAGACGCGACCGCCAGAGCCAGCGAAAAAACCAAGGCCTTGAGTAGGCTGATGGCAAACACGAAAGGACCGAGACCGAGTATACGAAGACTGTTGATGGGCGTAACCCACTCCATCATGCTTTACAGAGCAGAGGTATGGGCCCACTCGTTACGGGTGAGGAGACGCGCAAAGACTATGACGAGCGTACAAAGAATGGAAGCGCTAAGAATCGCGTGTACGTACCGAACAGTCTCGGAAAACGTGATATTCGCGATCACGGGCGTTATCTCGATCGACCTCATGGCAGGCGAGAGGAAACGTATTTACGACCGAAGTGCGACCGTAGGTAGAGCCGACGCTGCAACAGAGGAACGAACGAAAACGACAGAACAATGGCAGACAAGATGGATGACAGACGTTCAAGGACGATGGACCCACAGACTGATACCAGACGTTGTTCCGTGGAAAGACAGAAAACACGGGGAAATGGATTTCTATCTCACCCAGTTTCTGACCGAACATGGAAACTTCCGAAAGTATCTGCACAGAATGGGTAAGGTAACTTTCCCAGACTAAGTGTACTGTAGGGGGTCTTGGGACGACGCGGAGCACACGTTTTTCGTATGCGACCGTTGGGTCGAGAAAAGATTGAGACTGGAGACAGAATTAGGGCTGATTACGCCAGAAAACGTGACGAACGTAATGTTGACAACAGCCGACGCATGGCGTAAGATCGCGCTGTACGTTTCGAATGTGTTAGGAAACAAAAAGATGGATGGATACTTGGAAAGTTGAATGAATGAGAACATTTCAGAGCCTACTTGGGAATAAATGAGTATTAAAGAGATGAATGTGTGCTTGGACACGCAATGACAGCAGCCAAGTCTGAAGTAATGTGATAAACAGTTCCGGGCTGGTTGCGGTGCGGACAAGGAGAGATATGTTTGGTGGGTATTGGTGGCCTAAGCTACTGAGTCCCACACTCGGCGGGCTTCCGTCAGTTGTCCGTAAATGGATTCAGACTCTCCACAAAAAAAAAAATAAAAAATAATAATAATAACAACAATAATAATAAACGTAATGGATGACGTGGACGCACAAATGCCATCAGAGCAACGAATGCGATGAAGGCGGGTAAGGCACCGGGACCGGACGGAGTACCATCCGAGATCCTCCGGCTTATGGCTCGTCTACGGCCGGAGATACTCCTCGACCTGTACAACACGTGTTTGACGACAGGAACGTTCAGCGACAGGTGGAAGGTGGCAAGGCTCGTTCTTATCCCAAAAGGTAGGAGCGATCCTGGCACGCCTTCGACTTACCGACAGTTGAGTTTACTTGACACGACTGGTAAACTCTTTGAACAACTACTGAGACCGAGAGAGATGGATGCGATACAGACTGGAGGAGGTTTATCAGATTTACAGTTCGATTTCAGGAGGGATCGATCGACGATTGGATAGATCCAAAAGGTGGTCGACTCTTTCCTGGATCTAGACAGACACTGCCACGTAGCGCAACCTATAGTGTTGCTGGCGACGCTCGACATTAGGAATGCTTTCAATTCGTCCAGGTGGAAGGATATCTTGGAGGCGCTGAAAAGCAACTTCGGGATCCAGCCATACCTGCTTCGGGTTGTGGAGGATTACCTAACAAACAGACGGATAACATACGAGACGATCGAAGAACAAGTAACGAGACAGGTCACCGCTGGCGTGACACAGGAGTCGATACTGGGAACTGACTTCTGGAATGGCTTATACGATAGCTTGCTTCGGCTTGGGATGCCGCTCAGAGTGACACTCGTCGCCTACGCTAATGACGTGGCGGTGGTGATTACGGAGAGGTCCCCCAAGCTGGTGCAGCTGGCGTTGAACCAGACCATGAGACGAGTCGGACGATGGATGACAGACCACGGACTACAACTTGCAACGGAAAAAACGGAACTAATGTTTCTCACGAGAAGACGCATACAGATGATACTGCACATGAGGATGGGGACATGCGAGATGGAGACCAAGAGGGAAATCAAGTACCTTGGGATAACCCTTGATACGAAGATGACCTTCTGGCCTCATATACAGAAAGTAACCCGGAAAGCAGCAGAGAGGATAGCATCCTAGAGTCGCCTGATGGCATATACGACGGGACCGAGATCGGGAAAACGACGACTGTAATGGCGACAGCTCATTCGATCCTTCTATACGGTGCGGAAATATGGGCAGACTCCCTGAAGACAAAGAAATACTGTAAGTCGATGATGATGGTACAGAGACAGGGCGCACTGCGAATCGCTTGCTCCCACCGAGCAATCTTTACACAGGCTGTTTTGGTGTTGGCTTCTAGGTCCTCGTAGTGTAGGGTATAAAATTACTAAAGACGGACAATACGACGTGGATAATAAAAGAATTGGTAATATAGTCGATCTCCAGGAGAGTAACTTTGCTGTAAACTTACGAACGTTGTGAAAAACTAGTGTAGCTAACGTTACTACGCTTACGACAGGGATAAATAATCTTAGAAAATCTTTAAATATAATATGGTCGGAATTACAAGTGTATCGAGAAGCGATTAAACATTTACAAGAAAATAAGAATAATAAGGACAAAGACTTAAAGAATATATCGTCTGACTTTATGCATCAATTTTAACAAATATATTGAAAATGAAACATCAAAGAGTAGTGGATGAGTTACACAAACCAGCACTTCGAAACTATCCTCGTCGAAAAGTCGATATACGCGGAATAGATGAGACATGGCAATCTAATCTTGTTGAGATGCAAGGCTATTCCAGAGAGATTAAAGGTTTTCGCTATTTATTAACTATTATAGATATGTTCTCTAAATATGCTTGGGAAGTTCCAGTAAAACAGAAAACTGCTACAGATGTTACTAATGCAATGAAGTCTGTATTAAAAAAGGGATGCATTCCTAAAAATCTCCACGTGGATAGAGGCAAAGAGTTCTACAATACAAATTTTCAAAGTCTAATGAAAAAATATAAAATAAACCTTTATCCTACTTATAGCAATCTTAAAGCATTAATTTGTGAAAGTTTCAATCAAACACTTAAAAAGATTATGTGGAAAAAATTCAGTTTAATAGGAAATTATAAGTGAATTGATTTTCTTCCCAGTTTAATAGAATCTTATAATAATCGAAAACATTGCACAATAAATATGAAGCCTAAAGACGTGACTAAAAAAATGAAATGCGAGTCTTAACACGATTCTCTTACGATCATCGTATTTTCAAAAAATCGAAATTCCAGATAGGAGATAAAGTGTGAGTGAGCAAGTCTAAACACGTTTTTGAAAAAGGATATACGCCTAATTGGTCTACAGAAATTTTTACTATTCATCGTATTTCGAGAAATAAACCTGTAACATATCACCTACTAGATTATCAAGAAAATCCCATTGTTGGTGGTTTTTCCAAGCAAGAACTACAGTAAGCTATGTATCCTGATATCTATCTTGTAGAAAAAATTCTTAGAAGACGGGGTAATGAAGTCTTCGTAAAATTGTTTGGCTTCGATAATACTTACAAATCTTGGATAAATAAGGAGACTATAAATCAATGAATTACAAATATAAATTTATATGTACTTAGATTATATTGAAATAAATAGTGTTGTCTTCATTTATCAATATTACATTTTTTTTTTATTTTAAGGATAAGAGCCCTAACTTTCACTCTTACCTGTGAGGTATTTCCATTTTTATATTCGTCACTAGTGAGGCCATTAAGACAAGTCGAAACCTGCTTTAATAGAAACACTAATGACTCATTTACTTCTCAAGAAAATAGATTTATATAATACAAGCTTTTTTGAGATATAATAAGATACACAAATACATTTAAATAATAAATTAAAATCGATCACATCCATGATATTGAATAAATAATGCATATTTTTGAACTCTGCCAGAAAGATCAATAAAAAGATCATAATGATGAATTATCGCTCTTGAAATTCGGCCCGGTAGAACAATTTCGAACTCACAATCGAGTTCAAGAATAATTCGAGATTCATCTTGCCTCATGTATGTTATTAGATAATTCTGATATTTATGTTCATGATCATAATGACTCTTTTCAGGAAGTATGTCGAAAAGCTTCATTCGAATGTTATTCAACATTTCAAAATTCATCTTGCTGTAGGTAAAGAGATCTAGAATGTTACGTCTTCTTCTTCTACTACTACTACTTCTACTTCTACTACTGCCACTGCTGCTGCTGCTATTCGATTTTTGAGACAGAATGAACCTCTTCGTGGCTCACAGCTCATTTAAAACCTCTCCCCACTACTTTGGTTTTCGAGCCGCCACAACCGCCGCCCTCTACTTTAAATTAGATTTATAGCAAACCATATATGCTTAGAAGAGAAGCGAGATCTCCTGTTGTCTCTTATTACTGGCATGGCTAAGCTTCTACTACTTCTTCTTACCGCTGCTTCGAACAGAATGGGATTCCTATTAACGTCTTATCGCTATTTGAGAATATAACCCCACTACTACGCTTTTTGAGCAGCCGAAATCGCTCCCTTCTCTCTTTCTTATTTATTTTTTTTGTTAGAGAATAGTGAGAGCCTCAACCATCGCTCTCACCTGTAAGGTACTTCCACTACTAACATTGCTTATGAGATCTTTACACTAACAAGGGAACCACCCCAACCCGACCTCACCGATTTGAATGATTTTGGAATATGTTGTAGTACTTGAAGAAAAATTAGATACGTATTTTTTTTATCAGCCCATAAGGGCTTTTAAGGGGTGAATTCCACCCTGAAAATCACCCGCCTTAAATCAGTTTTTTTAATATTTTTCAGCATCAAATGAATATTTTTCAGTAAACTCAAAATTAAAAAATTTTTTATAAAAAGGCGCTTTTAAGGACATAATATTTATACCGAAGGTTTGCAACCCCCTTTTTAATAGGGGTAAATACACTATTTTTTGTACTGTTTTACGACATGTAATATAGTAAATCAGCTCGAGTGATTTAAAAATCGCACTGATAATGAGAAAATACCAAAATTAAATTGACGTGTTTCCGGATTTAAAAAAAAATATATGTAAGGGGTGCTTCACCGACTAGAAACCACCCCCGTCAAACTATCAGCAGGTTAATCCACCTAACCCAGGGATAAACAAGTTTAGTTGTTTGTTATTTCTTGAAATAATTTAATTCTATGCATGAGCGAGCTATCTCAGCTAACCAACCTGCCTCACCCACCAAACCCCCATAAACCACCCTTACCGAACCACATGCAGACTAACCCACCTAATCCTGGGAAAAGCAACTTTAGTCGTTTGTTATTTCTTGAAATAATTGAATTTTACACCATAAGCGAGTTATCCCAGCTGTATAACATACCTCTTATCCACCTGCCCCTAACCTATCTAACCCCCACCCATATAAACCACCCTTACTGAAACACAAGCAGGCTAAACCTCCTAACCCTGGCAAACACGAGTTAAGTCGTTTGTTATTTCCTGAAATAATTTAATCCTACGCCTGAGCGAGCTACCTCAACTAACTAACCTGCTTCTAACCCACCAAACCCCCATAAACAACCCTTACCCAACCAAATGTAGGCTAATAGGCCTAACTTTGGGAAAATTGAGTTTATCAGTTGCTTTTTCGTAAAATAATTGATTTCTACACCGTACGTGGGGTATCCCATTTTTTTTTATAAAATATATCTGTAGTTCAAACATAATTTATGATAAATAAAAATATGTTTAATACATTTTATTTTAATAGTACCAAAATGGCGAGAAATATCTCTTAAAAATAAACACGAGAATAACACGAGGTCTAATTATCATTTATAGATCTATACATATATATTTATATTCGTATGTAGATACATAAATATATTTATGTTAGAGCCATCGTACGCAATACTACATATATTTTGATTTTTCATAATAATTTTCATCCTTTTCTCTTTTTTATTTATTGGCAAATTAAAATGTATGATTCAACAAATTCCTTACAGAACTGATAATCATCGAAAAAGTGTTTGAAACATAATGATCTTTTATTCGATTTATATCGAATAATTTTGTTTTTTTTTCTGAAACGTACATTGATACATATTTATGCAGTTGTCAATTCTATACAGCTATTACCTGTATAGATGAGAAATAATTGAAGTTTTTTAGCGTAATCTGCCAAATAGGTCAGCAGCTTTTTATTTACGATCAATGCAGTCGATACCTTGTTTGGTAAAAACAGCTGGAACTCATCGTTCACTTCAACTACGACTTTTACACTGAATCGTGTTTTAACTTGTTTTAATCCGGTGATCATATACTTGGATTCTGTCTCTAATCCACGAATCTTGTTAGTGGTGTGACGGGGTCCTAGCTAGAATAGGCGGCCCTGTCTAGCTCTCTCTCTCTCTCTCTCTCGCAGCCTTGCTCGTTTGCTGTTTGCTGTTGACCTGGCGAGCATTTGAAAATTACGAACCGATACCGATGCTCGCATCGCTTTATTTCAGGATCAATACCTGAGCCGGGCATCATCATTAGGAATCAATTGGGAGCGAAAACGGCTGTAGCAAGAAGAAGAGAGAGAGAATGGCGCGTCGCGAGTAGAGAGTAAGCGAGCGCGAGTGACCCGTGGCGATTCGCTCGCGAGAGCTAAGCTGCCAGCGTTGCTCGAGCCGACGCGGGAACGGTTAGGGGAGAGAGTTCGAGCGGAGATTCTGAAAAAATCACATATATATATTAACGAGCCACACCGTATTATAGCAACATTTTTACATGCTTCTACACTACCGTCCATAAAGATTTGTCATCCCCTTGCTGAAATCATCAAAACTTTAGAGTTTTATGGCTCAGTTTCTATAAGAGCTAGGAAACCCTGCGGGGTCTCATTTGAAAGGTCTTGCCAAGACCTTTCAAATGTTGTAAAACATAATTGATTTTATTTGTTTTTTGTACAACTTGTGACGTCATAAACAAATTGTTTTATTTTAATTTTTTCACATCAACTTCGACCCCGATTTATTTATATAACGGATTCTACGATGAAAAAACTGTATAAGCCATTCGATAGAGCTTTCAAAAAGCTATAAAATCCATATCCGGAAAATTTTTTACCTTTATTTTTTATGAGCTATATGGTGTTTTATACAAAAACAAAGATTTTCAAAAAATGGGCTGTATTTTTTTTATTTTCAACTCTAAAGAAAAAACTCTCAGAAGAAAAAATGTAGTATTTTGCAAGAACTATCAAATGTGCCACTCAGAATTAAAAAAAAAAATTTTTTTTTTCACGTTTTTTAGAATTGAAATTTTTCTAGAAAAAAAAACTAAAATTACATATATTTAATAAAATTAGTAAGTAACTAATATTTATAACTGAATGGGCTTACAAACAATGATAACAAGATACATTGCAACGATTGCCGAAAATCGTTAGGACTCGCGTGAACTGCTAAGCGTGGCTAAGCGTAATAGCCGTGATCGGTTTGGGTTAGAGAGAGGGAAAGGGCGCGTTAGGGGCAATGATCGGGAGGGGAGAGCTAGCGAGCCAGTATGACTGTGTCCTTCAGTCTGCCTACATCGTAGTTTATCGAGTCAGAGACAACGACGTGTTCTTTTCCTTCCGAGTGAGATCTAGGGAGTTTGCGTAGATAATTAGTGAGTGGCGAGGCGAGTGTGCACACTGCGAAACGTGTGCACCAACAGTGGTGACGACGGTCAGAGTGAGGTGACGGGTGTGCACACTGCACAACGTGTGTTGCACCGGCAGCAGCAATCTCAACCTCGGCAGCATCCACAGCAACGCAACAACGTCAACGGAGAAGGAGTCGCAGAGGCAGTTCTTCATCTTTCAATATAGTCGGATACGGTTGGCCACCGTATCCTCGTCGATTCAGCGGTAGGTGCACAGCACTTTTTGCGTGCGATCCCGCGCAGCGTGCGCGGTGAGTTTATAGGTAGCGTGCGTGCGAATAGTCCGCGACGTCCGCGAGATCTACTCTCTCTCTCTCCCCATTCGAATTATTGTGTCGAAATAGCGTGCGTTAGACTCTCGGCAAATCGTTCCTTATACAGGTTTAGTTTTGATTAAATAAAGTGGTTAGAGATCAATCAGCGACGTTCTTATTATTTCGCCTACCCTTTGTCCGATGTCGGTGTTATTGTTTACATTCGATTCGAACGCGCCGGTAATCCAGCACTGATCGCGAAAGTATAGAAGGAGCTGTTCGTCAACCGAGTTGCCAGCAGTGGCCGACGGAGCGCTGGTAAGCAAGCGCATCAGCGCCCCTAGCGGAGAGTTCGCGCATCTAAGTTGGATCACTGAGAGAACTCGGCGCATGCGTACACCGGAGCAAGGTGAGTGAGTGTGTTTGAAGCACACAGCTAACAGAGCACCGTTTAGCCGTCGTGATAAGTATATTTACTAGGGATAAGCAGCTATACGGCAGCCTGTTACAACATTTATTGAACCATAATTTATTACTTTCTCAGAATAGATTAACATCATTTGGTTACAATTTTTCTACAAAATTTATTTATTACAACTTTTCAATAATAACATAACAATAATAATTTCATTTTTTATAATACTAATAACGCTTGTAATTAATATATTATCACAATCTGAATATAAATTTCAGTTGTAAACAAAAACGAAACAATACTAATTATTTAAACGTTTTTTCATCGAAATGTCCATCTTTGATTGCTATAATTACTTTACAAATTCGAGGTATTCGTGCTACAAGTTTCTCTAAAGTTTCTGCACTTATTTTTTTTCACTCATTTTCTAAGATATTCCAAAGATCCTTCTGGGAAGTAGGTCCTACCTTCCTTACAGCTCTATCCAGATCATCCCACAACAGTTCGATAGGGTTAAGATCAGGAGAGTACGGTGACCATTCCATCAAAACTAATTTTTTTTTCTTCTCCAATTGAGCAAGATAACTTTTACATAACTTTGAAGTATGCTTTGGGTCGTTATCTTGTTGGAACGTAAATTTGCGACCAATTATTCTTGTTCCGGAAGATACAACATTTTTTTCAAGAAACTTGAAATTAATTTCGCTATCTGGTATTTGTAAACTTTGAAAATATGCTAATAATAAATTGACTACGTTCAAAGGATTGAACATCATGTTTTAATCTAAAACAAAATCAAAATAGAAATACTCTTTTTTGCAGTTGAATAATTTTACAAAAGACAAAAGAAAACCTAGTCTATAGATAGAATTCGATCATACGTTTATAACAGTTATATTTCACATGTTTACAAATCAAAATATTTGAATAAAATTATATATAATGAGTGACATAAATACTTACGTAGTAGACAGGAACTTTTCTTCTTGTTATATACTATATTTTCGTGTTCGGGAAATTTGTATGTAAATATAGAAATAAGTTTATTTATAAATCCTGTAACGGAGTTACTACCGTTTAATTATTTTTATTCGGACGATCGCGTAAATACGCTCGTAATCACCTATGTCAAATAAGAAAGTCGGAGAGCAAGAGGGAACGGGTGTCAGTCAAACACCCTACGGCAACAAATCTACGAGTCTACAGGAGTGGAATCAATACGGAATAAACACGCCGAAAGTACTTGTTAATATCACGAACGAAAACTTTTATTATCTTTCAAATGCTACACTAGAATTGGCCCGCGTGTGTATGTTTACATCGGCGCTCGCTCGACAACAACATGCAGTGTCGGGACGCTCGCTGCTCTTTGTCCGTAGAGCTATTATATGCACGCTTCGCTTTGAGTGATTAGCCGAGTAACAATTGTATCGCGACCGCGAAATTAAGCTGGCCAGCTTACCTTTATTTAGCAGACGTACGTAGACAAGAAGTATAATTCACACTCTCACTGCGGGAAAAGTCTGTCTTTCGTTACTCGCGGATAGCGAACGCGCACCCACGTGGTTTCGCCCTCGATGGCGAAACACCTCACACGCTGACGTTCGGCTTCGCAGGCGATGGCACCGCTTCCACTGGCTCAGGTCAGCACTCCGGACAACTCGGTAACAGCGGTCACTGATAATCGGCTCTGGTTCGGACACTTTAATTGCGAATTTCGATCTTAGTGGCTCACGTATCGATAGCTGGCGTTGTAACTACGGGCGAACGTGATGATGGTTAGTCCCTCACTGGTTCATTTTCAATCGCGCGCGTTCCGTCTGCTCGTGTGCCAAATTCCGTCGTTACATTTTTCGTCTGCCGGCAAGTGCTGCCCCCGCAGACAGCAATTAGGTTAGAAAATTAGCGCTAATTTGACGTTTACCGTCACAATCCAGCACTATAAAAAAACTTTAACTTTTTAAATATTTGACTTTTCTTCAACTATTATGAATAATGAAATATGTATCGGATGTCTTATTATCGTAATGGGCGTAGATTTGATATAACTTATCTTCTTCGAGCCATTGATAAGACAAAATTGTAAATAAGATAAAGTGTACGGTAAAGTAAAGTACCAACAAAAAGTAAAATAAACGACAAGTGAAAATTGAATAAAGTAAACAGTTTATAAGTATAGGAATTGAGACTATAATAACTATTTATAACTATTAATATAATCAATTCTTTGTTATAATTTCTTTTCTCATTGACAAATTGTAAATAATTAAAAAAGAAATAATAACTATATTAAACTTCCACTTTTGAAATTAATAATTTTTAACTGTTCTAACTTGTTATTTTTCTTTATTACGAATTAACTTTACGTTTAAAAAATAATAACTATTATTATTACTCTTTTATACACATCTATATGTAATACAATGCAAATAATATTAAAAAAAAAACTGATACTATAACTGTTATTATTAATTTCGAAAAAACAAAATAGTTAATAATTATTTATAATTTATTTTAGTCTCAAATCTTATATTTGCCGTTATTAATTATTTTTATCTTTTTTGTATTTATAATGAAAAGAAAATAATAATTATTACATAAAATTTATAATACTTGGGACATATTATTATACAAGTGAATGTTATTCAAGAAATACATTTATTTTTTGCTATTTATATAAGGTTAGCCCGCATGTGGTTCGGTAAGGGTGGTTATAAGTGTGGGGGTTAGATAGGTTAGGAGTAAGTGGATAAGAGGTATGTGATTCAGCTGGGATAACTCGCTTATGACGTAAAATTCAATTATTTCAAGAAATAACAAACAACTAAAGTTGCTTTTCCCAGGATTAGGTGGGTTAGCCTGCATGTGGTTCGGTAAGGGTGGTTTATGGGGGTTTGGTGCGTTAGAGTCAGGTTGGTTAGTTGAGGTAGATCGCTCATGCATAGAATTAAATTATTTCAAGAAATAACAAACAACTAAACTTGTTTATCCCAGAGTTCGGTGGATTAACCTGCTGATAGTTTGACGGGGGTGGTTTCTAGTCAATGAAACACCCCTTAAACCTACTTTTTTTTTAAATCCGGAAACACGTCAATATACGAGTAATTTTTGTATTTTCTCATTATCAGTGCGATTTTTAAATCATTCGAGCTGATTTACTATATTACATGTCGTAAAACAGTACAAAAAATAGTGTATTTATCCCTATTAAAAAGGGGGTTGCAAACCTTCGGTATAAATATTATGACCTTAAAAGCGCCTTTTTATAAAAAATTTTTTAACTTTGAGTTTACTGAAAAATATTCATTTGATGCTGAAAAATATTAAAAAAACTGATTTTGGCGGTTGATTTTCAGGGTGGAATTCACCCCTTAAAAGCTCTTATGAGCCGATAAAAAAAAACACGTATCTAATTTTTTTTTAAGTTCTACAACATATCCCAAAATCTTTTAAATCGGTAAGGTCGGGTTGGGGTGGTCCCCTTGAGAGAGGCACATATTGTGGTGACCTTGAGTTTGACCTTGAATGTCAATTTGAAGGTCATTTCAAGGTCAACTTTGCTTTTTTTAGTAGGAACCTCTATTTTCTACACCAGATTCGGAAAGAGCGGGAAATACTACTTTCAGATGGCCTTTCACACAAGGGGTCCGGGAGACCTCCAAGGTTACTTGCCAAGGTGAAGTTTTGTTTTTTTTCTTATTTTCTCCGTCTAAATGGCTTGAAAATTATTACCTTCGCCGTAATATTTCTCAAGGCATTTTAGATTTTTTTTTCAACAATAAACCTTATTTTTGACCACGCGTTCAACAGAAATTGAACATTTCCTCCTATTTTCAAATGAATAACCTATTTTTCAATGATTTATTTATCTATCTGTCAGATTATTTGAAATTTCTTCAATTTTCCGTCATAAACAATATGCCTAATATATGTTATAAAGTCCATTTTTCCTAGTGAAATAACCCTACAGGTAAGTGGTATTTTCCATGGCAGATGCTAAAAAAACAGTATTTAGATTTTAGTGTGGTTGAACATTTCTCCTTTATTATAATTAACATTCATTACAATAAGATGTTATAACTTGAATTAGAAGGTGATAACATAAACAACATAGTTATTTCAGTAAACATAATAAATTACAATATCCTTCATTCAGTCTTTTTTGTCAACGTGAACAATAATTACAAAAATGTAAGCATCAAAGATAAATTAGGACGGCAACATTTAATCTAAACTCTACCTAGATCAAGTGCTCAAAATTATTGCTCCTTCAAAATGCGTAAAATTGTCGACTTGCTGATCCCTGAATCAATTGATCGACGAATTAAAGAATCATGAGGAAACACGTTAGCTGATGCAATAACATCTGGTGCTCTTTCATCTCTAGCTCGACGTCTAATTTGTCTTCCTCTATTATGATGAGGTTGGATGATACCTTCATTTCTAATTCATCTAGACAAACGTGAATAATTGGTTCAGTCAAAATAACCTACTTCAAAGGTATCGTTCAAAGGTTTTTGTTCAGAAAATCTAAAATGACTCCGAAATAACCTTGAGAAATTACCGTGAAGGTGATAATTTTGAAGCCATTTAGACGGAAAAACTAAGAAAAAAACAAAACCTAACCTTGGAGAGTAACCTTGGAGGTCTCTCGGATTCCATGTGTGATAGGCCATCTGAAAGTAGTATTTCCCGCTCTTTCTGAATTAGGTATTGAAAATAGGGGTTCCTATTAAAAAAGCAAAGTTGACCTTGAAATGACCTTGATATAACCTTGAAGGTCAAACTCAAGGTCACCACAATATGTACCTCTCAGAGTCTAGCTACTTTCATTTGAACCATTCTTCACACAAACATGTATTTCAGATTTTAAAAGGGGTTTACGGGTGGTCTGAAACAGTGCGTATACGAGCGAGGGTCAATAAGTCTTTACAAAAAGAAGGAAAAAAAGTTTTGCGTACGTAATTTTTTTTTATTTTTCAACATAATCTCCTTGAAGGTAAATACACTTTATTAAACGGCCTTCCAGTTTTTTTAAGCCATCAGAAAAATATGATTTCTGAAAATCCTCAAAATAGGCATTTGTTTCGGTGATGACTTCTTCATTCGACGTGAATCGTTGTTCGGAAAGCCATTTTTTGAGGCTAGAAAATAAGAAAAAGTCACTGGGAGCCAAATCAGGCGAATATGGTGGATGATCAATTAATTCGAACTTTAAATCGTTAATTTTTGCCGTCGAAACTGCTCACGTGTAAACTCGAGCATTCTTTTGAAGAAAGAGGTATTTTTTTGTTCAAGTAAGGACATTTTTCTCTGATTTTTTCTTTCAGATTTCTAAGAATGATGCATAATATTGTCCATTGATCGTCTGGCTCTTTTCCAAGTAGTCGATGTAGATGATTCAAATTATACTGTTAAATTATACGCTCAAATTATACTGTTCTAAGCGAGCACATTTGGATATTGTTATAGTTGTATAAATTTAGAAAAATGTGGGATATATTGTTTGTAAACGATAACAAAACTCTTTATGATATGCAATTCCTACCTCGTACTTGCAATTAATTCAACCATCGCTTCGGATTTGAAGCTTTAAAAGTTAAGTTCCTTGTATTAGTTGTAAGTGAAAATGGATGCATTTTTATGTTCAGTATGCAAATGATAGATTCACCGTTTTAAAACATCTCTCTATACATTTGAAGATAAGACACATAGGCGATTGTCACAAATTAAAATGTAAAATTATTGATTGCAGTAGAACTTTCCGTAGTATAAGTACTTTTTATACTATCGTGCGAGAAGCCCGAATTTTCACACGCTTTTTCGTGTGTAAAGACGGCTATAATCGCACGCGTTGAGAGCCAAAGCGAGAGCATGCGAGAAGAAGATGCCCGTGTGTTTAAGAAGTTCAAATGACCGCCTAGAATATGAAACACATCTGCATTGGCGAGTTTATCATACTGAAAGGGACGGCGATGATTTTTACTCACATTCGCTTTGCAATTTTTTTTTAACTTATTACATAAACCGCTAAACCACGAGACCGAAAACAGGTAGTCCTCCGAGAGCAACTATGCTTTCACTAATCACTTAACGACTTTCCCCCCACGTGTTGGGTTTTTCCTGGTGTCATCCGAACACCGATACCTTGGTACAGGCCTTGACTACCCGCGTCTTCCTAAGTATCTTCTTTTTTGACCCTTTTTACACATTTTTAACACGTACAGTCGGCCGTGCATTTTCGTAGTTATCGTTCAATCGTGTAACTGACTACATGGAGGTATAACAAATTCTTTTTGCGGTTCAATTTTTATTATGGTCGTAATTAATTGTACAAGTGTTGTTTTTTGTGAAAATTAAAGAAATTAAAAATGTATTCTAATAGTGATTCAAGTATATCAGAAAGTAATTGCAGCACAAGCTGATTGCAAGATTAAAAAGAATAAATGCGCTTCACAAAAAATAGAAATCGAAGGTTTTCACAAGCGAGGAAATTAGTCAATTTTGAAATGATGCATCCTTTGATGATCGATTTAGTGAAAAGGTATATTTTTTTATTAAAAAGTCAAATATATTTCGATAATTAATTTAAAAAGTTATTCAAACGTCACATTTTTTTGCATTTCAATATCCTCACTAGTTATTAAATAATAGCTATTCTATTTGTATTATATTTTTATATATTCGAATGAGCTTCTCGCATTTTCGTATAAAAAATAGTATACGCAACGCGTGCGAGGGGAACGCGTTAATCGCACGAGGGTGAGTACGATGCACGCGTAAAGTACTATTTGTTTATTAGTTGCGCAAAGTACTAATTGTTAAACATCTTGAATCACATGGTAATAATCATATTATATTTGAGTTTTGCCGGATTACCACCAGAATATGCAAACCAACCGGAAAATATCTTTTTATTTCAACTGTTCAAATCTACGTATAAAAAAGTTATAAATTTATCAAAATTTTAAAATTCAGTGATAAAACAAATAAGAAATTTGCAACAAATTGTTATCGATGTTACAGTAAAAGGCAACATGTGTAAAGTTTACTTTGATTTGCTAATTTCTCTAGCAATAATTTAGAATTGCATAATGTTTTCGGCTTTAACGAATGTTTCAATAGTACATATCCCTGTAGGCTTTGCTATATGAATAAGCGAGAATGTAAACATACGATAAAAGAAGATTCAAGCAAAATGCGTACAATCGAAAAGCACAAAGATGATGTTGCGTTAAAGAAAAACGGTGTTAAGCACAAATCGGTATTCGTAAGTTTACCGTGGTTTGATATTTTTCGTCATATCTCTTTCGATATAATACTTGCTATAATGTTATTTTATTTAATTTGTCGAGAAACATTTTATATATGATCAGTGAAAACAAAGGATGAAACAATATTATTCCCACACTAAAAGTAAAGAAAATGTGACACCCACTATAAAGTTGGAGCATATCAAAAGCAAAAAAAAAATATTGTATGTGCGTCAGAAATGTGTTTTTTGTTGAATAATTTGAATTTTCTTATCGGTAACTTAGTATGTAGTACTAATAAAACATGGAATTTTTATCTTTCTTTGCGAAAACTAGTTTCTCTAATTATGTCACTATTGTTTACTGATAATACAATAGATATGCTGAAAAGACAAATAGAAATGTTTCACATAAGTTATAAGAAACTTACAAAAGAATCATTAAAACTGAAGCATCATCATCTATTACATACATTCGAATATTAAAAATTCTAGGTCCTTTTTGATGTTTTTCTCGTATAAGATTTGAAGGATTTCACCGAGATCTAAAAAGGATAGCATCATCTGCCACGTCAAGAGTAAACATTTCTCTAACATTAGTAAAAAGTTGTTAATTAAAACTTGATTACAAATTTCTAACTAGCCTTGGATTTAGTGAAAGTTTTGAAAGTGGTAAAGTTGTAATGCAAACGTAACTGTGCTACCAGAATTTAAAATTTTCAAAAATGTTTTAACAGAAAATATTAAAACTAATTATGTTCCGCTATCGTGGGTTTCATTATTTGGAATCACATATGCTTCATATTTGATTATAATGAGAAAAATAGAAAAAACAACAATTTTATTTGCTGAAATAGTGTATGTATTGTTTTGCCACAGTTCCAAAGATGTTATTTTTCTATGTAAAAGCTTGAAAACTACCAATTATTCAATACATTTTAGCGCTTATCAAGTAGAATAATTAGATGAATGGTTATTAATTCCATTCAAAGATTTAATAAATAAACATTTTTCTTATAATTTCTGTCGATTGTCAAACTTCAAAATGTATGTATAATGTAATAGGAATAAATAAAATACTTTATCTCATAAATTATAGTTAACTTTTTAATTATCTAACAAAAAAATCCATACTTACCTACAGTCAGATTTAATAATACCATGCTAATGTCAAATTCACGAGAGTTTTTTATAACCGCCAGAGGTCCCGTTGCTTTCTCGTGAGTGGAGGAAAAATATGTTGGTGAGTATACAATGCCGACGAGTTCTTATCATTGTACTAATGTAACGGCGATTAATCAAACCCTGCGTATAACTAATTGCGAACGATAACACGTAAACGGTATATGTTTAATTATATAACGATAGAATCTTTGACGAAATGATTCAAATTAAAAACCTTGTAACATTAACAATAATGCTAACTTCCAGTACAAAAAATGGACATCTTAAATGTTAGGACAGTACACTCATCATATCGTTTATTCACAAAATTACAATGAAATCATAATTAGAATTCGACCACGGATATACCCTCGTGATAATGAGGCGACGCAAAGTCTAACAAAATAGCTTACTTGACTTATCGGGACAATTTTAAACCTCACGCGTGCGCTAAGATGCTCAACTCACAGAGGATCATTCGCAACCTTTCCGCCGCTCCGTGATTCGCCACATTCTGTCTCCTCTTAGAGTGCTAGTCCGATGCTCAATCCGCCGTAGTGCAGTACAATCAGAGATCCCACAACGACGTGAGCAGCTAACTGTCGCAGTGACCAGCGTCAGCGGCGAGAGTTCCAGCAAGATCCGTATTTTGTTGTCCTCCGATCAACGGTCGCCACACGTCTAGGTCTGCAGCGAACTCTCTCCATCATTCCGGCGCGAGGCGCGGCGAGTTATTCGATTGTCGCAAGTATTAATAGTGGGGCGCCAATGGTTCAATTCATATTTGACCGTTACAACCTGAATTTCCATTCTAATACAATTGAATTTATAGTATTTCAGAATGTAGTATACGTCATAAACTAACCAGTGAACGAATATCTTCAACATTCAAAATATATTTTAATATTTCTTTTAAGAAAATTGTACGCGATCGTTGGTTCAATAACATTTGAAATCATTTAAAAAAACATTCTTGTATTTTTATTATCAGTCAATTATTAATCAGATTAATCATCATTAATCAGATTAATATTGCAACGACTATTCATTTAACTACCCTGGTTCTTTAAATCAAAGAAAATAAGTCATTGATTTAGTCATATATAGCGTTGTTTCATCTATTTTATTGATTCAATATCTTCTTTCATCGAATCAAATAATGCAATGACCCTTCATTTAATTATCCTTTCTATTAAATGGAAGGAAAAATCTCATTGCTTATACAGTAGGACTGCAGGTCATTGTTTTGACTGACTTTTTCTCAGTGTAGATGTCTTGCTGTATGCTTTATCATTCAGTCACGTTATCGTTTTCGAAGTAAATTGGAGAATCGTCTATGATATGTGTATTCTTGTAAGCGAACGCCAAATATCTTGTCTAAATTACTTTTCTGTTGAGGTTCATGCAATTGTCGAACATCGTTTCCTACATTTAATAGCTTCATCGAATAGCTTTAGTAGCTGATACTACTATTCTATAGGTACATTTGAAGTAGTTTTGTTTAAATTTATAGCAGTTGAATCGAGTGATGATTCTACAATCTTAACAAATTCGTCATCATCAATAGAAATAGTTGACTTTAATGTAGTATCAAGCGGCTGCAATGTAAAATTTAATTCATTAACAGTACTATTGAAATATCAAGATTTATTGGGAGTATCAGCCGTTGTTCTTGACTTGAAAACATCATCGAACGTGATTTTCTTGTCCTTTTTCGTTGCCTGTTCAGTAGTAGCGTTAGTTTTATCTGTAGCTACTTTTATAAGCTTCGTCAATAATTCAACCCCATGTAAAAAAAAGTTCGATCTATGCCTGAACCATACATGACCATCCAAGCTTAAGAAATGTTTTAAAATGGACAAGTATGATCCATGCATGATCCAAGTATGGACAGAATGTAAGCTTTAATAATTGAGCATGAATCAGGTATGGTTTTTGCACATTATATTTTCAAGCTCAACTGCTTCATTAGAAACGTATAATTTGAATAGTGTATTTTTTTCCATTTGAACAAGATTTAGAAGTTTATTTTCAAGCATACATATACATGGCATAAACTTCAATGTATATATCAATTAACATAATTATTTTTTAAAGAACTTAAGTATAGTTAAATCACTTTTTTAGTAGTGATAGTTGTTTAATGACTGTGCGTGTATTTCTAACAGCTTCTGTCTCATGCTTCTTCGAATAGTTATATAATCTTTTAGTGGCCATCCGGCACTTTTCGCAAACTTTTGTACAAAAACTAAAGAATGAAATAGGATTTTATGCATACTGTGTAAAAAACACATTTCCTTCTTCATATCAATACTTCGTCAACCTTACCTATAATTATATCTACTGCGTTTTTGTTCAGGTCAGGTCTAGCTGCAGTACCTTTATCTTTAATTTTTGATTTTTTGATCAACATTTATCTAAAGAATGTCTTGTGAAAATTGCTCTCATCAAAGCCCTCACTTAATTAGTTTGAGTCTTGCAACTTTCAATGGCTGTCTTCAATCAAATATATTCACGTAAATCATAGACCGTTTGATCAATTCTTTCATCTAATAATTATAACTTTAATCAAATCTGAATTATACAAACGAAGTTATATGTCTATTACATTTGCTGAAGTTTCTTTATACTTCAAAGTTCCTTCTACGTTGAGATTTGCACTTTCATCAATTGACTTGTTCATTTGAACTTCTTTCGGCAACAGCTTCAATGTTAAAGGCTGGAAAATTCTTTTGATTTGATTAGAGAAAATAATATTTAAAGAGCTTCAAAATCCGCGCTGAGTGTGCGTATAGCGTTTCGATATAACCCATTAACAGTACGTGCGTAACGTCAACTGAAAAGAGTGCGTGGACCATGAGCTTAGAGTAGAGTTCTATTGATTACCTACAAACTCTACCTGCATAGGCTGATGTGTATAGTTAATCGCATATGCCAAATAAAAGCGCGTGTCTGAATCTTACGCACAGAACACATGCTTAACACGAATACTCGTGCTATCCCGCGGAACGGAAACCCACCTCGCATTGGCGCGTTTTGATCTGAAGCAAAATACTGCACACGTAACAAAATAAATACCAGGGGTATACGTATATCCTCAACGTAGCGCGATGGCTGACTGCAAGCTCAACTAGGGTCTGGATGCTGTGAAATGAAGTTCAATTTGCATTGGTGGGTTCTGACCGATTGCTGAATACTGTACTGCCGGGCGTTAGTCTAACGCGTGGCCTCGAGTAAATATTTTTTAGCTGAACTGATTTACCTTTTCAAAATCTTGATTCATAACCTTCCAAATAAGTGGTGTAAATTATTGTTAGTTGAAGACAACGAATAATTCATATATTTTCAATTTGAAAAGACAATGATTAGACATTACTTTTGCGTTTCTTGATCAGACTGTGTTTGTACTGTCGTCAGAATCCAATTACTCTTCGATTTCTTTCTTGACCTTGATATTTCATGAATAATCAAAGAAACATTGTTAAAAACTTTTTGAATACCCTCTTATCTACGACAAATCGTAAAGCTCATCTGCGTTCTCATTTTCAAAATTTTTTTTGTAGAATCCTCGACTAGATTTTTTTCTACATAATTGTTAATCTAGAGGCGTTCGTTAGCTTGATTTGTTGTAGAAAACTATCAATCACCGCCGACTCATTCGCTTTGTTTTCTTAATGCTCGATGTACGAGGTGTGTTCAAAAAGTAAGGTGACTTTGTATTTTTAAGAAAAAATATTTATTTATTTATCAATATCTATGTTGTCCCCTTCAAAGTAACCCCCCCTCAGATACAATACACTTATGCCAACGATTTTTCCAATCCTCAAAGCACTTCTCATAAGCACTTTTCGATATAGCCTTGTGCTCTTCCAGCGATGCAGTCTTTATCTCTTCAATCGTTGCAATTCTCCGTCCATTTTAGTTTTAGGAACAAGAAAAAGTCACATGGGGCCAGATCCGGTGAATATGGTGGCTGAGGCATGATTGTGGTGTTGTTTTTGGCCAAAAAATCTCTCACAAGCAAAGATGAGTGAGCAGGGGCATTATCGTGATGCAAAAGCCATGAATTGTTTTTCCACAATTCTGGGCGTTTTCTTCGTATTGCTTCTCGCAAACGGCGCATAACTTCAAGATAATACTGTTTATTGACCGTACGTCCATATGGTAAGAACTCCTGATGCACCACGCCATGGTAATCGAAGAAAACAGTGAGCAAAACTTTGACATTTGATCGAACTTGGTGTGCTTTTTTCGGTCTTGGCTCATCTGGGCTCTTCCATTGGGATGATTGGACTTTGGTTTCGATATCATAACCATATACCCATGATTCGTCACCAGTTATGACCCTTTTGAGTAAATCTGGGTCGTCGTTGACGTCATTCAACAGTTCTTGAGCGATGTTCATGCGACGGTTCTTTTGGTCAAAATTTAGCAATTTCGGAACAAACTTCGCTGACACACGTCTCATGCCCAAAACGTTAGAAAAAATTTCATGGCACGAGCCAAGCGATATACCAACATCCTCAGCAACTTCTCTGATAGTGATTCGACGATTTTCCAGAACAATTTTCTTCACTGCTTGAACGTTTTCATCAGTTGTTGAAGTGCTTGGGCGCCCAGAGCGAGGCTCGTCATTGGCATCTTCCCGGCCATCTTGGAAGAGTTTGTACCACTTGTAAACATTTTTTTTACTCAGAACAGTTTCACCGTATGCCACCGTCAACATTTCAAGTGTATCGGAGCACTTTATTTTATTTTTTACACAAAATTTGATGCAAATACTTTGATCCATATTTTTCGATAGCAAGAAATCGCCGAGCACGCAAAATACTTATAACCTTTACGCCTCTCACAACCAAACAAAAAATGCTATACACTTGAAACTTGGTACAGATGTTCGGGAAGAGTGTACCAACATAACAAAACAAAATCGATAATTGAAAGTACGTTGCCCGTGAAATTTGAAAAGTCACCTTACTTTTTGAACACACCTCGTATTCGTGTGGCAAGCTTAGTAGGTAAACTCGAGAGGCCTTAGCTTAGAGGGGTATCAGCTTACTGAGCTGAGAATTCCTCCCTGAGATGTCCGTGTATCTTCAGCTCAGCACTGTCAACTCACCTTACCCCCCCCCCCCTCCCACTGAGCCGATAACCGTACATTTCACTGTCGACCCCCCCCCCCTCACTAAGCTAATGCCCATGCGTTCTATGCACTCCCCCTCCCACCGCCCTTACTAAGCTGATATGCTCTGATGCCCGTATGTTCTATGTTACACGCTTTTATTTTATTGTGTATGTGTGTGTGTTCGTGTGTATGTTAAATTTTTAAACGTAAAACAAGTTAAATGTTATCGGAAAAAAAAGACGGACAGATCGGGGGATCGAACACGCGTACTCTGGATCCGCACGACAATGCTCTACCGCTAGAGCCATTGCCACTAGTATCGCGGGCAGTTCTTATCGTGTATACTATATTATTAATTTATTTTGGTGATACTAATATCCCTCTCCTAAATAATTTTATTATAATTTGTGCGTGCGCGCGTCTGTGTGTAGGTGTGTGTGTGTGTGTATGTCTGTATTCGTTGAAATAAAAGAGATATTATTATTAATAATATTTATTACTGTATGTATATATATATATATATATTATGTGTGGCTCGCCTGTAGAGCAAAAGAACGTTTATGTTGCTACGCAACCTCTCTCTCGTCGGTGTTATGATTTTTTCAGTTAGTTGTATTAATAATTCGGTTCTGATAATATCCGTTATTAACCTATTTTTAAGTTTCGAAAATGAAACTCGTTATCATTCTTTAATAATAAAGTTGTTATTATCTCTTGTGGGTGTGTGAACTAAACAATATATATATATGGGACGATCCATGTCAACCGGATCACTGCTGTGTCCAAAATTTGATGTGACCAAAAAAATCGTGCAACGACTCATTTTAAAGCTTAGGATATCTACTTTCTGATGCTGTGGGCGCCTTTGCAAAATCCAACATGGCGGCTCCAATATGGCGGCTACAAGAGACAAACTCGTAAACAAAAAATTTTATTTTTCAAATTTTTAGTAATAAATGTTAAAAAAATTAATATTTCATTTTTATGAAAATCTGGCTCACGTCCTACAAAAAAGTAACAGAGACCATTTTCGCTAAAATGAAAAATAAAAAAGTTATAATTTTTTGAAAATTTTCAAAAATAAAAAACTACGATTTTTTTACTCAGAAGGAAATGACTTTGACAAAATAATTTAAGGAACAAAATTGCTTGAAATTCATCAAAATACAAGTGTGAATTTTTTCGAATTCCTTTGAGCGATTTTTTTTAATTTTTGTAAAAGATCTTGGGAAGTTTTTTAATTTTTCAAACAATCCGATAAATCCAAAAAGCAAAAAATCGCTCAAAGGAATTCGAAAAAATTCACACTTGTGTTTTGATGAATTTCAAGCAATTTTGTTCCTTAAATTTTTTTTCCAAAGTCATTTCCTTCTGAGTAAAAAAATCGCAAAGTTTTTTATTTTTGAAAATTTTCAAAAAATTATAACTTTTTTATTTTTCATTTTAGCGAAAATGGTCTCTGTTACTTTTTTGTAGGAAATGAGCCAGATTTTCATAAAAAAATATGAAATATTAATTTTTTTAACATTTATTACTAAAAATTTAAAAAATAAAATTTTTTGTTTACGAGTTTGTCTCTTGTAGCCGCCATATTGGAGCCGCCATGTTGGATTTTGCAAAGGCGCACACAGCATCAGAAAGTAGATATTCTAAGCTTTAAAATGAGTCGTTGCACGATTTTTTTGATCACATCAAATTTTGGACACAGCAGTGATCCGGTTGACATGGATCGTCCCATATATATACGAGTATATAAGAAAAAAAAATCAATAATACACATTTCTAAGATGTATATATAATAGGTGAGTAAAAAAAACAAAGATTAATCGATACGTTAATTTTTTATTTATTTGAAACTTAGATATAAAAATCAAATTACATATCATCACGACTTTTGCAAGCAAGCATCCATCTACTGATAGCCAGCGCGTTTTTAAAGGCAAACAGTGGATTTGATAGATACGCGTTGTAGTTACTGCATACGGAAATGCTATCGTTTGAAAGATTCTTGAGTGATGGACAACCCAAATCTTCAACGTTAACCACAGTCGTTCTGTAAAAATAAAAGAAGCAAAAATAATCATTAGATATCATTTGTTTTTTCCTTTTTACGATGATACGCGACAAAAAGAAATTTACTGTGCATTGGTTAACAAATTTCTAAGCCATTTTGTTTTTTCAAGACCTTTGACAAAAATAGTTGCTCCAGAAAGTGGTTTTTTTATTATTTTTCCAATTTCGTCGTACGGTAAATCGCCAGATTCCCACGGAATACCATGAAAATTTCTCGTTAACCACCGGTTTTCACACTGATTTTTCTTTAATAACAACTCCCATGGGTAAGGTGGTTTAAACAGAAGTACCGATGGAGTTGGATCTTCTTCCAGAGGACAAACAGCAATTTCCTTGAATACGAATTCGTTCAAGGTAGTTTTGAAACCCTGTACGTCTACAACAAAATCTATAGTAGTAATTGAGGAATCGACGACGACTGCATCAATACAGTCGAATGAATGCCTTTTTATGTTGAGTTTGCGCTTGTAGATATCCACTATAATTTTTCGATCAATTACAATCGTTCACCCCTCCATACTTTTTCCAACCAATCAGCATCGATGAGTAGTGAATATAACGCGATGGATTTGTCAAATCTACTCAGTTGAGTAATTAGCCTTAGTACGAGGTCTGTCCGGAAAGTATCGGGCCTACCTTTATATTTTCGTGCTAGCGTTATTCTTTATCATCTGGTGGGTGGCATCCTTCAAAGTAATCCCCACTTGATTGAATAACATGGTTCCATCGATGTTTCCACTTTTCAAAACAGTCCTGGAACTCACTTTTAGTGATAGCCTTAAGTACACTCGTTGCATTGTTTTCAACCATTGTTTTGTCATCGAAATCGGTGTCCTTTGAGTGGTTTTTTTAGTTTTGGAAACAGGCAAAAGTCACAAGGAGCTATGTCGGAACTGTATGGAGGTTGTCGAAGCAATGCGATATTGTGTTTGCTCAAAAACTGCTGCACAAGATTGGATCAATGCGCTGGCGCATTATCGCGATGGAGAAGCCAGTCACCATTTTCCCAAAAGTGCGGCCGTTTTCTTCTTAGTGCATCACGTAAACGTTTTAAAATTTGAACGTAGTATTCTTTATTGATTGTCTGACCTATTGGTGCATATTCGTGATGTACAATACCTTCACAATCGAAAAAAACTATCAATATTGACTTAACATTGCTCCGACTTTGACGTGCTTTTTTTGGTCTTGGCGATTCAGAATGCTTCCAGAATGCTGTGAAGATTGTTGTTTTGTTTCGGGATCATAACTATAAACCCATAATTCATCACCTGTAATAACTTTTCTAAGCACATTATCATCATTATTGACCATTTCCAGATTGTCCAGAGCGATTTCTAAGCGAATGTTTTTCTGCTCTGCTGTGAGTCATTTTGGGATGAATTTCGCACACACGCGTTTCATTCCTAAATTTTCGATTAAAATTTCTAAAATGATAGTTTTTGGTATCCCAAAATCTTCTAGTTCTCGCGTAGTCATACGACAATCTTGTTCGATTGCAAGTCGCACTCGCTCAATATTATCTGCGGTTTTTATCGTCGAAGGTCGGCCGGAACGAGAATCACTATCGACAGAAGTGCGACCATCCTTGAACCGTTTATACCACTCTTTTATTCGTGTTTTGCTCATACACTCGCTTCCGAAGGCCTTTTGCATCATTTCAATAGTTTCCGAACTCGTTTTTCCGAGTTGAAAGCAAAATTTGATGTAAATTCGTTGATCTTGTTTTTCAGTCATTGTTGACAATATCAAAATCCGATAAACGCAAAAAAGGCACTGTAAACGAAGACACGCTGCGCATGAACTATACGTCCGGCAGGTATCAGTAAGTAACCAATAGATTCGTGAGGCTTTACTGTTGACGTTTCTGTTCGGTAGAGGTCACTCGAAGACTGTGGCGCGAAGATATGAACGTAGGCCCGATAATTTCCGGACAGACCTCGTATTTCAAGAACACAGCCTTGTTTCGTTTGCGCGCACATCGTCTGGCCAATGCTGGTCGTGCTAATGTCGAAGACATTGAAAGATGGTTGACACTGGATTCATTGGCTTTTTTCGCAAAGCTGATAAGCTTTCACGTTCGCCTAGCTTGATCGTGGCTGGCAGACAGAAGCTGCAGGCAGCTATGTGCATGATTAGAAGCGTTTTACATCTACTAAACGAATACAAGAGTAAGCTGTTGGCACAGCCCCCCATTGCCACTTCATCGATTGCCAAACCTGTTGTGAACAAGCATAACGAATAATCGATATACGAACCTCTCATTATTTTGGATGTAATTGGTGATGGTCTCGAATCGGCTAGTACTCGTACTACTACTACTACACCGGCTGTTGTCAATCCAGTCTATCAGTTCAAGACTCAACAGTTCGCTAGAACGACATCAATAGTGCGTTC
This sequence comes from Phymastichus coffea, assembly GCF_024137745.1. Taxonomy (NCBI): domain Eukaryota; kingdom Metazoa; phylum Arthropoda; class Insecta; order Hymenoptera; family Eulophidae; genus Phymastichus; species Phymastichus coffea. The sequence continues at coordinate 355,738 of NW_026706838.1, forward strand.
ATAGGTAGAATAAAGACTTGTGTAATAACCAATCTGAAACATCTGGATTTGAATACATTTTTGAGACATGCTAAACCATTATTCCATGCTCAAATTAAGGTGACCTTGAAGAAACTTAGTTCTTTAAAAGTGAATGCTGTACTAGAAGCCGAGTATGCAGTCGAAAAGAATAATTACGATGAAACGTTCGATGTGAAGCATTTCAATACAAAGATAGTACCGATATACCTAACTACAGACATAGACGAGTGGTTCATTGAAAATGTTTTAGAATCAATCAGTAAGAGCACGGAAGAATTTTAAGAGCAAGACTCGGGTTGGTCTTTTCGTATTATATTAAACTTAACCGTATACTCGTATATCAGCAAGTATAAACCTATGAGGGCTGGTTCTTACGTTGAATTGCTCGAACCTATTAGAAGAAAGAGAGCCTGTGTGAATGTGCAGAACAACGACAACGAATGTTTCAAATGGGCCATTCGTTCAACGTTACATCCAGTCGCAAAGAATGCATGTCTTGTCACTGCCTATACTGCTCATCAAGATAATTATAATTTTAAAAATTTATTGTTTCCGGTACACCCGAAAGAAGTCGTGAAATTTAAAAAACAAAACGACGTTTCAGTGAACGTCTACTTTTTAAATTTGAATAATGGGTCCTACGAGATTTTGCTGCAACATTTGACCGATGAGAAAAAAGAAAAGCACGTGAACGGTCTTCTAGTGGAAAATTATTATATTGATGTTAACGCCGATGTAAACGAAGAGCAAATGGAACGTCCCAGTATACCTTACAAAGTGCACTTATCTCGATTGATGTATCGATAATTGTCATCTCGTAGATGTAAGTCGTATATATGCGATCGTTGCTACTACTATTTTCGAACTTAACAGAGATTGAAAACGCTCGAGATCGACTGTAAAAATGTGAATACATGTAAAATTGTGCTTCCCAATGGGAAAGATAAATTTTTACAATTAGAAAATTTTAAAATGAGTGCGCAGTACCGTTCGTTGTGTACGCCGATTTTGAGAGTCTCACGAACGGATCTATCAATGTTACAAACCGTACAGTATTGGGTTTTTCGTCAAGTGTAGCTATGATGACTCTCTTTCGTGTTATCGAAGCTACAGACAGAATAACGCCGATGACGTTGGTCCAGCCAAGTGTTCGTTCACAATCTTCATGATTTAGCCAAGTATCTGCACGAGTTGTACAAAAACTCACAGCCTATGGCAAATTCAACGTTCCAAAAGACATTTAGCTTTCTTCATGCTACGATATGTCATATATGTAATAAGCCTTTTGACAAGAAAGACACAAAAGTTCGCGATCATTGTCACTTTACTGGAAAGTATCGTGGAGCTGCTCACAGCACGTGTAACATTGCTTATCAATAATTGAAGAAACGATACCCGTTTTCTTCACAATCTCAGTAGATACGATGCGCATCTATTTATCCGAGAGATCGCAAATGAATTTCCCGGTCGAGTGAGCTTCATTCCTCAAACTAAGGAAAAAAACATATCTTTTACAAAGTACGTTGAATGTACCGACACAAATCTGCGTTTCGTCGATTCGTTTCGATTTACGGCGTCTTCTCTCGACAAACTGTCGCCGTACTTAGAAAAACACGATATTCTAGAGTGAAATTTTCAGCAAGTTGACGGATGCACGCTGCTGCAGATTGCCCTGCTGAAGAGAAAAGGTGTATTTCCGTATGACTATGTATCGTCGTTTACAAAATTCGAGGAGACGACTCTTCTACGAAAGCAAAATTTTTATAGCAGTCTGTACCATTCGGATATCAGGGACGAGGAATACAGCCACGTGGAAAATGTTTGGAGAACGTTTGATATCACCGATCTGGGCAACTATTCGGATTTGTATCTTAAGACGGACGTTCTCTGGTTGGCCGAAGTTTTTGAAAACTTCAGAGCCAAGTGTCGCACGGCGTATTGTTTGGATCCGACCCACTACTATACGACACCCGGATTGAGTTGGGATGCCATGTTGAAATATACGGGTGTAAGGTTGGAACTTTTGACGGATATCGACATGCTCATGTTTTTCGAGCGCGGAATTCGCGGCGAAATCAGCCAGTGTTTCAACAGGTACGCTGCCGCGAACAATCCATACATGGAGAACGACTATGATCCACAGAAAGATGACAAATATTTGATGTATTTTGACGTCAATAACCTTTACGGGTGGAGTATAACCGAGCCTCTTCCACTCCGTGATTTTGAATGATGCGACATTGACGCAAACTTTTCTTTCGATATTCCCGATGATTTATCCTTTCGTATATACTTGAGGTGGATTTGGAGTATCTAAAAGAAATTCACGATGCGCACAAAGATATGCCAATTTGTCCGGAACACAAACCCGCTCCGGAATCCAAACAGAAAAAGCTCATGACGACTCTCGAAGGAGCGTTACATAATCCACTATAGAGCTCTGAAACAAGCAATAAAGCATGGCTTGCACCTCGCGAAGATACATCGGGCTTTAAAGTTTAATCAGAGCCCATGGCTCAAGACGTACATTGATTTGAATAGCGAGATGCGTAAACAAGCGAAAAACGAATTTGAAAAAATGCTATACAAACTGTTCAACAATGCAGTGTATGGCAAGACTATGGAAAACGAAAAGAAAAGCATCGATATTAAGTTGGTGAATAAGTGGAAGGGGCGATACGGTGCCGAAGCTATGATTGCTCGACCAAATTTCCAGAGTAGCGACATTTTCGACGGCGAACTGGTGGCGATTCAACTATTGCGGACGGAAATCACAGTGAGAAAATCCATTTACATAGGTCTCGCTGTTTTCGACTTGTCCAAGACTCTCGTGTATCGATTCCACTATATATCGTTGGTGAACGTTGCAAGCTTCTGTACACCGACACGGATAGTCTGGTGTACGAGATAACCAATGTAGACATGTAGGAATTCATGCGTCGAGATATTCGAGAATTCAATACATCGGATTGTCCAGAACCAAATCGGTTCAATATTCCCAAAGCCATAAGAAAGTGGTTAGTAAGATGAAAGAAGAGAACGCTGGAATACTCATGCTCGAGATCGTTGGACTCAGAAGCAAAATGTACAGCGTAAGAGTTCAGAATAAAAATCCAATAAAGAAGGCAAAAGGATCAACAATTCGGTATTGAATGCTACGATTACATTTGAGGACTACGTCAAATGTCTCAGATAAAATCTGATTCTGAGCCGACAGCAAAAGTCTATTAGATCATATCATCATCAGTTGTACAGCGAGAGACAAACAAAGATCGCACTCAGTGCGCATGACAATAAACGCTTCTTGCTACCTGAAACTACCGATACGCTTCCTTGGGGCCATTACGGCATTCCATTGGTGGAAAGGGGGGGATAGAAGCGTTGGGAATGGTCGCAGCTGAGCCGCCAACCGCCGCCTCTGCCGTTGAGCCGCCGAAAAAGACCGGAGTGGGGAACGGGTATATATATATATATCAATCAGCACCCGAGGCTTCAGAGGTCATGCTCATCGAGAAAAAGTTACCTGCAACGACAAATAATGAACAGCAGCAGTCTTCTAATTTCATTCTTAATCAATTCGCTCCAAGGAAATGAAAGTTACTGGAAGCTCGGTTTGTCGATAAAATTAAAAAAAAAAAATTTCCACGATTGAAATTACTCGATATAAATGTGATTTTTTTTGTGTGGGTGTTTTTTTTCAAGTCAACTTAGTTGAAATATCATTTTTTTTCTACAGATGGATCTCGCGCAGTTGAATAATATAGCTTGTCATCAATTCAAACGCACTAAGAAGATTCGTGAATTGGAGACAGAATCCAAGTATGTGATCACCAGACTCAAACAAATTGAAACACGATTCGGTGCAAAAATTGTAGTCAAAGTGAAAGAGGAGATCTAGCTGTTTCTACCAAACAAGGTATCGAGTGCATTAATCGTGAATGAAAAACTGCTGAACGATATGGCAGATTACGCTAATAAACTTAAATTATTTCTCGCCTATAAAGGTGTTGGTTGTATAAAATTTATTACTGTATATATATATATATATGTGTATATGTATATGCATATATATATGTATATATATATGTATATATATATGTATATATATATATATATATGGGTAAAAATAATACTTTTTTAAAAAACCGTGTGCACGATGGTAACCGATTTGACTGAAACTTGGTATACAAATTCTACATCACAAAAAAAGAAACTGCTTCACATTTCAGCTCCCTAGTTCAGAAAGTACGTCCTCAGGACAGTTTCAAAGGTCAAAGAAAGGTCTATTTTAGGCGTTTTTCGGCCTATATTCAAACCTTTTTTTGTCTTTTCAAGAGCTTTCCGACAAAGTAATATAAGATATTTTAAATACCAAACAACCTAGAGGCTTCTAACTGCAGCGTGATTTTCACGACTTTTGCTCATCTTTCAAGACCTGTAGAATTGTTTGAACTCAATATTTTATATCTTATAATTACAGATTTGGAGAGCTCTTGAAAAGACAAAGAAAATGCGACCCCGCCCTTTTTGCAGCTCAAAAAGTATCGGAGTTACAGCCGGTCAAAGTCTGTAAAAACACAGGCACATGGCGTTTTTAGTGATTTTCAAGTGATTTTTAAGGTACGTACATCAAAACTTTTCGAGATGGAAAACTCTGGAAAACTTCTGAAAAATGCTCAAGAATAAGACAAAAAAGGTTTGGTACTGTATATCGAGTCCTATTATATGATTTATCATCGTCACATTTATCTATCTTTTTTACGTATTTTACGCTTTTTTCAAATCATAGGTATTTTTTTTAACTTTTTCACTTTGTAATTTTTTTCTATTCGTTGAGATTTTACGAATATTTGCTGATAAAAGGTATCGATTAAAGTATTTATCGTGAAACTTGTAACGGGGTTTATACCGTTTAATTAATTTAGTCGCGCGATCGTACTGAAAAGTGCGCGTAATTACCTACGTCAGACACGAAAATCGGAGAGCAGGAGGGAACGGGTGTCAGTCAATCAACTATCTACAAATGCGAAAAGTACTGTTAATTCGAAAGTACTGTTAATATCACATACGAGGACTTTTATTATATCTCAATATTACAAATTCGGCCCGCGTGTTTATGTTTGTTTGCCTTTGTTTGCCTCTTTGTTTGCCGAGACGTTACATGCACGCTTTTTGTCTAATCGAGTGATTAGTCGTATGGCAATGGTATCGCGACCGCGAAATTAAGCTGGCCAGCTTACCTTTTATCTCAGCTCTCGCACGGATTGCAAGGGAGAAGAGGGGATCTCGTACAGCACGCTATGTCTTTGTGCACTCTCGTTTGTCGTTTGCGATGCCTCTCGCACGCAGTTTCGCCCTCGATGGCGAAACTCACCGCTCACGCACCCACTTGCACACACTCAAGTCCGTCGAACTATCTCTCCTTGGTTCCGCGTGGTTGATCCACCTCCACGCTCTCAGGAAAACTCGGAACAACGTCAGAAGGTTATGCGGCACGGCTCAGCGATCGGTAGCTAAGCCTGATCCTCTTGACTAAGCGTGATGATGGCTAATTCTTCGCTCGCGGCTCTCCGTATCAGTAGTTAGTCCTGCACTCTCGATCAGCTCGTCTCGACACTCGGGAAGTTCGGGAACTATCAACTATCCCACCTTGCACAGCTCAGCGACCGGATGCTAATCTTCGACTCCTCTCGGCGATATCGATAGCTGATCCTCGACTTGCCGCTCCTCGTATCGGTAGTTAGGCCTGCACTGGTTCATTTTCAATCACGCGCGTTCTGTCTCGTCGCGTGCCAAATTCCCTCATTACATTTTTCGTCTACCGGTAGATGCTGCCCCCGCAGGCAGCCACTAGGTTAGGCTATCAGCGCTAATATGACGTTTACCGTCACAAACTTCAAAAACAACTTGTAAAATTATTCATCAGGAATAACATCTTTATTTTTGTGCTACAGCAACTATTTCTGATTCAGTGTCAAATGAATAGAATTTTGTTTTCATTGTCTTCAAACCAATAGGTTCAAAACAGTGATATCTTCTAGAATTTTTTATAGTTTGAGCTGACTCAAATCTACCTTTAAGCTTTCTACCTCGTGACTTCACTTCTTTATCAGAGATGTAAAGATATCTGAAAAGTTATTAAAATTTTTTGATTATTTAAATCATTGTTAGTACGGCAGAAAATAAAATTATTAATCAATTCGTTATACCTTATATTTGAGTCAGTTTGACTCAGATAATCCTACATTTACTCAGCATTTAAAATATAGGTGCCTTGTAGAGCTGCTTTCCTTGCACTGTGTTTCGCAGCAGCTCCAATGCCATCTGCAACACTTTTGCCATGGGAAGTTATGAAAAAGTTGTAGGATATAACTTTTAAGCCGAAATCATTTTCATGATAGCAGATATTGATCAAATGGTTTCTAAAAAAAATTATTAAAGTATGAACTTATTTTTCGAATACATATTTATGTATTGATAGCGTAAATAGTCGTAGGAGATGAAGATATTTTAGAATTTCAAAAATTCAAAATGAAATACAAAATATAAGTAGCCATAAATATAGTCAAAAAATAATAAAAACAGAAATTTAATGAATGTTGTTATATCACACTTGTTTTTAAACTGTGTTGGAGCCCCGTCACTGAAATAAATCAATTTTATAATCCAAGGGAATTCTTTTTTAATTTCATTTAGAACAGCTTCTTGAAAAGCATTTACTGAATATATTTGATGCGTTTTAGTGTCAGAGATGACGCAAAAGCTTTGGCATGAAATATCATTGTTAGACACATCCTTGAAGTACAAAACTGCAGTAAATAAGTATATAAATAAGCCTGTACGTTATTAAAGTAGAGTTCTTGAATTGAGTTCTGCGCAATAAATGAGTAGTTCTCAACGAAATCCATGACCAGTAATCCTGCGAGTAGTCCTCTGCTTTTACCGGGGGGCGCTGATTTGTGGCGCGCGCTAAATAGAAATACGCGAAATGTTAACAGATCGTTTAAACGTGTCTCTCGCACGCGCTACCATAGTTCCTTTATCTCCGGCGTTCTCATAACTCGTCGCCTAAAGGTTTCCGGTCGCGCGCACGACTCGCCTGGCTTCGGCCGTTTCGGCGGCCTAGATAAAGACATCGTCTTACACGCCTAGTCCAGCGTAAACAAACACAAAAAGAAGGGAATCATAAACTGAAAAACTTTGATAATTTAGAGAATATCAAAATTGAATTAGAGAACAGAGATAAAACGGGAATCAAAAGCAAACTCTCTAAAGTACCTGACGATTATGTAAAGTAATGCATTAATAAGAAAAGGATAAACATCAAATAGGTTACAACTAAAGATAATTTGGCTTACATTTTTACCTAACCGTTTCTTTTTGATACATTCAGTACTATTAGAAATAATATAAAAAATTAATATAAAACATTAATTTAATGTTATATTTTAATTTGTATGTTAACAGAGGAAAATAGGAATACGAGAAGATTACTAGAGTTAGAATAGGAGAAGATATTTGTAAATATAGAGATAGATATAGCCCGTTCCTTGTTAAGACTTTGAATTAGAGAATTTTATTTATTCTTTTAACTTTCATTTCTATTTTAAATTGGATAAATATATAAATATTAGTTACTTAAAATATACAATTTAACTTGAATTTCATTAAAATATTTATTATGTTTGAATTTAAAGAAATTGTTCTTAGAAATAATTCGAGATATTGTAGTTACTAAAGTTGTTAGAGTGTGTATGTACGAGGTATGTTCAAAAAGTAAGGTGACTTTTCAAATTTCACAGGCAACGTACTTTCGATTATCGATTTTGTTTTGTTATGTTGGTACACTCTTCCCGAACATCTGTACCAAGTTTCAAGTGTATAGCATTTTTTGTTTGGTTGTGAGAGGCGTAAAGGTTATAAGTGTTTTGCGTGCTCGGCGATTTCTTGCTATCGAAAAATATGGACCAAAGTATTTGCATCAAATTTTGTGTAAAAAATAAAATAAAGTGCTCCAAAACACTTGAAATGTTGACGGTGGCATACGGTGAAACTGTTCTGAGTAAAAAAAATGTTTACAAGTGGTACAAACTCTTCCAAGATGGCCGGGAAGATGCCAATGACGAGCCTCGCTCTGGACGCCCAAGCACGTCAACAACTGATGAAAACGTTCAAGCAGTGAAGAAAATTGTTCTGGAAAATCGTCGAATCACTATCAGAGAAGTTGCTGAGGATGTTGGTATATCGCTTGGCTCGTGCCATGAAATTTTTTCTAACGTTTTGGGCATGAGACGTGTGTCAGCGAAGTTTGTTCCGAAATTGCTAAATTTTGACCAAAAGAACCGTCACATGAGCATCGCTCAAGAACTGTTGACTGACGTCAACGACGACCCAGAATTACTTAAAAGGGTCATAACTGGTGACGAATCATGGGTATATGGTTATGATATCGAAACCAAAGTCCAATCGTCCCAATAGAAGAGCCCAGATGAGCCAAGACCGAAAAAAGTACGCCAAGTTCGATCAAATGTCAAAGTTTTGCTCACTTTTTTCTTCGATTACCATGGCGTGGTGCATCAGGAGTTCTTACCATATGGACGTACGGTCAATAAACAGTATTATCTTGAAGTTATGCGCCGTTTGCGAGAAGCAATACGAAGAAAACGCCCAGAATTGTGGAAAAACAATTCATGGCTTTTGCATCACGATAATGCCCCTGCTCACTCATCTTTGCTTGTGAGAGATTTTTTGGCCAAAAACAACACCACAATCATGCCTCAGCCACCATATTCACCGGATCTGGCCCCATGTGACTTTTTCTTGTTCCCAAAACTAAAGAGACCTATGAATGGACGGAGATTTGCAACGATTGAAGAGATAAAGACTGCATTGCTGGAAGAGCTCAAGGCTATATCGAAAAGTGCTTATGAGAAGTGCTTTAAGGATTGGAAAAACCGTTGGCATAAGTGTATTGTATCTGAGGGGGATTACTTTGAAGGGGACAACATAAATATTGATAAATAAATAAATATTTTTTCTTAAAAATAGAAAGTCGCCTTACTTTTTGAACACACCTCGTATCTAGCTCTAGCTCTTTTTGGCATTTAGAATAATATTCTTTCTGCTTAGAAGATCTAAAGTAATGTTTAGTAAAATTGTAAATATCTTGTGAAGTACTTTTTAGAACAACTTTGAAAGGTTCATCGTACTCAACAAGAGACATTCTGTTAAAAGATGAACTTTCAAATTTTTTATTAGTCATTTCAATAGTATCCCAAATCGTGTATTTAACATTACCCTTTGCATCAATATCAATACTATCTCTTAAAAATTCACACAAATCATTTTCGGATGAGCATTGATCGCACTCGTGCAACATACAACATTTATTGTCTATTGAACAGACTGAAGCAGCAATTGCTGTTTTGTAACTAATCTTTGTATTTACAGCTGCAGTTCTCAATTTAATGTTCTGATGTTCGCAACATACGCAAATATTATGAGTGCCAGGTTCTCCGGTAAAAACACAATGTTTTGGTCGTAATTGACAAAAAAATGCTAAGCATGGAATTGATGAATGCGTGGTCTTTTCTTTCCAACTATTGTATAAATCTTTCTGGTCATATAACAACAATCGCTTTTGAAATGTTTGAGTAGTACCTACAATTTTAACGGTAATTTTCTCTTTAGCTTCACTGCATTCCGAACTGTTTTCATCATCTAAATAAAAATCTTTAATATCCCTTCTAAATTCAGGCGAATACTTCAAATAACATTTCCTCTTTCGTTGGTTCAAGACACCTATAAATAAATTTATCACTACAGTAAACGATTTCCAAGCAACTGGTGATTGGTTACATTTAATAGATTCTTTGATATAAAAAAATTTGTCTTCGTTAGTTTTGAAATTTTTCCATGCAATATTAATGTGGACCACTTGGATTCATTATAATCAAACTATTTATAATAATGAAATTCTACACTACTAGAAGAACCTATAATGTTTAAAAATCACCCAAATTTAATTCAGGAACAATTGTATAAAAAATAATTCATAAAAATAATGTTTAAGACTTTTCACTCATTCGTTATTTTAATGCGAATTTCTCAATGTTCTATGTTTTACAATATTCGACGTGTTTGTAGACCGTCTTAGTGTGCTAAAATAATATTATTCATAAGAGAAGTAAGTTAATTAAACGATACAATAGAAGCAACAAGTGAGAAAAAGCTCACATTATGATTAGGTTAATTTGTTTTTTTTTTAATTTCGAGAAAAAAATTGAACGAATGAAATTTTTCTACGTATCACTATAACTTCAAGGCTCCCACGACTCGATGCAGATGTACACGTATTGTAATTAAACCTTGTGAGTTAATTATATTCACAAATATTGGTAGCTGTTTATCAACTACCAAGTCTTAAAATAATATAAAGGTTTTATGTGTAATTACATACTTTCCCAGGGATATGTGAAAATTTTATTGTTTCGTATATCAATTTCTACATTAATAACAATGTGAATAACAAAGTGAAAGGAGTATAATATGGAAAAATATGTGTACTCATGATTAATATTCAAATTCAATTGTTATCATTACCGCAATCAGATGATGCATCCCTGGCAAGAATCAAACTTAATTGTCAAAAATTGATATAATTTATAATTTACAAACCTTGTAATGAACATAATAACATATTTTTAGGGTAAAGCAAATGAATCGAATTTACAGCATCCGAGCTGTTTTTAAATTGATTCCACTTCACTCGACACTTTGTCAACTATTTCTTATTATGTTGTTTTATTATATTTTCATAATAATATAATTTATTTATTCATAATATTTTGACTAATTTTAAGATCAAAAGTGATACTATTTTTATAATATACTATTTTTATATCTTTATGCATTCATGCCAAATTTTTATTTTAATTAATGGGAGAATTATTCATTCAATAAAAAAATGAGTTAAACTAAAAATTTAAAAAATCCAGAAAGGAATATTAATTTTTTTTACTGGTTTTTATATTACTTTTTGATAATTTTAAGAATTCAACTATTAATGAAATATTTTTTTAGGGATATTCAAATTTTTCATTTTTTTATCACTCAATGTTTTTCTTAGTTTGAGGGTAAAATTGTGCTTTACTTGAAAAATATACTAAAAAAGGTTGGAACCGTCTAAGCTCAAAATCAGATTATTGAAAAATTGACTCAATTACATTATTACGAAGCCAATAAATAAGAGTTTGATTTGAAGTGTAGAAATAAAACCTTTTCTGATAGAAAATAATGTAGATATCATGTGTATAACGGGGTGTATATTTGCCCGCGTTATTTCGCGAGAGATCAATAATTATTTTATATGGCTCGATGCGGGCGTACGACAACTGTACGAGACTATGCCCGGATATTCAGTTACGCCTTAAGGCCCGCGGGAGCGTCGTGGGATCAGTAGCTAGTCTTCTAGATAATTCACCGACGGAAAAGCGTGGAAAGTTGTAGAGTCAGGTGTAAATAAGAAAATAGGTTACGTAAAATAAATAATATTTATACAGCTTATAAGTTTACAAAGAAAGCAGTGCGGCGATAAAGAGAGAGAGAATGGCTAGCTAACGAGAGAGAGACAAGGTACGCAAGTAGGTACTTACAAGTGCGCGCGGGGCCACCGATGAGCCTTGTCAAATACTTGAATGCCGGGGAAACGATCAACTAGTTCGCACTAGAATAGTCCCACACACTATCTTGCAGCACTGCGCAATATCTACGGTAGGAAGCCTCTATTCTCTACAGCCGCTGGGCCAAACCAAAACGTCTATGTGAAGAAGGACAATATCTCAATTTCTTTGTGAAAGCCGGCCGACAGGAGCACGTGTGTTTTCGGCCGCGATTCTCAAGCTAATGTCGCGGGAGCGTTCCCCCACTCTCTCTCCTCTACTCTGTCGAACCTAAGTCGGTTCCTGTCGCGCGGCCGTCTCTCTCTTACCTCGCACGCTGTTGTCTGCTGCGACTGCCACTTCTAGGCTTCGTACATATAGTTACATGAGTTGATTTAAACATAAATATATAAGTATATATATATATAAGAGTGGTTGTTAGAGAGAGAGACATAATGAGTGATTTACCACACGTTATATCCCCCTCCCCCAGACGTTGGTAACGCCGGCGGTACCCACTCGATACCTTGATCTTTCTCGTCCTGGGAAGAAAACTACCAGGGGTATATGAAAGACAAAGACCGCTAATCATCGAGCAGGTCGGTAACTGTAATGGTTTAGGACAAAATAAGTATAATAACTAGACTGGATAAGAATCATAATGTTTTATTACGAGTAGCCCCCTTATTCTCCCTCGCTTTATTTACAAGACTTAGAGGTTAGGACTGAGGCAATGCCCAAAAAAAAAGAATTAAAGAAAGTAACTGATTCACGCGGATTACAATGTGTTGTTAGATAGACGCAATAAGTAAAACGCGTAACAGGAGGCAACGGCCAAAAAAAAATGGTGATCTCTCGATGAGGGGTCGTCCTCTTCAGTCTTCGGCGTAGCCAAAGAGGCGTGGGGACGGCTACTGGATGGTTCTCTAATGGAAGGCCCTGGGGCCGTAATCCTCGAGGTAATTGTACCTATCTGCCAGTCCCAGCTCGAACTTCCAGTGCTGGAAGAAGTTCGGTCAGTTTTCGGTCCTGCTTACGCCGGTGAGGTTGCACACGAAGCAGTACCGTACACCTCTTTTTGGCACATTAGGCCCATCCCACTTGCCACAGGGCTTGGTAGCATGCATGTGCTTCAGCGCGTGGTGCTGAGGGACCAGGTTCTGGTTGCCCTCGCAATAGTGAGTGGCTTGGGCCCTATGAGCCAGCTCTCGGCGCTGATCGAGAGAGAATTGGATCTCTCTCGACGCTAGGTCTTCGGCTTCGGCGGCGGGATTGGAAGGGACCTGTGACACCCCAGCAGGCACGGAAAGCGGTTTGACTTCCGCTTCCAGTAGGTTTAGCTGGGCTAATTGGCGCTGAATTTCTTCTCCCTCCCGGCGCTTTTGTTCCTGGAGCTCCAGCAGAAGAACTCGCTCCTTCTGGATATTTTTCGCCGCATCCCAGCGAGACGCTGCATCGGCTAGGAAAACGCGGCGCTCCACCTCGTCTTGGACCTTGGAGATCAGATCTTCGGGGGCGAGGGCCCGGATCCGTTGGTCAGGATGGTTGGCCAGGGCTAGGGCCTCAGAGTAGGCCTGGCTTTCGGCTTGCTCGGCCTTACGGCGAGCCGCACGAAGATCTTTTATCTTCTGCCTAACGGCCGACCATTGTTCTTGGGGGGAGACGGCATTGGCCATATCTCCTCCTTGACGGGTCGAGGCCGTAGGGGCCGGAAGAGCCGGTACCCAAGGCTTGGCTAGGATGGGTTGGCGACCACCGGCTGTATCGGCCCAGGTGAGGAGCAGCTCTTCGATTGAGGGGAGCTGAGCAATCAGCTTGGAAGGGAGTGTGGCTGTTCGCATGGCCATTTCGTTGACCAGTTCCAAAAGCCGGGTGGCAACGAAGCGCGGAACCTCGACCTTAACGGTCTCTTGCTTACCGGACATTTGCCTTACCGGTAACATGATCTGTAAGGGAGATCGTCGTTTATAGTACATGTATGAGTAATAACGTAATATGTTCAAGAAAAAAGCAAAAACATAGCTTATTATATAAGAAGCGTTAGAGCGGTAGGAAAGGTTAGTGACAAGGCAGCGTATATTCACTAATAACTACGATGGGGGATTGTGTCTCGAACGTAGTCGGCGAGGTGAAAGTATAACTGGTGGCCACGCAGGCAGTAGATTTTGGGACTTACGGAGCCTGCCTCTTTTACGTCGGACTACCGCCTCCCGAGCGGGTAGAGCTTGACTTGAGTCTGGTTGAGAAGTCAGGTCAGCTGTAGGGGAAGGCGTAGCCACTGTAGTAGAGTCCTGAGTCGCCGAATGACCCACTGCCTCCGGGTTCTTCTCCCGAATAGTTAAATTATGTTGCCCTTCTGTGTTGTCTACCGATTCTGAGGGGGCGTCGTGGGGGAATTGTTCCTTGTCGTTGCATATTTTCATCTGATTTACGGCTACTTTTCCAATATCTACTCCACTTTCTGATTGGAGCAGGTAGGAATTCATTCCCAGACGTTTAGCCACGATGAATGGACCACAGAATTTTGGGCAAAGTTTGGCGGCAATGGCTTTAGCCGCCGAAGAGAGGACGTGATTTTTCGCCCAGACTTTGTCACCGACATTATAGACGACGTCGCGATGGCAGTCGTTAAATTACTTTTCTTGTCGCGTTTGCGCGGCCTTGCTATTTTCCAGAGCTCCGGCTCGTACTTCGACGAGTTTTTCCATACGGTCGCGCCATTCGTCACGGGCTGTAGCCTCCAATTACAGAACCGCCGCACGCTCCTCCTCGAGTCGAACTGTGTAAGGGGGCGCAGGATGTCGCCCGTAGTTGAGGAAAGCAGGGCTTGAGCGAGTAGCTTCATGGATGGCTGAGTTATAGGCGAATGCGAATTCCGCAATGTGTTCATCCCATTTCACATGCTTATCTTCGATGAAAGCGGCAATCATAGTTTTAATAGTCCGATTTACTCGCTCAGTGGGGTTCGACTGAGGATTATACGGGGCGCATGTTCCATGGATCACCCCGTGTGACTTCAAGAACTCATCGACTAACTTGTTTTTGAAGGGCGTACCATTATCCGAAAGAAAACGGTCAGGGGTTCCGAAGCGAAGGAAGACCCGTTGATTGAGTTCTTTCTTAATGGTTTTACCGTTAACCTTACGGATCGGAATACATTCGATCCAACGAGTGAACACATCCATAAAGATGAGCAGGTGCTCATGGCCTTGGGGCGAGCGAGGCAAAGGCCCCATAGTGTCGCCGCAGACCACTTCCCAGGGTCGGGTAATTACGTGTTTATCCATGAGTCCTGCAGGGGATGTTTGTTCCACTTTTACTTGTTGGCAAATCATACAGTTACGCACAAAATGCGCAACATCTTTGTATATGCCAGGCCAATGATAGCGTAATACGGCTCGTTGATGGGTCTTCTATCGCCCTTGATGGCCCGCTGTCGGTTCGTCATGACATTCCGCCAGGACTTTCTCTCGTTGTTCTCGAGGAACTACTAGCTTCCAGGCGTCGTCATCATTGCCCAACAAATCATCGACTATCGGGTCAGGCCGATAAACATATAAGCGGCCACCCACTATCTTCCAGTAGGGATGCGCTTTTGGATCCTGAGCGACTTGCGAGATCTTGCGTCTATACCAGGGGTCTTTGGTATTGTCATCGAGGGAGAAAGAAGCTAGAGCGTCGGCGACATCCTCGTCTGTCTCGAACATACGCGAAAGTGCATCGGGCACGACGTTGTCCTTACCTTTACGGTGCACTATATCAAAGTCGTAGCCTTGAAGGCGTAACGACCAGCGGCCCAGTTTCCCATTGGGGTTCTTCAGATTCCTGAGCCAAGTCAAGCTATGGTGGTCTGTAACCACTGTAAAGTGATAGCCTTCGATGTACGGGCGACATTTCTCAATCGACCAGATCACCGCAAGGCATTCTCGCTCGGTGACTGACAGGCGACGCTCGGCAGCAGTAAGGATTCTGCTGCCATAGCAAATGACATAGTCGATTTCCTTTACCTTTTGGGCCAACACGAAACCAATGCCCGTGTAGTGCATGGGGAAAATATGTAACTTACCTTTCATCCACCTCCACAATTCTAAGTGCTCAAATGCAGTTTTATCATTATATCTTTGCCCACTGAATTTGAATTTTTCTTGTACCTCATCAACAATGGAATGCTTGAGCATATCCACTAAACCACTATGCTCATCTTTCCCACCTTGATTGGTGAAAAAAGTGATCTGAAAAATGTCACGATTAGAACAATGAACCGGTAGCTATTTTTTTTTATAGTAAAAAAAAGGACAAGTTGAATCAGTAACTGACGATTTGTAACTGAGATCCTTCAATTCGTACTTGTAACATTGGAAACGATTTTTTAGTTGAATTGACTTGGGATCAATTGCAAATGTTTGCTTTTCATGTAGAAATTCGGAATCACATAACTCGTTTTATCGAAGTTACTCGTTTTTTTGTAGTTGTGGCGGGGAATTTCGGGGGGTCTTACCGCGCTATCGAATCTCTTCCGCTGCAAGGTCTGTTTGGCTCTTTATCCCTGATTATTTAGGGCGCCAAACCGCCGTTTGACTAGGGCAATCGTCGGGGATAGGGCCTAAAGGTCGCAGCGTACTCCGGTTTGCTTTTAGGGCGACTGCGCAGTGTGGACAAACGTATGGGTACTCGCGATCTCCTCTACTCCAAGCCTTGATGTCCAACAATTCGTTTCCATTGTGTCTCCTCATTTATAATATGCCGACAGTTCAGATGATGACTTTTTACCTCAGGTCGGAAGTTCGTTCGAATTTGCGCGTAATCCACTATGAATTACCCTCCGATTAATTGAACATTGACATTAACTTCGGATCAAGCGGAAAGTCAGCACGAGTTAACTAAATTTTAATCTCTCTCGCACCTAAATCTCACGGTGAATTAATATATTGCCGAAAGGTCAGCGCGAATAATCTAATCACTGATTTTACTCGTCTAATCCTAACACTCGCAGTAAACTAATATACTGGTGAAAGGTCAGCGCGAATAATTTAATCACTGAGTTTATTCATCTAATTCTAACACTCGCGACAATTTTAAATTCTGCCAAAAGGTCAGCGCGAATAATCTAAGCATCGATTTCTTTTACCTGATTCTAACACTCACGTTCGATTCCAAGAAATGGCGGAAAGGTCAGCGTGAATCACTCGAAACAATAAGCACCGGCATCGACGGATCCACGCGTCGCAACGACCTACAGCACCGAGAAATCCACACCCGCACTCCGCGATTATTACTAATGAATGGCACTTTGCCTACTTACAGTTTTCCTGCTGAAGATTCGGCGAGCGAAATTAGTGTGGAAAAATGCTAGTGCAATCACTCCTTCTGGCTAGAAGAACAGCGGCAAAATGGACGAGAATCGGCTTTTCGCGGTCAAAGATCGCTCTTCTTCTCTTTCCGAGAAGAAATACTATTATTGGTCGGTATGCTAATTCGGATATCGGTAGCGCCCTCCGAATATTTCATCATTGGTCCGTATGTAAATTAGAAAGATACAGGCCCTCCTTGATTCTCCTACTTTCGTCGCTATTTATTCTCTCTCACCCCCCACTAACATAAATTAGCTAGTATTAATTGATGGGAAAGATCTACCCCTACTCTTATCTATTTTTCTATGCAGACGGAAATCAAATTTTATTCTAATTCGCTTATTGATCATGACGTTACCAGCGAATTTCGTCAGAAGTTCGAATTTTATCGGTTAATTTATCAATTAAATTTGTCGAAGTATTTGTCGCTCGCTATTTGATAATCAAACGAACTTACCTGTATGTGAAGTTCGATTCTAATTATATTACATCTAGTTCGAAGATATTACTATGTAGTTCGGCTCTCAGCCGCGAAATGTCACAACTCTTCAGCACAACGTAAAAAATTGCTTTGGGCATGTATGTGCGCCCGTACGTCCACCCCTCCTGCATAGCTAGACTGCCATCTAAGCTTCATATCTTTAGCACGATTGTATAATTTATAGAATGTGCTGGGCAATATCAACGGGTGGGATCTAATATTTTCGAACTAGATGTAATATAATTACTTTGGACAGGAGTACGTCAATAGCCGCAGTGTATCTAGCGGTGTCTTTTTCGTGTATATTAATAGAAGGAGGTGTAAATTGTACCGGTTTACTTTTAAATGGGATTTCATAGCCTTTGATAATCCGTAAAATATGTTCATCAGCAGTAAATACTTTCCATCTTCGTAGATAATTGCTTGAGATTCATGGTAATGTCTTCGGAAAACTTGGACAAGACCTTGGTTTCCTTAACCCTGTCTGATAGGTTAGTGTTATAAAGAAATTCACCAATATCTGATTTCTTCATTATCTCTGCCATAGGTGTGCTCAAATCAGGAATGTAAACATCACCTCTTCTAATCATCGATATTGAATGATGTGTCAATAACGTCAGTTTGGCAGCATCATTAAACAATTTGACAATATCAAGCTTGCCACAATCCTCGTGCATCATAGACGTCAAAGTTGAATCAATGGCCATAAGCGAAGAACCAACTGTCTTTTGTAATTCAAAAAGTCTTTCATCCTTCTTAACAAGCCTTGTAGAGACTGAGGATTTAATTTCTGGGTTCAACTTCTTGGCGTCCAGGTCAGGAATGATCTCATACGCTTGGAAACGTTCATCCTTGGTAACTTTCTTGAGACCATTGTTAATGATCTTCTTCCAGGCAGCAACCAGCTGCTCATCGATGGTTATGTTTAACAGCATCGGTAATAGCTTCGATGCCCAAAATCTCCAGTACATCTTGGTCCTTCTCTACCTTATCAACCCCGTCTTCAACTTGTGTATCCTTGCCGTCTTGAAGAAAAACAAAGAAATTATTATAGATGGCGGTACCCATAATTATATATAATGTTTATTGTTTAATGTATTAAACATACACGTCGTTTTAGACGTTGTTGTATATACGTCGCTTAAGACGTGTGTATATATACGTCGTTTTAGACGTGTGTGTATATATCAGATGTAAGACTCGCTCAGGTAACGAAAAATATATAAAACGGGCGTCGCTGAAGACGCGCAAATCGCCACACAGACGTAGGTTAGCAAAAAAAAGACTAATCAGGTTGCAATATTAGGGGAGGCGTCGCTTAAGACGCGCATATCGCCAAACAGTCGTAGATTAGCAACATTTTTCCATAAACAAAATGTTAAAACGTAATGTATGGACATGACATCGTCCAAGGTGCGCAACCCTGCATCACAGCAAACAACATCAATGCCTAATCTCGTCTCCAATATGGCGTCCTTTGACCTGTAACACAGAAAACAATATTGCGGGGGAAGATGGGGGAGGGGTAAAAAGGAGGAGAGAAACAAAGGCGCGAGATTTTTCTATTTGTGATTACGCATACACACAAATCTCGTACCCTCATTCTTATCCGCAATAATCCCATCCTACGGTAGCGAGCCGACAGATGAGGTAGGTGGGTTTTCCGACGAGGAAGATTCACCATCCGAGGTATGTGGACTGCGATCGAACAATGGCGGAAGTGTTTCCAATTGGGATTTCAATCTCTTGAATTCCTCTTGAAATTCCAACCATTTCTCATAATCGCTCGGTCCAATCTTCCTCTTGGGCATTTTCCTTTTTTTTTTAATTATAGGCGAAAATTTGAGTAAAAATCGAAAAAATTTTTGTGTCAATCACGGAGAGAAGTTGACATCCGTGCACAAAGAAACGATATAAAGCTTAGATGGTAGTCCGGCTGTGCAGGAGGGGGACGGACGGGTGCACATACATGCCCAAAGCAATTTTTTACGTTGTGCTGAAGAGTTGTGACATCTCGCGGTTGAGAGCTGAACTACATAGTCATATCGAGAACTAGATGTGATATAATTATAATAAAGGGTGTGTCGGTCGCATACGAATTTTCATAATTGGATATTTTTCCATGTTCATTTTTAATTTTAATTTTAATTAGTTGCGAATAATAATATAATATTAGTCATCTCATTCGTAGCGCCTTCATCTTCGCATTTAAATATAATTCTATTCATCATTTCGATTATTTTATATAATTTATCTCACTCGCTCTTATTTAGTCTAGCTCTGTTTCGCTCGCTCGCTCTCAGTCTGTCTCGCTCGCTCTTGTTTAGTCTATCTCGCTCGCTCTGTCTCGCTCGCTCGCTCTCAGTCTGTCTCGGCGCTTCAAAATGCCCGCTCGCTCTCTCGCGCGTGTACCTCGAGTTCCCGTAACGGTCTTTGGAGCGCCTCCTGGAGCGCTCCTGTTTCGGTCAGGTGATGTATTTCCGGGTGTTTGTTAATGGTTATCGTTGTGAGTGTGTGTGGCGCTCAGGATGTCGCCGATGGTGTTCGGCAGCCCGACACAGCTGATTGCCGGCTGCCACTTCATCGGCGATTTTCTGCTCGCCCCAGGTGTATCAGTGTTTCATGAGTGTTAGTGTTAGTGCCTGGGAGTGTAACGGATCTGCATGTGTCATCAATATGCATTTCCGTTGCATTTCCCAGTTAAGTTTCCCGTGTTTCTTTCTCCAGTCGGCAACACGCGGTCGTGAGTGAGTGTGTGCGTGCGCTCTCTTGTTTCGTGGTGCGCTCCTTTTTTTGAGTGTCCGTCGGATCGCGTTCGTGGAGCTTGTTTCACCAATATCTCCGGTTTTGTTGTTCGGACATGAAAAAAGTTAAATGTTTATTTTAGGGCGCGTCTGTTTTCTTGTTGTACGACTGGTTACGGGGCGACAAGGGACGGGAATGGTTTTCCTGAGGTGTTGCAAATAATGCAACACTCTCAGGAAAAGTCTTGTAATGTACCGCATTACATAGTTTATTTGAGTACGTAGTATACACTTATTCTTAGGAATAAATATTGTGTTTTAATAAAGTTATCATAACTTACCACTTGCTTCATCATATTGTTCTCTGGTAAAGACACGTTATTTACAATTTCTTTTATTTTCATCACTCAACTACTCCTCGATTTCCAGCAGCTTAGCAAGATTTTTGACAGGAAATATGTCTCGAGCTGATTGAATACCAATGGAGGATATATTTGTAACTCTTCCTGAATTTAAAGACTCTATTTCAACCAAAATTTTGCTATTGATATTCAGAATTTGTTCATTTTCACCTAAAAAATGAAAGTGAAATTTACAGCAGTAAACGTATATACGAGGTGTGATCAAAAAGTAAGGTGAATTTTTATTTTTCTCAAAAAATATTTATTTATTCATCAATTTTTATTTTATCTCCTTCAAAGTAATCTCCCTCGGATATAATGCACTTGTGCCAACGCTTTTTCCAATCCTCAAAGCATTTCAAAAAATCATTTTTTGTGATCTTGTTTAGTTCATCCTTCGATGCCGTCTTTATCTCCTCAATCGTGGCAAAACGCCGTCCTTTCATGGGCCTCTTCAGTTTTGGGAACAAGAAGAAGTCACAGGCGGCCAGATCTGGGAAATACAGTGCCTGTGGCATCGTTACTGTGTTGGTTTTAGCCAAAAATTCGCGCACAAGCAACGATGTGTGAGCAGGGGCGTTATCATGGTGCAAAAGCCAATTTTTATTTTTCCACAAATTCGGACGTTTCTGGCGGATTGCTTCCCGCAAATTGCGCATAACTTGCAGGTAATATTCCTTATTTACTGTTCTACCCTGTGGCAAGAACTCATGATGCACCACGCCCCTGCAGTCAAAGGAAAGCGTAAGCCAAACCTTTGCATTTGATCGAACTTAGCGTGCTTTTTTTGGTCTTGGTGATCCAGAATGCCTCCACTGGGACGATTGAGTCTTAGTCTCGACGTCATAACCGTATACCCATGTTTCGTCACCTGTTATAACCCTGTTGAGTAAATCTGGATCATCGTTGACGTCATTCAGTAGCTCTTGGGCGATGCTCATGCGACGTTTCTTTTGGTCGAAATTGAGTAATTTCGGAACAAACTTCGCTGACACACGTCTCATGTCTAAAACACTCGTCAAAATTGATTGGCACGAACCAAAGGAGATGCCAATATCATCAGCAATTTCTCTAATGGTAATTCGACGATTTCCCAACACTATTTTCTTCACTTCTTCAACATTCTCATCAGTTGTTGATGTGCTGGGGCGTCCAGAACGAGGTTCGTCGTCGGTGTCTTCTCGGCCTTCTTGGAAGAGTTTATACCACTTGTAAACATTTTTTTGGCTTAAAGTAGACTCACCGTATGCCACTTTCAGCATTTCAAGTGTTTTGGAACATTTGATTCCATTTTTCACACAAAATTTAATGCAAACTCTTTGATCCATGTTTTTAGACAGCAGCAAATCGTGGAGCACGCAAAACACTTCTAACCTTGATGCCTCTCACAAACAAACCAAACATACTACAAAGCTGAAATTTGGAACGTATGTTCTAGACGAGTGTACCGACATAACCAAATAAAAAAGTCGAAGATCGAACGGACGTAGCCCGCTAAATTTCAAAATTCACCTTACTTTTTGATCACACCTCGTACATCTAAATGCATGTTTACTTGCATGGATAGATTCAAGTTGCATCACAAGTTTGATTTTGAGAAAATCACAATTTTTGTACTTTATACTTTATCTATTATAGAGTACGTATGCAACGTTTTATATGTTATATACAGGGTGAGTCATTTTAATTTCCCCAGTCTAATAACTTTTGAAACAAGCAAATTACGCAAAAATGTTTCAGACCAAAGTTGTAGGGGTTCAAGGGGGACATCTAGGGGTGACTTTGAAATTGACCTTGAGCTTGACCTTGACGGCTTTCTCAAGGTCAAGTCTATTTTTTTATTGGGAACCCCTATTTCTGACCTCGGAATCGGAAAGAGCGGGAAATTTTACATCCAGATAACATCTTTTAACATGGGTCAAAATAAACCCTTAAGGTCATGCTAAGGTCAAAACTATCCTGGAACAAGAATCGAACAATGTAAGCAAAATACGAAAAAATGACTCAGAAAAAAGTTGTAGGAGTTCAAAGGGGACGTCTAGGGGTGACTTTGAAATTGACCTTGAGCTTGACCTTGACGGCTTTCTCAAGGTCAAGTCTATTTTTTTATTGGGAACCCTTATTTCTGACCTCGGAATCGGAAAGAGCAGGAAATTTTACAGGATTTAAATTTTTTAAATTTAAAAATTTTTTAAATTTAATTTTTTTAAATTTTACGGGACTATTCTTGTTTCCGTTCCCTATCCTTTTTTATTTTTCACCGGACTGTATGATTATTATTAATAAATTTCAAATATTGGAAGTTGTTGCTAATAATTTGCTATTACAAGTCTATTAAATTAATGAAACTATTTCAGTATCAATCTGATGTTCTGCAAAGAAATAAGAGTAAAAGTTAAATACATAAGGATAAATTTCATGTTCAATGAAGAATCTATTACATTTGGAAGTCGTTTAGAAAGTAATCGCAATACGTTCAGTCGTGATTTCAATTTTGAAAAAGCTTTAAATATTACTTTTGTTTTAACCATGCTTGTGTTCATTGTATCACTATCATTATTTCTTCATATTTGAATAAGAGACCTTTCTTATTGCCATCGATCATATGAAATCTAATTTGGACAATATTGCCTCTGTTTTCAGTAATATTTAATTTGTATCATCTTTCTATGATCTTTGCCTTTGTTGATTTGTATTGAGGTTTTTTGAAAAAATCTTTTAAATATGGCTGATTTTACCCCAACAGAGATAGTTGATATGATTTGGATTTTAGGAGAATGTAGAGGTAATTACCGTGAAGCGTCAAGGTTGTATCGAATTCGATACCCACAAAGGCGCCATCCTGATCACCGTACCATTTATCGTCTTGAAGAAAGAGCTCGACAAGGGCATCTACGAAGAAGTCGACCAAGACATGAGTATGATGATAGAGATGCTAGGGTTTTGGTTGTCTTAGGATTGGTTCACCTAAATCCTCATATCAGCAGCCGACAAATAGAGAGAGAAACAGGAATACCTCAGAGAACCGTTATTAGAATTTTAAGAAGTAATAGATATCATCCCTATCATATTACCTTAACGCAAGCATTAAACGCTAATGATATGAGAAACAGAGTAAATTTCTGTCGGTGGGCTCTACAGATGATTTTGCAGGATCCGAATTTTTTTAATTATGTCCTTTTTTCTGATGAAGCTACGTTTCATAGTACTGGCCAATTGAATCGTCACAACAGTCATTATTGGTCTGATCAGAATCCTCACTGGTACAGACCAGTCGATAATCAACATCGTTGGAGTGTAAATGTATGGTGTGGAATAGTTAATGGTCATCTCATCGGGTCATTCTTTTTTGAAGAAAACGTCAACGGCAATGCTATTTTAGAACTTTTAAGGGATCATCTCCCACTTTTACTTGAAGACGTAGATCTTGAGACTAGACGTCGAATGTGGATACAACTGGATGGTGCAGGACCGCATTTCGCTTTAATTGTACGAGAGTTTTTAAATAGAAATTTCCAACAAAGGTGGATTGGAAGAGGTGGTCCAGTTGCTTGGCCTGCACGATCACCGGACTAAACTTCCCCAGATTTCTTCCTTTGGGGATACTTAAAAAATACTGTGTTCGCCGAAGCGCCCACAACAAGGGAGAATATGATAGAAAGGATTAGAGTTGCATGTAGACAAATCTCTAGAGATATCTTACTGCGCACTATTGAAAGCTTCGAACAGAGGCTCAGGCAATGCATCGACGTAAATGGTAATAATTTCGAGCAAAACCGATAGGAAATAAGTTTATTCTAGTTTCATCACGAATTGTGAGAGGCAAGGGGACTCACATTAATAAAGCACCCCAAATCGTGAGAGGCAAGGGGATTCACGTTAATAAAGCACCCCGAATCGTGAGAGGCAAGGGGACTCACGTTAATAAAGCACCCCAGAGGGAACATAATCCTATTACGTCCACGTCGTTGTTCCTGGGTAGTGCTAAAGATAGGAAGTTTATGATCTTAAACATCAGCATCGTTAGTACATGGCCAGTTCCTTATTCTTTGGAAGTTTATTTAACAACGGTCATATGCGATAAAAGCTTCGCCTCGAAATGTAACAAAAATAAGAGAATTTTCAAGAATTTGACCTTTGCTTCACATTGAGAATAGAAGTACGACAAAGGTCTTCGATGCTCGTTAAACCTTTTGATGTTTGAAAGCGGCTTCAATTTCTTAAGTAAAAACTGAAATATTGTTTATGTTCTTATGAAAAAAAACTAAATAGATACTTGAACGTAAAATTTCCCGCTCTTTCTGATCCTGAGATCAGAAATAGGGGTTTCCATTAAAAAAATAGAAATGACCTTGAGAAAACCGTCAAGGTCAAGCTCAAGGTCAATTTCAAAGTCACCCCTAGATGTCCCCCTTGAACCCCTACAACTTTGGTCTGAAACATTTTTGCGTAATTTGCTTGTTTCAAAAGTTATTAGACTGGGGAAATTAAAATGACTCACCCTGTATATGTCGTTTTATATTTTTAGCTTCAAATGTTCTGTACTAAACTATAAAATGAGTTAACGCTCATTAAACATATCATTTTTTAAGGTTGTTACTCTCCTTTTTGAATATATAATATACAATATAAAAGAGGAAAATATAATTTTGAAATTTTAATTAGATATGTTTAAGTATTCGTACTCAATATACTTACGCACAGTTAACTTGAGTATTTGTTTACTTTCATCATATGTTGCGGTGATGTGTGTAGTGTATTGAGATGTATGTGTGAGTGGCGCGGCGAGCGCCTGCGAAGTGTAGTGCATGTGTGTACGAGTAGCACAGATGGCCGGCACGCCGCCGAGGCCGGCTTGTAAGTCTCTCTATTCAAAGCTGTAACTAATATAATAGTAAGCATTTCACAATAAAATTTAACTATACAAAACTAATAACACTGCACTAATTTAATAAAATCTCAATATACAACAATGGCGACGAGGATTAAAACGATTTTAAAAGATTGAAGCGTGCGTGTGAGGTTATGTTTGGCCACGTGTAGCAAGCAATATAAAGTATTACAAGAGTGATAAGTTGCGACGTATAGAGAGTAGAAAGGTGCTCTCTATAAAAGCAATAAAAATTGACTACGTTTTGTGTGAGTAGAAAGGTGCTCAAATAAAACAAGTGAGTAGAATAAGGTACTCGCTATAAGGCAAATTAATTAAATTGTGTGTGAGTAGAAAGGTGCTCAATTAAACGAAAGTATTGTGCAATTCCGGAAATAAGTTTCGAATCGAGCAGGCAAAACTTGATTCAGATGCAATTAAATGAGTAAACAAGGTCTAAGTTGGGTACAGACACTTGATAAAAATCAAATTCTGGAAGAGTTGCGTCAGCGCGGCGACGACGCGCAAGAATCAGAGAAATTCGACGACGTAAGAGAAAGGTTACGTAATTTAGTAAGAAAGGAGATAGAATCCAAGGAAGTTTTGGCACTGGAAGATAAATCGACTGAGAACGAGTCATCACTACCAGCCAATAATACAGATAACGATGACAGTGGTAGTTCAATAGCAAGCGAGACAGACAACTCTTCAGAAATGTCAGACAACGTGAAATTAGAATTTCGCTTGGATGATGGTGACTGGGAAACCTTTACAGAACAAATGGAATTGTTCTTTATTACGAAAAACATTGCGAATGATACAAAAGCAGCGCATTTACTGGTAAGAGTAGATACGAAAACGTTTCAGCTAATCAAACCGCTGATCGCTTCAGCTAAAATTACAGATCAAAAGTATACTGATATTGTTAAAGTGTTACAAAATCACTTAAAACCCAAGCCGTTTGAAATTATGGAAATGTACATTTGGGAAAGCAACCCAGTTGAAAGATGAATCAGTTACAGAATTTGCGGCGAGATTAAGAGGCTTAGCGCTGCATTGTAACTTCACAAATTTGGAAAATTCATTGAGAGACCAGTACGTCTGCGGCATTCAATGTCACGATACGAAAATTCAGTTATTCAAGAAAACGACTTTAACGTTTGACGATGCATACCTAGAAGCACTTGCACACGAGACAGCAAATAAAAATGTTAACAAGGTTATAAACGAAATTACTCAAAACGATTCAAGTACAGACGACGTTCTAGCAATCAAGTGGTCAAACAGGTGGTCAAACAACAATTGGAAATAAAAAAATATTCAAAGTCAATCTAGTAACGACTTCTCAAAAGTTAAATGTTATTGTTATGGAAAACAAGGTCACACGAAAACAGTTTGCAGGTATAAGGATTTGACGTGTCACAATTGCCATAAGAAGGGGCACTTACAAAATATTTGTCGCAGCAAGGCAAAAGCAGAATCACAAGAAGATAAAAAGAAGCAACGAGTACAACATATACACAAGGCATCGAGCAGCGGAGCAGAACAGGCAGACGACACATCGAGTACGAGTGGCAGATCAGAAGGAGATTTCTATGGCTTGAAGAGCGATCAAGATTGTGATAATAGTGATGTGTTTTACAAAGCAGAGTATCAGTGTAAAAGTGATAATATAGGTAAACCTATGTATGTAAACGTATTGATTAATGGTATGGATATATGTATGGAAATCGATACAGGAACATTTGTAACGGTAATCTCAAAAAAATTGTACAAAAATAAATTTAAAAAACTTAAGCTTGAAAAGACTGTGAGAAAATTGAAAACATACGACGGTAAAGAATTGTTACCAATTGGCAAATTAACAAAATTGACAGCGAAATTGATAAATAATACATGTGTATTAGATTGTTATGTACTTCCAGGTGAAGGGCCAGCACTTATAGGTAGGGAACGGCTAGCAAAATTCAAGTTATGGCCATTGAGGTTAGATTGTCAAAATACAAACAATGTATATAATTTGAATGTAGAAAATGTTGCAAATTCACTGAGCAAAAAATTTCCAAAATTATTTAGTGATACACCTGGATATTATAACAAAAGTTTATAACGAATTTAATTCATTCGTTATGTCTCTCTCTTCCCACGCATGCATGTACACAATTCATATACTTATACTATATTTGAATTCACATTATATTATACAGCAGCCTGCAGCAGCCAACAACGTCGAAGTGTAAGGTAAGAGAGAGAGCCCGACATGTCTACTAACGAGCCTATAAGCAGGGAGAGTCGCGTCCGCGTGTATGCGTGTATGCGTGTGGTCGCGCTGCCGAAAAGCGCGATGAAAGAGTGGGGACGCCTCCCGCGGTAATTGACTGGCGGACGTAACGCGGGCGACACGTGTTTGGGCGCGCGCTAAAGAGTTTGCCTTTTTGCGGACCCGGACTTTCGACCTGGCATTGCCTTAGCTTGTTCGCGGGTGCGTGCAGTGGTGCGGCACTTTGACACGACGGTGTGTGCGTGGACATAGTGCTAGGTAGCCCACTGCAACCGGCACCACTGCAACCGGTGTCCGGGAACGCTGTTCAGCGAGCGATCGTTTACTGTGCGGAGGGCCTGGCCATTGTCGCCTCATTGTAAGTACCGACTCGATTAGCTCTCTCTCGCTTGCCTGCTCGCTTCTCTCTCTATCTTTACCGATTTACTACTCTGTACGCTTTCTCTTTAATAATTTATATAAATTATCTTTATCCTTCGTATTCTCTACGTTTCTTTGACTTTGCGCCCGACTCCCACTCCCAATCCTTGGCGAATTCTCTGCGCTCGTCACTACTTTTCGCGCTTTTCAGCCATTGCTACCTGCGACGCTCTACGCGGGCCACGAGGCTGCTTGATATTGTGGCTGGTTGAAAGGCTTGGCCACACATGCACCAGCGTACTAGCCCCGTGGCATTAGTAACTTATTAAGCCGAGCTGTCAATTAATCTATCCTCTCGATTATAACGGCGAGTTAGCCAAAACCCCGTTATAAGTTTATCTAAAATTTATTTGAAAAAAAATGTAAGACCAATTGCATTAAAATGTAGGCCAGTAGCTCATGCGTTGATTCCGCTAGTCGAAAATGAAATTGAAAGATTACTAAAACTAGGACATTTGAAACCAGTGGAGATAAGCGAATGGGCAACTCCCATAGTACCAATATTCAAAAGTAACAAAAAAATTAGAATTTGTGGAGACTTTAAGGTAACATTAAACCAACATCTCACTATTGATAAATATCCTTTGCACACCATCGATGACATTTTTACTAAATTACAAGGTGGTCATTCATTTTCGGAATTAGATTTAACGCATGCCTACATGCAATTTCCAGTCGATGAAGAGAGTTCAAAATTATTAACGATTGTAACGCACAAAGGCTTATTTAGATATACAAAAATTACAGAGGGTGTTGCACCAGCACCTGCGGATATCCAAAGCAAAATGGATGAGTGTCTAAGAGGTTTGAACGGAGTGATAGCGTACCTGGACAATATTTATGTAACTGGGAAAACGGATGAGGAACATTTAGAAAATTTGCACAAAGTATGTAAAAGATTAGAAGAATGCAATTTAAGATTAAATAAAAATAAATGTTTTTTCATGAAACAAAAATTAGATATTCTCGGGTTTGTTATAGATAAATCTGGATTATACAAATCTAAGTCGAAAGTAAACGCAATGTTAAATGCTCCTCAGCCAAAAAATGCAAAAGAATTAGAGTCTTTTTTAGGATTAATCAACTTTTATGCAAGATTTCTTACAAATAGATCGGTAAATTTGAAACCATTGTACTGTTACGTCTCGTGCATAGACTACGAACAGCGAATGTGCGAAACGTATCAATATAATACTAGTGGCTGGTTGGGGCTCACAGGTAATGAGTAATATACGATATATGGATAGAAATGAATGTGTTTTATTATTTTGTTGTACTTACTGCCTCTGGAGTACTTTCGGTGTTGTAGATCTCGGTATTTGGATAGGTTGAATAATGAAGTTGCACGTTCTCACTTTTAATGGATCGCGTATTTATTAGGGTCAAATAATATAGTTTGACAAGTAGTAATTGAATAGTTAGTCGAATTGTCGAACAGGCTTGCACGCGACTGTAGCGTCGATACGTAAAGTTTATTCGTCAATTGTCGAACTGACATGTACGGAGTAACAATAATGACTGCCCGACTCTTTACGGGTGGTTCGTCTTATATACATGAATTTGTGCTTAATTAATCGCTGATGTTTCTGTGTAGTTGGGTAACTTTCCTTTCGAGTTCAATGTGCGTTGTGTAATGCTGAGTATGGTCTTTGTGTTTTGCTGCCGTATAGTTTTCCGGTGGACGTGTACATAGTTTTGATTTTACGAAATTCGGAATTGCACTTTTTAGAGAGTGTAAATGAATAAAGATACGTTTTGAGACGTATCAGTATGACATGTTGCATAGCACAATATTCACTTGGAATGACGAATGTACAAAAGCTTTTAAATGGGTAAAACATGAATTAGCGTCCCCGAGAGTATTAGTAAATTATAACCCAAACGAAAAATTAATATTGGCATGTGACGCATCCAATTATGGCTTATCAGCAATACTTTCACACAAATATAGCAATGGTAAAGAAAGATCTATTGCATTTGCATCAAAAAAGATTACAAAAAGCGAACTAAATAGAAAAATATTAGACAAAGAAGCAATGGTAATTGTATTTGGATGTAAAAAATTTTATCAATTTATTTTTGGAAAATCCTTCATTTCGAGAACAGACAATAAAGCTTCAGAGTATATACTGGGACCACGAAAGGGCATTCCACAGACTGCTGATAATAGACTACAGAGATGGGCATATTTCTTATCGGGCTTTAGATACATAAT
Organism: Phymastichus coffea; assembly: GCF_024137745.1. Classification (NCBI taxonomy): domain Eukaryota; kingdom Metazoa; phylum Arthropoda; class Insecta; order Hymenoptera; family Eulophidae; genus Phymastichus; species Phymastichus coffea. The sequence continues at coordinate 386,182 of NW_026706838.1, forward strand.
GGAGCATGTAAGTTCAAAAGCTAATGCTAACTGTAATGCGCTCTCGAGGTTGCCAATCGATGATAATATTAAGTTAACAAATTCAAAATTCTCACATGTATACTTTTTTGATGAAGGTCTTATCAGTTATGATTATAAAATTCTTACAAACGAAAGTAAGACAGACAAAGAAATTTCACAAGCAATCAAATATGTAATGCAAGAATGGCCAAGTATCGATACTAATTTATCAGGCGAACTTAAAAGTATATTTGCGAAAAGATTAGAATTATGTGTAGAAAAGGGTTGCCTCTTTTGGGGTTTGAGAGCAATTGTACCAAAAAATATGAGAAGGGTCATACTAAATGAACTTCATGCTACTCATTTGGGCATTGTCAAAATTAAAATGTTTGCAAGGTCTTATGTATGGTGGCCAGGTATAGATAACGACATTGAACGGATGGTTAGAGAATGCAACATTTGTATAATCGAACGAAAAAAACCGCCACATACACCACTGACGACATGGCCTTACCCAAGTAAAGCATGGGGGAGAATACACTGCGATTTTGCAGAACTGTATGGGAAAGCATACCTACTGATAATCGATGCACATTCCAAATGGCCGGAAATAATATGTTTTAATAATAATACAAAATCAGATAAATTGATTTCAGAATTCAAAAAATTATTTGCAAGACACGGTTTTCCACTCCACTGTGTGACGGAAGTCCACAATTTCGTAGTGACGAATTTTGTAAATTTCTAGCAAATAATGGCGTAAAACATTCTTTTAGTCCGCCTTATCATCCAGCTACAAATGGAGCTGCCGAAAATATAGTACAGATTTTTAAGGATAAGGTTAAAAAAATTGTTAAAGGGGGGGAAACTGTAGATAATACAATTAATATGTTTCTTTTCGACTACCGTAGCATCGACCATTGTACAACGGGTAAAAGTCCGGCGTATCTACTTTATAAAAGAGAACTACGCACGAGATTCGATAAACTACGTCCGAGCGTGTTTGATCATGTAGATGTCAAACAGAGAGCGCAAATAGTAGCTAAGTCGGGGAATAGAAACGTAGACTTTCAAATAGGAGATAAAGTATACGTCGATGACTACGGTGTGCGTGCGGAAGTGCGTAAGGAAGCAACAATTGTAAGGCAAGATTCGCCGTCTACTTTTGTCGTAGTAGACAAAAATGACAAACGACAAAAGCGACACGTAGATCAAATGGTCAGCAATAAACCTACGAAACTACGACGCTCTCCTAGGTTGAACCAAGCTAATAATTAAAGAGGGGGGAGAGTTGTAGTGTATTGAGATGTATGTGTGAGTGGCGCGGCGAGCGCCTGCGAAGTGTGGTGCATGTGTGTACGAGTAGAACAGATGGCCGGCTTGTAAGTCTCTCTATCCAAAGCTGTAACTAATATAATAGTAAGCATTTCACAATAAAATTTAACTATACAAAACTAATAACACTGCACTAATTTAGTAAAACCTCAATATACAACAATGTGGGATGTTTTTTTGATAGTAATTTTATGTCCACCTATCAGCTTGACATTGCTTTTTATTCGGGGTTGAACTTTGTTCTTCTTAGATTGTTTAACAGATTTTGTAATATCTTCTTCTGACACAGTCTCAAGTGTGTCGCTTTTCTTATCAAAGTCGTTATAAAAATTATCCTTCTTTTGTGCATCACGAGCAGCAGTTCGCGCAACCATGTAATTGTCTAGAGAAAAGAACATGCTTAAATTTACATAGTTATTAATTTAACGTTATCGCTGCATTAATAAAATATGAAATTGTATTTTTCACAATAAATTTATTCAATGTTAACATTAGTCATTATCAATAATAATTAGACCTGCAATAATCTTATTCAACTCTTTTTTATGCTCTAGCATTAATTGAAAATTTTTACGTACATGAAAGAGAGAAAATAATAAATATAAAAATTTACGTAGAGTCAACAATATTCTACGAGTCAATTTAAAAGTTTTATATTCTATAACAAAGTAAAATAATTAATACGTATTTTTCAATATAAATATTAAACTAGCAAATTTAAATGATATATATTCAAATAATATTGTAAACCTTTCTGAACCTGAGTTTAAATTTTTGATACCGCGCCATCGCCGCACTGTCTGCAAAGACACTAAGATCAGCCATATCAATATATCAACAGTGCTAAGCAGTTCAGGTTCACTCTTCAACTGCATTCTCCAATATTCTTAAGGATGTTCGATGATCAGACGAAAGTTAAGAGAACTGTCTGATTTTTTTATATGTTATACTTAAAAGCATCATAGACTATCATCAATTTTTTCAATATTTTTTTCCGTTGAAATATTAAAGAAAAAAAATTCCAAAGTTCGTCGCTTATACATGAGCTCTTATGGGCGAAGAGATACTCATTATAATTCAGAAACTTTTCGTACTAATAGAGTTAAGAGAATAATAAACTACTTATATTAATTTTTAGTAGAGTTTACAAGCAATCTTTTCGTGTATTTATATATATATATATATATATATATATCATACCGTCCATTTTACAAAGATTTTGCAATATATAGTTGAACTTTCAAATGATTTTTTGAAACTGATGCAGGCTACGGAACAAATGTGGCAACGTCGCGGTCGCGTCAACGTGTCGCACGTCGCAGTCCAGCAGTAGACGTAACCGCGATAAACATGCATACGTTAAACAGAACCTCCAAAAACACTGCTGATAATATAAATGCTTAGCATTTTATTTTGATAAAAAAATTATTCAAAAGAGAAGATTATATTTAAATAATTTATTACTTTACTATCACATGTTTTTGTATCACATACAATAATAACATGTAAAGAGGAGCTCTAATTAAATTTACTATCACATATTATATCACATGATTTACATGCATTAGTAACAGTTGTTAACTACAACTTTTTAAGGAAATCCATTACTTTTTTTATCGGTTGCTGAGATTTCATAATAGTGGGTCGACCATTGATTTTTCCTTGCAGTAATAATTCAGTTATGACTGGGCCTTCAGTTTTATATGTGTCTACAATAATGTTATAAGAAATTCCATTTGAGGTCAACTTTTTTGCCATAGATGCACTCAAGACATCTTTCATTGGTTCAAACGATGGCAAAATCTGTTTAATGGTTTTTGTATTTTCCATTGCATCCATTACTTGATAAATAGTTTTTGAAGCCTGCGTTAATTCTGCTAGATTAAAATTTTCAACGCATAGCTGCTCCAATAATGTCACATTAAATTAAGCATCGTGTGCTCCATCACATGCAAGACCTTGCTCCGCAGCAAGAGATGTGAGTTTGTATCCAGTTTTTTTTTAGGATATTTCATTTTGAACAAGTTTAAAGTATCACAGAAGCTGTAAATATACTCCTCATACACGTCAGATAAAGATAAGGTATTGATCATATTGAGCAACCTCGTTGAATCAAATTTGCAATTGTGAGCAACAAGCATGCATTTTTTTTTAAATAATTGAAAAAATTTAATCATTTTATTACTGGCTTCTTTTTTTGAAACTGTAGGAACTTCTTTGCCATGTTGGAACAGTTTTTTTCGCATTTTTCTGAACCCATTAATCTTAGATACTGATGGTTGGATTGACTGATTTGGGGTTACATAAATATTTAAAACATACTCATGGCATTTCATGCTTATTTGCAAAAAGTCACAATTATTTTTCAGGCTGCTAGTCTCCAAGTCAAAAAAAATTATCGCTAAATTTGGATTTTCATATTTGTACTGATGAGTCAAATCAAGAATCTGTATAGTATTGTAATGGGCAGGTTTCTTTTCATCAATAAGTGACATACCACTTTTATATGTGAGGCCTTCAGATTTTTCTTTTTGGTATCTCAGCTGTGCTTTTTTCATTTTATTATCCGATACTTTCTTTTTGAATTCTGGCTGACTACACATATACCTTCTTTTTATTTGCAACTTATCATATTTATCTACATGGTGCTGTAATTTATTGTTATTATATTCAATATCCAAAACATCCATACATTTAGGCAAGTAATGTTTGCCGATATTTTTTTGAGCTACAGTTGCACCAAATCTATAATCAGCAGATTCGGATGTGCTGAAAGAAAAACCTTTCGGTGCTTTTGAACACATATAGTGGCTCAGGCTTTCATTTGCCTAGCTACTAGCAGCACTAGCAAATTTATATCCGTCGTTACCTAATTCACAAAAATATGCTTTTAACGATTCATATAATTCAACATTCTTCAATATGATACCACCGGAATTTTCAAAATCACGCTTACAACATTCGCCACAATTTACATGATTGTCAAACAGATGTTCAGGTATGTTTAGCAAGTCTTTTTGGATTTCTGAAATGTCACCTTTGTTTTGATGAACTGCAAATGAAAAGCAACACTCCAATTTGTATGTTTGCTTCCTTTAAAATATTACTTTGCGTTACCAGTTCAACAGCACCACTAGCTCCCATAGCTTTTGCACTACCCTTAAAATTCAATCAACAATCATGCTCTTTATGCCGCCCAGTAAGCAATTCAGAATCACACATTTTGCATTTTCTATTTCGCGTACAATAATCCAAAACTTTGCCAGTTTTCAATCCAATGAGAGCACAGTAGCCATTTAAACTATCGTACGTATAGCCATTTCCTCTTTGGCTCCATCCCATGTCATACGATGCAAAGACTCTCACAATAGTTTCTCCATTAGACTCTTCAGCATTTACAATTAAAAAACCTTCTTGCAAGTCTGGTGGTCTGGTAAAATATAAAACTGAATGTATACTTCATATCAACTGTCATATTAATCATTTTACAAAATTGTATTCATTTTTTTTTCATTTCTTTATTAATTGTGGTTACAGATTGAATAATGACCAAAAATCGTTCAAAAAACCAGGATAACAATAAAAGTAAGAATCTCAAGTAAAAATTAAATTAGATTACAATATATACAGCATACAAAATTTTATATTAGTAGAGTCAATAATCAATATAAATATTTTCAAAACACTAATTAAAAAAAATTCATTCAATATCCATTCACACTTACAAATACTTTTTCAACTCATTAATATTCTCAGTAGTCAAGAATCGTTCCATAGCTGCAGTTTCTGAACAACTTTCTTTTGCAATGAATTCTATGACTGGTCCAATGATTCTTTCATGTGATTTGAAAAGTTGAGAATTTATGGAAGGTAGATCCATTACGGTAAATAATTCCTCCAGTTGGCTTTGACCAGTGCCAGTGTGTATAGCTCCTAAATTGAAATTGTGATTTTAAACTCTTATAATTCTGTATTAATTATGAAAATCATGATAACGTAAATTGTCAAATATTTTTACTTAATGCTACTTTGGTATTTATACATAAACTTTTTTCCTAGTTGAAGGATTGCTGAATTCTTTACTAGACTTTATTTTATTCATAAATAAACATTGCTGACATCTTATATGAAATTCGGAAGCAAGCCCCTTCTGGTTTTCATATTCAACATTAACCAAGTGTAATGCTTCTTTGCAAGATGTACAGTACATTTGCTGAGCCATATAAAAATAGTCAATAATTCTGCTTCCTTCGACACGAGATCGTGGTGCTGCTTCTTCCTCTTTAGCTTTTTCTTTTTCTTTTTTCAACTTGGTTAATCGATTTAAAGCGTTTCCGATCTTTTTGTCATTGCTTGATACACCCTGCGCGTGACAAATCTTCCTCTCCACTTACACACTTTTTCCTTCGGCATTTTTCAATAAAAAAATAAACAACAGTAGTATATGACGAATTTAGGTATTTGAGTACAAGATAGGTTATGTCAGGTCAGAAGCCGTGTTTGACCACACCACTTGCCTCATACGTTTTGATAGAAAGGTTGACAACTTCACAAACGGAAAATTCAAATGAGAGCGATGTTGCCACATTTCACGTGAAGATTCTAATACTAATTTTTGCTCATAAAAATTCTTAATCTTATAAAAAATCAGTTTCGCACGATAAAACAATTATTTGTAGATACTTTTATTACAATATTTCATGTATAGGTATGAAAGCAAAAAATTTAAACACAAAAGTATTTCATTATCTTAAGTTGTCAATACTTGCTCTCTCCTATGTTAAAGCATAGGATACCCCTCTGCCTCTTCACCCCCCCCCCCGCATGTCACCGTCGAACATCCTTAAATAAGTTCACCTGTTTTAATTATTATTATTTCTACTCTGAAATGCTATATTTCTAGTGTGATACTTTGTGGTAATCCCTATTGAAAAAAAAGACGTCAAGAAATGACGTAATTAAAAAACGTCAAAAATTAACGTTTTTTACTAAGGTCATTGGACGTGTCAGGAATTGGAACAAAAAATGACGTTATTTTCATTATCTGTTTATCGTTAATATTGACAACTAACGTTATTTCATCGCAAATAACGTAATTTTTTTGTTTTATTTACCTTTCAGTATTCAGACATAATGTTAATATTTTATCGAAAATACCGTCATTTTAATCGCAAATAACGTCATTGCAATGAAATGACGTTATTTTTGTTTATTCACCACCGAAAATGATAAGTAACGATATTTTTTTATCGAAAATAACATTTTTTAAATAAAATTACGTCATTCCATTCCAAATAACGTTATTTTTTATATTAATTCTACAGTTAATAATATCGTTTATAAAGTATTATGTATTATTTAAAGGATTGGAAATACATTTATTTATTGAAACTTTTTACATAAAATATAGTTATCGTTGCTATATCTTAAAATATTAGACTTCAGAAGGTTGATAACACAAATTAAAAATTTTTTTTTCGATATGAAAACATTGTAATATAGAATTATTTATAATATTACATTTATATATTAATCAAAAAAACAGCCCTTATTATGAATGAGCAAAATTTTACCGCAAAGATTAAAACAACTAAAGGAAGTTTAATAAATGAAAGCGTCGTTATACCTGATGCAAATAAAAACTTTAAATAATTTAAAGTAAAAATAATAATAATAGAATAATACGAAAAAGGTTTCCTAATTGAATTATAAATATTGGATTTAACATTCGAGATTCAGTAGACGACGTAATATACTTTACATAAATACACTATTTTATACATCGCTTTTTTAATAAAACTAAGTATTTAATAAAATATAGTATATTTGGTTACGTTCGATATTCAGATATCATCGTGTTCTTCTTGTAATGGACTAGCTATCATCGTTTCCTTGTTATCCTCATCTTCATCATTATTATCTAAGGCATCCTTTTTGCGACGAGTTTCTCCAGATAAAGCCAAATATTTTTGCCTTTTTTGAGAAATAATTACGCTTAATTCTCTACCAAATTTATTGATTCTAGTATTACGTGCTTTGAGAGCTTTGATATCTTTTTTGTCGATATCATCTGTGATCATCCGACGATGGTACAAGAATTGAGTATACGCTTCTGTAAATAAAATAAAAGATATTATAAAGAAAAATAGTTTTTTAAATATATAAATATTAAATTTTAACAAATTTTAACTCTATTACTTAATTTTAAATAAATATTAAATTTTATGTTATGTTTCTTTTACTTTTTAAAGCTTCAAACTTCTTAGGATCAGCATTGTTCCTAATATGAGAATAATTTATTCTATGTACTTATATTGCAAGTGTGATGCACTCATCATCTTTCTATAAATTCGGATACAAGATTCTGATGAAGGCGTATGAAGTATTGGCATCTATAGCTTTTTTCCAGGTTTTCATACGAACAGAAATATCATATCGTATGTGCAGTATATTTAGCTGTAAAAATATAATGAAATATAGCATTCGACGTTGTAGCAGTTTAATAAATAAAAGAATAATTAAAAATGTATACATACGATCTTGTTTCTGTTATTTTTTTTTATCAAAAACGTACTTTTCCCAAGTGCTTAAAGGTTCTCTCCTCTCGATTTCAGATGATTCTCTTTCGTAATCATCTGAATCATACTGACAAGTTGGTAACTTTTTTATATATTTATTTTTCTTATTTTTACATTCAATGCTTTTCTGTGCAATATTTGGTTGGTCTTGTTCGTTTGTTATACTTCTATTAAATGTTGGTTATATGATCTTTTTTTCCTTCACAGCTTGATCACTATTGGATACTCGTGTTTTAAGGTGAGATGACTTTGGTGTTTCTGTTAAGACTGACAATTAATAATTTTATTAAATATTAATTTATGTTCAATGAGATACGTGAATAGTTATAGAAATTGATTTCACCTGATGAAATGCTGTTCGGAGAAGTTGACTCAAAATTCTCATCAGATGTAATTTGTTGTACATTTTGTCTTGTCCCTCTCATAGGTGTTGACGGTATCAAGGAAGCAGTTGGTTCAACTAAACTACTTTGCTTGTTACTTTGCATGCCATAACAATTGATTAATTTTTCTCCATTCACCGAACTTGGCGAAAAATTTGTAGTAGACCCAGCTGTAGATCCAAACGACCTAAGTGTACATGTTGAAACAGAATTCCTATTTAATAACATTTTGGAGGTGTAAACAACTCTGCAATTCGAGATTGGTAATGCATTTGTAAAAGTTTTATTCGAATCACCAGAATTCTTCTTAAGTTCTTCCAACTTTTTCATTAATTTTTCAATTAATTTATTTTTGTCTGCAATTGTGTCAGAATTTTTCTTATTAACACAAAAATCTAGTTGCTTGTTATAGCGGGTCGTTGTTACTTATTTCAATATCTCGCCTCATTGATCGATGGATCGATCGAGTCAGTGTGGTCCCCGACGATTTTCGCATTATTCTTGGGTATAAATACTGACGGAATCACTAGCGCTCCAACTAAACGGTGAATTTTTCTATTCTAAATTCATGAATCACGCATATACATATGACCGATGAGAGTGGTTATGAGGTTTATATGACTAAATCCGGACGAATTTCAAAGAAAAAATTCAATCTTGCAAGTAGGCAAAATGAAACTTCACTAAAATCTAATACTAAAATGGTTTTATATCATGATAATGTCCAACAACAACATGCGGATGATATGGAGATTTTAAGAACGCAAACTCAACAACAACAAAGACTTCGTGAACAACAAGAAAAAATTGAAAGGCTGTGTGCAATTCTCGATGATCAGCAAAGCATAGAAAATCTATAAAAACGCCTCGACGAGAGAGAGAACAAGAAGTCCAACGGCTACAGCGCGCTGCAAGCACTGATGAACAACAAAATAACGACACTGATGGCCGAAATGCGAATCAAGCTGTCGAGAAGCTGCGAAATCAGATAGCTGCGCAAGACAGAGAGATTCAACGTTTGCAGATAGCTCACGCTAATCCTAATGAACAGGTCCGTAATAATAACCCGCAACACGATTATACTGCGGAGATTTGTACGATTGTGGGAAACGTAACTAGCATGCAAATCAAAGTAAAAATGCCTGAATTTCACAATGAAAATTCATCCAATCCATTAGAGTTCATTGACAATTTTGAGCGGTTCTGTTTGATGAAAAATGTTGAGGGTAATAATAAACTGAAAGTTTTGAATGCGGCATTGCATGGGAAGGCTAGATATTGGTACGAGTTGCAACAAAATATATCTAACTTTGATCAATTTAAAACGACCTTTCAAAGTGAGTTCTATAATGCTACTACACAAATAAATTTCAAAGACAAATGGATTAGTAAAAGATTCAACAATAAAGAGGATAAAAGCTTATACAAAGTTATTATTATAAACAACTTAAACAGGCAAATTATCTAAGGCCAGAGCTGACAAAATTCGAAAAAAATTTTTCAATCGTAAAGCAGTTCCCCATCTCATTGTCAGTACGAAAGAATTGAGTATTAATAGATTACAACAATTCTGACGACATTATAAAGGCGATCATTAATTTGGATAACTTGTTCAACGAGAAATTAAAAAAGTACGAGCACTCATATCACAATATCCAGGAGGATGTTTAAATTAATCAATTCAAAGCGCAAAAAAAACCAAATTTTTCAAACTATCGAGGGAGAATAATTTTCGAAGGCCTTGGAATCGCGACCGCAATCGCGAACGTGATACACCGTTCCAAAATCACGTAAACCAAAACAACCGGATTAGTAATAATTCGAAATACTCATAACAAACATCTTCGTTAATCCTCGTTATAGGAGTTTCTCTGCCTGACACGGGTAATAATGAGATAAACGTAAGCAACGATCAGAACAATCAACAAAACCATTGAAACTACAATTAGGCGCGTTGAGGTGTGGTCCGTCAGCACGTCAATATTATAACGATATTGCCGAGGATTTGAATGAAGATAGTAACATTAAGGACCCTTAAAAAAAAAGCAGAGTAATTAAATAAAGTTCCTCAATCACCTCATGTGTTATGTAACTATAATAAACAAGTATGGTCGTTGATTGATACTGGCAGCCAAATTAGCGCATTGTCAAAAAACTTCTTTAATGAATTAAAAAGGTTACAAAATTTATTGGAATTGCCCGTAACCAATATGGTTGTGTGACGTCGTGGCAACGACACAGCTCAGTTGCGCTTGAGGCTTAGCGCAGTCTCAGGTTTCGTTGTCGCCAGAACTGCGATTTCTCGCCTAAACTAGATCACTCGTTAAGAAATTTTCTAAACCGAGGGGGATAGTGCCACAGAGCCTGCACTTCTGCTCTCAGATTCCGATCGAAAATTGTAATCTTTGGGCGAGAAGCACCACGGGTCCTATCAATAGTAGTACCCGGGTTTTCCTAACAATATTAATACCTGGAGCCTATTCAAAGTAGTCTCCAGATATAAAATAAAAGGAAAGGGACGTACGAGCTATTTCTTCACTAGAGGAAAGAGAGATAAAAGAAAAGAAAAAAAGATTTTTCTTTATTTGCTTACTGTCTTTTTTTATTAAAAAGTATTGGCGAGTTTGGTGCCGGTCGATTTCTCCTTGTCTTATTCCTGGTTTTTTTCTGTTGCTTGGCTGCTTGGCTCTCTGCTCCTTCACTGGTAGCACAATGTAGAATTTTCTTCTCCGTGATCCTTTTTGTTAACTCTCTGATTTTTTTTTCTCCACTACTGTCGCTCGAGGCTCGTACATCTCTTTTTATACACTGGGGGTGGCTGGGTGGTAAGTCCCTCTCCCATCGTCTTGGTTTCGGGAGGAGTGGAGCAAGCGATGATGCGTTCATTGGCTCGTTTGTCTCTTCTCATTTTCCTCACTGAGGTTTCGGGCCCTAATTGGAGCGAGGGCGTGGAGAAAATCGGGGGAGCGGACGCAAAGGTACAGGCCTTGGCTCGCGAGATGGCTCCTCGAGTACCGTTCTCAACCAAGTTTTATCTAATAAGCGGGTTTACAATAACTTAAAAATTAAACTTGATAACTTACAAATTACCTAGTACTAGGGATTAATATTATAAGCTTTTTTCCAATTATAATTGATTATCATTTGTATCGAGGTAATTATAATTTTAAGTATTATAAATAATTATCAGTATATAAATCGTATTCAATAAATAATAGAATGTAATAAAATGTAATTTATTATATCGCACGCTGTATCGTACAGACTCACGGGCGGTTTACTAAATTACATTAATCATACAATTCTATTTTTAATCGGAGAAACTTATGCAACTTAACAAGGTGTTTATTTCCTAATTCTTTACAATAATTTGTTTAATAACATAGCGCGCGCATATAATATTCGTTTTTATTTTCCCTGTTTTCTCGTTTTCTAGCTAATCCAAGCTTCGAAATGAGAACTCGATGAGAGGTTTGAAAAGTCATAATTATCCGGGATATATTGCGATAATTAAATAATTACATTTGGATCATTTTAAATTTTATTTCATTTCAATGATAAATTTTTGAGTATCTTAAAAGGAGGAAAAATCCGTTGGGAAAAGTAGCATACAGGAGTAGTTCAGAGAGACTGATTCTTAAAAGCCAAAATAACGAAACATATGTATACATAATAAGAGTAAATGAAAGCGAAATCAAAAACGGAGAGAAAGACGAATACAATGAAAACGTGATCGAAAACGAATCACAAAACCCTCAGTTTAACGCCTTAATCAATTAAAACGAGATAAGATAGAATAGGTGCAGTGTAGATGTTCTACACTGAAAACCCGTATTGGTCGATTTCACCAATAGTCCGTTTAATTAACTATACTTCTATGCAGTCAACGGTACTTCGCTTGACTCAACTACGCGTCGTTTGATTCAACTATTAAACAGTTGAAAAAACGACTTTATGATCAAGTCAACGAAATAGCTGTTCATTTTACGGAAAGTTTTAATTGAAATATGCTAACTGAAACTTTCATTTCGATATCTCGTTTAGTAGAAATACCCGTGGTTTGTTTTTAATTTTTTAAAACAATCTTTTGAATTATTGAAATACAATTTCTTGAATTACTGAAATTTTTTATTAAATCAATAAAAACTTTCATTAAATCAGTAAAAAAATTCGATGGTATAACTATGTTTTCAGTTGATGCAATCATAATTACTTTTTTTTTAAATATGTGCATACTTTGACATTATTATATTTTAACAATTCAACATTTTTCTTCTCGATCGTCGCCGTTTGCTGAATATAGTAATTAGGGACGTTGTAATACCGACATATAGCACAGACAGCAGTATACGTATATACATTTCAGGACACTACATTCCGATCACCAATACTAGTTTGGTATAGCCATATGTGGCACAAACTATATGCTACGTCAAGTGTAGTTTGAACCCTGGCCGAGTGTTGACATACTGCACGTGCCCTTCGCGTTGTTCACACTTCACGTTTTCAAATGCCGGTCTTTATTGTAACCTTAAAAAAGTGTAACTACCGCATGCTCAAATATGTTTAAAGCAGGCTTTGAATAGTTTATAATATTAAGAAAGACAGTGATTGTGTACTATTAAGAATAACAAGTTTGTTTTACTTTTTACTACGACTGAGTATACAAAAGCCATCATGCCTGCAGATAATTTATTGACGCTGCTCATGAACTTGGAACGTGATAATTCGCTGTTTGTATTTGAGGGTAATTCTTATTTTATAATTAAATTCCAGTAAATTGAGCATACTTGTAAGAATATATTTGGAGAAAACGAAATTACATATGAAAAAGTAAAAAGTTTGACATACTCTAAGGCAACAAGACTTTTACCACCTTATCTAGTTGATCAATTTTGGAAAAAGCATCAAGAGATATTTTCTTGAAAAGCTGTACTACTGACTTTTTGTATAGCTTTTTATCAGATAGAACTAATAAAATCAAAGTTTAATTGAAAAACGTATTAAATATTTTACCAATGATTACAGTTTATGAAACTTTTACTAGTTCAATTTGGGTCAAATATTCTAATTCCATAACCTTATCTGAAAAATATATATTATTCATTTTTAGAATAGTCAACCTCATTCAGCAAAGTACAAATGTTATATCTACTTCTCAAAGATATTATTCACCTTGCACACAAGATGAGGTCGATAAAGAAAACAAATTATTTAATGAAGCTGTAAGTATGGAAACTATATTTATTATTTTTTATTTTATATTATTAAAAAGCAATGAAAACATAAAAATTTTCATTTAAAAAGTTAGAAAAATTCTACTAACAAGCAAAATTATAAAACTTTTATTAGTACTATTTACTTTCTGTAAAAAAATTGTAATCCTATCTTATAAAAAATACTATAAATTGTTAGAACAGTCAGCCTCAGCCAGCAACGAGTCAATCAAATCAAACTAACCAACAAAGGAACTTTTTTCTCCTCCAAGAGCTGTTCTCCAACAAATTGATAATAACCAGCCAAGGATCAATGATATTTTTATAGCTGAAAATGTTGATGTATCAGAGATACTAAATAAATCATTCGAAAAGTTCATAATTGATATACTATATATGCTGCTAAGCGTCAATTGACGGTATCACAAAAAAAAAGTTGTTCACCTCATCATTTGTGCTGTTCTAAGAGATTGTAAAAGGTAACTTAATGCGTGCGCGCGCGTGTGTGTGGATGTATGTGTGTGTGCACGCGCGCTATTTCCGACGGAATTGCGCAGTATTAGAAGAACAAGAGAGTCTGGATTGGCTTAATATGCACGAAGAGCCATGGGACATAACTAAAGTTTATTGGGAAAATACCTTCAATTATAGACACCACCAAAGCGAATGTGATCGCAATAAACTAGTCGGTAGTTTTTACTTGAACTGGCCAATTTTAAAGAACTGTAAAGGCTACGAGCTTATAAAAATGATGATTTTAATAAAAGTGGCATATGCATTAAAAAGAATGCAATAGAAAATTTTGATATTTTTTTTCAAAAGTTTATTTGAAAAAATCATTTCCAAGAGATAAGATATGTAAAAACTTGAAAGATTTATGTGATGAAGAGAATGTAAATGCGGGTATATTCAATTTTACTTGAATGAAATATTATTATTTAAAAATAAAATTTAATAAACTAAGGATGTTTTTTTAGACACAAAAATATTTATCAAGCTCTTATTGCTATCTTTTATGGTTCCATCAACTGTCAAAATTTCGCAAGGTTCAAAAAAATTTTGGAAGCCTTCTTGTTTAGAAAGTTTTGAGGGTATGATTACTCACGTCAAGGTTTGTAAGCTTGATTTGTAGGCTTGTTTGTAAGCTTATCTAAAAGATCATTTTAAATTATATTATTACTATATATTCTGACGGAGCGGGATCGCAGTACAAAAATAGATTTAATTTTTTGAATCTGTTAAACCACGTAAAAGACTTTAAAATTAAGGCAGAATGGCACTTCTTTTGTACTGCTCATGGAAAAGGAGCTTGTGATGGCATTGGTGGTTGTGTAAAAAGAAATGCTTACCGTGCTAGTTTACAGGATAAAACTATAGTCTCGACACAACAACTGTTTAAGTGGGCAAAAGATTTCTTCAAGAAAATTGATTTTGATTTTTGCACGTTAGCTGAATACAAGAATCACGAAAGTACTAGAGAAACGTTTTGCTGCAGCCAAGACTATCGTTGGAACACGCAAGTTTCATTGCTACAAACCATTTGATTTGAATACATTAGAATGTAAAATTTTCTCAAAGGACTCAGAATTTACAGTTGTAAAAGTAATAAAAAAAGTCGTCGCTGCAAAATAAATAAAAATTAGTACGTAACTGAAATCATAAAAACTCCAGTTACGGTGAGAGCGCGCGTTTGATCGGCGCTGTGTGCTCTGGCCTCGCGCCTCGGCTGCTTTTTCGCGCGTTCACAGTAATGTTTAAATATTTGTATTTTTTTGTCAGACCGAGAGCACTAAAATATTTTTGCACGAACGATTAAAGTATATTTCACAGAATGAGAGCGTATAAGAAAATGTTATTTAACGGAAGGAGAAGTTAATTAAATTAGCGATTGTTTATTGTAAAATCAATTATTTATTAGTAAAATAAATTTTTTTGGTGTAAATAATTTTTTTCCGATTGTGCAACTCTTTTCAAACCTACCATTAAAATTTCGTTGATTTTCATAAAATACTTTCGGAGATATGAAAATTAAAAAAAAAAGTAGATAGAAAATTCATTTGTTTATAACTTTTCAAAAAGTTGATATTTTCAAATGATACTTCAGGGCATTAATTTTCATATACAAGGCTTCAACAATCTGTCAAAACATATGAGGAATTCGAACAGTTGATTTTTACTGGCTCACTTGAGAAAGCTTGACTCAATGTTAATTCACAAAATATAGTAACAGTTGAACCGTTAACTAAAAGGTTGAAACTAGGTATTAAAAAATTATTCTGCTTAGAAAAAATCGATTCAATAGGTGGAAAAGTATGTTTAGAAATACAAAACGAATCACAGGAACCATTAAATTTATCAAAAAGTAATGATGATATGGAAAGAAATAAAAAAGATTTTGAAAGGCAAATTGCAAAGAAACGGATCTTTTCGTATCTCAATTATTTGCAAAAAATGGTTCGATGCAAAAAATCGATAAATTTAATTACGTTTTTAAATGCAGCTTTTTCAAATTTTTATAACAAAATTTTTTTGCAGAGATTGAATCTCTTAATGATGTCTCCGTTACAATTGTTTTGCGTTCTCTTTTATAGCACAAAATACATAAAAACTAATCGATAAAGGGTTAATCCCAGAAGGGGTAAGTGCGTCACTGAAATTAAAGTTAGCTATTAAATGACTATTGCTTTTAATTACGGAAACTCCCCTTCCATAAAAAATTCTAATTTTAGAGCCATAAAATAGTTTGAATCGTCCTCGACGTAACACGCCCGCCCCTGAAGACCAGCGACGCAGGGCGCTCGCAAGTTGCACCTGCCTATTTGAAATTGCGTACATCAAGATAATATACTTATACTTTGCACATAATGAGTTACAATAAGCACTACGTATTAAATACCCAGTAATTTTACACATATATATGTTTGAATAAGAAAAACTTCGAAGCACTATAAACTCTCTAATTTTCAAAAGGCAAGAGACCACCACTCTACGAGGTGTGTTCAAAAAGTAACGAGAATTTTTAAATTTCGCGGGTTTGGAGAGTCCGCTTGTATAAAATTTTTTTTTATTATGTTGGTACACATGCCCTTGAAGTACGATAAAATTTTCAGCAATATTCATTGCTTACTTTTTAAGTGGCAGCCGCTAACGTTAGACGTGTTTTTCGAGCTCGGCAATTTTCGTTTGTGGAAAAAAATGGATCAAAGAATTTGTATTAAATTTTGCGTAAAAAATGAAATAAAGTGTAGTAAAGTTTGTCAAATGTTAACAAAGGCATATAGTGAGTCTGCTATGAGTAAAGCAAGGATTTATAAGTGGTATAAGCGTTTCCAAGATGGCCACGAAAACGTTGAAGATGACGAACGACCCGGACGCCCAAGCACATCAACAACCGATGAAAACGTAAAAAAAGTGAAAGAAATGTTTATGAACGATCGCCGAATCACAATCAGAGAAGTCGCTGATGATGTTGGCATATCAGTTGGCTCATGCCATCAAATTTTTTCGAATGTTTTGGGTATGAAACGTGTGGCAGCAAAATTCGTTCCAAAATTGTTGAATTTCGAACAAAAACAGCGGCGAATGGAAGTTGCTCAGGAGTCGCTAAATGAAGTCAATAACGATGCAGAACTACTAAAACGTGTTATAACAGGTGACGAAACATGGGTTTACGGATATGATGTCGAAACTAAGGCTCAATCGTCCCAGTGGAGGCATTCTGGATCGCCAAGACCGAAAAAGGCTCGACAAGTGCGGTCGAATGTGAAGGTTATGCTCACTGTGTTCTTCGATTTTAATGGCATAGTGCATTATGAATTCTTGCCACAGGGTCAAACAATCAATAAGCAGTACTACCTACAAGTTCAACGTCGTTTGCGTGAAGCAATCCGAAAAAAACGCCCGGATTTGTGGCAAAACAATTCATGGCTTTTGCACCACGATAATGCGCCTGCTCACACTTCATTGCTTGATCGTGAATTTTTGGCCAAAAACGAAACTATAACGATGCCTCAGCCTCCATATTCGCCAGATATGGCTCCATGTGATTTTTTTCTATTTCCAAAAATAAAGAGAACATTAAAAGGCCGTCGTTTTACAAACATAGATGACATTAAAAGCGAATCGCTGAAAGAGCTAAAAGCTATTACAAAGATCGAGTTTCAAAAGTGTTTCGAGGATTGGAAAAAGCGTTGGCATAAGTGTATTGTATCCGAAGGGGACTACTTTGAAGGCGACAACATTAATGTAGATGAATAAATAAATATTTTTTTCATAAAACGAAAATTCTCGTTATTTTTTGAACACACCTCGTATATTACATTTAATCTTCTTAGAAATATTTCTTCTCCTATGGTGCCAGGTTTACATATACGGCATTTTTCTCCGAGTTGAAAGGCATTCTAATGGGCGGTTGACCAGCACTCCCAACAGATGAGGAAGATATTCTTCGGTCCATGGGTTAAATATTTAAAAATACACAGCTTACAAAAACGCCACACAGGTAGAGGTTGAGAGTACTGTACACAGTTATCAAAAGTTAATAGGTTCGCAAAACCTCTACCTCCATAAGGCAAATGTACAAATTCGGCGTATGTTCTCCCGCGTTCTATCCTTTCGCCATGAAAATATGCTACAAGATAGTATATCCATACTTGGTACATTCATCCGGTGGTCGAGAAACATACTCTACATACTGCAACTGGTCGTTTTCGTATCTTCGCTGTCACCTTTTCATGATGATTTGAAGTTGCTTATTCGTGATATCCGGTCCGGGTACTAGCGGTAGGATTAAGTCGTATCCCATCATACGAGCGCAATCCTCTGATGCCTTTCGGTAGTCTTCGCAGCTGTCATAGCAAATCTGCCCTAAGACTTGGGCCTAATTTATTGGGTTAGCCGCTCTGGATGGTCGTCCCATTTTCATAGCTTCGCCGTTTAACCACAAGATGATTCCTCGTCGATACATTTCCGGTAAAACCACGTTGTCGTATGGTTCCGGACTATTGAACAAGTTTAAGGGATCACTTATCACTCCTTCTTCTGTAATCACAAATCCGTGGTTTTCTCCACAAACTTCTTCCAACTTTTGCAAGACCCTACTCACGAACATGTTATACAATTACTTGTAGAGACACAGACACAAAACTAGTTGACACTATGCTGTCTTACTGGCAACTAAGTCCCTTTTATTTTACTCTACCTTTCAAACCGGGAATTTAATCATTAATCTAGCTATAAAATTCCAATTTTGTTTCTTTCCTACTGCTAGATACCACTTAATTTATTCGAATACCAGGTGTCGAATTTAGTATATTCTATGTCAACTGTATTTGGAGGAGTCTTGCCAGGAAATTGTAGTATAAATTCACTCTAATAATAATTTATGAGGTCTGCGATGGCTCGGTCGGTAGAGCGAAGGGCTCGCAACGCGTAGGACTCGGGTTCGATTCCCCATCTCTGCCGATTGAATCGAGCACCACTGAATTTAATTTCATGTGCTTTATTCCCCAATACATCGCAAACCTCCATCGCTGATTAGCACAAAAATGGAGCATAAATAAAGCGACGTTAAAAAAATAATAATAATTTATTTATTTCTATTTTTATATAAAAATAGCCCACAAAAAAAATTTATTCACTGAGATTTAGCCAATAGTTACTGTTTTCTGAAAATAACTGATCTACTTGCCTATTCCACGCCTGAATTAATTCACTACCTCCTTGATGGAATCGGCACCTTTCGTCAACATTTTACTATATAATGACTTCCGATGTTCGGCAAAGGGGCACGCCAAAATGTGCATCAACACGTCCTCACACTGTTTGCTTAAATGTAACGCCGTGCAGTAACGACAATTACGTACTGCTAATAATGGTACTTGACACACTGCACAATATCCAAACGGAAGGCGGTTATCTGTATTAAGACTACCATAATTTATCTTAAACAGATGCTGAATGAAGATATCAGTACTTTCACTCACGGTTTGAAATAGCAAATTTTGGCTCCTGAATAAACTATCCTTTGGTAAAATACAAGTCATTTGAATTTAAATTAAATTGAACAAATTAAATTGAACATTTATATTGAACATTTAAATTGAATTTAAATTGGTATTTAAATTTGGTAAAGTCGGAGCCGACAAGTGTTCCGACGTTATAACGGCCTCTGTAAGATATTCCGGATATTGAAATATCTCATTATTGTTTCTTAATATAAAACGTTTGCCTCTGGCTTGCTGTTGTGCCACTGTGAGTCCTGGTATTACAGGACCTAGCAGTGAGTATCCCATCTTCGTTACACTTTCCTTGCATATTTCTTGAAATTCTGATGAGTTATTATATATTATTTCTCCTTTTAATTCATACGTGTTGGTTGGCTGGAAGGTCCGCACTTTGTATCCTGTAACGGGACGCGTAAGGCCCCATCAGTCGGTAACGAACCGACATTACCCCCCGCAAGAGCGGGAGTCGCCAACCAGCTCCACTACCAAGTCGTCTGCCTTAGCGACAACACCTCCATACATAATCTGCCGATCCGCTCCCGTGCTCGTGTAACACGTGTTTCTCCGCCTGCGGCTACGCTCTTCACCGACTCGTTATCTAGTCGATCTCTGCCAGCAACAGCCCGATCTACCCTCTCGTCGAAGGATCATCGCAGCTGGCGGACATCAGCACCGACTGCCCAGAAGCTGCAGCTAGTGTATACGCGATTGCGACTAGACGGAGCGCCGTGAGTACTTCCCTTTGTGTACACAGTTGTCCGTCGTGTCTGCAACTTCGTTGAGGCACAGAACGGAGCGTGCGCCGAGAGTGGGAAGTGAGTGTGAGTGCGCGTGAGATTGTTCGCGAGAGTAATTGCGGCTCTCCGCGTTCGTTCGTCCGCGCTAGCGTTTGCGGTGATTCTCCTTTATTCTGCTTGGTGATAATATACGAGAAGTTCTACCCGATCTCCCTCGCGTTATTCTTTCGATCCCCGCTCCCTGAACGATACCTAGCCGTGCGGCACAGCGGGTGTAAAGTCGGAGCCGACAAGTGTTCCGACGTTATAACGGCCTTCGCCTCTCTAAATAAAACGTAATAAGCCCATTATAATCCATATTCACTTGCTATTTTGTTCAACCAGCGGCAAGCTCCCCAGCGATAAATATGGAACGGTTTGGATGTCCAACAGTAGTTTTCACTCGATTCAAGCAGTTCTAGAGGGTCTCGTTGCACAACACCTTTCTCGTTAAAGATAAAACCGTCGCAAAATCCTCTTTCACTTATGAGTTTGATGGAAACACACTGAGCGTTCATTTTTTACTAGATTATATTAATTGCTTGCTCTGTTGTTTTCTATAGACTAACTAATTTCCTCTTATTCCATTCGTTTTAATAGTGATTTTTTCTAATTACCTACCTCTTTCTTTCTACTTTTATGTTCCTGGATGATTACCATTTTATAATCCATGACCTACTCTAGTCACACTAGGAAAGCTTTATTACCCACACCTGGCCTAATACTACGGATAACGTTCCCCCCCAAAGCTAAAATTACATATGAATGCTAAAACTGCAACTGGCTGACTGACTCTCTCAATAACAGGTATACTTATTTATTCTTTGATATTTTTTGATTCTGAACTTTCGATTCCTATTTGTTCAGACGATTCTTCCTTTAGTTCATCATCCTGGGTTGATTCTAATAGAGTTGGTAACATATTTTCATAATCATGAACCTTTTTAGGAGGTATGCGGGGTATCTCGTAAAATGGTGGCCACGTAAAATCGTATCTTAACCCGGTATTTAATTTCGACATTAGTATATATGTTTCGCTTACTGTAGTGCCTCTTCTACTTTGTTTTTTGTTGATATAGTGATATACTATAAACATAATTAGAGAGCTTATAATTAAACATAAAATTGCAATGCTGATACAAATAAGGTTCCAAGTTGACAAGTTAGTTGTTTTTGATTCTACTTTTGTTGTTAGGGTATTGATCGGTTTTATCTCAATTTTAGTTGTACTGTCTAGCCGCTGGTTTATATTTAAAAGGGTTAGTCGAAAAGGCGGATTAATTAGATTTTTTATTACTTTATTGCCGGTCGCACCTCTATATATTTTTCCGTCGGCCCATATGTCACAAAACCTTGGGAGTTCAATTATGCCAGAAGAAAGCTTCGGAAAAGATATCAATTTGTTAGTGCATTTAATTTTTAATGAATCATATTCTCTCGTTGAGAATAACCAGAGATGACTGCTAACAGTTTTGATTAGGAAATAATCTTCATCTTGACTTAATTTAACATTACATTTATATATAGTTTTGATTTTTCGATTTATTAGCATGTTGAACTCACAAGATGCTTTGGTATTTTCTATTAATTCGACACTACATGTTCTATAATATTTTACGATGTTACATAATTCAAAGTCCGTTTCACTCATAAAAAAATATGAATTATTAGTTTCTGATACAACAATGTAATCATTACGCGGTTCAATGTATGCAGCGATTGACAGATTGTTGAAAAACTGGAAAAGACATCATTTTGTAAACGACAAACTGTTTGGCATCTATGAATGTACTATTTCTACAATTCGGTAGTACTATTTCTACAATTAGTATTTTTTTATACATCATAAAATGTAACTGTGCTATGTCAGCAATATTTGCTGTATTAATACTATTAAGTTTAACAATGGATTTTAAAAGTGATGTCTTTTCTATTTCATGTATTACTGTTTGTAAGGTATGCACAGCTAATAAATATTTGTTATATTTAAACATTTCAACCATTAATAACATAATTTCTTTACTTTCATGTTGTAGTTCTTTAATGAGTGAAATTGTTTTGTGGAAATTAGCGGCCTGACTTTTGTCTGTTATGTTCGGGTTCTGTTTTAACAGTTATACGCATCTTTTAATATAGTCAGTTTTCGAGTTTACTGATTTAATTTGTTCATGCAGGCCATTGTCAAAGTAATGAGTGTTTGGTTCATCGCCCACAATATAAGATAGATCGTTTATACGCATGTTAGTTGCTCTTTCTATAACTTTTTTTGTGTTACTCAATGCGTAACTGTTTTGACAAGATAAAGCTTTTCCTCCCCCCTTAATTTTGTCAACATGCAAAGTGTTGATAAGACGATTCAGGGAATTGTTAACATGATTAATATCCCTCAAATCATCTATAACATGCTGTATAATCGAATTTGCTTCTATGTTGGATACATTGTCTTCTATGAAGATGTTATTTAAAGAAGTTACTTCATTAGTAAGTACCTCGTTCCAAATGAAAATGTGTTGCATGTCAATGGTTATTAGTAAACTCCAATTTTCACGCGTAAAGGCTATACGTTCAATTTTATGAAACGTAATCCCTGGATTGTCTTCAATCAGATGTACGACGGGGTTTTCTTCTCGTCCCCTAACTGCCATAAATCCTAGAAGAAAATACAGGTAGATTGCGGCTTTTTTCATCTTGTTTGTATTTTTTTTGTGTTCTGCAAACTGCAATTCGATATAGGTTACAATTATTATTCGAAAAATTATATATTTTTTTTTATACAAGCTTATAGGACCATTAACGTAAAATACACTATTGTTAATCCATGCTTGGGTTAGGTCGTGTATTATCGTTATTACAATTTTTCTTAAATAATACTCTTTTACAAATTTTATCTAATGAATCAAATACATTATGTGATTAAAAAAAAGATCTTTGAATGTTTTGATATTGATTAGCTGCTAAATCTGTTGCGTTTGCAATATTTTCTAATTCATTTAGATTGTTGCTAATTTGTTGTATGCAACTGCCTGCTGTAATGAAATATAAAATTTGTATTGACACATATATCTTTTTATGCCTTTGTTTAGGTATTTAACAAAACACATCGTTGCTAATTTGTAACGGTCCTATTTATGAGCTATTTATTAAATCACTGAATTACTGCAACTAGTCTAACGTATCTATCTGTTTATTCAAATCAATACATTAAGCGGCGCTAGCTCACTGTTTACGCGATTGTATTCAATTAAGAGTCAAATCAAAATAAACAGTGTGACGTCACAAAGTAATAGACATAGATATAATGATTTTGGATATTAAGAAAAATATGTTAATTAGAGATAAATTTAATATAACAAAGTATTGATTATATAGGTTTTACCATGTAGATTCATAATATAATAACAAAAATTACATTCAATTATGAAATAATAATGAATATCAATATGCAAAGTTGATTTATTTATTACGTTAACATATGAAATATTAGAAAAATATAAATAATTCATGTGCAAATTATAAAGCATAGAACATGAGTAAGAATTGGTTTCATTAATAACAGCTGAATAATAACTGTTATTAGTAAATAAACAATTAATAATTTATTTAAACAATAAGCTATATATAGAACGAAAATATTAAGTTTATACTTGATAATGATAACTTTATGATTTAGAAATCTTAGATAATTAATCTAATAATTGCATATTAAGATTAGAAAAAACCGTTACAAATATGAAAAATTAGTCATAATTCAAATGTTATTAATTAATTTTGGAGAATACTTCCAAAATTAATCAACTATAAAGTTATATGAAAATTTAATAATTTTCTATTGTAAATATTGTAATATCACGTTAATTAACTTTATTAGTTAATAACTTTTGATGACACTATTGGTGATAATTGTATATTGTATAAAATGAACAAATAACAAATTCTGTAAAGTTTACATGTGTTAAAAACTTAATATTAATGGTTATTTACTTGTAAATTGAGAAAACTTATTTCTCAAAATTCGCGAATGTCTCTCGAATTTTCGATGACATCTCTCCTGCAAAAATAAGCGGGAAAATCTGTGTATAAATAGGCCCACCTCTGCACAGGCTAGCATTCATTTCTAGCCTTGCAAGGTGAGCGCATGAGTCTGAATAAACTTAGATTATACCTAAGTTCTTTCTCTCATTGTAATTAACTGAGCAAGACTGTCCCTTCCTTATAATTTGAGCTCGACTTATAGAACATCTCGCGCTATAAGAAACTTGGGCCGAATTATATCCTATGAAAGAAAGACTTTAGCTCTGCTTATGGGACAATTCGCACCATAAGACTAGGGCATTGTCTGACTTTCCTCGAAATATTGTACTTATTTATGTATATTTGATTTACTTATTGATTACATTTGATTTATTTATCTATTTTATTGACAATTAGAGTAAAATCATTGGAAACAAATTCTTACTCATTAGCTAGATACGAGAGTTCGAATTATTTTATTTATAAGTGATACGAACATCACAAATTGTTCTCTTTCTTCCATAGTGTCTGTTACTTCATCTAACTGTAATTGAGCTAAATGGCCTGCAATCTTGTATGATTTTAATAAGTTTATGGCTCTTTTTCCAAATTGATGAGTTGATTCGTTAGTTCTTTGAGCTATGCATATTAATTTTGTCTTTATACAAATTAGATTTTCTAGTACTTCGATTTTTTCAGAATTATTCATGATGACAAATCTAATTTTAATACCAATTTTTTTTTATTCGTCCCTATCTGAACGACCTTGTTTATTCCTTGGAGGAATTGATCGAATGCAAGGCTCTTGTAATACGGGATACAGTCTAGTATCTATTAATCTGTTTTCTATGTGTTGTGTGTTGGGTTTAAAGGTACACTCGATTACTTTCGCTTTTAATGCTAGTGCGTCCGAGGAACTTGGAGCAGACGGGGAATTTGGAGGGGCGTTTATATAACTCTTGTTGGCCACTGTTCCCCGCTCGATTTTATTTTGATTCTTATCTTGTTCCCGTTCTTTAGTAAAAGTCCTAGCTAAATGGACAAGTAAATTTGTAAGTGAATTCCACACCGCACCGATTATTTTGATAGAGGTAGATAGTCTGAGGCTTTAAAACTCCTGGTCCGTTACCAAAATAGGTCGGTCGTGGTAACTTTTAAACCATCCATTTCCCACCTTAAAAATTACTGGTACTGTCTTATCACAGGCTATTTTTGTACCGAAACATTTTAATATGTGCGTGCGAGGTGTCATAAACATAGGTCTAACGTCGCGCTCTACAGGTAGTTCTTGATAGTGCTCTGAAGAGTTTCTTGTCCGTACATCTCATAGACATAGTAAGTATAGACCGTCAGTCTCTTTGATATGCCGACGCTCCAGAGTAGAAAGAGAGAGAACGAGCCGAGTGTGCACGTCTGTCTCTTACTAATGGAGTCACGCGGGAGTAGGTAAACTAGAGGGGCATCAAATCAGAGGGGTACTAGCTCACTGAGTTGAAGCGTGTGAGTTGAGGTGTGTGCATGTTCACCTCACCCCCCCCCCCCGATCGGCCCGTGCGCTGTCGACTCACCTCCCCCCCCCCTCCTACTGAGTTATACCGGTGCGTTCTACGCACTCCCCCTCCCCTACTGAGTTGATCTGATGTGGCGTATACCAGTGCGTTCTACGCACTCCCCCTCCCCTACTGAGTTGATCTGATGTGGCTTGATCTGATGTGGCGTGCGTTCTCTGCATTTCCCCCTCTCCCACTGATTTGATTCCTATGCACTGCGCGCGCGTTCTGTGTTACGCGTTTTGATTGTTTTATTGTGTGTGTGTGTGTGTGTGTGTGTGTGTGTGTGTGTGTGTGTGTGTGTGCGCGCGCGCGTGTTAAAAATTTTTAGATTTATCTGAAAAAAAACGGACGGATCGGGGGATCGAACGCGCGACCTCCGGATCCGCAGGCCGATGCTCTACCGCTAGAGCTACAGCCACTGTTCCCACGGGCAATACCGTATTGTGTATACTGGCTACACACGCAATTGATATGTGGGGGGCGGCAGCGCCGGCGGCTGCTGCTGCTGGGGAGGGCCCAAGCGCTAATACAATAAATTTTAATAAATGTTATAAATAGATATTTATTATATAGATATATTATCAATGTGTGTGTGTGTGTGTGTGTGTGTGTGTGTGTGTGTGTGTGTGTGTGTGTGTGTGTGTGTGTGTGTGTGTGTGTGTGTGTGTGTGTGTGTGTGTGTGTCTGATCGCTGAAATAAGAAAAGATATATTATTAATAATTATTTATAAGAAAAGACATTATTATTAATAATTATTTATTATATAACAAAATATAAAAAATCTACAAAAAATACAAAAAATGTACAAAAAAATACAAAAAAATGTACAAAAATGTATAAAAAAACTAACGCCTAGTTTTCGCCATCATCATTATCATCGCCGTCGTCGTCGCCGTCGTCGTCGTCGTCGTCGTCAGCGGTGAAAAATTTTGCTATTTTGTACCGCGGGGCGCCGTCGACGGTTTCGTCCGTGACGCGCAGGCACTTTTTCCCCGCGATGCGGAGACTCTGCATGAGCGCCGTTGTGGATAATTCCGCGGGCGATCTAGAAGGCTGCCTACTCAACGGAGCTGGCGACGGCGACCGAGAAAGCTGGCGCACAGCGGCGGAATCTTCGGGATTGCTCGACCGTGATGCGAATAATCTTCGCACCACCTGTCTGACCGGCCCGTTCCGATCGACGTACCGCCTGCTGCCGCGCTGCGGTGGTGATTCCACCCACTGCGGCTGCCGACTGCAGCGACCAGCGGCGCAGTGTGCGCACTCCCAGCCCCCGCATACTAGCATGGTGTTGTTGTGATCGCCGACCTGCAACAAAAAAAATGAAAAAAAACTTAGAACATACTACTGCCGATTAAAAAAAAAGAAAAGAGAAAAAAAGAATCATACCTGTTCTCGTTGGCGGCAGGACGTCTCTTGTATCGCTGGTGGTGAAACTAAGTTCACCAAGAGCGGCTGTTGTGGCGTTGTGATGTCGATCATCATCACGGGTGCTCCTCGAGGCGTCACCAGGTCGACGCATGTCACGCGTCGTGATGGTGGTGGTGGTTGACGCGAGACAATCACCTCGCAGACCATCTCCACGTTGTCGTCGTCGTCAGCAGACCTGCAAAAAAAAAAAAAAGATTCTTTATTTTGAAAAAAAAAATCGTTTCATATATCTATCTGTATAATAAATATTCAACTTACACATTCACCGTTGAAGACGATCGGGAGCATGGAGACGGTGGCGGTAATTCGAGTGGCGCTGTCCGATGCCTGCTGTAATCGGAAACACTTATATTTATATTATGCCGATAACGCGACTACGACGACGAAAACCGGACATCGTAAAATAAGAAATTTTAAGTACGCGAGAGAAAAGAGTGTTAAATTTAAAATTGGAGTATATACTCTCTCTCATATACACACGTACATACATATTATATAACGAATAATACTTTTACATTAATAAATTGATAAATTATCTATATAAAATTTTATCAATTTATTAATACAATATTATTAGATATATAATTGTGTTATTAGTATACAGAAAAAAAAGAACAGAACCTCTTTTTTTTAATTTAAGAACATATATGCTCTTATTATTTGTAAAAAATTTATGTATAAAAAAGAACAGAACCTCTTTTTTTAATTTAAGAACATATATGCTCTTATTATTTGTAAAAAATTTATGTATAAAAAAGAACAGAACCTCTTTTTTTAATTTAAGAACATATATGCTCTTATTATTTTTAAAAAATTTATGTATAACTAATAACATTTTATTAGTATAATGGTATTAATTATAAAAAAACAGAATGAGAGAGAGAGGGTAAAAGAGAATGAAAAAAAATGTACTTACAATATTGAAGGTGGAGGTGTCAGCGGCATCCGAATGGTTGCCGCTTCGTGGATGTCGTCGTCGTCGTTCCTCCTCCTCGGCGAAGATGTTCGCGGCTGCTCGACGACGACTTCGTCCACCGCTGCTTCTTGCACCGGTAAAT
Organism: Phymastichus coffea; assembly: GCF_024137745.1. Classification (NCBI taxonomy): domain Eukaryota; kingdom Metazoa; phylum Arthropoda; class Insecta; order Hymenoptera; family Eulophidae; genus Phymastichus; species Phymastichus coffea. Next base: position 414,529 of record NW_026706838.1, read on the forward strand.
CGATCAATCCGAAGACTTCATCTTCGGAAAGATCGATGTCCTCGCCCAACGCCTCGATCGCTTCATTGAGTGCGTCTTGCCACGACGCATCGTCCAAGGAAAACAAATTTTCCACCCGTTCATCACTCATTTTACTAAACACTTCACTTAACTCCACGACAAAAAAATCACAATGACGTATCGTTGCAAGGCGTTCGAATTTTTATTCATCTTTTGAAACACTAGCCGCGTTTCGGTCATTGGTCGAAGATTTGGGAGTAGGGATGCGAGACTACGCGACAGCACTGATTTTGTCGCACGCATAAGACAATCATAATTAGTGGTGGGAGTAGCTAATGAAAATGTGATTAGTGCGGAGAAGAGACGCCAATGTGTATTAATATAGGATCGCGATAGCGCGTACGCTCTTTATTTCTCACGCAACGGACGAAGAGTAGGTGGTGGCAAGCCGTTGGCAGTGACAAGTTGCAGCGAACGAACGATCGGCCCTTTTCTGGGCCACTTTTTTTTTCAAGTTGACGAAGCTGTACAATCCCGACAGTTAATCGATATCATGATCAATTTAAAACAGCACTTTTCAGTGCTAAATTTTCAATAAAAAAAATTTATATTATTTTTTTTATAAAGCAGCACTTTTCAGTGCTATTCAAACGTATGGTTAAATATAACATAGACTAACTATTTGTTTAATAAAAAAACTTATATAATTTTTTTTAAAAATCAGCACTTTTAAGTGCTATTCAAACGTATGTGCAAATATATCGTAGCCGCAAAGGTAAGTACTAAAACAATAACAATTTGAAATTACGAATAAATTCAACCTTGTGTTTTTCTTTGTTCTTACCCCCCCCCCCCTCCATTTTCAGCGAAACAAGCAGGTAAGTATAAGGTAAGTATTTTTTCCCTTTTCTGGGCCACTTTTTTTTCAAGTTGACGAAGCTGTACAATCCCGACAGTTAATCGATATCATGATCAATTTAAAACAGCACTTTGCAGTGCTTAATTTTCAATAAAAAAAATTTATATTATTTTTCTATAAATCAGCACTTTTAAGTGCTATTCAAACGTATGTGCAAATATATCAGTGCTAAATTTTCAATAAAAAAAATTTATATTATTTTTTTTATAAAGCAGCACTTTTCAGTGCTATTCAAACGTATGGTTAAATATAACATAGACTAACTATTTGTTTAATAAAAAAACTTATATAATTTTTTTTAAAAATCAGCAGTTTTAAGTGCTATTCAAACGTATGTGCAAATATATCGTAGCCGCAAAGGTAAGTACTAAAACAATAACAATTTGAAATTACGAATAAATTCAACCTTGTGTTTTTCTTTATTCTTACCCCCCCCCCCCCCCCCCCCCCTCCATTTTCAGCGAAACGAGCAGGTAAGTATAAGGTAAGTATTTTTTTAATTAGTTAAAAAATATACACAATAAAAATAGTTCGTTTAATTTAGTGTACAAAATAATACTAAAAAAAAAACGATAATTTTTTTCCTAAATCATAAAATAATATACAGTTAGTATGCACTATCTTTAGAAAGAGCGACAATAACTCAGACGGTAGAGCACTGTCGTATAGATGCAAAGGAGGCTAGGTTCGATTCTCCTGTATATCTATTATCGAAAGATTATTACGAGAAAAAAAATTCGATAAATAATTAAAAATAATTAAAATATCGTTATTAAAAATAACAACAACAAAAAAAATGTCTCTAAAAATCAGTGCGTATATGCGACAGTTTTAATATTACCGAAAGATTATTACGAGAAAAAAATTCGATAAATAATGTTACTAATTTTTTCTTATAGAGTATTAGATGTGACAATTAATTATTTATATGTAAATTGTCAACAATTAAATTCAACAGAAAGGATAGGTAATTTCTTCTCAATTAAAAATAATTAAAATATCGTTATTAAAAATCAGTGCGTATATGCGACAGTTTTAAATGACGTCACTCGCATAGGCCGTTGAGTCAATTCCCCACAAGTTGTATGCTTTACATACGCATACGCGTGCGCACGTGTATGTATAACTCATAAAAATTAAATGAATTTTTTTATGCAATGTATGGCATGTATGGAATGAATGGAATGTATGGCACGTATGGCATGTATGGAATTTTTTAATGGAGGATGGAAGGGGAAATCTCAATCGTTCGTTATAAAAATGAGCTGCATCTCATCAGCAGTTGCATTCGCATCCAAAGTGAACTAGTGTAAAGTGTGAAAGAAGAAAGGTTATACGAACATTCTACAATGAGCTCCAACAAGATTGACTATAGGTAATTATTTGTTTTATTGTTTATAGAACACACTTTATATATTTTTTTAAAATTTTTTTATTTGTGCAGATTTGAGCAAGCGAGGCTGGATAGCTTCACGTCTCAATGGACATGCGCACACGTACGACCAGCAGATCTTGCTGCGGCCGGCTTTTATTATACGGGGCAGATCGATCATGTACGCTGTTTTGAATGTGGTATGGAAATCTGTCGTTGGGAAGAAGGTGACGACCCTATGACGGAACATAAGCGCTGGGATGGCGGCTGCCTTTTCATTCGTAACAGAAGTTGTGGCAATGTGCCGATCGGATTGAGCCCCGTACCGGTACCTCCTCCTCGAAGAAAAAGTAAAGATGTTTGTGGATCGTATAAGCTCGAGTATCGGGCAGCAACAGCGTGCGCAACAACTAGCCCACCTTCGAGTACAGACGAGCCTGCGTTAACGTTATCGATTGAGAGTCTTGTTAAGAAGCTTTTTTCCGATTTACATTTGACGGAGAAATGTGCTTAGAAAACCATAGCAAATGCAACTGTTGGTATGGTATCTGTTTGCGAAGAATTTGTACGCGGTTATAAGAAGAGTATCGATAGACAAAATGAAAAAATGAATAAAATTCGCGAAAGGGTTGAAAAGTCTCAGCGAGATATAGGCAATATTTTGCGTCAACTTGAAATTACCAGATGTAAGATATGTTTGGATGCTAGGATCACTGTACTTTTTTTACCTTGTGGACATATCACTGTATGCATGGAATGTGCATCAAGAATTGACGATTGTCCAATATGTCGTCAAACTATTAGCAAACGCGTTCGTGCTTATTTTGCGTAAATTTGTTCTTGTTTGGTTTTAATAAAGTTCCTATTATTTTTAAAAAATGTTTGTGTACTTTTTTTCTCTTTTAATCTAATATTTTTTTTGTATTTTAATGTTATATTTTTTTGTTTCTAAAATTTATATATTATAAGTGAGTAAAAACAAGGATTGATCGATACGTTAATTTTTAAAATTTATTTTTCAAACTTAGATATAAAAAAATCAAATTACATATCACGACTTTTGCGAGCGAGCATCCATCTACTGATAGCCAGCGCGTTTTTAAAGGCACACGGTGGATTTGATAGATACGCGTTGTGGTTACTGCATACGGAAATGCTATCGTTTGAAATATTCTTGAGTGATGGACAACCCAAATCTTCAACGTTAACCACAGTCGTTCTGTAAAAAAAAATCATTAGATATCATTTTTTTCTCTTTAAGATGATACGCGACGAAAAGACACTTACTGTGCATTGGTCAACAAATTTCTCAGCCATTTTGTTTTTTCAAGACCTTTGACAAAAATAGTTGCTCCAAAAAGTGTTTTTTTGATTATTTTTCCAAGATCGTCGTACGGTAAATCGCCAGATTCCCACGGAATACCATGAAAATTTCTCGCTAACCACCGGTTTTCACACTGATTTTTCTTTAATAACCACTCCCATGGGTAAGGTGGTTTAAACAGAAGCACCGATGGAGTTGGATCTTCTTCCAGAGGACAAACAGCAATCTCCTTGAATACGAATTCGTTTAAGCTAGTTTTGAAGCCCTGTACGTCTACAACAAAATCCATCGTAGTAACTGAGGAATCGACGTCGACGACTGCGTCAATACAGACGAATGAATGTCTTTTTATACTGAGCTTGCACTTGTTGATGCCCCACTATAATTTTTCGATCAATCACAATCGTTCACCCCCCTCTATACTTTTTCCAACCAATCAGCATTGACGAGTAATGAATATAACGCGATGGATTTGTCAAATCTGCTCAGTTGAGTAACTAGCATCATGGCTGAGTATTTCAAGAACACAGCTTTGTTGCTCTTGCGCGCACATCGTCTGGCGAATGCAGGTGATGCTAGTGTCGAAGACATCGAAAGATGGTTGACACTGGGTTCATTGGCTTTGCGCAAAGCCGATGAGCTTTCTCGTTCGCCTAGCTTGATCGTGTCTGGCAAACAGAAGCTGCAGGCAGCTATGTGCATGATTAGAAGCGTTTTACATCTGCTAAACGAATACAAGAGTAGGCTGTTGGCACAGCCCCCCATTGCCACCTCATCGATTGCCGAACCTGTGGTGAGCAAGCATAGCGAACAATCCATATACGAACCTCTCGTTATTTTAGATGTAGTTGGTGAAGGTCTCGAACCGGCTAGTACTACTACTACTACTACTACTACTACTACTACTACTACTACTACTACTACTACTACTACTACTACTACTACTACTACTACTACTACTACTACTACTACTTCTACTACTACCACTACACCGGCTGTTGTTAATCCAGCTCAAGACTCAACAGTTCACTGGAACGACATCAATAGTGCGTTCAAAGGCAGAATAAAGACTGGTGTGATAACCAATCTGAAACATCTGGATTTGAATGCGTTTTTGAGGCATGCCAAACCATTATTCCATGCTCAAATTAAGGAGACCTTGGAGAAACATAGTTCTTTAAAAGTTAATGCCGTACTGGATGCCGAGTATGCAGTCGAAAAGAATAATTGCGATGAAAAGCTCGATGTGAAGCATTTCAATACGAAGATGGCGCCGATATACCTAACCACAGACATAGACGAGTGGTTCGTCGAAAACGTTTTACAACCAATTAGTAAGAGCACGGAAGAATTTCAAGAGCAAGACTCAGGCTGGTCTCTTCGCGTTATATTAAACTTAACCGTAAATATCAGCAAGTACAATTCTATGAGAGTTGGTTCTTACGTTGAATTGCCCAAGCCTGTTAAAAATAAGAAAGCCTGTGTGAACGTGCGGAACAACGATAACGAATGCTTCAAATGGGCCATCCTTTCGGCGTTACATCCAGTCGCAAGGAATGCATGCCGTGTCACTGCCTATACTGCACATCAAGATAAATATAATTTCAAAAATCTATCATTTCCGGTACACCCGAAAGAAATCGTGAAATTTGAAAAGCAAAACAACGTTTCAGTGAACGTGTACTTTTTAAATTTGAATAATGGATCCTACGATGTGTTGCCGCAACATTTGACCGATGAGAAAAAAGACAGGCATGTGAATCTTCTTCTAGTGGAAAATTATTATATCGATGTAAACGAAAAGCAGCAGCAGCAGCAGCAGCAAATGGAACGTCCCGGTATACCATACAAAGTGTACTACGTTTGGATAAAAGACTTATCTCGATTGATGTATCGACAGTTGTCATTTCGCAAATGTAAGTCGTACATATGCGATCGTTGCTTGCACTATTTTCTAACTGAAGAGAGATTGAAAACGCACGAGATCGACTGTAAAAATGTGAATATGTGTAAAATTGTGCTTCCCAGTGTCAAGGATAAATATTTACAATTTGAAAACTTTAAAAATGAGTGCGCGGTACCGTTCGTCGTGTACGCCGATTTTGAGAGTCTCTTGGAAGCGGTGTCCAACGACGAGCGGATCTATCAACGTCACAAACCGTACAGTGTTGGCTTTTTCGTCAAGTGTAGCTATGATGACTCTCTTTCGCGTTATCGAAGCTACAGACAGAAAACCGTCGATGACGTTGGTCCGGCCAAGTGGTTCGTTCGCAATCTTCACGATTTGGCCAAGTATCTGCAAGAGTTGTACAGAAGCCCGCAGCCTATGGAAAATTTAACGTTTCAAGAGGCACTTAGCTTTCTTCGTGCTACGCTATGTCATATATGTAATAGGCCTTTTGTCGAGAATGAAAAAAAAAAAAAAGACAGAAAAGTTCGCGATCATTGTCACTTTACGGGAAAGTATCGTGGAGCTGCTCACAGCACGTGTAACATTGCTTATCAAGAATCGCGAACTATACCCGTTTTTTTTCACAATGTCAGCGGATACGATGCGCATCTATTTATCCGGGAAATCGCGAACGAATTTCCCGGTCGAGTGAGCCTCATTCCTCAAACCAAGGAAAAATACATATCTTTTACGAAGTACGTGGAAGGTACCGATATAAAGCTGCGTTTCGTCGATTCGTTTCGATTTATGGCGTCCTCGCTCGACAAACTATCGTCGTACTTGGAAAAACACGATATTCTAGAGCGACATTTTCAGCAAGATGACGGATACACACTGCCGCAGATTGCCCTACTCAAGAGAAAAGGTGTATTTCCGTATGACTATGTGTCGTCGTTTACAAAACTCGAGGAGACGACGACGCTTCCACAAAAGCAAGATTTTTACAGCAGTCTGTACGATTCGGATATCAGCGACGAGGAGTACAGTCACGCGGAGAACGTTTGGAGAACGTTCGACATCGCCGATCTCGGCAACTATTCGGATTTGTATCTCAAGACGGACGTTCTCTTGTTGGCCGAAGTTTTTGGAAATTTCAGAGCCAAGTGTCGAACGGCGTATCGTTTGGATCCGGCCCACTACTATACGACGCCCGGATTAAGTTGGAACGCCATGTTGAAGTATACGGGTGTAAGGTTGGAGCTCTTGACGGATATCGACATGCTCATGTTTGTCGAGCGCGGCATTCGCGGTGGAGTTAGCCAGTGTTGTAATAGGTACGCTGTCGCGAACAATCCATACATGGACGACGACGACGACAACTACGATCCACAGAAAGATGACAAATATTTGATGTATTTTGACGTCAATAACCTTTACGGTTGGAGTATGACCGAGCCACTTCCACTCGGTGATTTCGAGTGGTGCGACATTGACGCCGCCGCCAACTTTTCTTTCGATATTCCCGATGACTCAGCCTTCGGTTACATACTCGAGGTGGATTTGGAGTATCCAGAAGAAATTCACGATGCGCACAGAGATATGCCATTTTGTCCGGAGCACAAAGCCGCTCCGGGATCCAAGCAGAAAAAGCTCATGACGACTCTCCATGATAAGGAGCGTTACGTAATCCACTACAGAGCTCTGAAACAAGCAATAGGGCATGGCTTGCACCTCGCGAAGATACATCGGGTTTTAAAGTTTAAGCAGAGCCCATGGCTCAAGACGTACATCGATTTGAATAGCGAGTTGCGTAAGCGAGCGGCAAACGAATTCGAAAAAATGCTGTACAAACTGTTCAACAATGCGGTGTACGGCAAGACCATGGAAAACGAGAAGAAACACATCGACGTGAAGTTGCTGAACAAGTGGGAGGGGTGATACGGTGCCGAGGCTCTGATAGCTCGACCAAATTTCCACAGTAGCGACATTTTCGAAGACGAACTGGTGGCGATTCAACTGTTGCGTACGGAAATCACCGTGAGAAACCCCATTTACATAGGTCTCGCTGTTCTCGACTTGTCCAAGACGCTCGTGTATCGATTCCACTACGACTACATGCTCGGTGCCGCCATTGGCGAGGAGCGTTGCAAGCTTCTGTACACCGACACGGACAGTCTCGTGTACGAGATCACCAATGTAGTCATGTACGAGGTCATGCGTCGTGATATTCACGAATTCGATGCGTCGGATTTTCTAGAGCCGAATCGCTTCGCGATTCCCAGAGCCAATAAGAAGGTGGTCGGCAAGATGAAGGACGAGAACGCCGGAATGCTCATGCTCGAGTTCGTGGGACTCAGAAGCAAAATGTACAGCGTGAGAGTTCGGAATAGAGATGCGATAAAGAAGGCAAAGGGGATCAAGAATTCGGTGCTGAATACCACGATTACGTTCGCCGACTACGTCAAATGTCTCCGAGAAAATGTGATTATGAGCCGACAGCAAAAGTTCATCAGATCGCGTCATCATCAATTGTACAGCGAGAGACAAACAAAGATCGCGCTCAGCGCGCACGACGATAAACGCGTCTTGCTGCCCGGAACCACCGATACGCTTCCTTGGGGCCATTACGGCATTCCGTTGGTGGAGAGGGAGGGGCGGATAGAGGCGTTGGGAATGATCGCAGTCGAGCCAACGATCGCTGCTGCCGCCGCCGCCGCCACCATCGAGCCGCCGTCGCCGAAAAAGAGCGGAGTGGGGGACGGGTTATATCAATCGACGCCCGAGGCTTCGCAGCTCATTCTCATCGAGACTCTCGGTTCGTCGATAAAATTAGAAAAAAATAAAAAAAAATTACACGAGGTAATTGTGATTTTGTGTGTGTGTGTGTGTGTTTTGTTTCAAGTCGACTGAGTTTGAATATCATTGTTTTTTTCTACAGATGGATCTCGCGCAGCTGAATAATTTAGCTTGTAATCAATTCAAACCCACTATGAAGATTCGTGAATTGGACACAGAATCTAAGTATATGATCACCAGACTCAAACAAGTTGAAACACGATACGGTGCAAAAATCGTAGCCGAAGTGAACGAGGAGTTTCAGCTGTTTCTACCAAACAAGGTATCGAGTGCGCTGATCGTGAATGAAAAGCTGTACAACGATATGTCGGATTACGCTAATAAACTTAAATTATTTCTCAGCCATAAGGGTAATGGTTGTATAGAATTTACAACTGCATAAATATATGAATATCAATGTACGCATAACAAGAAAAAAAAAAAAAAAGAAGAGAATAAACTTCCTTTATATTTTTTTCAAATCAAAATATGTGTGTGTGTGTTTATTTATTAATTCTTCAATCTACAAAGTTTTTCTTTTTTTCTCTACAATACGGTTCTATTTATCCAACTATTGTGTGAATCATCAAATCCTAACCACTTTACGAAAACTCGATTACCACGCCTCTTAATAACCTTTTCCACTAGATAGATGTCGGGATATTTGGTTTTCTGAAGTTCCTGTTCGTAGAAGCCACCTAGGATAGGCTTATTTTGATAATCTTTCAAATGATAAGTAGTTGGATTTGTTGGTGCCACGTGCACAATTGTAAATATTTCCGTTGACCAATTTGGTGTATATCCCTTTTCAAATACTTGCTTCGCTTTGCTCACTCTGACTTTGTCGCCAACTTTGAACTTTGGCTTTCTTCTTCCCACGTATTGTATAAATTTTTTTAATACTTGAGCTTGATTCGCCGCTGTAACTTGGATAGGTTTTATACCAATAGTTTTGTGTTTGCGATTATTGTAAGCAGCTGTGAGCTCCGGTAGTACGTCGAACCATTTGTAGTTCCCACGGAGACTAAACTTTTTCCACATAGCGTTCTTCAACGTGCAATTAAATCGTTCGCATATCGAAGCTTTGAGCGAACTATTGGTAGAATACAGATTGATATTATATTTTTTCACGAGAGCTTGAAAATCTGTATTGTAGAATTCCTTGCCTCTATCCGTATGAAGATTCTTTGGCCGTCTACCTTTCGCTAAAATAGATTTCATGGCCGCTGTCACTTCGCGACCGGTTTTCCTTTTCACTGGCACAGTCCACGCGTGCTTGGAAAAATTATCAATTATCGTGAGAAGCCAATTATAGCCGCGATTTTGTCTAGAATAGGCCTGCATATCGACGAGATCGGCTTGCCACGTCTCATCGATACCTCGAACGTCGTACTTTCGTCTTGGATAATTACGTCTCGTTGGTTTGTGCAACTCCTCCACCACCGCTTCCATCTAATCGACTATTTTCTAAATTTTCAACACTTGACTTTATTCGTGGTAATTCCTCTTTGATAATTGCATCCAAATCCTCAAGATCATTCCTTAATCGTGCGATCACGTCTCTCGTAGATTTGATTGCCATCTGAACAATGTTTTCCGCAGTTTCCCAATTTATAGCATCTTTAGCCTTCCGCGGAGGAGCAAGATTTTCCAATCTTTTATTCTCTAGATCGTAATGGTACTCGCTCGTGAGCTTGAACCCAATACCGGGCGGACCGCGAAGACCGTGAACTCCTTGCTCTTTATATTTACGTCCGAATACGTCGACGTTCATTTTGATAATGCTCGAACGATAGGTGTGCTCTTAGTATATATATATCCACCCTCGCGTAATTCTTCGATTATCGAATGAATTTCGTTGATGTGATTATTGTTACCAGCTGATTGCTCAGCCAATAACAATCGAAGACGATCAACGAGCTCATTCGGATCATCCCAGTATACGTAATCCATAGAAGTATTGTTTCGAGCAATCTTGTAGGTATGCAAAGACGTATCAGTCGTCTGTAGCAGCCCCTCGCCTCCTTTTGTATTTTTTTTAGTCAAACCAAATAACGAACCAATTATGTTATTGAATTTATTACTATTGTGCGCTCGTATAGCCTCGTTTGGATTATTTTTCTTCCTATGAATATTAGATATCTCCAAGATTTCTTTGTAGCTCTTGAGATCATTGGAAGTGATTAAACTTTGATCAGGTTGCTTTGCAACCAGTAACTCCATCAAACCCTGTGTTTTTGGATACTTGAAATCATCAACGTCTACGTTATCTTTGTGAAAAATCACCGTAGATTTACCAAGCGTGTATGATCCATTTCGTTCTTTACGTACTCCATAAATCAAGTCCACAAAATTCGAATCACTTTTATCCAATGCATTCGTGTACTTGTCGCCAGCTAAATGCTCATCCTCGCTCGGTTCGTCGGATAAACTGTTATAAAATTGTGTAGTATTGTGCGTGACAGTAGCATCGCTATCTCCGCCACTAGACTGAGCGGTTTCGTACTTGTCGACATTATCAGCCGAATTGATTTCGTATTTTAATTTTTTTTTGTTTAAAAATTTCGGCTTTTTAATAACTGTAACGGGAGTTTCGGGGGGAAGATTTTTTTTTGTTCCTTCTCACTTATTATGACTTTAAGAGGATCGACTATTGGTTTGAATGTCTTATTCAAGACTTCGTCGGTATACTCTCGGTTATGCTTCAATAAACTATATTTTCGTCTTATCGCGTCTTGCGCTTTTACGAGTTGAGAAAGCACATGTTTTTCCCTTTGATGATCAGCCATGTTAACGCTTCGACGATCATCGAGAGACTGTGTACCGCATTACTATCGTGATATATTTATAACAAAACAATCAAAGCCCTTTCGATATCTTCCACAATTTATAGTTCTGTCTTTGTCGATCACTAAAAACCCATATTTATCATCCAACCAGCATTTTGCACAAAGTTCTTTAAATTGATTGTAAGTCATATCTGAATTCACATGATCGTCGTATATATGTTTCATATTTGCTTCGTCTTGTCGAAAAATTGCTAATAAATTGATGTTATCTCTCACGAGATGCTTAGGAATACGCGCGTACGTTTGCGAGAGATAGAAACAGTCGACGCTCCTATGTCTGCCCATACAAAAGAAAGCGCGTACATTGTCCTGTTTCTCACAGGCGATGTCGTCGAATATCATAATTGAATTAGGCAATGCATGCTCGGGATCGATCACGGATTCGTGCTCCTTGAACGGAAAATACTTCACTCCGTCTATCGGCTTTAACATCTCTTCCAATAATTTATACTTTGGCTGATCGAGCGATTTCGAGTACACGTAAACATTTTCGAATCTAACGCCATTGGGGTGAGGGATAAGCGCCAAAAGACTGTTGGTCTTGCCACAGTTGGACGGACCACAAAAAATAGCTCTGATGCTATTCGGCAGTAAATCTCCATGACGCTTTGGTTGCTTATCCTCCCGCACGATGACGTCAAAATTTTCTACGGGAAGTTTCACAGTTTGTTTCTTGAAATTCATACTCACGAGACAGAGTTCGAACGATAACTGACCACATATATACCTGTTTTTATAGTTTAAAACGTTAGTCGTGTGTTGGACTTGGTCGAGGGATGATCATATGCAAACGTCAAAGAGCAAAGAAAGGACGAGGATTCGTCAATAATATCATTAATAAACTTCCGTTTGAACTCCATATTCCAGGCTATCAATATTGCGGACCAGGAACTAAGTTACAGACACGTTTAGCTCGCGGCGATCCAGGAATCAATCCTCTCGACGCAGCTTGCAAGCAACACGATATAGCGTACTCGAAAAATCGAGAAAATATCCAGGCTAGAAATATCGCAGACAAAATTTTAGCTGAAAAAGCGATCAAAAGAGTCTTCGCTAGGGATTCTAGTTTTGATGAGAAAGCAGCTGCTTACGCTATATCTAACGCCATGAAATTAAAATCAAAGTTTGGTATGGGTCTCGCGAAGAGAAGAAAGAAAACGAAGACGAAAGGACGCAAGAAAACGAAAAAGTTAGTTAATTTTAAAAGCGTGATCAAAGCGGCCACATTCAAATGGTCCAAGGGTAAATGTGCGCGCAAAGTCATCGGTTCTGCTTTGAAAAAAGCTCGTACATGTTCCATGTTCACGAATTCTGCCAATATCAACTAAGATGGGTGGAGCTTTGCCCTTCCTCATACCACTTTTTGCAGGCTTGAGTGCAACTGGCGCTCTAGCTGGTGGCGCCGCGGGAATCGCAAAAGCCGTGAACGATGCAAAGTCTGCAAAACAGCAATTAGAAGAGAACAAGAGACACAACAAAACGATGGAGACCATTACTCTGGGAAAAGGTCTGTATCTCAAACCTTATAAAAAAGGCTATGGACTTTATCTCAAACCTTATCTGGAATCAGGTTTGAAAAAAAAAAAAGTTCGAAATAAATTTACCAGATAGAGCCCTCACAAATGCCGACTTGATGAAGTATGCAAAAGTTTTGAGTATACCAAATTTTCGCGGAGTCTTCATGAGAAATGACTTACCGAGTTCTGGACCATATTATCACGAATCAGCTATAGTCAATCTTGACGGCGTCGAAGGAATAGGAACGCACTGGGTGGCTTATCGCAAAATCGGAAAAAACGTCACATATTTCGATAGCTTTGGAGATTTTAGACCACCTATTGATTTAATGATGTATCTTGGCGATATCGAGATCAAATATAATACGAAAAGATATCAAGATTTCAATTCTCACGTATGCGGTCATCTTTGCTTACAGTTTTTGTGCGAGGGTATAAAAGTAAAGGCAACGTGAAAATATCGGTAGTCATGTTCACACAGTCATGGAGGATTCGTTAACTCTGACGCTCTCGGGTAATTCTTCACTGTTGGAAGCGCACTATTTCCCACCAATCGAACTATCACAGCATAAACATTACAAGTTGGGCTTAGTCGAGTTTCTAACGTTCAACTCGATACCTAATATCGACGTACATAATAATAAATTTTACGTCGCAAATCAAATTATCGACATACCTGTCGGGACCTACGAGATCGACGACATTGATAAATTTCTTCGCAAAGCTGTGCAGCCTCTCCGTACTGATAATAATAATAATATAATATTTAGTTTGAAACCAAACAACAACACCTTGCATTGTACAATCAAGTGTTCCGAACCTATCGATTTTCGTCCGCAGAATTCTATCGGACGATTGTTGGGTTTTTCACAACGTACATTAGAGGCAAACGTTTCTCACAACTCTGATCTTCCCGTCAGTATTCTCAGAGTGAACGCTGTGAGAGTCGAGTGTAATATAACCGCTGGAGCTTACTTGAACGGAAACACCGTTCACGATATTCACGAATTTTTTCCAGCAGTACCGCCTGGATATAAAATTATTGAAATTCCCTCTCGCGTGATTTATCTTCCAGTTACGAAAAAGTCTATAGATTATTTACAATTACGCATCGTCGATCAAGACGGAAATTTAATTAATTTTCGCGGTGAAGTCATAACCATCAGATTACACCTCAAAAGCGTATAATGGGAATTGTTTACGATTCAAAGAGTGGTAGGGACTATATAAGCATTGAAAAATGCAAACCCATCATCAGTCGTCGACTGAAATTGAAAACGTCAACACGACGAACTCCAGTCATCAATCGTCATCGGAAAGCGAAAGCTTTAACACGTCAAAGCATAAAGTTCCTAAAAAGTCTTGGGTTAAGAGTAGTTCCAGGTGGAAAATAAATTGCCTAATATTTTCTTTTTGCTGCTGCTTTCAACGAAACAATGGAGAACATTCTCGAAATACAGTCACCTGTCGTCTTCGATGAATCTTTGGCTCATTACGAGATCCACGCTCATCAACCTTACACCAATTCATCGTTCAAAAATAGTGACGAGATTCGTATATCAATTCAACATCAAGACTTGTGCCTTTTACCATCTCGCGGCTCGTTACACATTTGTGGACGATTACGCAGCAACAATAACACTTTGTTAACGAATACTGATTTTGTTAATAATGCCATTTGTCACATGTTTGAAGAAATTAGGTATGAGCTGAATGCTATAGAAATAGATAAATGTAAGAACGTTGGTCTCACAACCGTTATGAAGAACTGGTTATCTCTCACTCCAAGTCAAACCTTGATTGCCGAAAATGCCGGATGGATAAATACCTTAGAACAAGAGGACCGTAAAATAACTAATGCGAATGGCGACTTTGACATTTTGATTCCTCTGAGCTTCATACTTGGATTCGCTGAGGACTATCGCAAAGTGCTAGTGAATATGAAACATGAATTAATTCTCGTAAGATCGAGTACTGATTTAAATGCAGTTTATCAAACGAAGAAGACCGTGGCCAACGGTGAAGCTTACGAAGAATTCAAGATTAATGTAACACGTCTCGAATGGCTTATGCTCTATGTGACTGCATCGAATGCAAAGAAAATACGTCTACTCGACTTTCTAAAAAGCGAACGAAGTATTTCAATGAGTTTTCGTAGTTGGGAACTGTACGAATATCCAGCGCTGCCTGCAAACACAAATCACGTCTGGACAGTTAAAACGACAAATCAGTTGGAGAAACCACGCTACGTCATCTTAGCCTTCCAAATCAATCGAAAAAATGAACTAAACTCTAACGCTAGTATATTTGATCATTGTAACATCAGAAATGTAAAACTGTACCTCAACTCTCAGTGCTATCCATACGGTAATCTCAACATTGATTTCAGTAAAAACCAGTACGCAATGTTGTACGATATGTATGCCAATTTTCAAAACGTATACTACGGTAAGGATGCCGAACCGATGCTCAAAAAACTCGAATATAAAAATTACATGCCACTCGTAGTGATTGACTGTTCGAAGCAAAACGAATCATTAAAGACTGCTCCAGTAGATGTGCGCTTGGAGTTCGAAACCAGAGAAAATATTCCCGAAGGAACTACAGCGTATTGTCTTATTCTACATGATCGCATCGTTCAGTATAATCCGATAAATGGAGATGTGAAGAAACTTATTTAGGAGAGGGGGGGGGGGGGTATTAAAGAATTGACTCTTTCCTTAAGCAGCTCAGTAGTAGCTTTCTATTGCAATGGAGTACGTAGTGGATATGCAAGGCTTCATGATGCCTGGCAAAACTTATGCAGTGAAAGAGTTAGCGATACTCCCATTAAACTACAACGAAGAACCGCTCGTACGCTTGTTCAAACCTCCCTTTCCATGGCGAAGGATAACGGAGAAATATAAGCGAGAAAATCTCTGGTTAAAACTCTACTATCATGGATTAACATGGAACTCTGGCGATTATAAATACGAAGAGCATAAATTCATCATCACAGATATACTCGAAGATGCCACAAAAATTTTCGTTTCCGGAGATTTGAAAAAAGAGTGGTTAGAACGATATGGCCTCAAAGTTTTCGATTTGAATGATTGGGGCTATTCGCCTTTCGAAAAATTAAAATCAGTTACCGTGTGCCCTAATCATAACGGCAAATACGTAACGACATGTGCACATCAAAACGTTAAAATAATGAAAAAGTTTTATATTGATGGCTGTGTATGGATTGGGAAGAGAGCGATGAAGTCGTTGAAGGATTTCTATAGTGATTTTGTTTTTAAGTAAATACTTTGTAGAATAATATGTATTTTTTTAAGAACATGTAGAATAAGATATATTTTTTATCAATAAAAAAATTTTGTTTCAATTGATACAAAAAAATATTCTTTTATTTTTTATTAAACCATCCAACAAAAAAAAAAGCGAAATTCTTCGCTGACTCTGACGATGACAGCAGCAGCAGCAGCAGCAGCAGCAGTTTATCTTTTTTATAATAAATTTTGTATTTTTTATCAACAAAAAAATTTATACAACATAGAATTTAGACAAAAAAAATGTTTATTTATTAGTTGAGGTGGTGTACAATGATGACATGTATAAATATGATTATTTCTTCTTTTCGTTATTGAACTGCTGATAGCCTTTTTGTCCAGGAAAATTTTTAGTATTGCTCGAAAATTTGGAAATACTTTGTTTCCATGTCGATGATTCTTTGTTCTTCTTTTCGTCCGGGTCTTCCTGTGGAAGACGAGAGTACTTTACTTTAGAGTAGCGATCCATTTTATTGGAATGCTGGTTGATGAAAGATTCGATAATTCTTACACTGTGCTATTTACAGTAGCTTACAACCACGAAGTCTACAAATAAAAGAAAGTAAGCAGGTACTTGCACGTTTTTTTTTCTATTAAACCATCTTCGGTAGATGAGACACGCATGCACGCACACACGCGCGCCCGCGCGCACACATCGAACATAAAAGATTATTATTCGTTATATACCAATTATAATAAATATTTATTAAAATTTATTATCATTTGTATGTATTAGCGCTTGGGCCCTCCCCAGCAGCAGCAGCAGCAGCCGCCGGCGCCGCCGCCCCCCACATATCAATCGCGTGTGTAGCCAGTATACACAATACGGTATTGCCCGTGGTAACAGTGGCTGTAGCTCTAGCGGTAGAGCATCGGCCTGCGGATTCGGAGGTCGCGCGTTCGATCCCCCGATCCGTCCGTTTTTTTTCAGATAAATCTAAAAATTTTTAACACGCGCGCGCGCGTGCACACACACACACACACACACACACACACACACACAATAAAACAATCAAAACGCGTAACACAGAACGCGCGCGCAGTGCATAGGAATCAAATCAGTGGGAGAGGGGGAAATGCAGAGAACGCACGCCACATCAGATCAAGCCACATCAGATCAACTCAGTAGGGGAGGGGGAGTGCGTAGAACGCACCGGTATACGCCACATCAGATCAACTCAGTAGGGGAGGGGGAGTGCGTAGAACGCACCGGTATAACTCAGTAGGAGGGGGGGGGGGAGGTGAGTCGACAGCGCACGGGCCGATCGGGGGGGGGGGGGAGGTGAACATGCACACACCTCAACTCACACGCTTCAACTCAGTGAGCTAGTACCCCTCTGAGTTGATGCCCCTCTAGTTTACCTACTCGCGGGCTCGCCTCGCTCGAGTGTACGTTTGGCGCGCTCAGCCGAGCAGTTCAAAAGCGAATATGGAAAACAAATTTTTTTTGTATGCGTTGATCGTTTAAAAGCACGCTTGTCTAATAGTTGAAGACAAAACGTAATGTACTTTTTTTCAGTTATGTCATCAATTTGTTTCGTGATGAAAACGCGCTGCAATATATGTGAACATGAAAGGTATGCAGTAGAAAGTTGACAGAGGATGCGTATTACATTTTATAAAATATTTTTTCACCAGTTGAATTATGAGTTAGCTATGGTCAAATAGTTAATCGATAACTTTAATCCCAAGTACATTAGGCTAAGCCCCCCCCTGCCTACAAGTTTATATAATACTTCCAATACTAATGTAACATATGCAACGGTAGCTATGCCGTTTAAGGCATCGCATCTTTTTGCACTCACGCATTAGAATCGTGGGTTCAAGCCCCTCTCAGAAATTTTTTTTAATTTCTAAGTAAATATGTCAACGTTGCGTTTTTATTTATTTTTTATTTTAATCAATGCACGACTAATTAATGGTATAATTTAATTTATTTCAAGCTATTGCACGAATGACCTTATTTTGAACTGCGTGTTTCGTGTTGTTGATCACAACCCATTTTATTCTCTATTGTCAATATTTCTTATTGCTACATGAATTAAGAAAAAAAAATATGTATTTATGACATAATAATTTTATGTCGTTTCCATCGCATCCCTGTAGTACGTATACTATTTTATAGCACTCATATATACATTTATATTATATTCTTTTTATGTCAATCAATCACTCAATATAATTAATCGTAATCCCAAGTACGTCAGGTTAAGTCTTTACGCCAACGAATATGTATATACTTCCAATACAAATCTATCATATGCAGTGGTAGATGTGCAAGTTAAGGCATCGGAACTTTTTGCACACACACACTTGAGTTCTGGGTTTGAATCTCCATTTACGCACATTTTTTTTATAAATAAATATGGATATCTATTATTATTATTATTATTATTACTATTATTACTATTGTTGTTGTTGTTATTATGATTATTATTATTTTGTTGTTCTGTTAATATTTGCGTTATATTTTTTTCGATCAACACATTTAAGCTATTTTTCTTTATAACTTACTTTATGTATCGTAAGCTACGGAAAGATATATTCTACTAACAGTCGAGCCACCGTATCTTTTATCATTATCATTTTTATTTAAACAATGTTCTGTATAACTACATAAATTGTTATAAATGTCAATCAGCTCCACATTTTAAAACGATAAATTACATTTGTGATAAGTTCTTGTTTTTCTTCTCTTGAAACAGCTTCATCGCAATATAATAAATATAATAAATTGGCAAATTTATTGATGTTATGTACGAAAAAAAATTTCATTATTCAAAACATAAAACATATATTATTAATATTAAGAAAGCATGCTATGAACACAATGGATTTTTTAACATGGTAAAATATTATTTACAGTGATAGTACTTTTAAAAAACAAACACCACTGCCCCTAAACACCTTTCAATAATAAAAGTTTATTCAATCTCATTCTTATTCTTTCTTTTTTTTCATCGTCTGTTGAAGCTGCATAATCCAGACGAATTTCAAGATATTTTTTTGCAATTATTTTTATTAGTTGCGTGCGATGGTCTGATAAAATTTCTTGTTCAAAAACGTGTTCATTTTGATTGAAATTACTGTTTGGTAACACATGCATTGTCTTTAACGTCATTTTTTCTAACATGTTCTTTTCAGTTACAGAGATTTGTAATCTGAAGATTCTCTCAGCAATTCGGCAAATCTCTATAACATCCAACGAAGCAGAAATTAATTTGCCATAGCATTTGCGTCGTTGTAATTTTGATATTGGCAAAACTTTATCCTTTGCAGTTTCATTGAAATCTTCTTCTACTTCCAATTGTTTACAACAAGTTACGCACGAAATTTTTTTTTTAACTATTTTTATGACACTGCCAGATATGTAGGCAACTATATCGTTAACATACTCGCTTAAATGAATATCATCAAGAAGATCAAAAATGGTCTGAAGTTCAATAGTATTGATTTCTATTGGGTCTTCATCTTTTTTTTAGCGTTGACATCTACTCTCGCAAGTATTGTGTCATCGCGCGGCGTACAGTTAGCCGATAAAGGAACAGTAATACTAACGTGCGCAAGTAACTTGCGATATGCCCCTTTGAATTGCCTAGCGGTAGGATTATTGTTAAATCCTCCGAATCTTCTAATGCACGAAAAAAAAGTTTCTAAATGATCCTGTGACAGTTTGTACGTTAACAGAAAGTGAAACTTTGAGTATGTTGTAAATAAATCTTCTGCGATAGCTAGTACATTTCTCAATCCAGTAATTAATCCTAAGAAACCAGTAGGTTGTTTAGTTTTCAGAATGGGTGTACCGTTAATTGTCAACAACTGTAAGTATTTTACAAGTTCGTTAACCTTGCTTTTTTTTCGTGCAAATTACTTCGCGATAAGGCATGCTTTTGAGGATCTTTGTTATAAGCATTTTTTGAGTTTAAAATATCGAAAGCATCATTAATGTTCTAACAAAATGCACTAGTTGCAGCAGAGTTTTCGAATTGTTTCATTTGCAAATCTTCACGACAAAAATCCAGTGCTTTCGCAACGCTAGTGCTGAGTGTTTGTGCAGCAATATTCACTTTCATTATTTCATTATTGAAATATATATGCTTTTTCCGCAGTTTTGTTGCAGGGTGCATTAGCTCTCTTTCTTGTACTTCTTGTAGTAACTTAATATATTGAAACGAGATTATATCACCGTTATAATCGATAAGGTCATGTTTTGATAGAGTATTGCGATCCAATTTTAATGCATGACACGAATCCAGTATTGCATAAATCTTTATAGTTTTCCCATTATGAGTGTAGTTAAAACAAATCTCAGACGCACTTTTTCTCATACTAGTTCCGAGATTTTCGACCATACTTATATTCGATGAAACTCCGTCAAATGTTATATTTTTTATTTCAATATTATTGTGAAAACAAGCATTCAACATTTCCTTCAATAATTTTTCTTTGCCCTTCCCATCGGAGCTTTTGATTAAATAGTACGAGAGCGGTATCTTAAAATGACTATTCAATGCAACCAGCATGAATACCAACGCGCTATTGGCTTTTGATTCTTTTGATTGCTCGTCCAAAGAAATTTTACTCGTTCCATAATTAACAAATCCAATCGATTTTTTCGTAGCTGCATCCCACTCTATTTTTTGACGAATTGCCATTTCATCACACTGCAAAGGGGGGGGGGGGGATTTATCCTCGAAACATAGCGAAGTGCGCCACTGCTATGCCCCCTGCGAGTTATTAAGGGTCCTTTTCCGGTGAAGGAAGCCGGCGCTGACTTCCACAGGAGCAAACCTACCGCGATGACGGGAAAGGTGAACAGACAGAATCGAAATGAGTACAAAGAGGCGATCCCTTTTATTTACGCCAATAAAAGTTACAGCTATGGTTTCTTACAAACGCAATGGTGAGCGCGCTCGCTCAATCCCCAGAACGCGACAGCAGACGGCGATTAGGAGCGTGATCGCTCAACTATTATACGCGACAAATGTATAATGATTAGGAGCGGATTCGCTCAACTAATAATCGCGACAACTCAATTCGCGGCGTTGTACCGGACGAGAGCTGGTACGTGAGAGAGAGATCCGCAAAATAGGGAGGGAACAAACCCACCGGATGGCTCCTCCCGCGGCTCGCTGGTGGAGAGCCGGCGACGGCGAAATCGCAGTCCTGCTGGCAGCGGAACTCGCTGGATCACCGGCGGCGGCTGGTTGGCAGCTAGCGGCCGGGATCGGCTCCTCGATCGCCTTATGATGATCGCCGGGGGCTGCCCAAACAGCAGCCGAAGACTTGCCACACAAAGTCTTCTTTCGTCCTCGGGATTCCTCTCCCCTGGCGCGTCGTCTCTGACTTCTCTCGCGCCGTGACCTCTTTAACGTACGGTCACTCTCCAACTGACTTCAATCTCTCCCGCTCTCATAATTCTCGCGGCGCGAGCCGCGCTTTCCGCGTTCTCGCCTATTCTTCTTCTTCTCTCGCTCTCTCTCACGCTCTTCGCGCTCTCGTTTCTTCTCGCACCGTCTTCTCCGCCAATCATGCTCTCCCCTCTCCAGGCCCTGCAACGACACGAGCGCGTGAATGCTATGTCAACCATAGCCACGCTCGGCCGCTACATCCGTGCGAGGAGAGTGCCGCACACAGGGCTAGCGAGCATCGCTATCAGCCCTGTCACAGCCCCCCGCTAAGCCACGGGAGCCGGAGGCACCCGAGGGTTACCCCACGCAACTCCCCTCGCTCGGACACAAGGCCGAGGTTTTGACTAAAACACATATATCAGTACGGGTACATAAAACAAAATAAAACCAAAATAAAACAAACAACGGTTCGCCAATGCTAAAAGAAAGAAACCAAATAAAGCACAATCACGAAAATAAAATCAAAATAGTTAATAAAAAATAAAATGAATATAATTATAAGTGTCATCCATGCTGGTACCTTAATCACCCTGCGCTTCTTCCTGAGCTGCGCTACGGCTTAACGCCCAGGCGGCTAGCTCGCGCGCCTGGCGTTCCGCCCTCGCAACTTCTTCGCGCTGGGATGGTGTGAGTCTCGCCATCTCAGCCAGAATTGCCGCGACAGGATCACGTTCCCGTGTACTATCCTCAACCTGTCGCTGCCGATGCGTCGGCTCGCTTCCGCGACGATCGACGCTCTGAGGCCGCTGCTGCGATCTCGCTGACGCTGCCTCAGCCCCTCTCGCCTCGCGCATCTCACGGCGACGGCGCACCCTAACTCCTGCTCGCGGAGCAGGCACGCGTGTTCCATCAGGGAACACACGATACCTGTCCTTGCCCTTTCCCACATTATATGGCTTAGCCGGCCGCTCGGCCACCACTTCCGAAGGTCCTGGAGTCAGCGATTGCTCCGCTACCTGCGAGTCCGCCAACACCGTATCCTCCACGGTCATCCCGCCATCTTCGCTCTGCGAACCGGCAACCGAACCCGACGCGTTGTGACTATCAGTGACCTCCGCTATCGGAGACAGATTTTGGGGCTCCCGCAATAGCACTGGCAACTCCCACGTCACGTCCCGCTCCATAGGGGTACTATGAGCCACCGGAGCAACGGTTCGAAACCCGGGCTCATAACCCCCGAAATCTGGCGTCTTTTTATTGCGACGTCGCTTTTTGGAGGTACCATAGCGTTCCGCGGCTTCCTCCTTCCGGAGCTCCTGCAGGTACACCGGCGGCGGCGCCCCGCTCGAGACAGCGCGAGCCGCCGTACTCGGCGGCATCCGGATCCCCGAATCCTGGCGATCAGATGTGGACGAGGTCTCCGCTACCCCAAATCGCAGCGGACGCTGCGGCAGCAGGTCTCGCGGCGTTATGAGCTCGTCCACCACCGACCCGAATCGTCCGCGCAACTCATCTCGCCGTTCCCGAGTCGGGACTCCGCGTCGGACCTCTGCGATAACCAACGGCGAAATCGTCTCGCGACCCTCCCACACACTCGGCGAACTCGCCCCTGTGGTGAGTGGTCGCGTATCCACCGTCAGGATCTGGCCCCGCGGCTCCGCCATCGCGACTTCATTGCTAAATCCGCGCCTCACCGATGGCTTTACCATATTGACACGGGGATCCAGCGCAAGCTCCGCATCTCTCGCCCTCGCATCAGCGGCCGCGGCGGCAGCAGCGACAGCGGCACTACGACCCGGCACACGGACAGCGCTGTCCGTGTTCGACTGCCCCACCGCGATTCGCGTATCCGCGACGACCTCTACCTCGGTCCCCATGTCGGGCAGGAGTTCGGCGACTTCGCCCTCACTCCGCCTCGACGTATCCTCACTCGCGGTTCCACCAGCGTCTACCAACGCGATCTCTGGCCGAGCCATTTCCTCTGATTCCGGCGCCACACCCTCCAGCGTATGCATCGCTGTGTCCTCTGTAATAAAATTCCATATAAAATTAGCAAATAATTCCGGAAACGCATGACTATTGTTTCGTATCGCCATGATAGTCCCGTCATCAATAGTCCTGTCTTCAGCTAATCACACTCACACACAACAATCACTCCACACAGTAACATCTACTTCCGGGTGTCCCTACCCGCATTACGCGGAGGTATGTACCTCTTAAGTTCGGACACGTGAACTATTAGTACCTGCTTCTTATTGTCCGTGGTTAAAATATACACTCCTAGTGAAACCACACGCAAGATTTTATACGGGCCTATGAACTTCGGATCTAACTTAGCATTTCTCCCCGCGCTCGCACTTGATAACGTATGCGCACGTCTCAAAACCAGATCCCCGACCGAAAATTCCGCTTCACGCCGTTTCCTATCATAATGCTTCTTTTGCCGGGTCTGCGCTTCCTCAATATGCTTGATAACCAAGTCGCGCAGCGCGTCGAGCCTCGCCATTCGCTCGCTCCAATCTTTTATTGACGAGCGGATGATCGGCGCTCGCGCTTCCACTTCGCGTCGCAGACTCTTAGCTTGCTGCGGCTCACGCCCGAAGTTTAGGAACGCTGGCGAGACTTTCGTACTCGCCTGGATTGTTGTGTTCATTGCTTGTCTGAATTCATGCAAATATTTATCCCAATTTCTGTGGTCCTGATCCACGAAAATCGCCACCATCAGCTTCAGCGTCTTAATCGCTCGTTCGGCGAAGTTCGCCTGCTGATGGTATGGCGGACAGAGTACCTGTTCGATTTTGTACTCGTCTAACGTCGCTCTAAATTCGTTTCCACAGAAATTCTTTCCATTATCCGTGACTAAGTAGCTCGGGACCTCCCATCTAAATAAAATCAGTTCCTCAAGAGCTTGCGCAAGAGCTTTCCCTGTAGCCGACACGAGAGGTTTAAACTCCACGTATTTCGTAAATAAGTCCTGAAATACGACTAGATACTTAAACCTATTCTTACTTCTTGGCAGTTCAATTACATCCGCCGCTACCACTAGCCATGGTCGTTCGACTACACGTCTGCTCATCAATCCCATCGGTAGCTTCTGTTCGATCTTGTACTTCTGGCATTCCTCATACGAACGCACGAACTCCGTGATATCGTGATACATCCCATGCCAGGAGTACTCCCTCGCAACTCTATCATACGTTTTATCCCTACCGAAATGTCCTGCCGATGGCTCGCAGTGTGCGTCTCGCATCACCCGAGCCCTATGCTCTAGAGGTACTACCAAGCGCCAACATTGTTCGCGATTTGTGACTGGATCGAGTAGTTTATCGGAAGAGAATCTATACAACATTCCGTCGTCTACTCGCCAATTTCGGAATTTATCCGGTCTCGCAACATCTCTCATGCGCTGTAAGTAGTCTGGGTCCGTAATGGTTGCGAATGACGCTACCTCCTCGCCGTCTTCATACGCGTGCGATAACGCGTCCGGCGTATGATGTAGGCGACCCTTCCTATACACGATCTCAAAATCGTATTGCTGAAGCTCTAGAATCCATCTCGCGAGTCTACCTGCGGGCTCTTTCTTATTCCGCAGCCACGTGAGCGCTGTGTGATCAGTAACAACCACGAAATGCGTTCCCTCAACGTACGGGCGGAATTTCTTTATACCCATTATTACTGCCGCGCACTCCAGTTCTGATACCGAGTAATTTCGCTCATGCGTATTGAGCATCCTGCTCGCGTAGCAGATGGGGTGCTCGAAACCGTCCGCGTCCTTCTGCATCAAACACGCTCCCAGCGCATATGACGACGCATCGCAATGGATATAGAACGTTTTCGCAAAGTCGGGTCTCGGCAGCACCGGCGCTTCCGTTAGCGCCTTCTTCAGTTTTTCGAATGCTTCGGCCTGCTCCGATCCCCAATGCCAGCGTTCGCTTTTGCGCGTGAGCTTCGTTAGCGGCACCTTCATTTCGCTCTCGTGCTCAATAAATCGCGCATACCATCCGCACATGCCGAGGAAGCGTCGCAATTGTTTGACATTTCTGGGCTGAGGAAACTCAACTACCGGTTGGATCCGGTCTGCGTCAGGTCGCAGCCCCTGGCTATCCAGACGGTATCCCAAAAATGTCACCTCCGAACATCCGAATTCACATTTCCCTACGTTTACCTCGAGTCCCGCGTTAACCAGTCTTTCCAATGCCCGCTCGAGCCACACCAGATGATCGCTAAAAGTCTCGGTCACGACTATCACGTCGTCGAAATATTTAAATACAAATGGCTTAAATTCCGGACAGAATAGCGCATCCATCAGACGCATGAATGTTGCCGGCGCGTTTATCAACCCGAAGATCATATAATTGCATTCAAACAGGCCCATCTCTGGAACCGCGAATGCCGTATACTTCTTACTTTCCTCGCTCAACGGTACCTGTAGATATGCATTTTTCAAATCGATCTTCGAAATAAATCGCGCCCCTCGCAAACGATCAAGGATCGCATCGATACTCGGCATCGGGTATGCGTCTGCCCTTGTCGCTTTATTCACCGGTCTCAGATCGATACACATTCGATTTGTGCCGTCCTGCTTCTTCACGATCACCGGCGCGCTGCTCCAATCGCTAGTCGACCTCCGAATCAACCCGGATTCCAACCACCTTTTCGTTTCGCGGCGCATAAAGTCCATTACTTGCGGCGAGTATCGCCTCAAAGGGGTCTTCACCGGCCGCGCACCCTGCACGTCTATTTCGTGCCGAATTAAATGCGTGCATGCCGGCGATTTCTCGGGCACAATCCGCCGCACTAGCTGCTCTATCACCTCGCGCTGCGAAAGTCGCAACTCAGAAAGTCCAGCGACCTCGGCCCTGACGCGAGCACGCGTGAATCCCGAGTCGCTCGGAAATTCCACCCTCTCGCGTTTCAACTCTGCAAACGAGTGCCACGGGCCATTCCTTATATGCCAACGCCCTTCCGCATGCTCCGTGCCAATATCGAAGCCCTCGATGATGTCCATCCCGACTATCATATCATACTGCATTGGCGCGTCCACGACTCGCGTTTCTACCTCGCGCACTACTCCGTCAATTTCAATTCTAAGACGAAGTTTCCCTATAATTTTCGCTTTTGCTCCCGCGAAACCAAACAATGCCACATCGCTCGGCTCTATGTGGTCCACAAACTCTCTTTGTACGCGCGATCCTACGATGGTCAGCATCGCACCAGAATCGTACAGCGCACTATACGGTCTCCCCGCGATGTGCACTACCAAAAGCGCGCGGTTTTCCACGGCGTCCGCCTTCGGTTCACCCATGCACACGCGCACGCATAAGCACGAGACTTCCTCGCCGGTTCCAGTATGCGCGTTTCCCACCGATTCCTTACGCATCGGTTCATGCCCTGGTCCGCCTAACGCTCCCGGCAAAGATGCTTTCACCGCAACCGTACCGCTCAGCACCATGAATTCGTTCGACGAGGTGACAGATCGCGACGACGTCTCGTCTACACCGCCAGATTCGTCTACTTCTTATCTCATGTCGTGCTGCCGCAGTCTCGCGCCCTGAGCCTGCTCTGGGGCCTGTAGTGCGCGCTTTGCACCTTCCCCCGGACTGCTCAAAGACCGCGTGGCTTCCATGGTTTTGCCCGAGTCTCGAATACCATTGTCCGGTACTGGCGCTCCCGCCGAATCCTTCCCGATTGACCCGCGCCCATTCCTCGGACACCCTTGGATATTCCCTCGGTCTGCATTCAGCGTTTGCGCAGCCTGTCTCTCATTCTCGCGCGTCGACTCGGTCTCACGCATCCTCAGCCACTGCTCATTAAACCCAGTCCAATCGAACTTCTTCCTTACACTCTCCGTTTCGCGTCCTCTGTACTCGCGATATGCTGGAGTACCTGGCCGCGCGCCGCTCGCGTCCTCACCTCCCGGATGCTCTGATCGACGTGTTTCAGTCAGTCTGCGGTACTCCGCGAGTCCGCCCTCTAACAGTCTATTAAACGCGATCTCACCCGGATGAAGTGCCCTATCATGTGACACTACGCGGGGCCCGCTGGGCGCGCGGAGCCCGCGTTGGAGTTTCCCATCGCCCTGATCCATCCTTGGCATTCCGGGCATATTTCAAGGGTTCCACTATCCGAACCGCAACCCTGGCACCTTCGCGAGGCTCGCGCCCCCATCGCACACTTATTTGCGTAGTGACCAAGCCGCTGGCATTTATAGCAGCGCACTGGGCCCTTATCCTCGCCGCGTCTCGCAGCTTGGTTAACATCCGCGCTACCGCCTGCTTCAGCGGTTGCTGGCCCACCCGCGGCCTGTTGCGGAATCCGCGCATCCTGCGGGCTCGCGCACTCAGATTTACGGTGTCCGCGCCCCCCGCATTTATAGAATACGCCCTGGAACGCTGCTCCGCCGGCTGCGTTACTCGCCGCCGGGGCTGCGCTTCCCGATGGCGTCCCGCCGCGCGTCCGCAGCAGCCGCGACAACGCAGCCACTACATCTGTCGGCAACATGTCTGGCGAAGCCGCCGGATCCTGTTGTGACGGGCTTTCCTTGCTCGGACCTCCGTTGTCGCTTCCAGACTTCAACACCGGCCTTGCCGTCCTGCCGCGTTGACCTTTCCCACTCGCAGACTGGACAGACGCAACAGACTCTCTTACCGCAGGGCCCGCGTTTCTGATACCCGGTTTCGCAATCTCGTTCGCCGTATTTCTTCGGTACGCTACTTCCGGCATCAATGATTCTTGCGGCGTAGGAGGCGGCCGATACACATCATCGATGTCGCGCCGACGTTCAAATTTCTCTCCCCACGCACGCAGCTCTGCCAGCGTTTTGACCTTCTTCGACCTGATAAATTTCCGCAGCGTCGGATATAAATTAACCTTTATCAGCTCGAGCTGTCGCCGCTCCGAGAGTCCCGGCTCCAGCCTACCCGCGATATACAGAAAAGCCGTAAGATACTGGCCCAGCGGCTCACCCTCGCCCTGAGTACGACGGCGCAGCGCGTCATATACGTCCTCGCGCGAGCGTCGCGGACAAAACTGTCGTCGAAACTCATCCTTGAATTCGCGCAGCGTTGCCAACTTGGACGATTTGTCTCCCACCAGAGCATCATTTCCGAGCTTACGAACGCGGTCATCAAAGCCGACAACATCTCCGCGACGCGAAATCTATAAAAAGCTTGCACTTCGTGCAGTCGCTGGAGGAATTGTTCCGCCGTCAGCCCGCCCTTTTTAGTAAATACCACCGACCAGTTTTTCAACGCTGACACCGCGTCTGCCGGCCGGCCATCGATATAACGAGCTTTTGGCCTTCCTACGCACCTATCGTCGTTGGAGTCATAGTTCCACGCCTCATCGTCCTCGAGCGCTGAGTCATAACTCGCTTCGTCGGACTCTGAGTGCTCTGACTCCTCCTCTTCGTTTTTGTACTGACGCATTTTCATCGCGGCATTTCTCATCGGTGCCGGGCGCTCATTCTCGCGCGCCCGGGTGGTCAACCGCGCAGACTCGCGCCTCGCCACGGGCCTCGCCTTGAGCGTTCCACGCGCCGGAGTACTGGTGTCTTTTAGGCCGTGCGCCCCCTCATACTCTAGTGCGTTATTCATCTCGCCCTGGCCCACGATGTTTCGCGCTTCGCGCGCCGGCAATGTCTCTCGCACTGGCCAAATTAAGCTAACCACGCGCCGCCATATCGACGGCTCCTGCCCATGAAAGCTTGTCGGTCGCTGCTGTCCGCGCACTCGCGCCGTCTCGGTTTGTCCGTCGGCGAGACCCTCCGGCCGCGCGTGGCCCACCGGTGCCGACCGATTCAGCGCCGACCTCACATTTGTTCCCAGCGGCTTCTCATTCGCAGTGATACCGTCGGTTACGTGAATACGCGTTTCCGACGGCTCCGCGTCGCCGCGTTGTGAGTGCTCGCCCATCGTCCGCTGCGCGATCACCGCTGCGCGCACCGCCGCCTCCCAAGCTTCCAACAACGCGCCATCCCGCGAGCGTCGCGTCAACGGTAGTTGGGATTTCACCCGCTACGTAGTACTCTGCTTTTACCGGGGGCTCCGATTCGTGGCGCGCGCTAAATAAAAATACGCGAAATGCCCTATCCTGCACGGTCGCTGTTGTCCCTTCCGTCGCGAGACTCTGGGCCGCCATCCATACTAGCAGGTCGCTTAAACGTGTCTCGCGCACGCATTCCCATAGTTCCTTTATCTCCGGCGTTCTCATAACTCGTCGCCTAAAGGTTTCCGGTCGCGCGCGCGACTCGCCTGGCTTCGGCCGTTTCGGCGACCTTGCCAGAGGCATCGTCTTACATGCCTAGTCCGGCGTAAACAAACAAACCCGCTAAGAATTTGCTCTGCGACTCGCAACAGTTATCCGTGCGCGCGCTAAGTCTCTTAACAGCAGTGACTTTGGTGCGAACACGCAACACAAAGTCTTAATCGCTTAATCCCTACAAACTTAAATTCAAACAGCCAGAAGTGATGATACCAATCACACAATTCAATCACACAATACACATTACAAACCAATCACGCACATTAGCCAAAACACCAGGCTCACCTCGTCGCCCCGAACTCCAGGCTATATTTCAAATTACCAGCGCTAATCGTGCAATGTAAACAAAGCGGCTCTCGCTGTTGCCCTTCTTGGAACGTTCGGACTCTGGCGTAACTCGAGCCTAGCGTGTTGACGACATAGCAACAAAGAAATTTTACTTTCAAAATACTATCCTGGCCTCTCTCAGCGTCTCACCGGTAATTACCCGCAGCTCAGCGAACTCGCCGAAAACGCACAAGTCGACCAAAATACCGCACTGCCTCTGACACAATGAAAACGCGATTTTCCCAACCGCACTCGCGATCACCTTCACCTCCCGTCAAACAAAGCGATACGAAAGATTCTCCCGCCGAAAGAACACAAGGGATGCCATGCAAAGGGGGGGGGGGATTTCTCCTCGAAACATAGCGAAGTGCGCCACTGCTATGCCCCCTGCGAGTTATTAAGGGTCCTTTTCCGGTGAAGGAAGCCGGCGCTGACTTCCACAGGAGCAAACCTACCGCGATGACGGGAAAGGTGAACAGACAGAATCGAAATGAGTACAAAGAGGCGATCCCTTTTATTTACGCCAATAAAAGTTACGGCTACGGTTTCTTACAAACGCAATGGTGAGTGCGCTCGCTCAATCCCCAAAACGCGACAGCAGACGGCGATTAGGAGCGTGATCGCTCAACTACTATACGCGACAAATGTATAATGATTAGGAGCGGATTCGCTCAACTAATAATCGCGACAACTCAATTCGCGGCGTTGTATCGGGCGAGAGCTGGTACGTGAGAGAGAGATCCGCAAAATAGTGAGGGAACAAACCCACTGGGTGGCTCCTCCCGCGGCTCGCTGGTGGAGAGCCGGCGACGGCGAAATCGCAGTCCTGCTGGCAGCGGAGCTCGCTGGATCACCGGCGGCGGCTGGTTGGCAGCTAGCGGCCGGGATCGGCTCCTCGATCGCCTTATGATGATCGCCGGGGGCTGCCCAAACAGCAGCCGAAGACTTGCCACACAAAGCCTTCTTTCGTCCTCGGGATTCCTCTCCCCTGGCGCGTCGTCTCTGACTTCTCTCGCGCCGTGACCTCTTTAACGTACGGTCACTCTCCAACTGACTTCAATCTCTCCCGCTCTCATAATTCTCGCTGCGCGAGCCGCGCTTTCCGCGTTCTCGCCTATTCTTCTTCCTCTCTCGCTCTCTCTCACGCTCTTCGCGCTCTCGTTTCTTCTCGCACCGTCTTCTCCGCCAGTCGCGCTCTCCCCTCTCCAGGCCCTGCAACGACACGAGCGCGCGAATGCTATGTCAACCATAGCCACGCTCGGCCGCTACATCCGTGCGAGGAGAGTGCCACACACAGGGCTAGCGAGCATCGCTATCAGCCCTGTCACAGCCCCCCGCTAAACGTTAAATTAAACACAATATGTTTATCTTTCTTTTTAGCTTCTTTCACTAATCTTTGTACACTGGCTATATCTTCGAATGATATTCCAGCCTCGACATTATACTGTCTCAAATAACTTCGAAGAGTTGACAAAGACGGTAAAAGGTTTCCAAAATGTTTATTCAAAAAGGTATACGCACTCGGTGAATAAAAATGTAAGTTCAGTGCAAAATTGCGCAATTCTTCAGAATACGTTTTGTACCTTTTCCCTTGTAATATATTTGAAAGTAAAGTTTGCACTCCATTTGGTAATGTCTACAAATGAAACAACAATTAGCCTCTATTCTTCCAATTTGATACAAAAATAATTATAAAAATAAAATTAAGTGAAGCGAGAGCA
Source organism: Phymastichus coffea (assembly GCF_024137745.1). NCBI lineage: Eukaryota > Metazoa > Arthropoda > Insecta > Hymenoptera > Eulophidae > Phymastichus > Phymastichus coffea. The sequence goes on from NW_026706838.1 coordinate 446,208, forward strand.
GCATAATATTGTTAACGACAGTTGCAGAGAAATCAAGATAGTAATTAAATATAACAATGTAAAGTAAAAACGTACTTTTATGAACTCTTCACTACGCATGTTTAAACAATGTTTGGCTTTCATTATCGCTTTAAGCTCTTTAAAAGTTTTCACAGAGTTTGTATAATTTCTCTGTAAATTCTTTTTAGCCTGCCTTGCATTTTTTATATAATCTACAAAAAATTGCCACTTTTCTTCGCTAACAAAATCTTGCCGGTCGTAATACATACATTTAGAGCCAAAAGTTAATCTAATTTGTTTATTAGTATTTGCCTCTTTCACACTGCTATCAGGGTTGTCTATGGATCTATTGAAAACAATTGTTTCGGATAAACTTAACACTGATTTATATTGTAAACAACTTTTCCATGAGGAAATTTTAATAACGGCAAAACAAACCTTCCCCTTTCGTCGCTATAATCGTTATCAAAACTATCAATGCTGTTTGACGATACATTAATATTATCAGTCTTATCTCTTTTGACTGGAGGTTCTTCTTGCAGGCATGTATCTTCAATCACAATTGACAGTCTACAAATTTAATAAAATTCATAAAAATATACTATTTGCATAATTAATATATAGTATTCGGTACAGCGCGTAATGCTCTTATTCGAGTTAAAAGTAATTGTTAGTTTAATTGAGTGATATTTACATGAAATTTAATTATTATATTGAATAATATAATTGTTCATAATACCTTTTCCTAGCATATGCAATTCTTTCATTTTCATCACAATTGAGCTCATTGTTAATATAACTACGAGTATGGAGAATTCCATTTTGTGTACTCAATTCTTGCAAATTGGCTTGCAGTGAGGAACTATAAACAAATTAATGAATATTATATACGTATAAACAAATGAAGAATCTCTCAATAATGAATTATTATTAAATAAAATATCAATATTGTAAAAAACAAAATATTACAGAAAAGATACAAACCAATAAGGAAAAAAAAGAAAAATAACGATTTGTCAATAAGTATAATATGTTGTACTCAACAAAGATTTACTTAGAAAAAGTTTTGTTATTGTGATCACACGCGCTTGCACGAGTACTCATAGCAATCGCTTGTACATTTTATTACAATACAAATTGCAATATCACTTTTTATGAAGTACGTTGTGCGAAAGCTACTTATTTATAATCTAACTACAAAAATGTGGAAACTTACACTAAAAGTTTCTCATATGTATAATTCTACATAACAATTATTGTTGTCAATTATCATGTCGCAGTGTTCAAGTAGAAAGCAGAATCGCGGAACGGTTAAAAAATCTTTCATTGTTGCTACAAGATCGAGATTTTTTTTCGTACAATATTGTACAATATGCACTACCAGAAAAATTCGGGGTCACGAGTTTCGTATAAATGAATTATATTTGTTGTCTTACACATACAAACGAACTATTATGTCTCATAATAGAATAATTGAAAAAAATACACTATAGTCAATGCCACCACCGTATTAATATGTTCTGATAATGTTAAAACCCATACCTTGAACTTGCGACAGTTTCACACGTGTTTGTAACGTCTTCAAGAATGTAGCTGTTTCCAGGATAATTTATTGTCGTACTGTAGTTACAACTTTTAGATTGGACAATTGAAGTCCTGTTGAAAAAATAATATTTTATATAGATATATGAAGAGTCGCACTATTATCAATGGCACCGACGATATCTATTGGATATTTACGTTTTTAATTTCAATAAATTTTCAGAACATCTAAGAAGGTGAAAATAAAAATATTTAAAAATACTTCTTCTGGAGAAATAGTATATCGTGCTCAAGCGAAATAAAAAATTTTTTGTTTTATGAGCTCTCTGTAAGATATTATTAACAACTTTTTATAGTTTAAAGTACAAGTAGTACGAATTTAAAGTTCGATGTAAGTTCGTCTGATTGTTCTATTTCGAGTTGATAGTTACCTATGTAAATTCCGCGAGGGTTTGATGTTAATCCCTCTTTTTAATCCCCTACGTTCAGGATTTGCATACTCAGAAAAATCTTCTTCAACAAAATGGTTTGAGCAAACAACTGCAGTTTTTGCTACACTGATTTTTCCAAGAGCTTTCAACCAGATTTCTTTTTCTTCCTCATTTATTGGAAATCTGCGAAATGCATATTATTTCTTCTTTCATGTAATAGTTATCTACGCGATCAAACCCATATAAAATCATTTATTTGAATATAAAATTTCACCAATAATTATTGCCTTTCGTAAGTACTTTTCTATTTGATGAACAACCTAAAAATAAATATTCGATAGATAAAAATATACTCACTTATGAAAGGATCTACCGTCCAAAACGCCTTGTTTTTCTTCTTTACAAATATAACAATAACGAACCATCTTTTGCACAATGTATTAAGAATATTACATTCAACAAACAATAATCACTTAATGTGCTTGCACTACGGAACAATCGAACGTAAAGGCGCTGTGCAGTCTTCCTCGACTTTTCGATGTTTTCGGCAAGTTCCGCGCCTGTGCATTCTTTAAAACAGTAGAAAAACAAGAGGCGCAAAAAACAAAAAAGGATCGGCGGCATATTTGCTACAATATGATGAATGAAATAGATAATATTCATACGATGTATGAATATTCTACTATCACGCGAATACTATGTAAAACTAATAATTTCTAAACATAAAATAATAAATCAAACCTCGTTTTTGTACAAATATACATTATATAATAAACGGTGGCTTGACTGTTAGTAGAATATATCTTTCCGTAGCTTACGATACATAAAGTATAGTAAGTTATAAAGAAAAATAGCTCAAATGTGTTGATCGAAAAAAATATAACGCAAATATTAACAGAACAACAAAATAATAATAATCATAATAACAACAACAACAATAGTAATAATAGTAATAATAATAATAATAATAGATACCCATATTTATTTATAAAAAAAATGTGCGTAAATGGAGATTCAAACCCAGAACTCAAGTGTGTGTGTGCAAAAAGTTCCGATGCCTTAACTTGCACATCTACCACTGCATATGATAGATTTGTATTGGAAGTATATACATATTCGTTGGCGTAAAGACTTAACCTGACGTACTTGGGATTACGATTAATTATATTGAGTGATTGATTGACATAAAAAGAATATAATATAAATGTATATATGAGTGCTATAAAATAGTATACGTACTACAGGGATGCGATGGAAACGACATAAAATTATTATGTCATAAATACATATTTTTTTTTTTTTAATTCATGTAGCAATAAGAAATATTGACAATAAAGAATAAAATGGGTTGTGATCAACAGCACGAAACACGCAGTTCAAAATAAGGTCATTCGTGCAATAGCTTGAAATAAATTAAATTATACCATTAATTAGTCGTGCATTGATTAAAATAAAAAATAAATAAAAACGCAACGTTGACATATTTACTTAGAAATAAAAAAAAATTTCTGAGAGGGGCTTGAACCCACGATTCTAATGCGTGAGTGCAAAAAGATGCGATGCCTTAAACGGCATAGCTACCGTTGCATATGTTACATTAGTATTGGAAGTATTATATAAACTTGTAGGCAGGGGGGGGCTTAGCCTAATGTACTTGGGATTAAGTTATCGATTAACTATTTGACCATAGCTAACTCATAATTCAACTGGTGTAAAAATATTTTATAAAATGTAATACGCATCCTCTGTCAACTTTCCACTGCATACCTTTCATGTTCACATATATTGCAGCGCGTTTTCATCACGAAACAAATTGATGATATAACTGAAAAAAAGTACATTACGTTTTGTCTTCAACTATTAGACAAGCGTGCTTTTAAACGATCAACGCATACAAAAAAAAATTTGTTTTCCATATTCGCTTTTGAACTGCACGGCTGAGCGCGCCAAACGTACACTCGAGCGAGGCGAGCCCGCGTGACTCCATTAGTAAGAGACAGACGTGCACACTCGGCTCGTTCTCTCTCTTTCTACTCTGGAGCGTCGGCATATCAAAGAGACTGACGGTCTATACTTACTATGTCTATGGTACATCTACTGGTAAGCACTTAATTATGTGAATGACCTCACCTGCAAGTAGGCTCATGTAGCCTGGTCCGTTCATCAAATAATAGGCTAATAAATCCGGACTAATTGTTGCGATATATAGTGCATTCATTATGACTTTCTTTTCTAACTGGCACTGTTGAAATAACACGTCATAATATAACTTTTGTAAACTTTTTTTACGTGTTTTTCAAAGAAAAGTATCTTTGCACTAAAATATGTAAAAAAATTAATGTTTTTAATGTTATTATCTTTTATTGCCGGGAAGGTATGTTTATTTTCATCGTCTAGGATAAAAATTCTCGGATGTTTTGTTCTGGTTAAGACAAATTCGTATTTAGGTAATGCTACTAGATCTTTAAATGCGAAGGACACTCCTTGTGTATCTAATACGTATAGTGGTAGCATTTCGCTACCCTGTTTCATGACTTTATCTACGTATCCGGTGTAAAATTCTGTGAACTTATTTTCTTGGCACTCGTGAATGGGAATTGGGTCCCAGAAAGTGTAACCAAGAACGTTATCTATGCATTTATCGTCACTGAATTTACAAACCATACCTGTTGATAATGTGATTTTATTATTATCTAGCGATACTGTTTCCCAGTGTTCTTGCAATGAAATTTTAACATATCCTGTCACAACAACGTCTTGAAATTCGCCATATGGGTCATTATAGTAGCCTGCATTACTGCATCCACCTGTGCTACCAGCTGATCCTGCGAAAGTTGTAGCGTGTACTACTGAATTATTCACTAGTAATGACTGAAAGAGGCGATCTCCTATAGATATTGATCTGTGTACGTGCATTCTTTCGCATTCGTCTCTTGATGTTTCGCGTAAGTATTTTATTCTTCCTGCAATGAAGGCCGTCGCCTTTGTGACAAGTTCCTAGAGCAGTAGGCAAATTAGAAGATTCATCATCTGCAAACAATAAATGTAAGTTATTCCTTAATAGATCTCAATCAGAACATGCAATCTGTGCGATTGTTTATTAAATTTTACGACACGATTATTCGGCTGGCCTTATGTGCGATATGCGTAAACGGTTCGTATGTACAATTTTGCTGCGGTTTTTGCCGATCTCAATTCGTACATTTCCGTTGGGTCATATTTCCGATACCAGATATGGACCAGAATATTGGTCATCGAATTTTTTTTGTTCGGGGCCACTTAAAAGCCAAACATAGTCGTTTACCTTAATTTCTCTGGGATTGATTTTTTTGTCGTAATAATGTTTTGACTTAATTTTTGCAAGTGTAATTTTTTCACGAGCAATTTGGTGCAAAGCATTCAAACGGTTAATTAGTTGTGACATGTAATCGGCATAAGTAGGCACAAGATCTTCTGGTTCTGGCGGAGTTGCTGATGGTACTCGTACAACTCTTGCAAACACGAGTTCATATGGAGTTTAATGCGTAGCCTCATGTCTGCTAGTATTATAATTGAACATTGCCATTTCTACAAATTCATCCCAATCTTCAAACTTATTTGTAAAAACTTTTAAATATTCGTTTAATGAGGAGTGTTATCTTTCTTTTAATCCGTTTGATTGAATGCCTATTTTACAGACTTGGACAAATCCTATTATTTGGAAGGGATTAACAAACTAGAGCAGCGTTAAATGAAGTATATAAGCCTAAAGGGAGACTATGTTGAAAATTAAAAAAGATTTATTAAAAAAAATCAAGCAGTTTTTATTTTTGCACGGACTTTTCAAACGACTCTCGTATAATCTCTGCTCTCTCATTAGGTAGGGGATGTTTTACCTGTCCGGTACATACTATGACGTTGACATCTAATTTTCCAAGCTTCTCTCGTATACAGTTAATAATTTTACTGAATAACACGTTCTCTATGCTTTCACTTTTGGCTAAGCTAAAGGTGACTATCTTGTTTTCATCAATAATGCTTCTTAAATTCATGAGTAATGCTTTTAGCATAATAATTATATCCTCGGTGCTTTCTCGTTGTTCGCACCTTAGAGGTATTACTAAATGATATCTTTTCCCAACTTTAATTAGTTTAGGATATCCTACTTTTTAATTTTCTAATCTTGGTAATTTATTTACTTCTTTTAAAAGACGAGCTCCTTCATCGAGAGGTTCTCCTTTATCAAATGACAAAATACAAATAATTATCTTTTCTCATAAACAATTTTTCGCGACAATAAATGATGTTGCTTTGAGGTAATTTGTTTTCTATTTCATTCTCAATATTTACAATCTCCTCTGTTGCGTCTATCTTAGTTTCGTTTGATCGTATTCGTCTTCTTCTTTGATGATTTCTAAACTAGTTTCCTTGCTTTGTACATCTGTTGCTTGGTTCTCGACTTGTTGCGTACATGGTGTGTTGCTATTGGTGTTTTCAGGGGTTTCTGACCTCTTGTCTTTCCATTTTTGTTGTGTTACCTCAGTGGCACTTTGGTCCCGTCTTTTTTTCTATTTACTAGGTTTCAGTGCGCTTATAGCTTCTTTGTATTTCCCACAGAGCATGAATTAATTCACTGAATTAATTCTTGAATTAACGCAAAGAATTAATATAAAAATAATTTTCTAAGAAAAGAAAATTATTTCTTAATTAATACTGTAACGGGGTATGACCGTTTAATGATTATATCGCGCGATTATATTAATTGGACACGCGTAAATCGTCAATGCTCACTACTATTCCGGGAGAGCACGAGAAAGTATGCGCCAGTCAACCGATAATCGTTAATAACCTGTACTAGATTGAGTGGAAGCTATGTGAGATGAGAGAATCAATGAAAACACTTGTTAGTAAGGTAAATCGGATCTTTTATTATCCCTCAAAACTCACAAAAGGTCGGCCCGCGCGTTTGTTTACATGACGCTCGCTCATCGACAACACGCTTTGCCGGTACGCTCGCCGCTCTTTGTTACGAGAGCCATTACATGCACGCATTAAATGTTAGGATCGAGTTATTATTTGTGTAATCGCGATCGCGAAATTAAGCTGGCCAGCTTACCTTATAATTGCAGGCGATCGGAGAACAACACAAATACCTCGCACAGCACGGAACAGTTGTTTATCGTCTTTATTGTTCGCGAGTCGCGAATGCGCGCACGCACTGGTTTCGCCCTCGATGGCGAAACCTCACACAATCTCTCTCTCCCTCGATCTGGCCTCTGGCTCGTAGCTGGGTAACTCCTTGGCGGCTGCAATCCGGGATCTCCAATTATTGCTGTTTTGAAGCGTGTGGATGTCAAGGGCACGTGAATTGTCGATAGCGGTAACGAAAGCGGGCGGACGCTAGGATGATCTAGGCTTCACTAGCTCGATTTCAATCGCGCGCGTTCCGTCTGATCGCGTGCCGAATTCCTTCGTTACGTATTTTGTCCCCCCGGCAGGTGCTGCCCTCACAGGCAGCAATTAAGTTAAATAATCAGCGCTAATTTGACGTTTACTGTCACAATACATGAAATATTACAAAGAAATATTCTAAAATTCTATTAAAAATAATTCAGGTAATGATTCCTGTAAAAATAAACAAATTAATACATGAATTAATTTAGAAAGGATTTTGAAAGGAACCATGAATTAATTTACAACATAAAACTAAAATTATATCTTGAAATAATTTAAAACTATTTCAAAATTATTTCGTGATATGATTTTTGTAAAAATACATAAATTAAATCATTCATTAATGTTGAATTAATCCAAGAAATATTATAGGTTTTAATCTCGAAATTAACGCAACAAATGATTCTGGATTCATTCAAAATTAATTCTTAAATTATATGAAAATGCAAAATTTCGATTCACCCGAATTATTTCAGAAAATAATTCAAAATTATTTCTGAATTAATTCGTGATATGATTTTTGTACAAATATACACATTAATTCACGGATTAATGTTGAATTAGTCCAAGAAAAATTATAGGTTTAAAGTTACAAATTAACGCAAGATATATTTATAAATTAATTATTTTGTTACGAGTGCATCTTTCGAATAGTTCTTATTCGAATATGTATCCGCTGCAACATTAATTTGTATATGTTGTTTGTTTATGTTTGTAATAGAAAACACAGAATAGTTAGTTAACACTTGGTTATCTGTTTGTAAACACTTTTTAAAATTAATAAAGTAAAGTCTAAGTCTTTAAGTTTAAACGTAACAATACATTAATTCTTGCATTATATTAAAATGGAAAATTTTGATTTACCTGAATTATTTCAGAAATTAATATAAAATTATTTCTGAATTAATTCGTGATATGATTTTTGTAAAAATGCACTAATTAATTTACGAATTAACGTACCGATAATCAAAGAAATATTATAGGTTTTAATTTCGAAATTAACGGAAGGAATGATTCTGAATTAATTCTGAATTAATTTTTGAATTAAATGAAAATGCAAAATTTCGATTCACCCGAATTATTTCAGAAAATAATTCAAAATTATTTCTGAATTAATTCTTGATATGATTTTTGTAAAAATGCACTAATTAATTTACAAATTAACGTACCAATAATCCAAGAAATATTATAGGTTTTAATCTCGTAAAAAAGCTTTTGTACGCATTACTGAGCATATGAAACGTTCATGAAAGTACCTACCTTACCGGCATTTACAGAACTTGAAATATTGCAGAATCAAAGTTAGATTAAAAATAAAAACTTTTTTTTAGGGTGTAGATATATGTCCAAGAATTACTCAGTTCAAATTTCACACGATTCTATAGATTGGTTCTTTCAAAATTTGATCAAGCAGCACCAAATCTTAATTTCTTCGAGATGTTATCAGGGGCGTTTCATATCTCCTTAAGGGAATTTTAATTCAGGATTATTTAAACCCCTAGCATTGCGTTAAGCACTTCCATTTTTTATTATTATTCGTTAAAATTGAAAGAAATTCAATGTGAAAATTCGATAAGAAATCTGCTTTATGTAATATTTATAATGTATATCTAATATATATCCATTGTGACGGTAAACGTCAAATTAGCGCTAATAATATAACCTAATTGCTGCCTGCGGAGGCAGCACCTACCGGGGAGACGAAAAACGTAACGAAAGAATTCGTCACGCGAGCAGACGGAACGCGCGCGATTGAAATTGAACCAGTGAAGCTTTGACCATCAACGAGTTCGCCGGTGTGTACGAGACCAGCTGTCACTTCCCGAGTTATCGGAGCAGAATTCCGTTCGCAGAGCACCAAGACCTGAGTTCCAGAGATCGTCGCAGCCGAGGTGCCGTGCAGCTCACAAGGGCGAAGGCTTGAACCAGCAGACAAAGGCGCCGTGCGCGGTGATAACGCTAGTGCGTGCGTGAGATTTCGCCATCGAGGGCGAAGCCACGTGCTTTTAAGTTCGCGACTCGCGACACAAACAAACAATAGACCTTTTCCGAGTGCGACTTATTGGTATCATCTTCGAGCGTCCGCAAAACAAAGGTAAGCTGGCCAGCTTAATCTCGCAATCGTGGTTGCATGTATAACAATTAATTTCTCGTGTTCGAAGCGTGCATGCAATAGCTCTGTTAACAAAGAGCAGCGAGCGTCCCGACACTGTGTGTTCTCGATGAGCGAGCGCTGATGTCAACATAAACTCGCGGGCCGATCCAGTGTAATATTTGATAGACAATAAAAGATTCTGTTCGTGTTATTAACAAGTGCTTTCGACTCGCTTATTCCATATTGCTTCCACTCATTTTCTTAGATTAGTAGATCTATTGGTTGACTGACACCTGTTTCCCCATGCTCTCCGGATTATGTATTAAGCATAGATGATTACATTCGCCCTTCAATAAACTCGCGCGAATAAAAATAATTAAACGATAAGAAACCCCGTTACACCATATACTAGATAATATTAAAGTAAACATTAAATAAAGTACTGTACGTTTATCAATTATTTTATTTCGTGTTCTTCCATAATTATATAAAATATAGCACTTTTAATAATTTTTCAAATTTTACTTATATATTCAGTAAATAATTTATTTATAGTATATCTAGTTGTGTTATATAATTTTAAATATTTTTTATAATAATTCTAAAAGTAATTAGATAGTATTTTATAAAATAATTCTTGTGAAATGGATATAATCTTTTAAAATTATTTCAGTGAATCAATTCTGTATTAATTTTACGCCAGCTTTTTATTACTTAAGTATCATTTTGAAAATTAATTTTAAAACAATTCAAAACATTCTTACTGTAATGATTCAAAATTATTATGATAATATTTCATAAAATAATTCTTCTAAAATGCATGTAATATTTGAAAATTATTTCAGTGAATCAATTCTGTATTAATTTTATGTCCGCTATTTATTTCTTCAATATTAATTTTAAACATTAATTTTGAAACAATTCAAAATATTCTAACTGTAATAATTTCAAAACTATTACGTTAATATTTCATAAAATAATTCTTCTAAAATGCATGTAATATTTGAAAATTATTTTAGTCAATTAATGTAGTAATAATATTCGTTATATTTCTAAAGGAAAAAAAACGGACATAAAATTAATACAGAATTAATTCATTGAATTAATTCTAAAATAATTATATTATTTTATGAATTAATTTTGAATTATTTTAGAATTAATTCATGCTGTGTGGGTTAGCGTTAGGCTTTCGTCCAGTGCGCGATCGTGTGATCATCCTTTCCGGTTCCGGTACTTTATCATCATTTGCTTCTAATCTTTTTACTATATTTATTGGTTCTTGAATTAATTGCGGATTTAATATATATAATTCTATCGGGTTACGTGATAAAACATCTGCTGTAACGTTTGAGTATTTCTCGCGTTAATAAAAGTTCGGACTCTTTACAGTGAATTCGCAATAACGTTTCCGAAAAAAGCAAGAATTTGACACGCGCGCAATCTAAATGATCAAAAAAAAGAAATCTTTCGAGTGGAAAACCACGAGGCTTTCCAACTCGATGAGTTGTTTTCGAGATGCGATTGAGAGCAATTGCATCTATCGGGGAAAGGCCCGACAGCGCCGCAATCACTGCTCAATCCGATCTCTTAACAGCAAGTGTATTTCGGAAGGGAAGATCTCTAAGGCTGCTTTTTTCTCATGAGAGAAATAGTCTCATGAGTTGAGCTCTTAGAGATCGTTAAGGAAGGAGTTTAACAGGCTAACCACTGAAAAGAAATTCGTCTCAGGAAATAGCTGAGGCTTTATTTCAATAAAAGTGCTCGCGCTGCTAAGCAAGGTAGGAAAGTGAGTCCTTTTGCCGCAGCGACGAGCGAATTTATACATGCGAAATGGGCTCCTTTCTACGCTTGGTAGCCCCTACAACGCTATTTTTGTTTTTGACGCAAATTTTATACTCGTTTTATCGCAAAATGGCTCGAACGAATTTAAAATTATGCGATTTAAAAAATTAATCTGGAAAAGATGAATTTTTTAGTATAAATTGCATCTCTAGGAAAAATCGCATCTTAAAGTTATAAGCTATACAATTTAATAATCAATTTATGCCATTTTTACAATAAAATTATGGAAAATTTTTACATGGAAAAATCGCTTGTGGTTAGAAGATTATTATCCATATAAAAGATGATTAATGTTGCTCTCCAATTTTGAATGATAATTAAAAAACAGATTTGCAATTTTCTTTTTTAGTAGTTTAAAAATCAGCAAATTAGTAACAATCACAATCATTAATTTTACAGATACTTATGATCGATTTTCTATCTAACCGTGTCATTTTAATTGTTTAAAAAAATTATAAATTGTTTATTTATTGATAACTCAGTTAATAATGGGTTATCAAAGTGTCAAATTCTTGCTTTTCTGTTTTAATATGTCGAGATTGTATCGCGTACTTGAAATAACAATATCGTTGTTTATTGCAAAATAACTAACAATGTTAACTTGTAAATTAGATTTGACTAACAAATATCGATTTGAGAGTTAAATTAACATGAAATTCAGGATCAGCACCTCAAATTTAACTAAGAAATACTTTTGTTCGTTTAAAAAAGCTTATAATTAACGATTTTCTGTTGTAAACAATAAATTTTCCCACGGTCGTGACGTCACGCTCCTTATATGGTAATGTTTTCGCAGAGTTGCCCTAACACATTTGCATATACGTGTGAAAAGCGCCTACGCTCAATTACCGATTTTCTCTAATTGTCTCGAGTATGACGGGTTGCCGTTTTGCAGAGGAAAATCGGAGACAAATCAGACAGGACCGTTACACTGCATTTATATTTGTAGCTCCGGCTTTATATTTAATTTCATATTGAAAATCTGCTACCTACAGTCTCATTCTAGTTACTCGTGAGTTGGGATCTTTGTGCGATCTTAATCCAACTAGAGGTTTATGATCAGTAATGACGGTAAATTTTTTTGCATATAAGTACGGTCGAAATTTAAGAATTCCGAAAACAATTGCTAACATTTTTTTTTCGAAAGTGCTGTAACGTCTTTCTGCATCATTTAACGCTCGTAATGCATAAGCGACTGGCTTATCAAAGTCGTCCTCATCTTGTTTTTGAGATAAAACGCATCCTACACAGTATCCACTAGCATCTGTTGTTAAAATAAATGGTTTTTCAAAGTTTGGGTGAACCAATATAGGTGGCTCACACAATTTGCGTTTTAGCAGTTCAAAGGCTTTTTGCTGCTCTTCTTCCCATACAAACTGCTAATCTTTTCTTAATAGTTTATTTAAGGGTTGCGCGATGTCGGAAAATTTGTTAATGAATCGTCTGTAGTAACTACACAGGCCGATAAATTGTTTAATATTCCTTAGATTTCTCGGTGGGAAATTGTTGGACGGCTAAAATTTTATCATTGTGAGGTAGTAAACCGTCTTTTGAGATTACATATCCTAGGTATACTACCTCTGATTTAAAATACTCGCATTTTTCCGGAATTAGTACTAAATTTACTTTTCTTCGACGCTCCATTAATTCAGTGATACTCTCACAATGATCCTCAATGGTGTTACTGTGTACACAAATATCATCGAAGAAAGTTACTACTCCTTTCATTCCTGTCGTTAAAAGGCGGATTAATGATAAAAAGACCGGCGCGCTTGTTTTCAATCCGAAAGGCGACCTTGTAAATTGGAAAAGGCCTTGGTCGCATTGAAACTCTGTTACCTGTCTGTCCTCCTTTTTAACTAGGCATTGATGATATCCTGAATAAAGTTTAAAGACCGAGTATATTGTGGATCCTCCTAACGCATGTAACTGATCGTCTACATTCGGCACTGGAAAATTGTAATCCGAAATCAGTGTATTTCTGCGCGGAAGTCTTTTACTGGTCTTTTCTTGATTATGCCGTCAGCATTCCTTTTCTTGTCTACGCAAAATATTGGAGACGAGTAAGGACTAAAAGACCTTTCAATTATACCTTGGTTGAGCATATTTAAAACTTGAGCATCAATTTCTTTTCTTAACTACTGGGGTTGTCTAAAAGGTTTTATGCGGATGTAACCTTCGATGTTAATGGAATTTTTTGTTGGAGTAGATTAGTATATCCTAATTTGTCTCCAGGTAAGTGATATCTGTCGTTGGATTTATTTATTATGTCAACTATATGTTCCTTTTCATTTAAATTCAAATGATCTAGTTGTGACATGCCGATTATTCTTGATGTCCTATCTTCCATATTTTGATTCATACTTATTTTGGCTATCCGCACGTGTTCGTTGATAATAGGAGGTATTCGTGTCTTTCCCTTCAATAAAAACTTCACGGCGACCAAAAGTTGTAAAACTATTCGTTGTTTATTGGACCTTTGAAGGTGGCTAATAGTTTTATATTTTTCGGCTAATTGTACCACTTCCTCTAATAATTCTTTAATGTATTCTTTATCTCTGATTTTGTTTAATGTTTCGAGGAGGGTGGTTGTAGACTTAATTATTGATAAAAAGTTACTCACCGAATATGGTTTATTACTTGTGTAAGAATTCGTATTATTTAATACATTAATACCTTTATTAACCCTTTCCAATAGGGTAGTTTCGTCAGCATTATCGTAACAATCTACCTTTTTGCGATCCTTGCTACTACTTTCTCTAATTTTCAACTTATAGTATGGCTGTATACTCAATTTATTTTCTGTCATTGAGAATTTCTTGGGGTGAATTTTATCACCTACGAAATTTTTATGGAGGGTGATTTCATTATGGCTTTGCTCAGCCCTACTTGTTATACTATTCTGAATAAATAACGAATTAGCTTTCGCGGAACTTGGGCGTGCACTCCCGTATTCTTTGTTAGCTAATGTTAAATTACAAACTGAGTACGTACTTTGGTTTTTTCTAATTTCTGATTTTTTACAATTTTCAATATTCGAATTTCTAATTTCGGATATACAGATTTCAGGTTCACTAATTTTAACTTCACTAGCTTTTTCCAGTCCAATTTCGGAATTACAAATCTCTGATTTTTGCTGTGGCAGTTTACAAATTTTGCATTTTCGCAATTTTACTCCAATTTTATTTGAACGATTGCCTTCATAACCGCTCTGTCTAATTTTCCTGACATAGTTTTTATCTGGCTCAAAATCTATCTTTGATTCTTCATCGCTTTCCTTATTATTGAGAACGCTTCTCACAAATCTGTCTAAATTGTTACAAATTTTTACTTGATTTCTAACTACTCCAGCATAAGTTTTGTAGTTTGCTACTGATTTTGAATAACTATTATCATCTTGCGATGTTGTATATCGATTATCAGTAGTTGTATTGTTTGTGGATAAAGAGAATACTTTATCAGCGATTTTTAAAATATAATTTTTATAATCTATTTTATCGTTAAATTTACGCAAACATTCGCTGTCGATTAGTCCGTCTTCTTCAATAGGTAAATCATCGGGTACCATATGAAATTCGAATTCTAAATCTTTTATTGTAATATTTATTTTTCCTAATGTTACTACAGTGTTATGTGTAATACCTCGTAACTCTAACATATTCAATTTATTCAGATATGCTTCGTTTGGTTTCTTAGACCATTTCAGTAAAGATGGTCCAGCACCAGTATCTAGCATGATAGAAAGACTGATATTTTGATTTTTATCTTCTAAAATTAAAGTTGGTGACTTACTATTCAAGTTTAGCAATACCAGTCTTTTCGTTACTTCTAATTTCTTTGGATTCTTACTTAAGCTCGGCGCTCCGTTTGGCTGGTCGTTTCCCCGGTCGCGCCTTTCACCTGGAAACCATCGGCGTTTCCCTGTTGTTGTTTCTTTTGTTTGTTAAAATTTTTTTTGTTACATCTTATTTTCCAGTGACCTTAAATACCGCAATAATTACAAATAGTCGGATCTCTGTTTGGATTTCCTAGTCCGCGATTATTAGAATTAAAATTTTTCTGGTATTGATTTTTTGATGCAGACTTCTGATTTGCTTGGGGCGGAGCTACTTGCTGGTTCATTCTTTCTCTATTGGCTGGATTTTGACTATTCATTTGCTTTTAGCCTTCGTTACTATTGAATCTTTCATTTCTAAATGTTGTACTGCCATTGTTACGGTAAAAACACGTATCTGCTAAATGATTTGACAACTTATAAATTTGACATACTTTCGAGTTATCGGTCTTTACTACTTTTACACTTTTAATGTTTGCTAATTCTTTTTTTGCTTCTGCAAGTACTTTTACTGTCTGGTTGAGATCGTTGGGTTCCTGTGTTGCGAAATCGCGTTCAATCTCTACTGCTTTTGCTGTTGCTTCTTCAAGTTTTTTTGCCTGTCCCATTCGCGCTTTAATCACCTAGTGTAAGCTGCGGATGAGAAACTTGACTTTATCCTTTTCTAATTGATTTAAGATTCCGACATTATATCTTTTTTCACGCACTGCTGCGCTTACTAATTCTCGCGGTACTGTTTTAACTCTGTTTGAAAATTTTACTACATTTTCTGAGGCTTTTTGCTTTAGCATAGCCAGCTCACCAGATAATTGGTTGAAAGTTTTGTCTGATCCGAAAAGGTGATCTAAATACATTTCAATCTCGCTAATTGTCTCAAAATGTTTTCCACGCATACTTTTTAATACATCCACGTATAATCTCATTTTAACTAATCTTGCTAGATCCACTTCATTTCCGGGTGGAATAACATAAGCTTCCCAACAACCGTCTAGAAATTGATGTAATGGAATACAGTATCCATCGTATTTAGGAATGAAATCTACGATATCTTTCAAACCTACATTTCTTAAAGGGCTAATTGTGGAATTTTGTACTGTACGGGTTACTTCTTGTGGAGTTGAATGATAAATCGGTCTTGTGCTGGCTAATGATCTGTTTGTTGACTTTGGCGTAAAGTATTCTGAATTGCTACTTTTCTCGTTTTGACTTTTTTCAGTGATTTTTGGTATTAAAAATTTAACGTTTCTATGATTTATAATAGGAATTTCGTTTCTTACTTTATCTATTTCGTCTTCGTTATCATTGTCAATTGTCAAATTTGTCAAAGCTTGGAAATATTCCCTTGACTCGTCTTCCGTTATTTCCGCGTTTGATTCAATTATTGGCTCAAATTTATTTTCAAATTATACTAGTTTGTCAGTACGATTTACTGCTACTAAAATTTCTTTTGGACTTCTATTATGTTTTGTTAATTCTTCTACAATGAGTAGTAAATGTGGATCTTGACATGAATTCCTTATTAATTGTTCATTTATATAATGTTCTAAAATGTTTATTAATTTTTCTAGTTGTTGTTTCCTGCCTTCTAATTCGCAACCTCAATCTTGACGAGCTTGCAGAAATTTTATACATTCTAGTAATGTTGGTTCTTTGCTAGTTATAAAATTCGGATCTACTTTTCCTATGTAGTTTTTTAATATTAATAGTGATTCCTCATTTCGTTTGTCTCTCAAATCGGCTCCCGTAGCCATGTTTGTAAAAAAAAAAATTTACTTTTGCCTAATCCTGCTTTTCGTTAAAAAAATTTACCCGGAGGGGTCCCCAATTGTTACGTCTCACGTAACGGCCGCGAATTGATAAGAATTACCCAAACGCGACTGTCTCTTTTCGGTCAACGCGTAAGCGCTTTACCACGGGTGCGAGACTCAAACGAAAGCAGGGCGGCAACGTATCTAAAATACCTAGTGAATAAGTAATAATTAAATAATTTACCTGCAGTTTAACTGGTCCAGAAACTCATACCTCGGAACCCAGAGATGGACGTGGATTAGGTATAACTCTCAAATAAGTTATTATAGAAATAGATTTATAATATTTATTGATCGAATTACAGAAGGTGCGTAGTGTCACAGAGTAGAATACAGAGTCCCTGTTACAATTGTTTTGCGGTCTCTTTTATAGCACAAAATACATAAAAACTAATCGATAAAGAGTTAATCCCAGAAGGGGTAAGTGCGTCACTGAGATTAAAGTCAGCTATTAAATGACTATTGCTTTTAATTACGAGAACTCCCCTTCCATAAAAAATTCAAATTTTATAGCCATAAAATAGTCTGACTCGTCCTCGACGTAACACTAGGGTCAATATTTTAATAATGTACGTAATAAAAAACATTTTATCAATGTAAAATAACGTGGTTGACTGGTTGCCGCCATCAGCCTTACTATATACGAGGTGTGATCAAAAAGTAAGGTGAATTTTGAAATTTAGCGGGCTACGTCCGTTCGATCTTCGACTTTTTTATTTGGTTATGTCGGTACACTCGTCTAGAACATACGTTCCAAATTTCAGCTTTGTAGTATGTTTGGTTTGTTTGTGAGAGGCATCAAGGTTAGAAGTGTTTTGCGTGCTCCACGATTTGCTGCTGTCTAAAAACATGGATCAAAGAGTTTGCATTAAATTTTGTGTGAAAAATGGAATCAAATGTTCCAAAACACTTGAAATGCTGAAAGTGGCATACGGTGAGTCTACTTTAAGCCAAAAAAATGTTTACAAGTGGTATAAACTCTTCCAAGAAGGCCGAGAAGACACCGACGACGAACCTCGTTCTGGACGCCCCAGCACATCAACAACTGATGAGAATGTTGAAGAAGTCAAGAAAATAGTGTTGGGAAATCGTCGAATTACCATTAGAGAAATTGCTGATGATATTGGCATCTCATTTGGTTCGTGCCAATCAATTTTGACGAGTGTTTTAGACATGAGACGTGTGTCAGAGAAGTTTGTTCCGAAATTGCTCAATTTCGACCAAAAGAAACGTCGCGTGAGCATCGCCCAAGAGCTACTGAATGACGTCAACGATGATCCAGATTTACTCAACAGGGTTATAACAGGTGACGAAACATGGGTATACGGTTATGACGTCGAGACTAAGACTCAATCGTCCCAGTGGAGGCATTCTGGATCACCAAGACCAAAAAAAGCACGCCAAGTTCGATCAAATGTAAAGGTTTTGCTTACAGTTTTCTTTGACTGCAGGGGCGTGGTGCATCATGAGTTCTTGCCACAGGGTAGAACAGTAAATAAGGAATATTATCTGCAAGTTATGCGCAATTTGCGCGAAGCAATCCGCCAGAAACGTCCGAATTTGTGGAAAAATAAAAATTGCCTTTTGCACCATGATAACGCCCCTGCTCACACATCGTTGCTTGTGCGCGAATTTTTGGCTAAAACCAACACAGTAACGATGCCACAGGCACCGTATTCCCCAGATCTGGCCCCCTGTGACTTCTTCTTAATCCCAAAACTGAAGAGGCCCATGAAAGGACGGCGTTTTGCCACGATTGAGGAGATAAAGACGGCATCGAAGGATGAACTAAACAAGATCACAAAAAATGATTTTTTGAAATGCTTTGAGGATTGGAAAAAGCGTTGGCATAAGTGCATTATATCCGAGGGGGATTACTTTGAAGGAGATAAAATAAAAATTGATGAATAAATAAATATTTTTTGAGAACAATAAAAATTCACCTTACTTTTTGATCACACCTCGTATAGTCTATATTATCGACAAATGCGTCGATATTCGTTGATATTGTATACAATAGGTTGACTCATATAGATCACTACACGCCTGCGCAAATGTTATAACTGATGATTATTAGAATAAATTAATTTACGTATCCTACTTATTAATAGATTTTCTTGTTCCGATAAAAAAAAAGAATTCACCGTAAGAATTTATATGAAATAATGAAAAATTATTGTTAAAAAAAACAATAAGTTTGAGTATAACTTTGGAATAGAAATGTCAGCCGTAACATTTTGTTCTTAGAAAAATATTTTCAATATATTCTGTTATTCATTTTTTATTAAAACAACAAAAAGGGAAAAGTTATATTTTTATTCATGAGTTATGAGATACATATGAAGTTCTAAATTTTAGTAATTACATCTTCGTATCAAATCCTTTCACATACTATTTTTAACGTATACTATACTTGACATGTCATAATTAAATTAACATTTGCTCATTGGTGTGCAGCATTATTTGAATCACATTTTGAAATCTTTCGTTTGATCTTAAAAATAGTAAATTACATAGATAATGAACCATAAAATTTATAAATTATTTGACAACTCTTTAGAAAAAATCATTATTTTATACGTTGAGCTTGAATCTGGTGGTTTCTTAAATTAAAAAAAAAATTTTTTATAAATAATCTTTTTCCAATAATAATATCAATCTTTTCAACTACAATTAGCATCACATATTTTTCTTTGGAACTGATTAATAGCATAACGAAGTTAATATTGCATTTGAGATAAAGTTCGTTAGATGGCGTTGGAATGACTGATATGTGAGCGAGTGCGTCGTCTCGCCATACGTTACTGAGACTCCGAGCAAGCGGGAGTTCAGCCGAGTATCCATTGTAATCTTTAGCCTTAGCTCTTTGAATAAAAGTAAAGCTTGATTAAAATTGAAGTGTTGATCATCTATTTGTTGCACCCTGGACTCCATATATTACAGTTAATACTGCTCATCTTTTAAGAAACAAAATATATTCTAATATATATTAGAACGTTTCATCTTAAAAAAAAAAAGAAATTTTAAAACGTTGAAAGAAAGAAATAAATAGTAAAAAGAAATAAATAAATCTGAACTTCATTAATCATCCTTTTTTGTGCGGTCAACGGTGTTCTCGAAGTCCATTTTAGCAGATTTCATTGATGAATCGTGCAAGTTATCTGTATTATTCTCTTGCAAAAGCGCCAATGGACGGCGAGGAGATTTTACACCTTTACGCACCTGTTCTGATGTTATTGGATTTTCATCAGGATGGACAGAGATATCTACCATGCTCATGCAATGGATTGTAGTGGGTGGTTCTAAATAAAATCGAATATAGTAGTAAAATATTATGTAGATAATAAGATAAATAATAAAAGATTATATTTACCAATGTCTTTTATGCAACCACTAACAGATATTTTGGTTCCTTTCTTAATTGTTGACTTCTCAAATTGCATAATTTGTATGTTTATTTTAAACACACCATCAGTGATGGCTCCGATGCCCCAACTTGATGTTTTTTTGACGTTCATTACCAGAGCAAATTCGGTTTTCAAATATCCTTCGATTACTAAAAATAGGAAAAACAGACATAAAATTATTTGCATGATTATAAAAAGATAGTTAATTAAAAGTATTTGAATATTAAGTACATACTTATCGGTCCCGTATAGTCAACCGTACGCACAAAATCCAATTTTTTTGGAGGCACCTTTGATGCTTCACCATTTCGTTAACCATGGTATATATATACCCATGGAATTCAATGCTAGTTGCGTTTCCAACAACGAGTTCGAAGGGGACAAATGAATCGTCCTTGAGATAATTAGGAACCACAGCCTTGGAGGTAGCTCGTTCAACATGTAGGATCTGAAATTGAAATATATAGTTTTATTCATATTTTTAGGAGCTTAATATTTCCATTTTATTACATTATACTTACACGGTTCAAATTAATTTCAGCTTGAAGTTTATCGATCACTTCTTGACCCCAAAAAAGTAGAGTAATTTTCCTATTGCCGTTACTTAAGTTTACCTTGAATAATTTGACTTCTTATGTCCACTACCCACATCAGTTGGAGCAAATATAGACTCCACGTAGCCAACAACTTCAGTGAAACTAATTTATCACGAGAGTTACGCAGAATAATACATATAGAGTATATTTTTCACTATACATCATATAGTATGAACTATACATCATATAATATGTTTTTCAGGTAATAAAAATATTAATTTTTTAATACCATTAATAATTATTATTATATTTAAGATATTAGTGTTATTTAGCGCGCCTCGCTTTCTGAAAACGTGTTTCATTATTCAACACGTTTTCAAATTTATGATTTATTATATCAAAAACTGCAATAAATGAGCCAATCAGGTTACGAATAAAATGCTTTAAGATGGCTTCCATTAATTTTTTATAAGGAGAAAACAAACTACTGAAGATTTCAAAAAAAAAAATAAAATCAGAGCATAAAACTGCTCTGTAAATATTCACTGAGCGTGCTATTAAAACTTTTAACGCTAATAAAAAAAGTCAAAAGTTGAAAATGTCGTGAAATAAAATTTAAAACAAACTTATACGCTCTTGTCGTTCTTGGATATTTCTAGAAACTCTTCGTCTGTTGTGTATGAAATTGAAGCGTCGTTGTCTTGCATGTTGAATTGAATACTGTTGTTATTTCAAAAAGCTGCGATATAAAAGACAGATGATATATTACAAGATAAAAAAAGTTGTGCGTTTTTTTCTTTTTTTCGTCACTGATCACCGTGCAAATTTCTAATATGATTTTCAAATTACGTTGATACGAATTAAAAGCAATTATACACTGAAATGCACACAAAACCTAACTTTTAGTTCGGCAAAGCATTCTTGAATACCTTTTTCTTTATTATAAAAATTATGCAAAAATATTATAGATTAATTACTATTCTAGATTTCTAAATACAATATTTAAATAAATATAAGCTTGTAATGTGGCACATTACAAGGCCTTTCCTGAGTGCTGCATTATTTGCAACACCTCGGAAAAGCCATCCCCGTCCCTTGCCGCCCCGTAACCGGTTGTTTAAAATAAAGCTAAACACGCCTTACACCGAACAATTATTATTTTCCATGTCCGAATGACCACGCCGGAGATATGGGCGAAACAAACTTGCCCAACGCGATCCGACGGATGCTCAAAGAGCAGAAAAGAAAAAAAGGAGTGCACCACAGAAAAAGAGAGCGCACGCACACACTCACTCACAGACACTCCCGACCACGTGTTGCCGGCCGGCAAAAGAAAAATGCAAAACCTGACTGGGAAATGCAACGGAGATGCATGTTGATGACACATGCAGATCCGTTACACTCCCAGACACTAACACGAACACTCACGAGGCACTGACACTCCTGGGGCGAGCAGAAAATCGCCGATGAAGTGGCAGCCGGCAATCAGCTGTGTCGGGCTGCCGAACACCATCGACGACATCCTGAGCGCCACACACACGAAAATCAGCGACCGCACACACAAACACCCGGAACAACACCACAGAACCGACACGGGAGCGCCCCAGGAGGCGCTTCAACAACCGGCGCAAGAACACGAGGCGTACGCGCGAGAAACTGAGCGGCCATCTTGAAGCGCCGATATAGACTGAGAGCGAGCGAGCGAGACAGACTGAGACAGAGCGAGCGAGACAGAGCGAGCGAAGCAGACTAAACAAGAGCGAGCGAGACAGACTGAGACAGAGCGAGCGAAATAGACGAAACAAGAGCGAGCGAGACAGACAATATAAAATAATAGAATAATATGTAAATGCGAAGATGAGGGCGCTACAAATGAAACGGCGTATATTATATACGTATTTTTGAGATTAAAATTAAATCATAAATTGAAAAAGAATGAACACGAAGCAAATATCGAATTGTAAAATTCGCACGCGACCGACACCCCTATTATGATGGCGAGCGACAACTACCCCCTTTAGGTTTAAATGATAATTTAACTAACTGAATTCGAACATCTGACAAAATTCGCTAGTGACGTCACGACCAATAGGCAAATTAGAATAAAATTTGATTTCCGTCCGCATAGACGAATAGATAAGAGTAGGGGTAGATCTTTTCCGACAATTAATGATAGATACCTTAGTGGGGGGTGAGAGAGAGTAAATAACGACGAAAGTAGGAGAGTTAAGGAGGGCGCTGTATTATTCTAATTTACATACGGACCAATGATAAAAATTGGGAGGGCGCTACCGATATCCGAATTAGCATACCGACCAATAATAACATTTCTTCTCGGAAAGAGGAGAAGAGAAACGATCTTTGACCGCGAGAAGCCGATTCTCGTCCATTTTGCCATTGGATACCTGGAGAGAAGGAGCTCTGTTAGCTAATTTTTACCGTCGAACCTCTAGCGCTAGACGCCTCCTAAACTCTCTGTTGCCAATTTTGTTTGCCAGTATCGCAAGGAAGATTTGTAAGTAGGCAAAATGCCGCTCATTTTTAATTAATCGCGGAGTGCGGGTTAAGTTATTTAATTTATTTAGTTCGGTGCTGTAGGTCGTCGCGACGCGTGGATCCGTCGACGCCGGTGCCTACCGGATCGTGCTGACCTGTCCGCCATTCCGCGAATATAGATTGAGTGTTCGGTTACGAGAGAATCGCGACTTAGTATTCGCGCTGACCTTTCGTCGACGTTATTAAGTGTTCGTTTTGTGAAAGAAAGTCGCTACTTGGTATTCGCGCTGACCTTTCGTCACGTTTATTAAGTTCGTCTTACAAAAGAAAATTGCAATTTAGTATTCGCGCTGACCTTTCGTTAGTTACTTAGTACAAACGTAGGTTCCGTTGAAGTAAATTGTTTTGACTAATTAGTTGTGCTGACCTTTCCGCCATTTCGCAAACCGAATTTGAGCGTTAGGTCTTATGAAAGAAAATTGCGATTTGTTACTCGCGCTGACCTTTCCGCCATTTTAGGAACCATTTAAATTGTATCTTAGGGATTAGTGAGAATTCAGAATTCTACCGACCACATTTATTCCGACCTCGTATGTGAGAAACTTAATGCATCAATAAAACAATTAATTGTCTTTATATACATATATATATCTTACTTGATAACCTACCCCTGTTGCATTTTAGTGATTTTCAGCCGCGGTCGGTTACATACGGGTTTATTAATTCGCTATATTTTCGGATTATTCGTTAGGTAAAATACGCGCGATTTCGAACGTCCTCACGACCTGACTTGAGGAGTCATCACCTGAGCTGCCGGCATACACTAATCAAGGAGGGAATTAGCATCGAAAGTTGGACACCAAAGGCCTGAACCTCGGATACAACGCGTATCCCCCCATCTGCTTACTCTGCGCAGTCGCCGTTAGGCAGACCGGGATACGCGTAACCCTACTGGCCTTACCCCCGACGATCGCCGTAATCAGCCGACGGTCTGGCGCCCTAAATAATCGGGGGTAGAGCCAAACAGGCCTTGTGGCGGAAGAACTCGGAGCGCAGTCAAACCCCCCGAAATTCCCTGCCACAAGCTCCGTTCAATTAATAATCACTCAGATCACGATAGATTAATAATGGATTAATCAATCCAATATCCAATAAATCATAATCAAACGTGTTTCATTACTAATACACATTTTGCTGTGATATAGGTTTTTAAAAAAATTGAAAAATCTACCTTTGAGAAAAGTAATTTGTTAAATATGTTAATATTGATATAACAATAAGAAATAAAAAAGAAGGTAAAAACACGTAAAGTTTATTTAAACCTATATATTTTTATTTTCCTATATGAAAAAGTGATGCTGAGTGAAGTAATTTTATTTATGACCTGATTGACTGAATTTCGTCACGTGTGTCACAATTATGAGTAAATCGATCATAATAATAAATCGAACTACTTTACATCTATTAATACAAATAAGTATAATAATTTGTAGGCATTAAACTGTAAATGACTTCCACATTCTCTCAATGGTCTAACCTTAAAAAAATACGATAAAGTAATCTTAATGCACTTCAATAGCATTTATTTATTGGACATATAAATTAATTGAATATATCTTTATTGTAAAGTTTAGCTTCGGATAAATATGATCAATATTGAGAAGAATGGTAAATTGATATTTTATATGAAATTCTGCGAATTTATTTCGGTGCAGTCGGCACTGTTAATTTATTTTAAATAAATTTTGAAATTTAATTTATAAATGTAAACAAACTCTCCAAATGGTTTCGGATGAACAATGGAAAAAACAGTTAAATTAAAATAATATATCTGTTGATATGGAGATATCCTATGGAAAGCTTGATGCCATGAACCAATACGTTAAAAAAGAAACAAAATTAAATTGTTAGGTGCAGTTGATGGTTCTATCCTATCCTTATCCTTGCCTTATATTTATTTTTATTTTTTATTTTTATACTTTTTACATATTTCATTCCTATCTTATCTTTAAAAAAAGATGAGTCGCTGACATTCAGCGTTGTGATTTGTTGATGCAAAAGTAGAACGCGAAATTTTGAATTTTCCTATACTTTAAAATATTATTATTATTATATATCTAAGAGTGTAAGATTTCTATTTTAGTGATAAATTTAATTTATGAATAATTAACATGGATAATAAACTGCAAGAATGGAAATATGTTAGTAAATTGGTTTAAGAACATCATACATTATGTTTTGAAATTATTTGTACAAATTGTTAATTTTATAACCATCTCCGATACTACAATCAATATCGTTGTGTTAAAATTTGGTAGAAAGAAAAAGAGAATGAATAAAAATAAAATAGAAACTACATATTTATCTTTTGTATATTTTAAACTAAAACGTATGCGAACAAAGGAAATTAATTATCAAAATATTAAACCCGTTAAATTAGAAGAATGTTCACGGGTGTTTTCATAGTGGCAGCAAAAAGTACATGATGTTAAATGTATTACTCATACTAATATAAGATTGGAGCCATAATCACTACTATTGAATATGTAAGTTTAATGTTGTATAATAGTATAATAGCATTATTGATCTTAGGTCGAATTAATCTTTTAATAATTTTTCCGATGTATCTTGAAATGAGTAAAAGTTCATCGATTTTTGAGAAAAAAGGGGTGCATATTCTATTTTTATTCATCAATAGATATTGACGTATGTAGTTTATTTTAAACAGCATGACTTATTCGTGTCCATTGAAATCTTGAAGTTGACATGTAAATGATTCAAATAATGTAATAAATAATAGTAAAACATTAAAAAAAAAGCGTGCGAAGCGCGCTAAATAACACTAGTAGTCGTAAAACATTGTTGAACTCAAATCTGAAGTGTCATTGTTTCGTCTCTTTCTCTCTCTCTATCTAACTCACTCACTAACAAGTGATGACAGTTTCAACCAATCAGATCGCGAATAAAAAGGCGACAACATGGCTTCCATCACTTTTTTATAAGGGGATATACATTTTCTGCTGGTTAAATTACACCCAAATGTATGTTTTTTTTAGGATTTAATACATGACATATACTGTATTTGTCTCACGTAACTGCTTTCAGCCAATCAGATCATGAATAAATCGCCTGCACTGGTCAAGTCATGGATTTTTTAAGGAAGGTTAAACTAAATTAATCTCATCTGGTTGAGTAATTTATTCAAAAAATTTTTTTTTGAATTAAATTTGTACATGGAAAAATAACCTAAAAATTATCATCAATGAATAGAAAAAAAATAACAGTTACGTTGCTGAAAGTGAAAATTTAAAAATAAAATTTGCGATATGTACTAATCCAAACGGGTTCAACCCGTTATTGTTAATAAAAAACAATTATTAAAGTTATTTAGAAACAGAAGAAAGAGAAGTGAACTTGATACACTGCCCGTTATCTATAGCTTAGCTAATACCTGTAAAAATCTGTTACGGTATTAAGTTTGAAATAATATCTAAATCTGCGAATATCAACGTAATTGGCTTTTTATTTATCAATTAATGTCGAAAGACGTTAAGCATGTAAAAGAACCGAACTATTTTTTGTATACAGTGTATTTTACAATAGATTTTATTTGATGAAAGCATAAAATTGAATAATAATACAAACAAGAGATGAACGCTCGAATTGCGCTTGACGACACTAGTTATGTCTGACGTTAGCCCAATATGTATCTGCTTTTATAGAAAATCTTACAATTTTTATAGCTCTCAATTCATAATGTGTCTCTCTTTTTTTTATTGATTAATACTGCTTATTTTTTCTGCAACAATCCATTTATTCACCAGTTTACGATTTTCATAAAAGTAATTTACAATTAGTAAAAACCTTAAATATTTTGAAATAGTTATTGTTAGTGCTAATTCCTACGAAATTCTACTATAATTTTTACTTAATCTTATATATGCCTAATAATATATTAATTTGAAATAATTATCCTACACCACAAAAAGTACAACAATTATATGAAAATTATTATTTGTACCTTGTTATCTGTTACAGGTTCTCCTAATTTTGAGAGTGAAAAGATTTTCTTTTTTATTATCACATTTACATTTGAATAATACTTTTAAAGAATCTAAAAGAGACGATTCAGAATATAATAAAATATACTAAGTTACACCTTCCTTAAAAACTTTTTTGAAAACCTATAAAATGTTTTAAGACCCAACTAGAAATCAATCGGTTGATGAAAGTATAATCAAATTCAAAGGTAGACGCTCCATAAAGCAATATCTGTCAATGAAACCAATAGAGAGAGGCTACAAAATTTACGTAAGAGCTGACGATTATGGCTATGTAAGCAATTTTCAAATGTACATGGAGAAAATAAAGAATACATCAGAAAATTTTCTCGTGGAAAGAGTAATAAAAGATTTACGTCGAGATCCAGTGCAAAAGTACTATCATATTTTCTTTGACAATTTCTACGACTGTAGGCGTAATGATATCTTTGCTGGCTGATGAAATTTCAGCATGTGGAACTGATAAATCAAGTTAAGGAAGAGAAGACGAATTAATTGAATGTGTTTTTATTCAAGTACTAGTGGTACAATATTCGAAGAGAATTGGTAAGAAACTGATAACGCAAGAAAGTTTTGACAGAGCAATCTGAAGTTACTTTCGTAGAACAAGAAAACATTTATACAAACAAAAGAGAAAGCAAACAAACTATTAACACTGTTTGAATAAACTACCTCAATACTTCCGCCGTTTATTTCGAACTGGATGTAGCAGACGTAACACCGACACTATTGCATAAGATTTTGAATCGATCACGTGGTAAAGCTTTGGTGAACATATCAGCTTTTTGCTTATCAGTTGGAACATACTCAATATAAATCTCACCACTCTCATACTTCTCACGTATATAATGATATCGGACATCAATGTGCTTAGTTCTTTTATGGAATTCAGTGTTTTTAGTCAGTTTAATTGTACTTTGATTGTCTACACGCAAAATTGTTGGTTTGTCACACGTATATCCGATACTTTTCATCAATTTTCTCAGCCACACAATCTCTCTAGCAGCTGTCGAAGCTGCAACATATTCTGATTCAGTAGTGCTATGTGTAACAATCTTTTGTTGTTGTGATGACCATGTAACAGGACCATTCGCCATACAAAACACATAACCAGACGTTGACCTTCTAGTCTCTAAATCGCTCGCATAATCAGCATCAGAGTAACCAATCAAATCGTAATCACTCTCGTCGCTTCGATACATTATTCCAACATCAAGTGTTCCTGATAAATAAGCAAATACACGTTTGACTGCATTCCAATGACTCGAATCATGATTATTTAAGAATTTACTCAAAGTATTGACTATATATGCAATATCAGGTCGCGTAAGAATGGCTAAATAGATCAATGATCCTACAGCTTCTCGATATTGTTTTGACATCAGCATACTCAGCTCTCTTAGCACACTCGGCACTCTCAGAATCAAAGGGTTTCAGAATTACATTCGGATCTGCTGGCACACATACTGATTTTACATCATTCATGTTGAAACGATCTAAAATTCGCTTTGTGTAAGAATTTTGGTGAATAAACATTGTCTTTTCAGTCCGATTTCGACGTATTTGTAAACCGACAAACATACTCGCATCACCAACCGTAATTTCAAACTCTACACTTATATGATTAATAATTTCATTCAGCTCATGCATCGATTTACATGCAATCAATCCATCATCAACAAAAAGGGCAAGATATACGGTATGGCCATTGTACGTACCGACGAAAATACAATTATCCGCGTCAGTTTCTTGAAAATCGAACTTGTACAAAAATTCTTTGAACTTGCGATTCCAGCAACGCGAAGCTTGTTTTAATCCATATAGTGATTTTCGCAACCAACACACAACATCATTTGGATCATTCATGCTTGCATCCATCACACCTTGGGGTACTTCCATAAAAATCTCTTCTTCAAGATCGCCGTAGAGAAAAGCAGTGCGTACGTCGAATGATACCATCTCTAGATCTTCCTGCGTGATATGAGCCAATAATACACGAAGAGAGTCATACCTGACTACCGGCGAAAACGTTTCGACGTAGTCGATGCCCTCTCTTTGCTGAAAACCGCGAGCACAGAGTCAGGCTTTGTAACGGTCTATCTTTCCGTCCTTGCTCTTGACGACTTTGAAAACCCACTTCGAAGTTATCGTTTTCATACCGGCTTGCCTCGGAACAAATTGCCAGGTTCCATTGGTCACGTGCGATTTTAACTCGTCGTCAACGGCTGTTTGCCATTTGGCAGCCTCTGTACCACTTACTGCTTCCTGAAAATTATTCGGAACATTAAATTCCAAAACATTTACCTCATATCTCTGAGGTGGTTTGATATTCTCTCGATTTCTCAGCTGTCGTATTTTGGGAGCGTTATTAACGTGAGGAGCAGGAGGAGGAGCAACTTGTACATTTCTATTACAATTTGGTTCTTGTTCGATTCGGTTATCTTCGTGTTGTACATTGATCTGTTGTTGCATTGCTTCTGCTCTTATCTCTTCAGAATCAAAAGGAATTATTACTTCTGCGTTGTCGGTGATTGCTGGGTTACGAAGCATGTATTTTTCATTAAAGACGACGTGTCTAGAAACAGAAACTTTGTTTGTATCAGGAAAATATACTCTATAGTTCTATGATTCCCCATCATGTCCCACGAGAATTCCTTTTTTAGACCTAGCATCAAATTTCGTAGTAAGTTGCTTCGGTACATACATAAAAGCTTCACAACCAAACACTCTTACATGTTCCAAATTGGGTTTCCTCCCGGTCCAGATCTCGTACGAGGTTCTGTCATCATTCTTCTTATATATCGCTCGATTCAGCAGGTAGGTTGATGTGTTGACTGCTTCCGCCCAAAGACGTTTCGGTAAATTTTTAGCCTGTAACATGGTTCTAGAACTTTCAACAATCGTTCGGTTGTCACGCTCAGCTTTTCTATTTTGTTCTGGCGTATATGGAGCAGTAGTCTCGTGTTTGATCCCAAGTGATTTTAGATAACTCACCATATTCTTATTGACATACTCTGTTCCATTGTCGCTCCTCAAAGTCTTGATTTTTCGGCCGAATTTATTTTCCACTAAGCGCTCAAACTCTTTAAAGCGATCGAAAACTTCCGACTTATGTTTCATCATGTAAACATGCCGGAAACCAGATGCATCGTCCTTGAAGGTTACAAAGAATCTCGCGCCTCCTAAAGACACCTCTGACATTGGTCCGCATACATCACTGTGAATGAGATCACCTGGTTGCACTGGCCTTTCAGCTGCGTCCTTGAAAGGGAGCTTGTGCGATTTGCCCAACTGACACGCTTCACAGAAAACATTTTCACAGTTGGTTATGTTGACACCCTCGACAAGTCCTTTCTCAGATAACTCTTTCAAGCTTCTCGGATTTAAATGTCCAAGCCTTTCATGCCACAGCTGCAAGCTCGATGCAGCGAGGTTAGCTTGACCAACACAATCAGGTTGATTGACGCGTAACAACATTCTATATATGTTGTTAGCCTGCTTGACACCCATGCTCACTGCATTCTCTCCTTGAGAAATGTAGACTTTTTCTTTGTCAAATCGTACACTATAACCTTTCTGTGTGCAAGCACCAACTGAAATCAAATTCTTTCGCAAGGCCGGCACAAACCAAACGTTTACAATGTATGATTCTTGCCATTTTCCGTCGACAAACTTTTGAATCGGAACAGTTCCCACTCCTTCAATCTTGCAAGCACAATCGTCACCTAGCGACACCGTTTTGTTACCTGTGCTCGAACGATAGTTAGTCAGCCAATCTCGACGATAGGTTATATGCGCAGATGCCCCGCTATCCAAAAGCCATGCGTCGTCATTGCTAGAATGTATCAGAATGTTTACTTGCTCTACCAGAGTTTGCGTATTGACCATTAACGCACAATTGCGCGATAAATCACTCTCATCGCTCTCCTGATGGTCTCGTCTCCCATTCGGACATTTACGGGCAATATGTCCTTTCTCATGACATTTGTAACATGTAAAATTTCTGAAATCTCTTTTCTCACCTCTGCTTCTATCGTCATTCTTTCCACCTGCGGTGTAGCTGCCAATATTCATTCGCTTCGTCATCGCAGCTAAGGCTGTAACTTCTCCACCATTTGTATCGAGACGATTTTCCTCTTGAATCAGCCTCTCCTTCAAGTAGATTAGTGTTTGGCGAGTCGGTTCAACGCTATCCCAGGCAGTATGAAAGAAACTAAACTTTTCTGACAAACCGGTCAGAATTTTCGCCATAATCGTCGTGTCCGAGACATTCTCTCCAACATCGAGAAGTTGCCTGGCCAAATTCTGCACCTTCGTTATGTGTTGCACTACAGTATCTGTGGAACACATCTGATAGGCATGAAAACGTTGTACGAGCAGTAATTTGTTTGATGCCGATCTTTGTTCAAACATAAGTATCAAAGCGTCCCACATTTCTTTCGCAGTAGAATACACAAGTAAACTCTCTAACTGAGCGTATTCCAAAGTGCTTGATATGAGAAACATCGCCTTGGCATTATCTTTTATCCATGTCTTACCCGCCTCTGATGTCACATCATTTGGCTTGACCCTTTTACCGAACACAACATCGTCGATATCGTAAGTCACAAACAAAACAGTCATCTGGAACTTCCAGCCGAGAAAATTTTGCCCATCGAATTTCGTTACGTGCCTCGTAGAAATTTCAGTTGCCATTTTCTCGTTCTCTTCACTAAACTTCTTTCCGCGTGAATTTTTTTTTTTTTTTTAAATACGTAGCTGGGCCCATAACCTGATAAATGAAGTTAAGGAAGAGAAGACGAATTAATTGAATGTGTTTTTATTCAAGTACTAGTGGTACAATATTCGAAGAGAATTGGTAAGAAACTGATAACGCAAGAAAGTTTTGACAGAGCAATCTGAAGTTACTTTCGTAGAACAAGAAAACATTTATACAAACAAAAGAGAAAGCAAACAAACTATTAACACTGTTTGAATAAACTACCTCAATAGGAACAATAAGGAAAGGCAGGAAAAATTTACCAAAAATCCAACAACCTGATAAAAACATGTCTCCTGGAGATAGTGAATTTCGTACTTTTTATGTAGGAGTTCGATGACTAATGGATTGATAAGAAGCCAGTGAATTTTTTGTCAAATTATCATGATCCATCAGGTGTGTTAGATGGACACCAAAGTCAGAAATATACAATTCCATAAATATCCAAAAATTACGACAACCACATGTAATGCGATGAGAAAGCTGATATGCTCAAATCATACTACGAATCAGTCGCAAGAGTAAGAAGTGGTGGCAGCGAATCTTTTGGCACTTCGTTGACGTAACATTAGTAAATAGTTTTGTCGTATGTTTTTTCAAAATGATACAATGTTGCTGAATGACTTTCGTTTATAAGTAGTTGACCACTTAGTAGGTTTGGCAAATCGCCCGAAAAAGGAAGACCTGCTAACGTATCTCCATTTGGTAAGGCTCTAGTGGGTAAGACTCTTTTTATGTTTAAATTATGAAGATGTTAGTAGCAACTGTTGCTTAATTAATTTAGAGAAAATATAGATTAATTTAGTGAAAGAAAATTATTTGTAAATAATAAATTGAAATAAATAATTGCTTGGTACTGTACCTTGGAAACTGATGAAGGTGTCTAAAGCTCAGGTCTGGAGTTGTTAACATTAAATAACACTTTATGATAGATTTAATATGATTTATTGAAAATTAACAAGATATTCCTGTTTTATAATGAAAGTAAGAATTAAATATGTAAGTAAAAAGTAACAATGAAAGTATAAGTTCGTGTTTCAGAAATATTACCATTTTGAAAGTAACGCAGGCTTGCTACGTTGTGTTTCTTTTAAGATATAAATAGATACAAGTCTTTAATTTTTACAAACACATGCATAAATTTGGTCTCTTTAGGAATTTGAATTTCAGAATTGTACATGTAATGCTTAAATTTGAAAACTCTACAAAAATATGTTATAAGACATAACTTGATTGTTTTACTCTTTTCTGTTCCCTTTTTATGATTTGTTGCTCCTTGCATATTTGCTAAGGTTAATGAGGAAACTGATCCACACTTAGTATTTGTCAAATTGAATAAGTTATTTATTAGATATAATTCAATAAGTAATAATAGCAATAGTAAAATGAAACTTATAATAATTTCAATCAACTGTTTGGCTATCGCGCTTCGCAAATCAACTGCCAAAAAATCAAGATGTGATCAAGCATACTAATTTTTCACTGCATTCGATTCAATACAAAATCATGAACTCATTAACAAAATTGAAAAATGATTACGTTACAGAATGTAATAATATAATTAAAAATATTTCTATTTTGAAATTGCTTTTAAATAGAATAATGCAAAATGAGTAATTAATTTTCAATAGTTCGATGTATCCAATTAAGATAATAAGAAACTCGAGTGTACACTCCAGGAACTCCGGCTTGACCACAACCGATTCCCCAGGAAATAATACCAGCAAGTTTCCATTTACCATCACGTTCACAGACCATTGGGCCGCCTCCATCACCTTTGCAGGCATCTTTGCCTTCTTCACCACCAGCACAGATAAATCCTGGATGAAGCTTAAAGTTTAGTCCTAATCTAGTTTTTTTTAGTTGATATTCACATATATTATTACT
The DNA here is from genome assembly GCF_024137745.1 of Phymastichus coffea. NCBI lineage: Eukaryota > Metazoa > Arthropoda > Insecta > Hymenoptera > Eulophidae > Phymastichus > Phymastichus coffea. Next base: position 480,340 of record NW_026706838.1, read on the forward strand.
AATGACTGAAACATCAACTTCTTTCAAGATATTTTGGTATTTGCCAAAATCACCGAAGGCGTCTTTCCCCCATCCTGTTGTCCAACACCTAAATTAAACATGATTCTTTAGTTGATTTTATACCTAAATGATTTTAATTGTGTGTGTATGTGTGTGTATTTATATGTGTGCGTAGATTATAAGATTTTATTTTATATAAAATGTACCTTGTATTAACGAAATTCTCAAATATATCCGGAAGGCAAGCTGGATTAATATGAGGATTTTTTTCAAAATCGACATCGAACTCAAGCTTCAGAATAGCTATATCATTATAAAGTGTGCCAGCATAAAATTCAGGATGAACGATGACACTAACAACGTCTCGTTCTATATAAGGAAAAAATTCAACATCATGGTTAACATCCCACTCGCCTAAGCGAGCGCGTAGATCATGCCCTGAGTGCATTTTGATGCAGTGAGCAGCAGTGATTATATGGCGTGAAGAAATTAAAGATCCTCCACACACATATATACTTTCTCTTTCTCCTGGCTCTTTTTTTAGAATGGCGACTTGCCAAGGATACTCTCCTGCAATGAATTAATAAATAATTAATGGTAAAAAATAAAAGAGTATTCCAATCGACTATGCTCAGCGTATTTTAGCCTAAGTTCCATTACACAGGTAAATCTTAGGGCAGGGTGGTCGGTGTTACGTTTCTTAGAAAAACCGTGGTTATCTAAGAAGCAAATCTAATCGATAATAACACGGAGCTCTAACACTCTTGTACAGTAGTGGAGCAATACGAGGTCTGTCAAGAAAGTATCCGACCTACGTTCATATTTTCACGCAGAGAGACTCACGTGACCTCCTGGGGGGTATGAACGTCCCAACGTCCCAACGACTCTTATCCTTCTCGTCAGTAGCCCGAGGTATTGATGAAACGCCTTAGTTCCTACGCAATGTGTATTTGTTTATAATGACTTTTTTACTTTCGTCGCAATTTGTTTATTGCTAAAAATGGCAGAATAAATCGAACAGCGAATTTGCATAAAATTTTTCTTTAATCTTGGTAAAAGTTTAGTTATAATCCTGAAACAAAACAACAATATTCGCAGTGGAAGCTTTCATCCAAGCCACGGTCGAAAAAAGGCCGTCAAAGTCGAAGCAACATCAAGTCAATGTTGATCGTTTTTTTCGATTATAAAGGCTTTTGCACCACGAATATGCTCTTACAGGCCAGACAATCAACAAAGATTATTACGATGAAGCTTTGAAAAGATTGCGTGATGCAATCAGGAGCAAACGACAGTAATTTTGGGAAACCGGTGACTGGCTCCTTCATCACGACAATGCTCCAGCGCACGCATCAAATCTTGTACAGTAGTATTTATTGAAATACAGTGTTGTGCAACTTCATCAGCAATCATACACTCCCGATATGCGACTTTTGGCTGTTTCCTCGATTAAAAATGCTGCTTAAGGGACATTGATTCGTCGATAAAGAGAATATCGAAATTAATGCGAGAAATACACTAAAAGCGACTTCGAAGTCTGAGTTTCAAGAGTGCTTTGATAACTGGAAACATCGATATGATTCAATCAAATGTAAACTACTTTGAAATGTCACCCACGGGATGATGAAGATTAAATCAAACGTTGAGAAATCGAGGTAGGTCGGATACTTTTGGGAGAGACCTCGTATTAGTCCAGTCGAATTATAATTTGAGATGGATGTAAAACCGAGAGCTTTCGTTATTAATGAAATCAGTCCAGAAGCTCATGTAGACTGACGGAAAATTAGTTGCCTCGCCAATTTTGCGCCGCTATTTGCAAAATGCATGTTATAGCTAAAAAGATAAAAAAAATGCCATTTTTTCGTCACTTTATGAAATTTTGTTCGTTAAATATCAAGTTAATGACAAATATGCATGGAAACAAAGTTGTAGAGCGCGAAATTTACTATCGAATTCCATGGTTCAAAGTTGCAAAATTCATTCTACCGTTGCCGCAATAGTTGAATTAAAAAAAAAGTAGCCGAAAAAATGCTGTTTTTGTATGCACGATTGTTATTAACAATGTCAACATACCTTATTTCGTATAAACTCTTTGAAAAGCTCTATTCTCTATGAACCGATTGCAACAAACCCGGATTTGATACCTTTTATAGTTGCTGAGTTATCGCATTTGTTTATTAGGATTAAATAAGGTATGTTGACATTGTTAATAACAATCGTGCATACAAAAAGAGCATTTTTTCGGCTACTTTTTTTTTTAATTCAACTATTGCGGCACCGGTAGAATGAATTTTGCAACTTTGAACCATGGAATTCGATAGCAAATTTCGCGCTCTACAACTTTGTTTCCATGCATATTTGTCATTAACTTGATATTTAACGAACAAAATTGCATAAAGTGACGAAAAAATGGCATTTTTTTGATCTTTTTAGCTATAAACATGCATTTTGCAAATAGCGGCGCAAAATTGGCGAGGCAACTAATTTTCCGTCAGTCTACATGAGCTTCTGGACTGATTTCATTAATAACGAAAGCTCTCGGTTTTACATCCATGTTTCAATACTTTTTGGTCTAATTCGACTGGACTATATATGGTTTTCTCGTTTGAAGTGCAGAAAGTGGAAGTCGAACTAGGATCTGTGGCATAAGTATTGAACACTAACAATTAAACCAGGCACGTGCTCATCAATAATATAATAAATAGCGAATTTTTATTTTGGACATATATCAGTTTTTTTAGATTAAATGTTAGAATAAAGTAACTAACTTATTAGAAAAAAATGCTTAAGAATTACAGTGTGAGTTATGTGTATATGTGGTGGTTCAATTATGTAGAATTCGATATGAGTTGTCTAATAACTCTTTTAGGTCGAATATTGATCATGAATAAAAATTTAAGAAAAATATACTGTTTTTATTTTCAAAAAGTGTACATTCATTACTGCTATAGTGGTATAGTGATAATTTATTTTATATCGAATTCTGAGTCTTTACGTCTTTCTGGTACATAGTTTTGATAGTAAATTTCAGTAATGCAAGGCAATCCAAGAATAACCACACACTTAATTAACTTTCTAGATATTTCGGAAAAATATTTTTCTAGTCTAATAAATAAAATGATAAATTATATAGTGTCATTCAATATATTTTTTTAGAACGATAACTCTGTCTTCATTCGGATATGTATTCGTTATAAAGTGTACTAATTTTTGAGTTATGACTCTTAAAAAATATATCAAACGGCACTATGTAATGTATAATTTTATTGAAAATATTAGTCTAAAAGAGGTAAAAAACATTTTAATGTGTCGTCTTAATTACGTGTCTTTTTTATTGAATTGCCTTTTCAACAGTGAAATTCACTATCAAATTTATTTTATCTCTGTCCTAGCCATAGCTTTATCTTAGTTCACATAGTACTTGATTCGTGTAGGCAAATACAGAAAGAAAAAACTTATTGAAGTTTTATGAATAGATTTATTAATATCTTCAGAAAACAAATTCAGAAAATTCTTTTCATTAAAAAGTATGTTAACCTCTTTAGAAATTTTCTGAGAAGGATAAAAAGTCTATTAATGAAAAGGGTTTTTTTTTCATATTTACCTAAATCATTCAAATATAACGTCAACTAAGATATAAATAATTTAAAAAGATTGAAAATATAAATTAAGACCTATTAAACAAAATTTGTGAATGCACTCTATAATTGCAGAATTATAGAGCAGTTTGGAAATTTCTTTTTGGCTTTTAATGTGATCAGGTGACTTTCAAAAAAATCACAGCGGAAGAAAGTTGTTACAAATCCATTTTCAATCGCATTTTTAGGTACAGAAAAAAATTCTTTACACAAATAAATTTTCAATTCCATTCACATGAAAATGTTTATATGGCTTTTTTTTCTATTACTCCAAGATTATTTACAATCTGTCTGACGTATAGAGACAATAAGCAAATTATGTTGCTATTAGACATATTTATACAATAAACAGCAGTATATTCCAGTAGTATACTTTCTTTATTTTACAGTATGACTGAAATAATTAAGTTTGTTAATTTGCGCATTAATTAATTTATGTTTTTTTAGTCTGGTGTTGGTAATGGATATCTTGAGAAGTTTGTTGACCGTTTTATTTGGGTGGTTTTGAAAATTGGAATTATATTTTGCGTAGAATTTTTTAATTTCTCTTTGACTGTAGGTATCTCTAAATCATTTCGAATATTCGGTACAATTGAAATCTTTCCATATTGTTACCAGGTTTTTCGTTCGATATTTGTATGAAGAAATCGAATTGAACAAAACTCCAAATTTGTCTTGACGTAAAATTTTATGATCTTTACAAATTTGATTTTAGTTATTGTAAAAAATTTCATTTTGATAAGTTATATTTGCTTTGTTTAGTTAAAATTTACGATTTTTGAACAACTATTTTATAATGAAACAAGATTTCTGAATTGATATCGGTTTCGGGCATAGTGCAAACATGGATTTTTTGCGTCCATGGATCCTACTTCAAACTTATCATGTTTTTAAGTTAAATTCAATATGATGATTTAAAAAAATGGCGTCTATAATGCTAAATTTTCAACCTAAATATTGAAATTACCATATGAAAGTCTATTCACCCTAGATGTGTGTAAAAATGTATTTCTAAAGTTTCTTGAGCTTGCTGAGAATGAACATATATCTAGATTTAAAAAAGCCTATATGGCGGATCCAAGATGGCGGATGAAATTTTCGGAAATCAACCGATTTCAATCATATTTAGTATAAAAGGGTTTTTGGGGTTGCTGATAATGAATCTGAAATCAGATTTTCAAAATTTTCAAATTCTAGATTGCAGAATCACATCACTCATCTTATTTTGCATTTACGTATAATACTTTAGTAGTACTAATAAATCTCTATAACTGTTTGTTTTCTCAATATTATATTTAAACTTTTTAATTTTTTTATTTTATACTGACCCATAAAAAAATTTACAGAATAATTATTTTAGACGCTTGAATTCGATGAAAAAAATTTCAATACTAAAATAATTTGCATTCAGCTAAACGCAGGTTTTTTATGTTTAATTCATGAGTATTGATTGCACGGAATAAATTTTGTTTCTGATTTAGATAAACTACTAAATAATTATTTTTTAGTAAATATTTTTTGAATTCTTTCATGAAAAATATTTTAATTCCGATATGATCTGTAATGTCAATTTCAAAACCAAATTGTAGAAAACGCGTGTATCGTAGAAAAAATATTGAAAATGGTGATGACATTAATATCTCTGATAATGAGTCTGAATGTGGTTCAGAAGACGGTAACGAAGAGAAAAATAGTAATTTCATTTTACCTACAGTATAGTACGAAGAAGTTTTTCAAAACTACATAGATAATCAAAAATTACTTGAACCAAACCATATTTATAAATGCGATGATAATGAAAAAAAAATTGATGCGGAAAGTAACAAATGAAATTTTACTATCCGAATCATTCAAGAAAAAAATTTAAGATGCCTCTTTTAAACAAGTTTTTGAGTACTTTTTGTCTAATGAAATAAAAAATTACATAATCGAAAGTACATATTTAAATAGTTACGAAATTACTCTTGCTGATTTGAATATGTTTATACGAATCATTGTAGTAGCATAGCAATGTATGTTCCAGCACACCTACGGGGGGTCTACGGTGTGCTGAAACATACGTATGTTCCAGCACACCTGCGGGGGGTCCGTAACCCTTTGGTCCCCCTGGCTTAACCCTTTCATGTTAATAATAATTGTTATTGTTAACAATTATTATTAACAGTATTTGTGGGGGTCTCTGGTTTAACCCTTCCATGTTAATTATTATTAATGTTAATAATTGTTTATAATTTTTTGAGGAAGGATTCTAAGGCTCCTAGTCCCTAGGGACCCTATCCTAGTGCTTTCTGTCTAATTTAATTTAAATGTATTTTTAAAAAAGTTTTAAATATATTATTGACAATTTACTTGCTACATTGAAAATGAAATGAATAGAAAATAGCGACGATTGAAAAAAATGAAGAGACAGACCGGAGAATCGAAACGGAGTCCTCTGGGTTGGCAGGCTAGCGCTCTACCACTAGAGCCAATGCCACATGTACCTTAGAGGATGTATATTGTGTATATTAGCTACACGCGCATACATTTGGTATAGGACCCGAGCGTGCGGAGGAGGGGGAAGCGCATGCTGTCTATAGTTCTAACTTGAGGATGCGTGCTTTCTCTCTCCCTCTCTCTCCCTTTCTCTAGCTCTAACTCAGCGTGGACCATAGCGTGCGGAGGAGGAGGGGAGCGCATACTGTCTATAGTTCTGGCCTGATGGGGATGCGCTACTATAGTAGTAGTAAACGTGTGCTCTCTCTCTCTCTAGCTCTGACTCAGCGTGGACCACAGAGCGAGGAGGAGGGGAGCGCATGAGCAGCTATGCTTACTACCTACCCTCTTATCTTAAGTTAACTATTTAAGTATACTATATCTTTCATAAATGTAGATCACAGCTGGTTTGAGGGTGATCAAGCCACTACTTTCAGAAAGAGAGAGCATCTATGCTTACTACCTACCCTCTTATATTATGTTGCCTATGACTATCACAAATGTAGATCATAGACGGTTTAAGGATGATCAAACAAACTCATTAGCGCGGACGCGTGACCATTTGCGTTTAATGTGTTTATTGCGGATGACCATAAAGTCACCGGCACGTCGCTCAAGATTTATGAAGTTTTTAGAAAGTAGCAAACTTTTTAGCCCACATGGGGAAGGAAAGGGCACGTCAAACGTCCTATCTCACTCAAAGAATGTCTACGTTTGTCTATAGGGCAATTCTTGGCTATTTCAAACAGTTTAAAACTTCAAATCACCAATTTTGTTCAAAGTTGGTAGACTTGTTATCTATACAGAGGTCAACATCTGTGCAGAGTATGACGGCGGTTGACCAAAGCTACCCGCCTACACATGTAACCCGCCGTGAGACGAGACTCGCTGGTCCCCTCAGACCGAGCTGTTTCAAGCGATCTGTAACTCGATCGCAAGGAACCTCCGGGTCATCGGGGGCAGTTGACCGTCTAAACCTGCTATGCTTTACCGGAAGGTTAACCGACCGGGAAAGAATAGTAATATCCACCTTCGCCCATCCTCCAGCGAGGAACCACGTTAGCATTACTTCCCGCTGGAAAACTCGTGTCGTATACTCTCGCTTTCGTCAGATTCGTTATCTCGTTTTTTTTTTACTATCGTCATTTCTCTCTACATTCATTCATACCCGCTCTCGTATTCTCCCATACATTCGCCATTTACTCGGCTTCCAGGCATCCATCCACCTTTTTCAACATTTTTTCAACATTTCATCTTTTTCGAGTACTATATTAACTCTTTTGGGCAGGAACACATCAAATTCGTTATCTATTGTAATAACAGTGCTAAATCCATATTTCGTTGTTAATGATCTAACTTTAGTAACTTGATATAATGTATTCGATGTAAGTTGGGACATCGCCTTCCGAGGAAGGAAAGTCGTCTTGGAAATTTTATTTATTGCTGAGAAATCCATTCTGTAAAAAAAAAGACTGTTACTTGAGTGAGAGCTGAGCAACTGTTTTGAACAAGAGTGAGCTCTCAGTTTTATAAGTGGCAACCTCACTCTTAAAGCTCAAGCCGCCGTCGCCGCTTCCCTCTCTTTCACTCTCCCCTCTCTCATGATTCTTTATCTAAAACCATTCTCCCACTCTGTAGACTCAAGTATCCATTGTTTCTCCCTCTCCATTACTAGTCATCAGCGCCATCTAGTAAGTAGTTTCGAGAGTTTTATAATGCCCCCATGGAAGTGTGTCCGGATTATTATCAAAAATACAACGTTTATCATCATGAGGGCTTAGTGCTGTCTTTTCCTCTCTCTCTCTGTTATTACTTGATGTAATTTAGATAGAATATTACATTGGATACGTTTAATAATTTCCATTTCGTTTAAACACTTTCGATAATCTGAGTGACTTATTGTATTTTTTACTGTACGAGGTGTGTTCAAAAAGTAAGGTGACTTTGTATTTTTAAGAAAAAATATTTATCTATTTATCAATATTTATGTTGTTCCCTTCAAAGTAATCCCCCACAGATACAATACACTTATGCCAACGGTTTTTCCAATCCTCAAAGCACTTCTCATAAGCACTTTTCGGTATAGCCTTGAGCTCTTCCAGCGATGCAGTCTTTATCTCTTCAATCGTTGCAAATCTCCGTCCTTTCATAGGTCTCTTTAGTTTTGGGAACAAGAAAAAGTCACATGGGGCCAAATCCGGTGAATATGGTGGCTGAGGCATGATTGTGGTGTTGTTTTTGGCCAAAAAATCTCTCACAAGCAAAGATGAGTGAGCAGAAGCATTATCGTGATGCAAAAGCCATGAATTGTTTTTCCACAATTTCGGGCGTTTTCTTCGTATTGCTTCTCGCAAACGGCGCATAACTTCAAGATAATACTGTTTATTGACCGTACGTCTATATGGTAAGAACTCCTGATACACCACGCCATGGTAATTGAAGAAAACAGTGAGCAAAACTTTGACATTTGATCGAACTTGGCGTGCTTTTTTCGGTCTTGGCTCATCTGGGCTCTACCATTGGGACGATTGGACTTTGGTTTCGATATCATAACCATATACCCATGATTCGTCACCAGTTATGACCCTTTTGAGTAAATCTGGGTCGTCGTTGACGTCATTCAACAGTTCTTGAGCGATGCTCATGCGACGGTTCTTTTGGTCAAAATTTAGCAATTTCGGAACAAACTTCGCTGACACACGTCTCATGCCCAAAACGTTAGAAAAAATTTCATGGCACGAGCCAAGCGATATACCAACATCCTCAGCAACTTCTCTGATAGTGATTCGACGATTTTCCAGAATAATTTTCTTCACTGCTTGAACGTTTTCATCAGTTGTTGACGTGCTTGGGCGTCCAAAGCGAGGCTCGTCATTGGCATCTTCCCGGCCATCTTGGAAGAGTTTGTACCACTTGTAAACATTTTTTTTATTCAGAACAGTTTCACCGTATGCCACCGTCAACATTTCAAGAGTTTCGGAGCACTTTATTTTATTTTTTACACAAAATTTGATGCAAATCCTTTGATCCATATTTATCGATAGCAAGAAATCGCCGAGCACACAAAACACTTATAACCTTTACGCCTCTCACAACCAAACAAAAAATGCTATACACTTGAAACTTGGTACAGATGTTCGGGAAGAGTGTACCAACATAACAAAACAAAAAAATCGATAATCGAAAGTACGTTGCCCGTGAAATTTGAAAAGTCACCTTACTTTTTGAACACACCTCGTATATTGAATGTTTGCTTTTGAAAATCTATTGCATCATTGACTAATACCTCCGCGAATACCTTTTTGAATGAATAATACCATATCTATAGCTGTTAATAGTTCAAGCTTCATATTTGTATATTTTAACATCGCGTCCCATGTTAATTCAGGGGTAGTGTAATAATGAGCATGTGATGTTCGTATCACTTATAAATAAAAATAATTCGAACTCTCATAATCTAGCTAATGAGTAAGAATTTGTTTCCGATGATTTTACTCTAATTGTCAAGAAAATAGATAAATGATACAAATATAACAAATAAGTAAATCAAATATATATAAGTAATTGCAAAATATCGAGGAAAGTCAGACAATGCCCTAGTTTCTTATGGTGCGAATTGTCCCATAAGCAGAGCTAAAGTCTTTCTTTGATAGGATATAATTCGGCCCAAGTTTCTTATAGCGCGAAATGTTCTATAAGTCGAGCTCAAATTATAAGGAAAGGTTAGTCTTGCTTAGTAAATCCCAATGAGAGAAAGAACTTAGGTGTTATTCCAAGTTTATTCAGACTCATGCGCTCACTTTGCAAGGCTAGAAGTGAATGAATCTAGCCTGTGCAAAGGTGGGCCTATTTATACACAGATTTTCCCGCTTATTATTGCAGGAGAGATTTCATCGAAAATTCGAGAGACATTCGCGAATTTTGAGAAATGATTTTTCTTAATTTACAAGTAAATAGCCATTAATATTAAGTTTTTGACACATGTAAATTTTACAGAATTAGTTATTTGTTGATTTTATACAATTATCGCCAATAGTGTCGTCAAAAGTTATTAACTAATAAAGTTAGTTAACGTGATATTACATTATTTACAATAGAAAATTGTTAAAATTTCATATAACCTTAAAGTTGATTAATTTTGGAAGTATTTTCCAAAATTAATTATTTAAATTAATTAATAACATTTGAATTATGACTAATTTTTCATATTTGTAACGGTTTTCTTCTAATCTTAACATGCGATTATTTGATTAATTATCTAAGATTTCTAAATCCTAACATTGTCATTATCAAGTATTAACTTAATATTTTCGTTCTATATATAGCTTATTGTTTAAATAAATTATTAATTGTTTATTTATTAATAACAGTTGTTATTTAGCTGTTATTAATGAAACCAATTCTTACTCATGTTCTATGCTTATTCATTTTACATATAAATTATTTATATTTTTCTAATATTTCACATGTTAATAAATAAATTAACTTTACATATCGATATTCATTATAAATTTATAATTGAATGAGATATTGTGAATCTGTATGTTAAAATCTATATAATTGATACTTTGTTATATTCAAATTATCTATAATTAACATATTTTTCTCAATATTATGGTTCATTATATCTATGTCTATTATTTGTGACGTCACGCTATTTGTTTTGACTCGACTTTTATTTGTATACAGTCGCGTAAACAGTGAGGTAGCGCCGCTTAATGTATTGTTTTGACTAACAGATAAATACGTTAGACTAGTTGCAGTCATTTAATAAACAGCTCATAGATAGGACCGTTACAAGCAGGATCGAGATCATATGCATTCTTACAGGTTGATCGAATATTTTCAAAAATATCAGCTAGTAAAAGTACATCAGTTTTCAGATAGAGATCAGAATACATTCCTAAATCTATTTTCTTCCAAATACTACCAAAAATATTCGATACGTTTTGAACATGCTTATATTCTTCAGTAGGAATATTACTATCTGTCAATCAACTATGAAATTTTTCAATAAATGGTAACTCTGTCTTAGTTAGTCTATTTAAATTTTGAATGTATTCATAAGGGAAAACTCCTTTTCTTTTGAGTAAATTGATCTGTTCTAAAGTGTAATTATCTTTTTGAAATTCTCTTTGTACAATATTTAGCTGAGGTAAATAATATGCTAATTTATCTAGAGATGCAGGCATAAATCGAAAGGAATCAATGAAACGAAAGCTAATTCAACTGTTTGCAACTTCTTTTGTGAAGGATATGTATCGCTCCTTGTTTTCAGCGAGAACAGAGATCTTTCCTGCAAATTCTGAGTTAGTAGCAATTTCTGTTATAATAAAATGTGAGTCATAGCCTATAAAGTTATGAAATACGACTGGTATGAAAGCAGCATTTTTATAATTCAAATTGCAATGATTGTGAGCTGCACCTCTAAATTTTCCTGTTAAATGACAATGATCTCGAACTCCTTTTTGGTTATCTTGGAAATATCGGTTGCAAATATGACATCTTCTTGCCGTTTTGAATGCCTGTTGTAACGGGGCGATAAACCTGCAAAATGAGAAATTTATATAAGAGCAAACTCCCACGATGCAGAGCAAACCGCCGCTCCGTTAACACGTATGTTAATACGTGTATTCGCCTTAACGTCAGCTGATTTAACTTGGTTGTCTTCGATCAAGCGGAGTTGAACTCACCTTAAGTCACGTGCCCTGTGACACACGATGAGTTTTAAGTGTAATCGACTTTGCTCCTAATCCACTTAATCCCCTAGCTATGATCGGATTAAAACTTAAGCCTATTTCAATTGTTTAATCTATTAGGAAAAATTATATGACGAAATCGGCGAATAATTTTAATAGATTTTATTAATAAAAATCTCTACAGTCTTTATCGGGCCGAAAGACTGACGCACGCGAACAGGATTTACAATTAAATACTTTCGGTGAGAAAGAGAGAGAGAGAGAAGATACGAAAATTGGCGCGATCTAACGCTCGGCGCGAATACAAAATTATCAACGCTAACGCGGCTGAACAAAATAATAAATATATTTAGACACGCGATAATAAAGGGAGGTGCACCTACCCTGCGGTGCAATTACGGTGATCAGCCGTAATTGTTGATGTCAGCAAAATATCAACTGCCTCTGTCCTCTGAATAATTGGCTGCGCTGCCTCACTCTGCTTATCAGCTGCAAACTGCTTCCGAATCCCCGTACTTGCTGTAATATCGCTATCACACTCACGCATGAGATTGTCCCAGGAAAACTATTACTCGGCGAGAAAAACTGTGCAAATAAAAATCGGCGATGCTCGTTCGAATACAGCTGAAGCGTAACTGCTAATTTGAAAGATCGCGCGCCCCCTCTCTCTCTCAATACTTAGAACTAACGCGCGAAAATCAGAATCGCGAACGGTTCGATTAATTGAATCGACTACCGTTGCACTGTTCATTAATAAATGATAAATTCATTTTTATTGCATTATTATATATCTGTTCTAACTCAATCACTAGGGACTTCACTTGCTTTATAAACCATAATACTGGTGATTCGTCTTCATTTAATTTTTTTCTATATGACTTATATATCGACTTACTATCTTCATAACAGCATTTTACATATAATCCAATACTATAGGCTTCATGTTCTTGGAAACTATGTCTCTTAACATTGAGATTTCTATTCGGATCTTCTATAGGTTTTAACAGACATTCAAAATCAGCGTATATAATAAATGGAACATCCTCTTTATGCTTAACATTTTTAAATTCTAAAGTAGCATCGTCAGGTAAATTAATCCGACACTTATTTATTTTGGAACAGTCAACTTCACGAGATTTCAAATTTTCCTCGTTAGTAAAATAATGAAGGCAACGTTCACAAAGATAAATTTTTTCAGTATGTTGAGTAACTTGTCTACGAAGGAGAGCAGATAAAGTTTCAATCCATACGTAGTGAGTTTCTAATTTGAATTTTTCATCATCTATTGATATTCGTGGTCTATTAGTATCATTTTTACCAATATATTCGATTTGTATTAAGAGTAAGTTCGCATGTTTAGTTTGTTTTAATTTCGTTATATAGCACGGTGAGACTTCATATTTCGATCCATATTTTTTAAGTATATATAAATTTACACTTATATTATTCAACTTTTCAAATTTAAGTATACTTTTTATTTTTACAGGGAAGCTTATACCATCAAAATTCAGTTCATTCTTATAGGGCTTGTACTTAATTAATCTGTTTGGATTTTATTCAGCTGGATGAAGGCATGAAAGTATAGCCCATTCAAAACATTCATTGTCTTCATTTTTAACATTAACATAGGCTCTTTTATTATCTATGCTTGACGGTAATGGTATATATATGAGCATGGTTTAAATGGATTATACTTATTTATATTAACAGTGAGACCAACAATAGTTTTTAACGACCAGCCTGAGTCTCTTTCTTGAAATTCTTCGATTTGTTTAAGTATAATATCTTTAACGTTATTTTGAAACCATATATCAAGATCAGTAGTCTTATAAATGCAAACATTTTCTCTATTGAAATACTTGATTTGAATATCTTATTTGTGATTTTTCTTTATGATAAATTGTGATGTCATTTCTGTATTTATTTTTAAGTTATTATGGATAGCAAGAAATTGAGGTATTTTAATTTGTAAAAGTTGTTATGCGGCAACTAGAAATGTTTTTATATCTAAATGATGTTGATTAACTATACAGACTGTACTAATTCGATTTTCAAAGGCTGAATGAATTGGCCTCCAAACAACTCCATCTCCTGAAATTTCATCCTGAATAGCTGTTAATGGATGTATACTTCCACCAACTTTTATAGTTTTACTTAAATTGACTTCAATAGAATTCAAATGACAAGCACAAGTTTGACATCTTTGTCGAATTGCTCTACTTAAATCAGATGGTTTCATAAATTCATTAATTGAAATTATAGCATTAATTGTTAGATTTCTCCATCTAATCCAATCGTCTATGTCTAAATCGTCCGAATGATGATAAGCTTTCCACAAATTTTTAATTGTTTCTCCAAAATAGGCAATAGAAGTCATGTTGTTAGTTATCTGGTTTTTATTGTCTTGTAGAGTCACTTGTCTATAGTTGTATAAAGGATTATTATGATGAAAGGATGGAAAAGGTAGTGAACAGCTCTAAAATGAACTTGTTCTCAATTAGTAATTAATATTGATTTGTTTAACAAATCAATAAGGATTCAACTAACTACTGAGGACCTACTTGCAAATGGTGTAAGCTAAGGCAAGCTTAGCTCGCAGGCTGTTTCGAGAAACTGCGCTCTTTTGCTAGGTCGAAGCGGTTTTTAAAGGTTAAGTGAGGGCGCTGCCGATAAAGTGAGGGCGCTGTAGGTAGTATATGGAAGGGATAGCTAAAACGAAAGAGTGGGGGTGAACCGACTGTAGCACCCTCTAACTTATTAATTTAGTATTAAAGGGTTTATATATAGATCTTCAGAATAAAAATATAGTCATTATTGCTTTGAGATACGATTCAGCTCACATATTATAGAGAATAAATAGATTTATACTCTAAGATGGACTATATTTTAGATATTCAAGGCTTTCAGAGTCCTAATAATATTTTTATTTGTAAGGAGTTTGCCTATTTACCAGTATGTTCTAATACTTCACCTACAGTACTACTTTTTAAACCTCCATATCATTGGCTCAAACTGCCTATTGAATATCAAAGTGTTGATAAGTGGTTGGAATTACATCATCATGGTATTTATTTTTTATTATCATTAATTAACATTGATTTTATTTGAAATATTTAATATAATCAATTTTATAGGTATATTATGGAGAAATGGTATTTCACCATATAATATTTTAAATTGTACTATTCGCAGTCATTTACATAATTGTAGAAATATTTATGTGAAAGGATTACAAAAGAAGCAATGGCTCAAAAAAATTATTCTTGAAAAGTAGGTTCAAATAATATACAATAGTATAAAATTCTAAATTCGAATTTAATTAGTTTTTTTTTTTTTTTTTAATTACAGAAACGTTTTAGATATCGAAACTGAAATGAGATGTCCGCGATTGGAAGATTTAAGTCTTAAATTTGAATCATCATGCATATATCATAGTCAAAATCGTGAGAATATAATATGTGCTGCGGTAAATACACAAAAGATACACGATTGGATGATGGAAAGACAAAAACAAGCAAAATCAAAAGGGATCGATACAGGCGAAAGATTTACAGACGACTATAATTCATATAAAAATTCAACTGAATATTTAAAAATAGCTATGTCGGACACTGAACATAAAGATTATAGACAAAGTGTACTCTACTCAATGTATAATTAAAAATAATAAATATTAAATAAATAATAAAATGTTAACTTATTTAAATAATAAAATAATCATAACGATTGCAAGAAAGGGCGAACGGATGTGGATAAGGTTCTCTCCTAGCAGAGATGTTTAGGAGGAATATCTCAAGGTTCTCAAAACAGCTATGATATTAAGTGAAGTTCATTTCATGGAGAGAGCACGCATTGACTATAGACAGCATACGCTCCCCTCCGTGCATCGTGGTTCACGCTTAGCTAGAGCGTAGGATAGAGGGAGAGAGAGAGAGAGAGAGAACACGCATCCTCAAGTTAGAACCATAGACAGCATGCGCTCCCCCCTCCTCCGCACGCTCGGGCCCTATACGAAATGTATGCGCTAATATACACAATATGCATCCTCTAAGGTACATGTGTGTCTTCATTTTTTCAATCGTCGCTATTTTCTATTCATTTCATCTTCACTTCATTCAATATTTTCAATGTAGCAAGTAAATTGTCAATAATATATTTATAACTTTTTAAAAAATACATTTAAATTAAATTAGACAGAAAGCACTAGGGACTAGAAGCTCTAGAAACCTTCCTCAAAAAATTATAAACAATTATTAACATTAATAATAATTAACATGGAAGAGTTAAACCAGAGACCCCCACAAATACTGTTAATAATAATTGTTAACAATAACAATTATTATTAACATGCCAGGGGGACCAAAGGGTTACGGACCCCTCACAGGTGTGCTGGAACATACATTCTGATTTCAACTACTCATTCTGATTTCAATTTTCAATAGTAGGAAGTCTCAAAAAGACCACTGGTCGACGGAGCCGTTATTAGCTTGCGAAACAGTAGCTTCGGTAATGTATCGTGATAAATTTATGAAAATGAAATCAAAGATGAAGCTCTCGAAACTGAGTTATCTTAGTACTACTCATAAAGCTTGGCGGTTTCGTGCTCTATTTCAAATTTTTAGAAAAAATATGAAACAATTTGGTTATTTTTCACCTTCTTTATCAGTTGATGAAACGATGATAAAGTTCTTTAGGTGAACTGTTTTGAAACAATACATCAAGGATAAACCTGAACAGTGTGGGTTAAAACAACGGTATTTGTGTGATCCCGAAGGATATTTATTTGATTGCGATATTTATTGCGGTAAGGGATCAAACCCTTTTTCGCAAGGTAGCAGTAACGTACTCGAGAAAAGTGCTTTGGGAAATAGAGTTGTTTTACAAATAATTCAAGGACTTCTTACTTCAGTTTCGTAAAAAAAAATTATAAAGTATCATTTGTGTTTTGATAATTATTTTTATAGTCCCGACCTATTGGTTTATTTGAAAAAATTGTGATCAGATCTACTGGTATAGTTCGAGCAGATAGAGTGAAGAAAGTAAACAATTATATTGAGAAAAAAATTCATAGCAAGGTTTTTACATATAACAAAATATAACAAAAAAAGTAGAATGAATTATGTAACTATTATAGACTCTAAACGAGTTTCTGTACTCTCTATAGCAGCAGGTATCACCCCTTTATCCTCAATGACACGCTATTCTAAACAGGAGAGTACTAAAATAGATTTACCATTCCCATATTTATAACAAAATATATATTTATAACAAAAATATGAGGGGGTTGACAAACATGATTTTCACTGTAGTACGTTGATGCCTTCGATAAGATCGAATGAACTTAGGTGATACTTCTACGATTGACTCAAGTATCTATAGCAAATGCTATAGTGCTGAAAAATATGGTATTCGGAGATAATAAAAAAATAGGTACTAAAGATATTGCAATACAAATAGTTCGTAAATATTTGATAAAAACTTCACCTGAAAAATTAACAAAGCACGAATCTGTTTCCGCAAAAAAGAAAAATTATTGTAATTTTTCAAAATGTTCATCTAGAACACAAAAGATGTGCACCGTTCGTCACATATGTGTTTAGCTTGTTTCCCAATTTCGCATAAGGAATTTGAATAAAATTTTGTTAGGCAGTTTGAAAAAAAAACGAAAAATAATTGCAAAAAACATACAAAAATTAAAAAATATAAAAATATTAAACAAAATACAAAAAAGAGAAAAAAAATACAAAAAAAATGAAAGAGACAGACTTTTGTTAATGTCTACTTCCACGTGGTAAAAGTTGAGTAACGACGGTAATGATACCGGTGGCTGAACGACATTCAAAAGTTTGCACCAAAACTCGGATTTGTAATAAATGTAATAAACCTACAAAATCTTCCTCGGCCAATAAGTACAATTCAACCAGCCTTCGAAAACTTCATCCGCCATCTTGAATCCGCCATATAGGATTTTTCAAATCTAGCCATTTGTTCATTCTTAGCAAGCCCAAGAAACTTGAAAAATACATTTTCACACACATACGTGTTGAGTAGACTTTCATATGGTAATTTCAATATTTAGGGTGAATATTTAGCATTATAGACGCCATTTTGTAAAATCGCCATCTTGAATTTAACTTGAAAACATGATAAGTTTAAAGTTTAGGATCCATGGACGCAAAAAATCCATGTTTGCACTATGCCCGAAACCGATTTCAATTCAGAAATCTTGATTCATTATAAAATAGTTGTTCAAAAATCGTAAATTTTAACTAAAAAAAGCAAATATTATCTATCAAAATGAAATTTTTGGCAATAACTAAAATCAAATTTGTAAAGATCATGAAATTTTATGTCAGAATAGACAAATTTGGAGTTTTGTTCAGTTCGATTTCTTCATGCAAATATCGAACGAAAAACCTGATGAATATATGCCCGTTTGATCCTCAACGGGTTAATCGAAATGGAATTAAAACATTGGAAATGTTTTCAGTTATAGCTTAATTTATTCCATTACGATTTGTGTTCCGAGCTTTTCTTGGAATTCCAAAATATTGGTTAAAAATTGGTTAAACATTGTTGCTCGTGGTATTTGCGTTCCATGTGCGTAGCACAAAAGTAAAGAGCGATAATTTATAACACTTTTTTTTTTGTTATTGTAAAAGTAAAAGTCTATTCGGAGATGCAGTCCCTTATCGCTTATTTGAGTTCTATCATGGACGGGGAAAATCCAGAATGCGAACACGTGAGCAATGCCAGCGGTGTACGCGCTGTGTTATCAAATAAAAGGGGATGGTTAATCGGCAATTATCGGGCAGGTAAACGCTTGTCGGCTCTATAACACTTGTAGCTTGAATTGGCCCCCTACGACCAGGCCCAATGCGACGAGAAAACTCTCCGATTCTTCTTCAAGAAGATAGAAGGAGTCAGTTGTCCTCGAGAACTCGGTCCTCGTTGCTGTCTTAGTTCCTTTACCTCATTGTTATCTCAGTTTGAAATAGCTTTCAATTGTAACGCGTGTGCCGAATGTGAGTGCGAGTATCTTGCGCTTACATTACGTTCTGTGAACATGAGTTGCGTGCGAGCACTGTGTCGTGCTCCTTTATATCAGCGACTTGGCGAACCCGCGATCGCAACAAGGGCTACCGGCACCCGATGGCCTAGCTGAGGATACGCGTGGTATCCTCTGAGACGTCTCCGACCCAGGGCAGCTCAAACGGTAGCAACTAAGCCCTATTCATATATTAAGAGCAGTATAGCGCGGGCTGTGCCCGTGACCAAGACGTTGGCACTGCGCTGCTCTAGAAGATAACCTTCCTTCTCGCAAAAGGTGTACAATTAGCGTTGTGTGGTAAACGAGTAGCTCTTGTTTGAATGGCCTTTCACAGACGAAGCGAGCCTGTCTCAATTAATTGTAAGTTAGCAGTGTAACTCTTTGTACATTTTTTTTCAATTGTGTTTGCTCGTATTTAAATAGCTTTTCCCTAATTATTACTGAGGTTTTTATGCCGGATAAATACGAGTCTGATATACATCTGAATAAAATCTAACAAATTTCAATCCATGTTTTATTTATTCAAAAATCACGCGCTATCTCTGTATAGAATTTCGAGAAATTTAACTTACATCTTACTTCTAAACATATTTAGCTTTGGAATTTTATTAGAATAATTGTCCACATTGTTCAATTGGAATATATGAATTTTCTTTTAAACAATAAAATAAATATTTAGAATTTTATATAAGATCTCTTGTGGAATAATATAAGAAGTACTTAGTTAAAAAACTGTTATTCTTTTGTTTTTATATTTCGACGATTATGAAACCAATAATCCCTTTAGGAAACACCGACAGATTTCAAAATACGGTGCAATATATATTTCTATTCCATGTTTAACTCCAGAAATGCAAGAGAAATTGGAAAATATGTTCCTATTTGTTTTGTTTAATACTTTAGATTGTACTTTTTTTACGTACTTTTGTTCCAAGAAGGCCGAGAGAATGTCGACGACGAACCACGCCCTGGACGTCCCAGCACATCAACAACAGATGAAAACGTTGAAGCAGTGAAAGAAATTTTGTTAAAAACTCGTCGAATAACTATCAGAGAAGTTGCAGAAAATGTTGAAAAATCGGTTGGTTCATATTCTTTTGAATGTTTTAGGCATGAGACTAAATTTAAATTTCTTAATTTTGATCAAAAGAACCGTCTCATAACTATCGCTCAGGAGATGTTGAATGAAGTTGTAACGGGGTATTTCGTCCGGGGCGCGAATAGAAATCTCACCTGTTAGAGAAAGGATATTCCTTGTGTTGCGAGGCTGACCGCCACCTCGATCAGCTCGTTCGGATCAGCTCGATCTTCTGACCTCTCGCCCCAGAGCCCGAGAAAGCCCACACGTGGAGGACACGTGCGGCGATTCCGGGTTGCCCAGTGACTCAAGGTCGGGCAGGTTCTGTTATGGGCGATAGGAGAGGAAAACCAAAAGGAGTTCGAAAGGAAAAGTCTCAGCCAGTTGTCGCAAGATTTACAGATTTATTCTCCTCTGCCGCGTTAGATCATACAAAGGTAACGCCGTGGCCGAGAGATTTCGCAGGGTATATTGCGCTCACGACGAGAGAGAGAAAGACGCGCACAATCTAGTTTCGCTTTCTGGCCGCGCGCACTTACATTTAATG
Organism: Phymastichus coffea; assembly: GCF_024137745.1. Classification (NCBI taxonomy): domain Eukaryota; kingdom Metazoa; phylum Arthropoda; class Insecta; order Hymenoptera; family Eulophidae; genus Phymastichus; species Phymastichus coffea. The sequence goes on from NW_026706838.1 coordinate 500,825, forward strand.
TCGGGAACTTACGCTGCGGGGTCGAGTTGCTGCTGCCAAAGGTATTCGCGAATTGCGTCGGTTTCCGGCCCTTCCTCGCGGGACGCCTTTCAATCAAGGTTTTCCCTGCCCGGGTTCGCAGTTGCCCGCGATCCTCAACTGTTGCCTCAGATCGCTCTGGGCAACTGGCAGTAATGGGCAGCGAATGACCTTTCCCTGGGGCGTGATTCTCAGCGACCTTGGAACCACCGAGTCTTCGCGTAATATCAGTCGAGAAGCTCCTTCAATTTCCAATGCACTCACTCGTCACTCCTGTTTTTCTTGCCCGCAGGTCCAGACTTGACTACTCGTACGTATTCCTTACTCCTGTCTCGCGCACGCCGGCCGGCGGCCTAATCGCTCTCATTCCCCTTCCCCTTATTCCTACTGTCCCGTGCTACGCGCGCCTAACACGCGCTGGCCGGCGCCCTAATCTCTCTCCTCTCTATCACTTTTTCGTTCGTTCGTCTCGCGGGCGCTTCTCCTTCTCTGATTTATTTTCACATGCCGGCTTTTGCGTGACCCCACGCGATGGAGGCGCTTAGGCTTTACCTTTAACGAGCGACACTCGTTACAAAGTCAATAAAGATTCTGATTTTCTCAAAAGGTTTATAGTATTTTTTGTCTTTTCCTAAAACTTAAGAAACCCATGAAAGAACATTGATTTTCAACGAATGAGGAGATAAAAACTGCATCGCTGAAAGAACTCAAAGCTATACTTCAAAATAATTATCAAAAGTGCTTTGATGATTGAAAAAAGCTTTGGAACAAGTGTATTATATCTAACGGGGATTACTTTGAAGGGGACAACATAAATATTGACCAATAAATAAATATTTTTGAGAAAACCATAAAGTCACCTTACTTTTTGAACACCCGTTGTATATTAAGATTCTATATAAGTTTTATGTGTATCTGTTAATGCCAAATGCGATCAAATGATTCACTAAGTGATCAAGCGATAGGGATATAAAATATTCCGATCCCTTTAATTCATAGTATTAGATTCTATAAGGCAGAAATATCCGAGCTCTGCAGTGCCGCGGCGTCTAGGTAAGAATATCAGAAAATGTTCACTTAGATGCCGATGCCAGGGTCTTATATTTGCATCGTAAGTGTTTCCTTCTGCATTAAAAGCTCTATAGTTCTCATGTATTGTGTTCTAGTAGTAAAATCGTTAATAAGTTACCAATATTTAGCTGAATAGCCTAGATGTTCCTTAGTTATATTGATCCACTTCTCCATTCTTTATTCTTATCTCTTCATTGATAAATCTCTCAGCTTAGAATCGGTAAAATGAAGATGTATCTGTATACGTGATATTTCATGAAGAAATAGGGTAAAATCTTTTATAGACCATAGTAAGCATTGTTCATGAGATTGTCGAAACAATCTTAACTTTAATGCCGCCGTATGTCTTCAGCATGGTCTATTAACTAAACATTTTTTCTTTTTACAGCTGTACAAATATACTATGATGAATATATATAAATATATATAAATATATATAAATATACAAATATAGTATGATCATGATGTGAAATCTATCTAAAACATCTAGCAGTCGTTGATACTTCTTTTAAGTATTGATTCGGTGAGACCTGTTTGGTACCAAAGAATCTCTCTTACAATACTGTATTTATTAGTTTATCAATCTTGCAATTTCTTTTGTATTTTCTTCTTATTTATCTCTCTTTTTCTTCTTTGATTTCAATTACCTTCTGGTAATTAAAATCTTTAATTATCTTCTGGATGGAAGTCCTCTAAGATACCATTTTGCTTTCATCGTTAGCAAAGTTGCTAAAAAGTTATTTTTTAATAGCTGAATTAATCCTACTTCTGTTTAAAATTTTCTTTATATAAGTGACAGTCGAACAACGTCTGGTCCACGTTATCTGTCTCTTTGTCACAAAAATGGCTAATACTATTAGGCCTATGTATTTTCTTGACTAGATATATTTCAAAACAGGCTTGATCGCTAAGTTTCTAAGTCAGTCGATATTTCGTATCATCGTATTCCCATAGTACTGACTCATCAATCTTCGTTGTGTGGATATACGTTTATCGTCCATTCTTTGAAGATTTTTATTTCTTTTCCCATCTCTCGTAAAGTGTTTCCCTATCTCATGCACTTTTTCTCTTGCTGGTATGGCTGTACCTATCTTCGTTAATATTCTCCTTATTATGTCCATATTTCTTGGCTCTTATGAGCTAGTAGCCGTATTGGAATATCCCCGTCAGCATAGTAACCGTCTCTTTTGATATCAAACGTCATACGCTTAGTATACGCAAGTTCATTTTGCTTTGAATCGCAACCAAGTGTTTATCGATTGTTGTTGTTAGCCAACTTATCGTTCTACAAGTAAGTCGGTTTCCTCTAATATATTAACAATCTGTGTGACATGTTATAAGCTGCATGATAATTAGCAATCTTTACTTCTTTCTGTCCTGTGCTATGTTCGCCTAAGCTAAATGTCGTACTTTTAAAAGAAAACTCTTAATCCATTTTTGGATGGGACCATCCTATTTAGGTTTGATATTTCCTTTTTTAGATTTGGTTCTCTTGCGATTTTTACCAACTCGTGTTTCCAATCGGTAAAAGGCTGCTCTTCAAACGTTTTCAACTGTAACGGTCCTATCTATGAGCTATTTTCTTATTTTTACTGGATTACTGCAACCCGCAAAATTCATCAATCTGTTTACATCAATTAGCATATTAAACGGGGCCACCTTATATATTATATGATTGTCTTAGTACCAGAGTAAAATTTCATGACCATATAAGGAGCGTGACGTCACCTACTTATAACTATAGATATAATAGTTCTTGTTGTTTAATTAAAATATCTTAATTAAGAGTAATTTCGATAAAACAAAGTATTTTTTAGATCGATTTTAGGGCATAGATTTAGATTATAATAATTTTAATTGGTTTTAACTACTAAATTATATTAAATCTTAAAATGCAAAATTAATTTGATTATTACATTATAAATATTAATTATTGTAATAAAACGAATACTCTAAATTCGAGATGAATATCTAAGAAACATGAGTAAGAACTTATTTCATTGATAACAGCTTAGTTATTACTGATATCAATAAATAAACAATTAATAATTTATTTAAACAAATAGTTGTATATAAGTCGATAGCGTTAATTTTGTACATAACAACGACATTTTTATAATTTATTGATCTTAATTAACTAATTTAGTATTTGCATTATAAGATTTTACAAAAAAACCGTTACAAATACGAAAATTGATTATAATTTAAATGTTATTAATTAATTTAAGTAATTCTTTTTAGGAATTACTTCTACTAGTGATAAACTATTAATATATGTAAAATTTTATCTTTATTTTACTGTAAATATTGAGCCATTACATTAACTAACTTTATTAGTTAATAACTTTTGACAATACTTTTTGCGATAATCTATATCTAATTCTGTAAAGTTTATGTATTTTAGAATTTCATTAGTACTGTTTATTCTTTTGTAAATTAGAAAAAATTATTTCGCATAATTACGTAAACAACTCGAAGAGAGCTGTCCTGTGAAAATAGGCGGGAAAGTCTGTGTATAAATACGCTGATTTTTACACAGGCTAGCATTCACCCCTAGCCTTGCAAAGTGAGCGCTCAAGATCGAATAAACTTGGCTAATACCTAAGTTCTTTCTCTCAAGTGATTACCTGAGCAAATTCTTTCTTTCCTATTGTAATTTACGCTTGATTCATAGAACACTTCGCGCTATGAGAAACTTGGGCTAAATTGCATCCTTTTATAAGAAAGACTTAAGCTCTGCTTATGGGATACTTCGCACCATAAGAAACTAGGGTAAAGTCTATCTTTCCTTAAAATTCAATTCATATAATTATATATATTCATTTATAATTTCATTTCAAAGTTAGTAATTATAAGCATTTTTGAAAATTGAAACAAATTTTTACTCATTAACGCGACAGACCACGAGAGTACGAACAATATTATAAATATAAGGTGATACGAACATCACACCAACATTGTGATGATTTTCGTAGTTGCTAGCGATGCGAATGTCAGATTTAAGACTAATCAGAAATTATGTTTCTGAAACGTGTATACTCTTGATATGTTCACCGTCGTCAAGTTCATGGTCACTATCATTTCTTCTGCTAGGTAATATCGATAATCTTTCGTACATTTTCTTGCTTTGACGTTGAACTTGACTTTCACTGTAAGTAAGTTTTATTCTACTTTCTCAATACGTGCATGAGTATAGTCAAGTACTAATCCACTATCGCATCTCGGATATTTAAAAAGAAGTATAATTCCAGATGCTATCCAATTGTTCAATGACCGTGTCTATGAATCTTTTCCTTAATGTTAATTCTCTCATATAATATTTAACGTCTTCTAAGCATAGATTCCCGTAAACCCTCTTCTATCTTGACATCATATAATGTTTTAAAGATCTCGATTTTTCTACAAAATCAGAAAAATGCTTGTTATTTTGTCCTACGAGGTTTGAATCACATGATCTTATGCCACCTCGAATCGGTTGTGATTTATCTGTAATATACTGGTGCTAGGAAGGATGCATTTCGGTTTTTATGGCTAAGCTTTTTCCTAGCAATCTAGAAAAATAGTATGAATATATGTTCACAGTTTATGATGGGTTCTTTTTATCATTTTCCATTTTAGGCTTCTCATTCATCGTCTGTCTTATACAGGAGGTTCTCCCATGTCACTATCATAAAATCAATAGATCGAAGTTTGTCCGTAATACTTCTGACATTAACGAATCGAATTTAGTTGCTTAAGATTTCAATCGTCACCCATATAGAGTGAACCTGAAACACTGATTCTCGATGAAGGCTTATCGCCCCATCAAGCAAGGCAGCATATTTCGCACTACAACGGCACACAGTTTTAACTCGTGTCGAAGCGCTTTCAATTACTGCCCCGCAGAGACCGACTCTAATCGCGAACCTGTGCATTAGCAGATAAGTACTTTCTATTGCGTTTTCTGATTGCAAGTGATACTAATAGGTGGCTAAGTACTCTTATAACTTTCCTATGGTATTGTGGCCTAAAAAATAGATTTCATCTCTGTCTTTAGAACGTTTATTTAATAACATTTCTTCCTTTCATGCTCCATTCAGTCTCTTCCAGGTAAAGCACAAGAATCATTGTATAATATTTAATGTAGGGCACTTTCAAAATGTCTAAGTCTTATGTTGAAAGGTAGTGGCAGAATACTTATGGTACCTCCTATGACCATTGTTCACAGCGGTGGTGAATACGGTTGATAGTCTCGATGGGAAGTAATTTTTTATCTACCCAAGTATCGGCTCGAGTGGTCAGAATCATTTTCACTCTGCAATTTTCGCTCACTACGGACTACATCCTTTAAAAGAGCGTCTGGTTTTGCAATCTTAAGAGTTTTTTCTTCAGATATCTCTGTGGTTTTAACATACTAGAGTTTGAATTATTCTCTTAAAGTGTGTGGGACTCCATGATGAACATTAGAGTTTATAGGCCACAGAAAAAATGCTCTAGGTTATTTGTTTGCACCTGGAAAGGATCATGAATCCTCCTACTTGATACAGCTGTTTTCCGTATTGGTTGGTTGAGATAGGCCCAAGTCTGTTGTTTGCTAGAGCCGCTTTTAGTTACCAAGTTTAGCGTTTACTTTGCCACCACATAAAGGTAGGAAGTTAGCTGGTGAGAGTTTGCGTTTAAAAACCTTTTGATTTTTGACAAGGTATCCAAAAAGTGATGTAGACAGCATTTCCTGTTGTATACCGTACAACTTATCTATTATTTCGCAAAATAAGCACTTAGCAAAGTTTCTCCCAAGTGTCTTCTGGATACTTTATAATGATGTGCGCATATTTCAGGCACTTGTTACATTGGTTTACCATTTTCTTTTCGCGGGCACGTGCATTGATCCATTCAATTTTATTTACATAATGTATATAACAATTTATATAATATTATTAGCTAAAAAATTGATTTGAAAACATTTTTAGTATTATCTGTTATCTATAGTGTTATCAATTAACTCACATGGTAGATTTATCTGGAAGGTATGTACACTACCGGTCACGTACTTTAACTTCATCCCTTTTACGAGAAAAATTAGTTTAACTTTCTTTAGTAATTAATACAAACTAAATTGAATTACTAAAGTAACAATTTTTAGTAAATTTAATCTACGAAGATGGTGAGGAAAGCATTTGAAAGATTTTTTAAACGGCTTTCAACTAGTATGTATCACAAATGATACAAAATATTGTTACAAATTTTTAAAAGAAAAATTGAATAATCTAAAATTTCTTGTCCATCTATGATACGAGGGTCAATCAATAAGTCCTAGGAAAATTCAAGAGATGGTGCACAAACCATCAAAACTTATGTTACAAGTGCAATCGCCACTTTTAAATAGAGTGTTGCCAAAGTTTTAGCGATATCCATCAAGTGATTCCATTTTTATCATCGATCAAAGTGAACAACTTTTTGTTTTTGTGAACAATGGAAAAAAAATGAGTTCCGAGCGGTGATAAATTATTTCTATTTACAAAGTTGTAATGCGGTACATTACAAGGCCTTTCCTGAGCGCTGCATTATTTGCAACACCTCAGAAAAGCCATTCCCTTCCCTTGCCGCCCCGTAACCGGTTGAGTAAAATAAAAACAAACGCGCCCTATATAAAAACGATTACTTTTTTTCATGCCCGAACAACCACACCGGAGATATTGGCGAAACAAACCTAACAAACGTGATCCGACGGACACGCAAAAGGAAAAAAAAAAGGAGCGCACCACGAAATAAGAGAGCACACGCACACACTCACTCCCGACCACGTGTTGCCGACCGGCAAACGAAAAACGGGAAACTTCACTGGGAAATGCAACGGAAATGCATGTTGATGACACATGCAGATCCGTTACACTCCCAGGCACCAACACCAACATTCACAAGACACTGACACTCCTGGGGCAAGCAGAAAATCGCCGATGAAGTGGCAACCGGCAATCAGCTGGGTCGGGCTGCCGAACACCATCGGCGACATCCTGAGCGCCACACATAACTACAACAATAACCACACACACAAACACCTGGGAAAACGTCACTTAACCGACACAGGAGCGCCCCAGGAGGCGCTCCAACAACCGATACGAGAACACGAAGCGTACACGCGAGAGACCGAGCGGCCATTTTGAAACGCCGAGACAGAGCGAGCAAAATAGACTAAACAAGAGCGAGTGAGACCGACTGAGAGCGAGCGAGCGAGACAGATGATATGAAATGATGAATAGAATAATATGTAAATGCGAGGATGGGGGCGCTACAATTGAAACGACGTATATTATATATGCATTCACAACGAATTAAAATTAAAATTATAATGAACATGGAATAAATACCGAATTATAAAATTCGCATGCGACCGACACACCCCCTATTATAATAGCGAGCGACATCTACCTCGTTAAATTGAATTAATAAATTAATCGACAGAATTTGAACCTCTGACGAAATTCGCTAGTGACGTCACGACCAATAAGCGAATTAAAATAAAATTTGATTTCCGTCCGGATAGAAAAATAGATAAGAGTAGGGGTAGATCTTTTCCGTCAATTAATGATAGCTACCTTCGTGGGAGGTGAGAGAGGGTAAATAACGACGAAAGTAGGTGAGTTAAGGAGGGCGCTGTATCCTTCTAATTTACATACGGACCAATGATAAAATATTCGGAGGGCGCTACCGATATCCGAATTAGCATACCGACCAACAATAACATTTCTTCTCGGAAAGAGGAGAAGAAAAGCGATCTTTGACTGCGAAAAGCCGATTCTCGTCCATTTTGCCACTGGTCTTATAGCGAGAAGGAGTAATCACGAGATAATCTTGTCGCAGGACCAATTGCGTTAGACGCCTTCTGTTCTCGCTAATTTTGTTCGCCGAAACAGCAAGGAAAATCGTAAGTAGGCAAAGTGCCACTCACTTATATTAATCGCGGAGTACGGGAGTGAAATTTTCAGTGTCGTAGGTCGTCGCGACGCGTGGATCCGTCGATAACGGTGCCTATCGAATCGCGCTGACCTTTCCGCCATTTCGTAGATCGAACGTGAGTGTTAGGTTTATACAGATTAAAGGTAGTGGTTGATTTATTTGCGCTGACCTTTCGCCGTATAATAATATTTATTGTAAACGTAGAATTAGCCGAATAAAATTATCGTGCTTATTGAAATGTGTTGACCTTTCCGCCATTTCGTAAATTGAACGTAAGTGTTCGGATCAGACCAAGAAAACTCGTGATTTAGGATATTCGCGCTGACCTTTCGCTAATAATATTTATTGCGAACGTAGAGTTAGCCGAAACAAACTATCGAGCATATTGAATTGTGCCGCCCTTTCCGCCATTTTATAAAATCGAACGTGAGCGTTAAGATCAGACAAAGAAGGCTCGTGATTTGATTTATTCGCGCTGACCTTTCGCTAATAATATTTATTGCGAACGTAGAGTTAGCCGAACCAAACTATCGAGCATATTGAATTGTGCCGCCCTTTCCGCCATTTTATAAAATCGAACGTGAGCGTTAAGATCAGACAAAGAAGGCTCGTGATTTGATTTATTCGCGCTGACCTTTCGCCAATAAAATGATCCACTGTAAATATTGCAGGTAGACGAATTCGAATTCGTGATTCAATTATTCGCGCTGACTTTCCGCCGTATGATACTTTATTGCAGAAATTGGGAATATATGAATTAGAATTCGTAATTTGTTTATTTGCGCTGACCATTCCACCATCTTTGTCAATCGAAGACCGACCGGAAAATTATTAATATTTCGATTAATGTGTATCCTTGCTATTTCATAATTATTCAGAGTTATACTGACCCTAATCACTCCGACTTCTTGCTTATGAATTAATAAATACGTCAATAAAGTGATTAATTGTTTTTTTTTATATACAATTTACTTCTGTTACCCTGCCTCAATTGCATGCTGGTAATTTTCAGCCGCGGGCGGTTATAATCGGGTAACGCTGATTCGCTATATTTGCGGGTCCCACGATAGGCAACATACGCGCGAATTCGAACGGACTTACGACCTGAATTAAGGAGCCATCATCTGAGCTGTCGGCATACCATAATTGAAGAGGAAAAATAGGAATCGAGTAGTTGGACACCGAGGCCTGAAACGGAGGAGATCGCGAGTACTCACCAGTTTGCCCACCCTGCGCAGTCGCCGTGAAGGCAAACCGAGATACACCCGACAAACCCCATTTTGGCCCTAAATAATCGGGGGCAAAGAGTCAAACAGGCCTTGTGGCGGAAGAAATTCGTAGAGCGATTAAAACCCCCGAAATTCCCCGCCAGAAAGTCTAACACCTAAAAGAAATCAAAGCTGAGGTAGATGCAGTTCATGGTGTATCTGCCCCTGTGTTTGTAACTGTTTACAATTGGGTAAAAAAATTTAAACGTAACCGTACGTCGACTACAAATTAACACCGATCAGGCCGTCCTGTAGACCTAAATACCCTAAATAGCGGAAATGATCGATAAAATCAACGATATAGTATTAAGTGACCGCAGAATAAAATCGAATAAAACAGTTAAAACCACAGAGATTTCAAAAAATAGTCATTTGATTTTGCATGAGAATGTGAACATGAGAAAAATTTCGACAAGATTAGTGTCGCGTTTGCTTTCAGCTAAGAACAGACGCAGTCGTGTGGTGGCCGCTGAGATCTTATTGGCGCATATCTACCGTAATCTGAACGACATTCTACGTCGATTCATAACTGTAAACAAAACATGATATTCCACTATACTTCCGAGACTAAGAAACAGTCAAAATAATGAATTGTGAAAGGTCAACCAGATCCAAAGAAAGCGAAAACAGTGAAATCGACCGGCAAGGTTATGGCTATTATTTTGTGGCATACACGTGGAGTTATCTTCATCAACTATTTAGAAAAAAAACAAACAATCCTCGAAAAGTATTATCAAGTTTGCGATCGAACATAAATCTAGGAGTGATAGGGGAAATCGAGCGACATTCTTTTGGCTCTTAAAATTTTGCCGAGCGCCTTCAAATCGCATAGGGGCCGTCCATAAATCTCGTGATGGCTGCGAGGGGGGGAGTATTTCATAAAAATATCCTGGTCGATCACATGAGGGGGAGGGGGGATTAGCAAACTAATCCCGTGATATTTCACATTTATTATATTTTTGCTTTACACATTTAGATAAAAGAATTTTAGAGCGTTACAGCATCAGATCTTTGTTTACTAAAAATAAATACTAAAAACTATACTGCATTACTTAACAATGAGTATTTTTTTAAATAATTTTACATAATAAGCTCAACTACACGCTTTTTCTTATGTACTAATGTAAGAAAAAAAATCATTCAGATAGATGGAAATAGTGAAAAAAAAATTTTTCGACTGGGTGCCCCCGTTAATAAACCAAAATTATAGAAATACAATATGTACCTTGTATATTTAAAATACATTAAAAGTATACATATTGGCCCACGAATTCGCGGTTCAAATTTTTTCCGAGAAAGCGTCTGCATACGTAAACAAAGACATGGTATACTAGGCTGTCCACCGCGAGCCGAGTTCCGTGCAGGCTCAATTAACTTGTAGTGCACGCAGGCTATCGACGTTCAACTCTTCATATCAGTTGTCATCGTGTAGTCTGTTATTCAGCACGCTTGAATAATCGAATTTTCGTAAAAATGTCAACTAGAATTTTATTTTAGTTCTTCCATATATTTTTGCACTCTCCTTTCACTGTGTTTTAATCTACTGTGAATACTTGAAAACTATATCAGTGTGATTCTGTGTTTAAATAAAAAATTACGATTTTACTATAAAAAGCATCATTATAATGGCGTCTAACAAGACGCCTAATCTTTCAATATTGTACCAAGAGCTGTTTAATGAATACAAAATTTTGAATTCGACGATATCTACACGTCAAGCTCAACAAGAATTTGTAGATATTTGGAATGAAGCAAAATTACGACACAAAACTAAACAAGAGATGTTTGATTTTGGTTCCAATCTGCTAAAAAAATATCGTGGTGAAGGAAATCTGAAAGAAGCTAAAAATATAAGCTATTATTTTTTTTCAAAACGCCCATTACAGCAAGTAAGTGCTTAATTTCAAATTATTCTTGCAGTAATACTTATGAAAACAAATATGCTGATTTATAAATGAGATGTGTTTCATGCGAATAAATATGCTATCAAGAAGTTAAAAATTATATTATATGTAAAAAATGTAAATGAATTTTATATATTTAAATTTAATTTCCGAGAAAAACAATATAATTTTCTATCAGTGCTGGTCAATTTATTAATCATTAGAAGTGTCCAATTTAAACTAACGTGTTCTTTATTTGATTATCAAATTTATAGTACGTTGAATGTTTCAGAGTACAGATGCTAGTTTACATTCAACAAATCAAACTAAAAATCCACCCATCTTGTTGGACACGCCTAATGCAAGTTTTGTATCAGAAGCTTTGATAAATAATGAAAATGTCTTGGAAAATTTGAATAGAACTGAAAGCACAATTGATCATGGAGATAAAAATCGATCATCAGGTATTTTATGAGTAATTTCTTTACATCAAAATTAACTTTTTCTTAACTTTTTCATCATCAAAATATTCATATTTAATTGCATAAAATAAAATGAACTACATTTTTCAAAATGAATTTTATGATTTTCTTTATTACTATCAATTTTGATAGATAAACATTTAGAAATTGTTTATTACGAACGTATTTCGATTATTTTTACAATACAATTTTTTAACAAACCGTGCACGAAGACGCGACTTTACGCACGCTCGGAAAATGAGACGCGCTTAAAGTCGTGCATCGCGCTTGTATTGTGTCAAAAATCATAATATACGATGCATGTACGAGAAAGAGATGCCCGTTCCGCTTTGCTCGAAAACATCACACGAGACGGACATCTGTTTATTCACGCAGTATCGTAAATGTACTATTTTTTCACTGTATTATTATTTTTATCATAGTTTCTTTCGTAATAATTTAAATGTATTTAATTTTGTTATTTATAGAGAAAAACCTAACTGATGGCAAAAGTGATACTGTAAATATATTAAGTACATTGAAACGCAAATATTCAACACCTGCTCAAGATAACATAAAAGATGAAATTGGAGTTTTAGAAAAAGAAATAAATCTGTTAAATCTTATGAGAGATTCTTTGAATTCTGATGGCAATGAAAAAGCTAAAATTAAAACTATACAGTCAAAGATTGAATCATTGAAGAAAAAATTAAAAGCAATGGAATTACATACTATAAGCAATAAAAAATATAGAGAATCTATCAAAGAAAAAATTAAAGGTAAATCATCAACTGATTCTTCTCAAACTATCGAAAAAAGCAATTTACCGGGTCGACCACGGTTAGAAACTAATCAACCTGAACTATTAAAAACGATTGCCGATGTGGCTATGTTTGGAGCTTCTGCAGAAGAGCGCAGACGTTGTGAAATTATTCGTAGCTGCCACTCTCTTGACGATTTACACGACCGACTGAAAGAGCTAGGTTATGACTTGTCGAGAAGCGCTCTTTAGCTTCGTTTGTTGCCAAAGAGATCTAATTTAATTGAAGGAAAAAGACACGTTGTTACAGTTCCTGTAAAATTAAGTCGACCTGAAGCTGACTACCATAAGCCTCATGCTGATCAGCATTTCTGTAAAGCCAGTATTCGAAATCTCGAAACAGTTGCATCTATAATTTGGCAGCATCTCTGGCTAGAATGAATATAACAAAAGAATCAAAATGTAACTGCCTGGAATATCCCCAAGATCTTGATCACATCATCTGGCAATGCTCGCTGTTAAACACACAACGTACTACACTTATCTCAAAATTATCGAAAATTGGTTTTCAACTCCCGATGAAAATGTCAATAATCCTAGCCGAACCCAATGTTCTAGCGTCTGAAATTATTTTAGAATATTTGAACAAATGTAATATCAAATTGTAAAAAGTAACTGAACACCAAATGTATTCTCATTTTCGTACTTAACTAATGTACTTTCTATAGTAATATAATACTGTATATAGCCAATAAATCTGAATAAAGATTTGGAGCTTAAATAAAAAAAAAAAAAAAAAAAAATGTTGCATCTATTTTGGGACCATCTCAAGTCGGCTTTGTATCTCAAGATGATAAGGCACGCGTACCAATAGGTGTCACAGCTGCTAATAAGCAGGCTCCCCTTTTGATGCACGTTGAATACCGTATCTCTTTACCGGATCATGATTTCGTCGTAGCTAAGCAACATAAATTGATTCCTAGTGTATATGCAGGTTGTATTATAAAACAAAATAATATGGGTAAACCAACAGCGGTCACTTACTCTGGGCCAATATATATTTCAATCAGAAGTGGTAAGCACTCATCGTCAAATGCATCTACGCATGCACAAGATTTTAAAAAATTAATCATATTAGACGAATTCAAAGAAATATTTTGGGACGAGCTTGGTAATATCAAACCTATTGTTATGATTTCTTCTGACGGCGGTCCAGATGAAAATCCACGATTTCCAAGAGTAATAAACAATGCAGTAAATCATTTTATTGAATACAAATTCGATGCATTTATTATTTTTACAAATGCGCCAGGCCGAAGTGCCTTCAATAGAGTAGAAAGGAAAATGGCTCCCTTGAGTAAGGAATTAGCTGGAGTGATTTTACCACATGATAGATTTGGAAGTCATCTTGATACTCAAGGTCGAACAGTAGATGTCGATTTAGAGAAAAAAAATTTTTCTAATGCTGGGCATATTTTAGCTGAATTATGGAATAATATGGTAATTGATAACCACAACGTTTTTGCTGAATATATTGAACCAAATCCCGAAATCGAAAAACATGTACCAGCAACTCCTTCGCCAGAATAGTATTCTGCACATGTTCGGGAAAGCCAGTACATGGTTCAGGTATGAAATAACGATTGAAGCGAAACATTACACGATAGATTTAAACATTTATTTAACGTTTAATTCATTTAAATTATTTATACGTGCAAAGTTTAATTAAAAATGCTTATTTTTAACGTTTCATTATTAATTTTTTTAGTACATTCAAAAATTGTATAACTATAAATTTAGTTAATATTTTAAATGAAACTCGAATCAAATATATTGTATTAAAAGTTGTAAATACTTATTTTCATTAATAATTTTATTTGCAGATTGTCAAATTTACAGATCAAACTTGCTGTTTTAAGATGCGAAACTCTTGGTTAAATGTAGTCCCTAGGAGATTTTTACGGGCGCCTATACCGATTGATTAGAGTAAAGAAGGTTTGAAAGTACCAAACCAGCAAGAACACGATGGTAAAACGTTTACCGAATTTTTATTAATAAATAGCCTTCATATGGAATCTTTGAAAAATATTGAAAAATTGCCATATGATTACTATTGTCAAACGGTAAAGTCAGATATTGCAGAGAGAACATGTAAACATTGTGGAGTTTACTTTTGTTCTAAAAAAGCGGTTAAGGTACATCAACGCATTCACACTACGAAAAAATCAAATCAAAGTGAGCCTCCCGTTAATAAAGAAGTAACGATATAACATGTGACCTTGAAGACACTTTCGAAAACAGATGTACAGATGAATGCGTTGCACTATTAGTTACCATTGAAAATAACATGCAATCTTCATGGGTTGAAGATGAGCAATAAAAATAGTAAAATGAATTGATTTTATTTATTTAGTATGTGTATATAAAGCAATAATAAATGTATTAATCATTATTATCATTAATAAACAGAAAACTTTATGAAGTTACGTATTATTCTTTTAATATTCATGAAACATGAAATATCACGTGATATGTAAGGGACGGGGGGGGGGGTGACAGAAAAAATCCTGCTCAATCACGTGAGGGGGTAGGGGGTTAAAAAATGCTTTAAAACCTATCACGAGATTTATGGACGGCCCCATAGGGCAACTGCAACTGTACTTTTCTCCCGATTTAAACATAATAATTGTTTAATTTATTTTTTAATTTCATAGTACTCTTTAGTAGGAATCTAATTTCACGGTCAATATTAAAATGTGATTAAAGCCGCCATCGAAGTGGTAACAATATGTTACTTATTTAATGTTTCTTTTGTAATGAAAGTAATTTTTTAAAAGTTTTTAATAAATGTCATCTATCTTGAATTGAAGGCATTGACGCACATATGACTAACATATTATACACAAGCTCGCAACGTACATGCATCTGAAAAGAATTTTTACCTTTTTCCGAATGATAGGTGGTATTCTCGACTTTCAATTCGACTAATGCAAATATATATCGAATACATGAACCTGATAAAAAATATTAAATGTCTTTCGAGGAGCTCGAAATCTTATTTTATAATTTGAACTTGTAATGAATATTTTAGCGTGACCAAGTAAGGTATACGGGAAACGGAAACTATTAATGTAATATATCTATCATATATTTGTAATACAATCATCAGAATATTAAACCTATTAAATGTTCAAATAATGTTCACGGGGATTTTTAACAAAGCAACAAAAATATATACAATGCTAAATGTATTACTCAAGACTATATATATTGTGACGGTAAACGTCAAATTAGCGCTAATTGCCTAACCTAGTAGCTGCCTGCGGGGGCAATACTTACCGGGAGACGAAAAATGTTACAACGGAATTCGGCACGCGAGCAGACGGAACGCGCGCGATTGAAAACGAACCAGTGGAGAACCAGCTACCGGTGCGGAAGCCACAAAAGTCGAGACTCTCGAACTAATTGCCCATATACATGTCCCAGAGTCCAGGATAATTGTCATCGAGCTACACGGTGTGCAGACCTGAGCCAGCTGAAGAGCATCGTTACCTGCGACATCAAGAGTGTGTGTGTGTGAGGTTTCGCCATCGAGGGCGAAACCACGTGCGCACGAATTCGCGATCCGCGACAAAAAGAACAGACAGACTTTCCCGCAGTGCGAATTGTTCCCTTCGTCTTCGTGCGTCTACAGAATAAAGGTAAGCTGGCCAGCTTAATCTCGCGACCGCGATTGCATGCGTGATAACTAATTTTCCACACTCGAAGCGAAGCGTGCATGTAATAGCTCTACTAACAAAGAGCGGCGAGCGATCCGACACTGTATGTTGTCGTCGTGCGAGCGCCACCGTAAACATAAACACGCGGGCCAATTCTAGTGTAACATTCTGAGAGGAAAATAAAGAGTTTTCTTTCGTGATATTAACCAGTACTTTCGACGTGTTTATTCCGTATTGATTCCACTCCCGTAGATTTGTTGGTTGACTACACCCGTTCCCTCTTGCTCTCCGACTTTCTTATTTGATATAGGTGATTACGCGCATCTATCTACGCGATCGCCCGAATAAAAATAATTAAACGGTAGCAACCCCGTTACAATATATATACATTACTACTACTATATTATATAGTATATAAGGTTTCGTCTTGTATTATAGCTTAGTATATTTTATCAATTATTGAAGTTGAATCGCAAATCTGTTTTATCTAATTGCATTTGTATATAAACAATTTAACTTGAATGAAAATTTATGAAGCACAAACTGAGCCTCGTGAGGACGCCTTGCAGCGAACCGACTGCGATCTTGACCAGCTATTCGTATCGATAAGCGCGGGCAATTAATAGACTATTATAGTCTCTAGAATGTAGAGCTCCTCCGCGCACCTCTGTACTAAAATCTGCTACATTAGCAAACGCGCGAATATCACTTGAAAAGTGAAACTAACTACCGATTCATTGTGAATCCCTTTTCTGTCTACGACGGTGATTATCAATTTGTGTGTATAGTGTGTTTTATGTGTGCCTGTGTGCGTGTGTGCATGTGTATGTGTGATATGAAATTAAATGTGAATTAGTGTATTCAAAAACTGTACGAGACGATAGGCTTGATAACCTTTGTCTTCTTCAACTTGCAACGGTCTTACGGCTACGTGCGATTTCCCGCCAGTTTTGCATGTGCATATATGGAAGTCCACGTTTTTGAAATTCAATGACGTGCGTACGAACAGTACTATTTTTTAAAGTACCTTTTCTTATTACCATATCTTTAAATACTTCTACATTTTGATAGAATACTTTTGTAACGCCAAAAATTCTTCGGGAAACCATGTACGGTTTGCTTGTGCAAAAATTTAAGGTATTTTTGTAGGGCTGTGTAAGTGATTTCATATCGTTCTTTAATTCATTGCAGGTGCAAACTAACATATGGGCAAATCCCAGAAACTTTTGATTTTTCGTCAAAAAAAGTACAAAAGGCCAATTTTTGGAACACACTTATGAAATTTGTTCAGCACCATAGAAATTAGTGTAAGAATTGATAGAAAAGCTGTGCTTTATTTTTTGTAGAATGCTCCACCAGCTGCAACCCTTTTTTTATTAACAATATAATAATAACTAAAATTTTCCATATATCTCTGTCTTTCTCCATATATAATACATACTTATAGACACAAGCACACTTTTTTTCCACCCCTTCAAAAAAAAAAAATTTGTGTTGATAAACAGACTATATTCACAAATTCGAATCTACTAAACTTTTAAATAGAATAGTCTTGTCATCGACGTGAACATAATATTTCAACAATACAAAAATGAAATTTTTATTGATTCATGTATAATTTATTAATTTGATTATTTATACTTACTTTTCATTACAGAACATAAAATATAGACAATTAAAACATGAAAAATTAATCTACAATGTTCAAATTGCTAATATAAAAAATTTGATACTTATGATTTTTTACATTAAAATTTATAATAGCTCTATCCTTTCAATAAAAAGTTTAATCAAGCTAGCATTTTGTTATGAACTTCCATTGGTGATATTAAATAGAGCACAGTGATTATTGATGGTTTTAATATATTATTATTTTTGTGTTACTTGAACTGGAAAAAAGTTTCGCGAGATATTTTGGTCTTTGACATCGATTTGAAAGCTCGTTTTAGCGAGCACATACATTGTTGGTACATAAATAGCTTCGCTTTAGCGCCAATTAAACATAGAAATTGGTTATATTGTGATTCATTGAATGATCCAACCTATATAAGCGAAAATTGACAATAATCAAATTTACCAAAAAACTAGTAACAAAACATGTCGCGACTCCCATTTGTTTTTTATTATGGGCACGTGAAAAAATGAAGATGTTTCTTTAAGGGCATCGTAAATAGAACAACTCCTGAAAGTTTCATAAGAATTCAAACAATGCTCCACATTTTACAGCAGTTCGAAATTTTTTTTTTGCAAAGTAACATGCCAAATTCATCAATATTCCGACTTTTTGACTTTTTGACCTTCAGAATTGCATATGAAAATAATATTGAACTGATAATAATTTTTTTCGTGGTACATACATTGCAGACCTTTCAATTTAAGCCATCACAACTTGGCCAAACTCATATCTACACAGCTGTAGAAGCGAGTAACACAAAAATCAAAAGTTTCTGGGATTTGCCCATATATATTCTTTTAGTATACGACGTTGTAGATATAAAATTCTTCAAGGAAACCAATATAGCATGCAAAACTATTGAAGATTGAAGAACAAGTTTGAGTATAATAAAAGAAATATGATTATCATGCCACTTTTACGAATGCATCAAAGGTTGCTTGGTGACTAATTTTTCCAAATTTAACTAACTTTTCCTAATACTAGCCTTCATACATAGTATCTATCTATATCTTTCGTTAGAATATATAAGCGGATAGATCATCGGTCAGTATGTCTGCTAATAGAAGAAATACTGATAGGTTTATCGTATCTCGAATGTACTACGAAATATCGATTCATTGGGAGCTTGTCCGTTTTCACCAACAAAAATCATTGTAACTTTATTGCAAGCAGCTTCATTATATCTATTCTTATCTAATTTCTCATGTCGTTAATTAGACATTGTAATAGTTCTCTGAGGAATACTGCTTTTATAATCTCTCTTTAATATTCATTGTTCTACCTTGTACATCATTTTATATACCTTAGCGTAAGTATTATTTTTCCATATTATATTATCTACCTTTTTTAATAATTCCGATTTAATATTATAGTTATTTTCTAAGCTTTTACGTTCAGTTGTAGCCATTTCATTGCTTAACATATATAACTGTCCATACTTTTGTAATACGTTTACATTTAAATGTAATAATAATGCGTATACGTTATGATATATTTGACTATAAATTCGAATAACTTGAGGACCAGTTTCAAAAAAATCTATCAAAATTAGCTCTAAAGCGCGTAAAAGCTAAGAAATATTATATAATCCGATATTTCTCCGAAACTTACTACTATCATTTAATTTCCTAATCGCCAAATTTTTTAATCCTTTTGGATACTTTGGATATTATGGATTAACTTTCCTACTTTCGTTTTCGCAAATTTCTTTTTAATTCATCATCTTTCATTTCATTGTCATTCAACATTTTATGTTTTTTATTCGTAATGTTTTTAACTTTCAAATTTTCAAAATGTAAGTTTCCTGTTTCAGAATAATCCTTATTTCGATTTTCAGCTATTATGAAGCTGTCTAGCTTCATGTGTATCCTATATTTCTTATAATTGTATTTTATATTTTTTTCACGAACATTTTGCTTACGTAAAATATTTGTTATCAAAATTGATTTTGTTACTTTTACGATCTTGCCTTTTTCGATTCGCATCATTTTCAAGGTTGATTTTCATTTTTAAGTGAACCATTCTCTTACATATGGAATCTTTTTTTACGTTTAATTTTGTTAATTTTACGAGCTTCCCTCTTTCGATTTCCTTCATTTTCAAGATTACTTTTGTTTTTTTGACTAGCGATTCTTTTGTGTAAAGCTTCTTTTTCACGGTTCATTTTATTGTTTTTACGATTTTCTCTTTTTCGAATCACGTTATCTTTGAGGTTAATTTTGTTATTTCGATGATATTTTTTTTCAAAGGACATTTTGTTACGTTTAATTTTTTATTGTTTTGAATAGTGCAGTTTTTTGCATTCAATTTTTGGCTCAAATGTATTTATATTTAATATGTAGGGTTTCTCATTACTTATATTTTTACAATTCTCATAAAATTCGAGCGTAAAACATGCATTTTATATAAAAAGTGATCAAGAATAAAGTACTTAACATACACGTGTTATTGGAAAATAAATATTTGAAATGAGAAGTGAAATAAAAATAATGAATATTTCTATACGATAAAACATGCCTTCTTATAATTATAGATTTTTTAATGTATTTTTTAAGTTATTTCAAGAAATTTCGTAGCAAAATCAATTAAAAGCCGCTAGGAAGATATTTTTCCGTTTCATATTTTCACTCATAAGATTTTATAATAAATATAATATTTATAATTAAAATGTTACGTCAGATTTTTGTCTTACATTATTATAAAAAATATTTTCAACTAATAAGAAGAAAATCTAATTTAGATATTATTTCACTAATATTTAGTCAATTTCATTCGAAAACGAATCCTTACAATATACTTTTAAAAGAAAATAATTAAAAATTGAATCGAGCGAGCACCAGCGAGCGATATATTCCCAGTTAGTTTTTATTATAAATGAAAGGTTAAATAAGTAACACTTTATTATCATATCGGCTTTAGTAATAACATTTTTATAGCGACAACAATGAATTACATTCTTTTCAGTGAGTACTTAAGAAAATTGAAATAAATATTATATTTTGATCGCAAGAAAAGTCCACTATACGCTTTGGTTGACAAAATTTTATAAGATAGAAATGAACGGGAGACTTCCTGCACCACTCCACTGCGCCGAATAATTAGAAAAATTATAAGTTACGTTTATATTCCATTACAAATTTTATAAAATGCATGGACTACAAAAATACTCTAACTTTGCGCTTTTGATCGCTTTTTTTATTCTTTCACCAGATAAATAAATAATTGAACAACAGGCTGAAAACTGTAACAACTTGTAACTCTTTTATTTTTTAGCAAATTTTTATCAATTTAAAAAAAAATTTAATTGTATTCCGATATTTTATCGTCGATATGTAGACGATACTATATTATGTGTCAAAGATCATATTCAAATAGTTTTAGATACATTTAATAATTATAATGAACATTCAAGCTTTACACACGAAATAGAATGTAATGGTACAAAATTTTTTGATGTGATGCTTCATAATAGTAATAATCGGATCATCACAAATTGGTATCAGAAGCCTTTAACTTCTAATCAATTATTAAATTATTATTTCAACAATACGATCCAACAAAAGAGAAATATAATTTGCAATTT
The DNA here is from genome assembly GCF_024137745.1 of Phymastichus coffea. Classification (NCBI taxonomy): domain Eukaryota; kingdom Metazoa; phylum Arthropoda; class Insecta; order Hymenoptera; family Eulophidae; genus Phymastichus; species Phymastichus coffea. The sequence goes on from NW_026706838.1 coordinate 522,199, forward strand.
AGTTGACATGGCAATTTATTTATCTGATCAGTCCTTTCATAATATTAATTTAAAATTGATCACGGACATACTAAAAGAAAACAATTACCCGGAATACTTTGTTATGTCTAAGCGAGGAGATGTTACTGCTAGACGTAATAATGTATAAAATACTGTCGCGTTGGTAAAAGTTGGATCTTAGTCAGGAGTTAAGCAGGGGTTGGTTAAAGCGATAGCGCCTTCATTATATGTAACGTGTTTAGGTAGATAACATAGTTTCTTACCTTGTTAGGATTGGATTTCAGAAAAGGTTTTTAAAAACAGTCTTAGGTGTTTGCGCTTGATTTCAGATTTATTATTTAAAGACAAGTTTATAATACTTAACAGAGTATAATCCCGGTTCTGAGTAGCCGAATACCGAGACTTTTAAAAATAACTCAATTAGTACTGCGCGAAACGTATACTGTGCGAACTGAACTGCTCTGAACTCACGTCGCGGATCCCGATCTAGCCTTTTATACCATAGACTGATGTGCCCCTTCCTGTGTTTTCGCCGAATTAATATGCGGTGAGTAATATATTCGCGGAAATATTATGGAGAACGTGCTTAGACTAATCTATCCTGCTAGATAGATTTACAAATGTTTCCGATAGGAAACTATAATAAATTACCGATACCCGGTTTTTTACCATAACCCATTATTTACTTATCATAATTCGTCACGTACTTTTTCTTTTGTATCGACGTGACAACTTTATATCTACACAGATTGATAATAATAGACTCAGACAACATAGATATAAACAGAGAAATACTATGACACCTAATTGTTTCAATAAGAATGAATGTGACCGAAATATAATTTTACCAATTTCGTTTATTCATGACTTTTTTTACAAATGTAGTAATAGTTTACAAAATTTAATATTAAATGTGTGTCTACGGTTAGTCACAAATTAAATAATATCAAAAAATTAGACAAAGATAATAGTTGTAAATGGGATGAAACAGGTATCGTATACAAATTTAACTGTAAGTCATGTCCTGCTATATACATAGGTGAAACAAAACGTAGTTTAAAAACTAGAATAAATGAACATAAAAAATCAATAGGAACTAATATTTTACCAGTTCCATTACATATTTCCAAAAATCCGGATCACAGTTTTGATTAGAATAATACAATAATCCTAGACAGAGAAAGTAATTATAAAAAAAGATTAATATCTGAAATGTTACACATTAATAGTCACAGTGACACAATCAACAGGAAAGAAGATACATATTTTCTCAGTAAGCAATATTCGAGAATTAATACAATTTTAAATAGTCTAAACCGATAAAATTCATTAAGAAAAATTTGGTCATTTATAAAATTTTATTGGGCACATCTGGTAAATAGTAGCCTTGTTCATAATCGGATTAACCTATTAATACCCAAGCCGAATCTGGTAGAGATAGCCTTGAAATAACTATTGAGTTCATGTTATAGCTCAAAAATAATTTACACGTGTTTTTTCTTTTTGCATTTCCAATTGTTTATAAAAAGTTATTTAAAGAAATTGACCAAAGTTTTAGTTTTTTGAAAAACTATTTACGGCAAGGCGAAAACCTCTTTAGCCTTTTATCATACAATTGTAATTAGAAATCATAAAGCAGTTTCCATCGTTTGAATTTTACGAACCGAATGTCAACTAAAAATAACTTGAAAAAAATTTTCTACGGTTGTACTGAAATAATCACACCATCAGTAGAAATTCCTCATAATTTTATAATTCTTTCTAATTTTCATTCCTATCTTCATTTCAAATGTAAATCGACTAAATAGTTCGGTGTCATATACTATTTCGACGATAGCTTGTCACTCAGTGAAATAGAAGACCATTCTATTATATTGAATAAATTACTGATTTTGTTCTTTTTATATACTTCAATATTAAACTATAATACCATGACGAGGAGAAGAATTGCTGATTTGAATGAGATGGTTGACGGTGATGATATAGATGGTGACCATCATGTTGATATTGCATTTCTTCCAACAGAGCATGAGAGCTCATATGAAGGTTCAAGTAATGAAGAAGAAGAATATACTTCACTTCGGCCGCTTCCTACAGGATCGTATGAACATATAAAGAGTTCTTATACTAGTGACCAGAAGTTACTAGAACCGAATCATAGTATGATTGACGTGATAATGCTTTGAATTATGACGATCTTCCAGATGATGACTATGATCTTTCATCTATTTCATTATTTTACTCAAAAAGTTCTTTGGAATTGTTTGGACTCTTTTTTTCTCAATCAATGAAAAACTTTATTAAAGAAGCTACTTCCGAAAACGACTTTGAATTGACCAATGATGATTTAGACCGATTCATCGTGATCATTATGATTACTATAGTCAATTCTAGGAAAAAGCAGTCTGACTATTGGTCCAACAAATGACTTTTGCAGTGTCCAATAATAAAAGAACTTATGCCAAGGGAAAAATGTGTAAAAATAAAAAAAAAACATTAGGTTTTATAAACTTCAAGACAAAGATGAAAAAGATAAAGTCTGTAAAGTTAGATATTTATTTGAATTATTTAGGGAAAATTGTATGAGATATGGATTTTTTGATTATAATTTGTCAATTGACGAAGTTATGGTCAAATATTTTGGAAGATTCAGCATCAAGCAATGCATTAGGAACAAACCTATAAGATTTGGGATAAAGCTATGGGCACTATATTCTTCAGATGGATATATTTATGATTTAGATATATATACAGGCAAGTTTGGTACTGAATCTGAAAATCCTTTAGCTTCTGTTTGTTTGGGATCGAGAGTAGTTATCAAATTACTTCAAAGGTTCCTGGAGACGGTTAAAAATTAAAATCTGGCAAAATATCATTTGTTTTTTGATAACTTCTTTACATCTCCAGATCTCATGATTCACTTAAGAAATATTGGATTATCGGCTACAGGAACTGTTCGTCAAAATCGCGTCAAAGCAAAAATCGATATGTCAAAGAAAGCTGATAGAGGAACCACTATCTCAGTTCATGAAGCCAATTCAAAACTGAATTACATAACGGTGATGGACTCAAAATCCGTATCAGTTCTCTCAACTAAATACGGAGATTAACCGAAAGTTGAAATAAAAAGATGGCATGATAAAACTAAACAAAAAATTCTCTTTCCTCAAGCTTTCTCAATGTATAATAGCCACATGGGTGGAGTAGACTTACACGACCAGCATTGTAATGCACTTATGCCTACAATCCGAAGCAAAAAATGGACGTGGTGTCTCTTCATGAGACTTATTCAAGCTTCATTAGCTAATGCTACTGTTATTTTCAATAAACTCCATCCAGATGAGAAGAAAGGTTCAAAAGATATTGTGGAGGAAGTTTGTGAATATTATATTCAAAAACTCGAAAATACTCATCGACCCAAACGACAGAAAAAAGTTGAAACTCCGACAGAGGAACATCAGATAAAGGTTGGGAAACGTAGAAAGTATGACAACGAAAATTGTTCAGTATTGACTGAATATTGTTGTTCAAAATATGATATTTATTTTTGCAAAACTCACAGAGAAAATCATTCGTAATTGTTTTTAAGGATCTGTTTTGAAGAAAGTAGTTCTTTTACCCATAATGATTAACAAAAACAGTTGGGTCGAAAAAAATAATGTTAGAGGTTTTTGTCAGCATCACTTCTCAGTTTCAAATTGTTTATAACGAATATACACCAACAAAATCGAGTCTGACAAGAAAATCTTACAGAGGTTTTCGCCTTGGTTTTTCCCGTAGAATCGATTGCCGTAAATAGTTTTTAAAAAAACTAAAACTTTTGTCAATTTCTTTAAATAACTTTTTATAAACAATTGGAAATGCAAAAAGAAAAAACACGTGTAAATTATTTTTGAGCTATAACATGAACCCAATAGTTATTTCAAGGCTATCTCGACTAGATTCGGCTTGGGATACAACGAGGTCAGCATCACTTCTCAGTTTCAAATTGTTTATAACGAAATTACATCAACAAAATCGAGTCTAACAAAAAAACGCTACAGAGGTTTTCGCCTTGGTTTTTCCCATAGAACCGAATGCCGTAAATATTTTTTCAAAAAACTAAAACTTTGGTTAATTTCTTTAAATAACTTTTTATAAACAATTGGAAATGCAAAAAGAAAAAACACGTATAAATTATTTTTGAGCTATAACATGAACTCAATAGTTATTTCAAGGCTATCTCCCAGATTCGGCTTGGGTATTAATGGGTTAACTTGAAATTTTGACGGCATTACGAATTATATTTCAGTCCTTTCTAAATCATGCATCGTGATACACGTAATTGACTATAATGAAAGAAAATTCATTTTGATAATGTTTAGAAAGCATTTTGAAATTGTGAGTGCAAATATTCGTAATTTATTGTTTGATATTTAATAATTTGAATGTATTAATTAATTTTGTATAATTTTTTAATAAAGTATTTCTGAAGAGGCCATGAACAAAATAGCGAAACGTTGAATTAGTTTGAAAGTTTTGTAGTTGTGATTTATTTTTGGGATATTCCTCACACCATTGATTTTAATTTCTAATATTACACAACAGAGGAAAGAATAAAGAATATAAAAAAAAATTAAAGCTTTTTTGACGATCTATCAACATTTGTTGTGTAATATTACGAAGGTTATAGTAAATATAGATCTATTTAATTTTGAAACAAAATAATTTCGAAAAATTCTCTAAGTCGCAAATAGTATTTTTTTAAATGATGGTTTTCTATAGTACATTGTGACAAGTACCGGTAACAAAATGGTCGCCACTTTGAGTAACGATTCGGATCGTTCAAAATAATGGCAAGTTTATTTGTTACCAACCACCTAACTGGATAACAATTCTCGGAACTTACAGCTTACGAGCTCATATTCTTAACCTATCATTGATCTCTTGATTTCTCGAAAAAGAGTAAATAAGGTGCTCAACTATCTATTAAAAATATTATATAATTATCTTACAGACTGGCAACCAGTAATAATTACTGAAGACGGTAGAATAGAAATAGATCGGTCTACGGAATTGATCTACTACTAAATGAAGCATCATTAGTATAGTGAACAAGATTATGAGCACATTATATTGAAAAATGAATCTGCATATAGTGACTGATGCAGACCTTTCTCAAAGGATGACAAGCATACTGGGATATATTTTTTTTAATTACAAGCTTTATTAACTCTTTTTACAAGGTCATTTAGCATCAGTAAAAGAAAAGGAAGACAATAATAGAAAGAAGAAAATAAATTTAAAAAAAATAATTCAAGAAGTACGTATGTCTAGACAACTATACGTACACATTATACATACTAGAGTTTTATATTAAATTTGTTGGTGAACTTAAGAACTATACGCATCACATTAATGTCTGGCAAGCTTAGGAATGCCTTAAGGATGTTCGACGGTGTCATGCGGGGGGGTGAAGAGGCAGAGGGGTACCCTATGCTTTAACATAGGAGAGAGCAAGTATTGACAACTTAAGATAATGAAATACTTTTGTGTTTAAATTTTTTGTTTTCATACCTATACATGAAATATTGTAATAAAAGTATCTACAAATAATTTTTTTATCGTGCGAAACTGATTTTTTATAAGATTAAGAATTTTTATGAGCAAAAATTAGTACTAGAATCTTTACGTGAAATGTGGCAACATCGCTCTCATTTGAATTTTCCGTTTGTGAAGTTGTCAACCTATCTATCAAAACGTATGAGGCAAGTGGTGTGGTCAAACACGGCTTCTGACCTGACATAACCTATCTTATACTCAAATACCTAGATTCGTCACATACTACTGTTGTTTATTTTTTTATTGAAAAATGCCGAAGGAAAAAGTGTATAAGTGGAGAGGAAGATTTGTCACGCGCAGGGTGTATCAAGCAATCACAAAAAGATCGGAAACGCTTTAAATCGATTAACCAAGTTGAAAAAAGAAAAAGAAAAAGCTAAAGAGGAAGAAGCAGCATCACGATCTCGTGTCGAAGGAAGCAGAATTATTGACTATTTTTATATGACTCAGCAAATGTACTGTACATCTTGCAAAGAAGCATCCCTACTAAAAAAATCCTTTATGAATCTGCTCTGAAATCAGTTCTGATTTTTCTCTGATTATGTTCTGAATAAGTTCTGATAGTGTTCTGAAACTGCTCTGATGTTGTTCTGATTTTGTCCGAAATCGCAGCTCTGAATCAGAGCACAATCGGAGCAAAATCAGAGCAAAATCAGAGCACTATCAGAACTGATTCAGATCATAATCAGAGCTGAAAACAATATTTGGAAACTATGAATAAGGTATCCAATTTATTATTTATAAAATAAACAATTATTTATTATTATTTCCATTGTTGTTAATCCAATCAACATTTTTTATTATACATTATTATGTTTGAAAAAAATAAGAAAAAATAATTTGGGTACGAAATAAAATACACATTATTTTATTTTCCATCGTGTAGAAATTTATTTAAATATTTATATTCAAGACTTAGATTACTACAATAACTGTAATTGGACGTACTGTCCGTTTTGTTGATGAAATAAATAAATAAATAAATAATGTTTAACTGGCAAAAACTAAAAAAAATAAACTTTACCATGCTCTCTGTAAAATAGAAGACTGGATTTTTTCGAATTCTTATTAAGCATAAAAAAAATCAATTAAACATCCTGCCAAGTCTTTCTCTTTTTTTTTTCTTTTCTGTTTAGTTGATTCCGCTCCTCGTATTGGCGAATTTGATACTGAATTTCTTCCCCCATGTAATGGTCTAAGCTATGCAGTATGCCCTCCAAATCTCGCTCGTACAACCAATCTTCATGGAAAATTAAAATCCAATATTTTAAACATTCTACAAGTAAAAAAAATTATGTACAATAGAAGCCAGGTAGACTTTTGTGAAATAATTGTGTAATTCAGTTTAAAATATTGGAAAATACTTACGATAAATAGATTTCATTTTCGTGGGAGTCACTGGCGTTCTTTTTCTACCGGTGACAGATTTCATGAAATTATCCTTCACTTCAATGGCCTTATCTATAATTTCCTCTCCCCAAAGAGCTCGAGATAAATTTTTTGCAAAGAGACTTGGATTTTTCGATTTTTTAATATTCCTCCAAGACTTTCGGGCAATTGAATGATTCCACCCAATGTGGATCATTTCAGTTACCTGTAAAAAGTATTTACATTATTATAAAACAAGACTAAACACAGGAATATCCTCATTTCAAATTACGTAGAAATATAATTTTTGTCACACTTACATTGTCGTCCTCGTCACAATCTGACCACTCTTCAAATACTTTTAATTCTGTTTCTCCTATGTCAGAATCAGACCAATAATTACTGTAAAATTCCTCTTCATCTGGTCGCCGAACTCGATGTCTGTCTCGATTCACGGGATATTTTCGTTTCAAGGAGAAGCGATTCTTTCGTGATTGCGTCCTGGTTCCTTGGTTTTGTCCATTGGCAAACTGATGTGAAAATTTTCGTCCTACCATTCGGCTGTTGTTCATTTTGGGCTTGTGAGTATGACTTGGTTCTCGTTCGTCTGTAATAATTTAATTATTACTAGAAATAAAAAATACAATGTGCATATATTGTTTCCATATTGCAATCAACATTACCAATATCAAATAAATTTTTTCTAATAGTCGAGCAAGAAACTGTAGGAGCACGTTTGGGTGACACCGGTATATATTTATTCTGATTACTTTTTTGTGCATTTTGGATTCGAGCTCTTAATGCTTCCGTGTCTTCATCCAATTCATTATCACCTTCATTGTCAGATTCACCAATGTCACTCCCACCATTATAGCCAGAATCGTTATTAACTATTTCAGAATTTTGTGTGTCATCATTGTCAACGCTGAAAATTAGCGTGTTATTCTTTTTTAGAATGTCAATCCGCTTAACCAAAGGTTTACGAGTTTGAGCAGTTTTAACAATTTTCCGATTTGTAGAAGACTAGAAAAAAAATCAATGTAGTCATCATCGTTAACAGGTCAGCTATTATTGAAAAAAACTTACTGTTGTAATTAAACGTACCTGCTTTTTATTGGTGGTCTTATCACCATGCAGAGAACTATTCCTGTTTTGTAAAGTTGATTCTTTCGATTCCAAATCACTATTATTAAATTTAGTTTTATTAAAACGTTTGGATTTATGTAGACATTCAAAAATCAGTGTTTTTTCATCTGAAAAATTCATAAATACGAATTATAAAATACCATCATGCGAAAATTCATGTTTAAGAAATGCATACATACGACCAATTGCATAAATTTCAATGGCGGTTCGTTTATGGTTACGTTGATCAATTAATGTGTATGGTTTCTTTGGTTCAAAGTCTTCCTCTTTTTCTGGAGGAGATTCTAAGAATTCACTAATCTGATCGACTTGCACAATCAATTGTTTCTCATGTCGAATATCCCTGACAAGAGCATGAGTCATATTCAGAAACTGTTGCAGCAAATGGTTGCAATTATCTAACACTATAAAAATATAAGTTAGTATTAATTGATGAATAAATGTTCTCATCAAATTGAAAAATAAACAAAACTATCAAATTGAAAAATAAAAAAAAATTTCTTGAATTGAACATATAAATATACATACGTCCTACTGCAAAAATTTGTATATCTCTTAACAGTCCCTCAGAATCGTAAGATTCGTAAATAGCGTATTGGTCAAAATCCAGTGAGTGATTAAAGGGCCATAGGTTATTTACAACATCATTCAACGGTAAAATAACAATGCTCCCAGTATCGATGTATCTTATTACGGCATGTGTGGGAGACTCTAATAATGATCTATACAGACTCTCCATCTCGCCTTCATCTACAAAAATTATAAAATCGTGATAAAAACGAAATTTACAAAATTTTTAAATGTTGAGAAGAGTGCCAAACAGCAGTCAATATTTCAAGTATTATATAAGCTTAGTTTATGAAGCTAAAAAATATTGAAATGTAGAATGTAAAATATTTACCACCAAACGCCTGTATGTACACTTCCTCAAAAGAATTATTATTGCTAGAATTATTGTTGCTACATTTCACATGATACGATTTTGAACAATCAAATCTCGTAGGGTATAAGGGCACAAAAGATTTAAATTCTTCAATATCACAGATTTTGATAACTTCAAACGTTTGGTTATACATCCATTGTACCACAGCATGAGTTAGTTTAGAACCAGCAGTCACATTCATAATAACATTCATCATTTTATAATCTGAAAAAAACAATGTACAAGTTTAGTATATTAACTTAAATACATGTAAACAAAACATGAATCGAGTACCTCCAACAGCAACAATCTCTACTTCATCAATTTTTCTGCCTTTTTGTATAATATACGGTGTGTAGACATCAAAATCTCTGTAAGTCTTTGGTGTAAAATGCTTAATATCACTGATTTTTGCAATCTCCAATTCCTCTGACTCGATGTTAAATACACAAGCATGTATGATTTCAGCCATTATTAATAATTCTATAAAATATAAATTCTGTTGAAAAAATAATATATTAGTGAATACTTCTTTTAAAAAAATCTACCATGCTAGACAGACTTTAAGCCTATCTTACTTTACTTCTTCACAATTTATTTTGATTTTATTATCATTAAAGATCTTATATTTTTTTTTTGCTCGATAAAAAATTTACTTGCAAAGCCAAGTATCTGACTATACAAGGTATATGAATATACGTACATTACAGATAACATTTGTATTGAAATAAGTAAATATTATATTTGAATAATCTTGTTATAAATTATTTAAATATCATTATGATTTTTTACCAAATTCAATAAAAAAATGAAGCTGTATTCTAACCTTATTCTATTTGTTGAAACAGTTCTTCTTCCAAATTTTGCAACAATTGCACTCAGTCCCTCGACTTGGTAGCATCTCGAGTCACATCGTATGATCTTTATAATAATTTTCACTGAAAAATATATGAAAATTAAAAACCTCATGTCAAGCAATGAAGATATACATTTTGCTGTGGTCAATTATACCACTGTAAATGTCAAATTTGATATTTTGTAGTGAATTTCATTATGGCAGATACTGAACATCAGTATATTATAAATTAATGCTTATTTATAGATAAAATTTATCAAAAGGAAGAATTGTTTTCAACTGCTGATTATTCTACTTACATGATAATGAATGTTGATCCTTTATTTAGTCAATTGTGTAGCAATATACTCCAAGCATAAATTGAGATGCACAGTCATATATTTATTAATTGTCTTTCTGGAAGTAAAAAGCAATAATGCACTCGATCAAAACTTTACGCATTTTAAGAAAGTCACACAAGCAAAGGCAAACACCGCGTGTGTACACAGCGTTCAGCAGCATTTATTCTTGAGACCCGAATGCACATAAACTGAGCGAGTGTGCAGTCCGTTTGAACCAGAATGATGCCTGTGATTGGTTGATTTCAAAACAGTTGGCTAATCACAAGCGCAGAGACAACGTCAATTTTGTCGTTGTCGCTGTTGCGCCGTGAAAATGGTTACAAGGCTCCCACTACAAAATAAGCTGTTGTTTAGCCGAGTGCCGACGCGCGTGAGAGGATACGTGCATATGTGTGTAAAGCAAGATGGTGGAACGAAACTAACGCTGATACATCACAGTCACATGTCACATTTGTTAAGTTTTTGTTTTGTACACAAAATGATGTTGGAACGGTTTGAAGTAAAAACAAAATAAAATAAAATCGTTTACAATGGCATTGCTATTATTGAAATAATCAACCAGGTAAGATATAACTTTATACACGTTTTTGCTTTATAAAAAATGAAAATGATGACTGTTGTCTTATACAACAGGAGAAAAAAGTATTGTTAACTGCTACATTAAATTCTTTTTATTAGATTCTACGTTAATTTTGTAGCAAGTAACCTTGTTATCAATATTAGAACTCTTTCGTAATTCCTGTCTCCAAGTATTTATGATTGTCATGTAAAAAGTTCTTTCTAATTCATGTTTTGGCAAGAGTAAAACATTCATAAGATACTTTTTATCTATATTGTACCTATTCATATTGATCTTGAATTTTGAATGTAATTTATTAATTGCAGATGGACACAGAAAATTGAACCATCTACTGTGGTTTATTAATGCAGTACAACTCTGTGCGTTACACTAAATGTAAAAAAAGAGGGACTAAATAATTAAGATGAAACATGTAGAATCGCTGTAGGAAACTGAAGTACCTGTTACTTATATTCTTTATATGGTTGCAAATCAATATCGAATAAGCCTTTCATTCATGGAAACGTAATGGTAAGTCATGTAAAAATTATGTTCTAATAGATTAATTAATACATTTCCTGTGATATTTATTACTATATTTCCTGTTTTCAGGTTATCTATGTTTAGTAATTTGTAATATTTTGATAAAGGAGAGTTGTACTTATAAAATAAATAAAATGAATGGTAAGAGAAGACAAAGCAAGCAAACAACGAGGCGCAAGAAAAGAGGCAGGTATAAAATATACATAGAAAAAGGAATAAGTCCTTCGAGATCTACAAAACATCAGCACAAATATGAAATTTCTGACAGCGATATGAGTATCGACGATGAAAAGGTGTTTATAGAACTATTTATGTAACTTGTTCGTAATAACCTATTAAAATATTATACTATGTCAATTATGTTGTGTTATAACATAATTAATATTATATGATTTTATTGTATTTACTACTGTAATTATTATATATTTTATTTCTATTACAGGAATTTTATAACATTATCAATCCTGTGGCAAACACTTCACTGGCAAAACATTTTGAATGGAAAATTGATTATCGTAGTCAATCAAATCACTGCAGTCCTATTATACCAAAGGACAAACGTGAACAAATCTCAAAGGAAGAAGAAATGCTCAAAACTTTGCAGGAATTTGACCAGGAGCATTGTCTATTGAAAGATTATTTAGTAGATGATGAATATGATACTGAGAATTATGAAACTCCTTTTTCTACAGCTATGCGATGGAATGAAGAAGATGTGAGTAATTATTGATCAGTATGTTTGTTGTTGGCTATAACTATTTGATTCTATCTATTATTTCTACATTATTGTATACAATACAATGTAATACGGAATTTATTCATTCATTGTTAAAGCTAGGTGCACATACTTTTAATAAGATTTTTCTTGTTAAGTTGTAATAATTTTTCAAACAAATTATTTTTCAGGTTAATAGGGTAGGGGAAACTTATTGTTACGATAACGAAAGCGATGATTCAGAATATGAAGATTTTTGGTCAAGCGGAGCCCCAGAAGATGATTCTAAGCTTCAAAGTAAATTAAGTGAAGGTAATCTAGATAAAGTAATTAATGCACGTTTTGTTGTTACTGAAAGCGAAATTTTGTTTGCTATGGTAAAGTTTACTGAAAAGTATTTTTTGCCGATTTCGGCACTTGAAGATTTGAGCAAAATGATAAATAATTTTGTAAACTCGCCCGTTCTTCGCGATTCGCATTACCGGCTTGATCAATTATTACGGTCTAAAGACGGCTTAGAATATCATGCTTATTGTGTGGAATGTGATGCTTATATCCGTCAATTTTATCCGAACGAGAAGACGGTTATATGTAAAAAGTGCAACAACAACATATCCGTCAAGGAAAAGAATTTTTTTGTTCTTATAAATGTAGATAAAGAATTAAAAAATCTAGTTGAAAAACATGGCGAGTATTACATTTCAATAGTGAATAATAGCGAACGATCGCAAGTTTTCCGTGATATATATGACGGAATCAAATACAAAGAATTCGTCAAATCGTTATCTTTGAGCGAAAGGGATTTATTTCTTACTTGTACGTTTAATACCGACGGGTCACCACCTTTTGATTATTCCACATATTCAATCTGGCCGATCCAAATAGTTGCCAACGAATTGCCGCAACAAGTAAGATTTGATAATCCCGTTACTTGTGCCCTCTGGTTCGGTAGATCGAAGCCAAATATGGAAATATTTTTAAAAGCGTTTGTTCAAAATATTAATAAAATCAATGAAAGAACCATTCCATGTAAAATTAATGGTATCTTGAAAAACATAAAAATATACCCAATTTGCTGCTGTGTCGATACAATCGCTCGCGCCCCAGCGCAAGGCCTAATTCAGTTTAATGGACGGTTTGGATGCAATTGGTGCCTTCATCCCGGAAAATCAGTAAAAAGTGAAAAAAAAAAGTTATAAAATATCCACTGTTTGATATCGTGCCCGAAAAGCGAACTTCCGATGGAATGTTAGCTCACATGGAGCAGAAATTAACAACAAAGGCACCAGTATTTGGTGTAAAAAAAACGTCGGCGCTAATTCATATGCCGTTTTTTGATTTAGTAGAAGGGTTCGTTCCCGATATTTTACATATAATTTTAGGAATGTGCCGACAATTTTCACATCATTGGTTTGAAGAGAGCTGTAAGCCTTTTTATATAAAAAACAAAATAAAATTGATAGATTCTATGCTATTGAATATACAAGTTCCAAAACAGGTAGCTCGATTAACACGGCCTATAGCAGATCGAAAGCATTGGAACGGAAGAGACTGGGAAAACTGGCTTTTATTTTTCAGCTTACCGATATTAGAGTCGATTCCCGATTTTAAAAAGTATGCGCATCATTGGGCTCTACTTGTGGAAGCCCTTCATATCTTACTCGGTACTCGTATTACTTTATTAAATTTGATACGCGCGGAAAAATTATTGAAAGACTTCGTATCTAAAACAGAAGAATATTATGGTGAATCAGCCATGACCTACAACGTACACCAGCTTTTACATATAGTTCAGAGTGTGATAAACTGGGGTCCGTTGTGGGCACGTAGCGGATACACATTTGAATCTGGAAATGGAAAAATTATTCGCATGATTAAATCAGCTAAAGGAGTTTTGAATCAAATTTGCCGACGGCTTGAATATAAAAATAGTGCTATACAGTTAGAAAAACATGTATTGAAAAATTATGAATATTCGCCAGTGATAGAATTCGTTAATAAACTTAACAATAAATGTACAGGTAATTCTGTTACAGTAAATGATAATAGGTATTTCGGTAAATCAAATTTTACTGACAAGTCCACAATTGAAATGCTCAAACTCACTGAAAATGAAACGAAATCCTTTAACAAAATGATTAAGAACAACTGTGTATTCACGACCGACCAATTGAAAACAAATCGTTCGAAAAACTGTTTCGCGTTGACTAAACATGGATATTTTATTAAATTGGTAAAATTTGTAGTCGATGGAAAAAAAAATGGAATTTGCATTGTATAACCATATACATACAAAAATATCGTTCGAGAATTGTTTTAACATTGTGAAAATTACTAATATTGAAAAAACAGAAAAAGTAATTGAAACTAATCATATAATATGCATTGCTATACTTGTAAATACGCCGTCTGGTATGTATCTTAGTGCAGTGCCTAATGATCTTCATTATTAATGTAACTTTTTTAAGAAAATGAAGAAACAAAAATATACCATTAATGTATTATTTAGATCGCGAATTATCGTATTATGTAACACTTTCATTATGTATCAAAATTTACTGCTTTGCGATTAACTATGCATATGTTTTTTCGTCGATTATCATCTATTATTTATATTATTGTATATTAGAACTACGTTCAACACAAACATGAAAGTTTTTATTGACATTTGTGGTAGTATGTAAATACACTTATTCAACGTAATGTTACTGTAATAATATTTAGTTTTAATAAATTTTGTACAATCATGTTTATTATATGTACTCACCGCGTTAAATGCTATGTATGTTTTTGGTTTCTTTAAAAAAATTGTACATGTCGAAAATATTACGTACCAAACAATGTATAAAATATTAAAAATGTTTTTTAAATGTTATAAATGAATATATTTTCTACATATGCTTCTTCTACATATTTAAATAAATCTCTACACGATGAAAAATTATAAAATAAAAAAATGTGTATTTTATTTCGTACCCAAATTATTTTTTCTTATTTCTTTCAAACATAATAATGATTAATAAAAAATGTTGATTGGATTAACAACAATGGAAATAATAATAAATAATTGTTTATTTTATAAATAATAAATTGGATATCTTATTCATAGTTTCCATATATTGTTTTCAGCTCTAATTATAATCTGAATCAGTTCCGATAGTGCTCTGATTTTGCTCTGATTTTGCTCTGATTTTGCTCCGATTGTGCTCTGATTCAGAGCTGCGATTTCGGACAAAATCAGAACAACATCAGAGCAGTTTCAGAACACTATCAGAACTTATTCAGAACATAATCAGAGAAAAATCAGAACTGATTTCAGAGCAGATTCATAAAGGATTTTTTTAGTAGGGATTACACTTGGTTAATGTTGAATATGAAAACCAGAAGGGGCTTGCTTCCGAATTTCATATAAGATGTCAGCAATGTTTATTTATGAATAAAATAAAGTCTAGTAAAGTATACAGCAATCCTTCAACTGGGAAAAAAGTTTACTCTATAAATACCAAAGTAGCATTAGGTAAAAATATTTGACAATTTACGTTATCATGATTTTCATAATTAATACAGAATTATAAGAGTTTAAAATCACAATTTCAATTTAGGAGCTATACACACTGGCACTGGTCAAAGCCAACTGGAGGAATTATTTACCGTAATGGATCTACCTTCCATAAATTCTCAACTTTTCAAATCACATGAAAGAATCATTGGACCAGTCATAGAATTCATTGCAAAAGAAAGTTGTTCAGAAACTGCAGCTATGGAACGATTCTTGACTATTGAGAATATTAATGAGTTGAAAAAGTATTTGTAAGTGTGAATGGATATTGAATGAATTTTTTTTAATTAGTGTTTTGAAAATATTTATATTGATTATTGACTCTACTAATATAAAATTTTGTATGCTGTATATATTGTAATCTAATTTAATTTTTACTTGAGATTCTTACTTTTATTGTTATCCTGGTTTTTTGAACGATTTTTGGTCATTATTCAATCTGTAACCACAATTAATAAAGAAATGAAAAAAAAATGAATACAATTTTGTAAAATGATTAATATGACAGTTGATATGAAGTATACATTCAGTTTTATATTTTACCAGACCACCAGACTTGCAAGAAGGTTTTTTAATTGTAAATGCTGAAGAGTCTAATGGAGAAACTATTGTGAGAGTCTTTGCATCGTATGACATGGGATGGAGCCAAAGAGGAAATGGCTATACGTACGATAGTTTAAATGGCTACTGTGCTCTCATTGGATTGAAAACTGGCAAAGTTTTGGATTATTGTACGCGAAATAGAAAATGCAAAATGTGTGATTCTGAATTGCTTACTGGGCGGCATAAAGAGCATGATTGTTGATTGAATTTTAAGGGTAGTGCAAAAGCTATGGAAGCCAGTGGTGCTGTTGAACTGGTAACGCAAAGTAATATTTTAAAGGAAGCAAACATACAAATTGGAGTGTTCATAGGAGATAACGACAGCTCTGCTATCTCTGCAATTCAAGCGGCTACAAATTACCCTGTGATAAAGCAGGCTCATATGAATCACTCTACAAAAAATGTAGGCAATTGGTTACACGACAAAGAAAAAAAACTTGTAGATCCAGAAAAAGAGTTATCATCTGATATCATAAAGCACATACAGCGTTGCTTTTCATTTGCAGTTCATCAAAACAAAGGTGACATTTCAGGAATCCAAAAAGACTTGCTAAACATACCTGAACATCTGTTTGACAATCATGTAAATTGTGGCGAATGGTGTAAGCGTGATTCTGAAAATTCGGGTGGTATCATATTGAAGAATGTTGAATTATATGAATCGTTAAAAGCATATTTTTGTGAATTAGGTAACGACGGATATAAATTTGCTAGTGCTGCTAGTAGCTAGGCAAATGAAAGCCTGAACCACTCTATGTGTTCAAAAGGTTTTTCTTTCAACACATCCGAATCTGCTGATTATAGATTTGGTGCAACTGTAGCTCAAAAAAATACCGGCAAACATTACTTGCCTAAATGTATGGATGTTTTGGATATTGAATATAATAACAATAAATTACAGCACCATGTAGATAAACATGATAAGTTGCAAATAAAAAGAAGGTATATGTGTAGTCAACCAGAATTCAAAAAGAAAGTATCGGATAATAAAATGAAAAAAGCACAGCTGAGATACCAAAAAGAAAAATCTGAAGCCCTCACATATAAAAGTGGTATGTCACTTATTGATGAAAAGAAACCTGCCCATTACAATACTATACAGATTCTTGATTTGACTCATCAGTACAAATATGAAAATCCAAATTTAGCGATAATTTTTTTTGACTTGGAGACTAGCAGCCTGAAAAATAATTGTGACTTTTTGCAAATAAGCATGAAATGCCATGAGTATGTTTTAAATATTTATGTAACCCCAAATCAGTCAATCCAACCATCAGTATCTAAGATTAATAGGTTCAGCAAAATACGAAAAAAACTGTTCCAACATGGCAAAGAAGTTCCTACAGTTTCAAAAAAAGAAGCCAGTAATAAAATGATTGAATTTTTTCAATTATTTAAAAAAAAATGCATGCTTGTTGCTCACAATTGCAAATTTGATTCAACGAGGTTGCTCAATATGATCAATACCTTATCTTTATCTGACGTGTATGAGGAGTATATTTACAGCTTCTGTGATACTTTAAACTTGTTCAAAATGAAATCCTAAAAAAAAAACTAGATACAAACTCACATCTCTTGCTGCGGAGCAAGGTCTTGCATGTGATGGAGCACACGATGCTCAATTTAATGTGACATTATTGGAGCAGCTATGCGTTGAAAATTTTAATCTAGCAGAATTAACGCAGGCTTCAAAAACTATTTATCAAGTAATGGATGCAATGGAAAATACAAAAACCATTAAACAGATTTTGCCATCGTTTGAACCAATGAAAGATGTCTTGAGTGCATCTATGGCAAAAAAGTTGGCCTCAAATGGAATTTCTTATAACATTATTGTAGACACATATAAAACTGAAGGCCCAGTCATAACTGAATTATTACTGCAAGGAAAAATCAATGGTCGATCCACTATTATGAAATCTCAGCAACCGATAAAAAAAGTAATGGATTTCCTTAAAAAGTTGTAGTTAACAACTGTTACTAATGCATGTAAATCATGTGATATAATATGTGATAGTAAATTTAATTAGAGCTCCTCTTTACATGTTATTATTGTATGTGATACAAAAACATGTGATAGTAAAGTAATAAATTATTTAAATATAATCTTCTCTTTTGAATAATTTTTTTATCAAAATAAAATGCTAAGCATTTATATTATCAGCAGTGTTTTTGGAGGTTCTGTTTAACGTATGCATGTTTATCGCGGTTACGTCTACTGCTGGACTGCGACGTGCGACACGTTGACGCGACCGCGACGTTGCCACATTTGTTCCGTAGCCTGCATCAGTTTCAAAAAATCATTTGAAAGTTCAACTATATATTGCAAAATCTTTGTAAAATGGACGGTATGACATATATATAATTATATATATATATATATATATATACAGGGTGGCCCATTTTAAGTGATCCACTCAGATATCTAGATTGGAGTGAGTTTTATCGAAAAAAGTTTCAGACAAAAGTTACTCAACTTTGAGGGGGCCATGTTTCTATGACCTTGGATTTGACCTTGGAGGTCATGTTCAAGGTCATTTCAAGGTCAACTTTGTTTTTTTAAATAGGAACCCCCATTTTTGACCCCGGATTCGGAAAGAGCGGGAAATTTTACGTCCAAAACGGTATTTTTAAATTTTTTTTCATGGCCTAGAGAAGATCGATTTAAGGTCAAATGCTTGAAAAACTGCCTAAAAGCGTTTTTTTAATTTTTAAGATATCGAAAAATGACCTCTACAAAATTTGTTCAGAATAGAGTGGGCCACCCAATGCACCAAAAACCTTTGACCTTTAACCTCATTTTGAAGGTCATTTCAAGGTCGAAGTGTTTTTTGTAATGGAAACCCCTCTTTTTGACCCCGGATTCGCACATAGCGCGAAACTCAACACAATACCTTATCCAAACGTCGGATTTCGCGCTATGTGCGTATCCGGGGTTAAAAAGAGGGGTTTCCATTACAAAAAACACTTCGACCTTGAAATGACCTTCAAAATGAGGTTAAAGGTCAAAGATTTTTGGTGCATTGGGTGGCCCACTCTGTTCTGAACAAATTTTGTAGAGGTCATTTTTCGATATCTTAAAAATTAAAAAAACGCTTTTATGCAGTTTTTCAAGCATTTGACCTTAAATCGACCTTCTCAAGGCCATGAAAAAAAATTTAAAAATACCGTTTTGGACGTAAAATTTCCCGCTCTTTCCGAATCCGGGGTCAAAAATGGGGGTTTCTATTTAAAAAAACA
The DNA here is from genome assembly GCF_024137745.1 of Phymastichus coffea. Classification (NCBI taxonomy): domain Eukaryota; kingdom Metazoa; phylum Arthropoda; class Insecta; order Hymenoptera; family Eulophidae; genus Phymastichus; species Phymastichus coffea. The sequence goes on from NW_026706838.1 coordinate 541,652, forward strand.
AAGTTGACCTTGAAATGACCTTGAACATGACCTCCAAGGTCAAATCCAAGGTCATAGAAACATGGCCCCCTCAAAGTTGAGTAACTTTTGTCTGAAACTTTTTTCGATAAAACTCACTCCAATCTAGATATCTGAGTGGATCACTTAAAATGGGCTACCCTGTATATATATATATATATATATATATATATATATATATATATATATATAAATACACGAAAAGATTGCTTGTAAACTCTACTAAAAATTAATATAAGTAGTATTAATATAAGTCTAATTAATATAAGTCTCTTAACTCTATTAGTACGAAAAGTTTCTGAATTATAATGAGTATCTCTTCGCCCATAAGAGCTCATGTATAAGCGACGAACTTTGGAATTTTTTTTCTTTAATATTTCAACGGAAAAAAATATTTAAAAAATTCATGATAGTCTATGATGCTTTTAAGTATAACATATAAAAAAATCAGACAGTTCTCTTAACTTTCGTCTGATCATCGAACATCCTTAATGTCGAACGGTGGGTACAGTTTATTTTTAGCCAAGGCACTTATCAACCATTTCCTTTGCACCTCATACAATGGGCATTGCCATATAAGGTGATTTAGATCCTATACCTCGCATAGGCACTCACAGCTCGAAAAGGGATTCATTTGAATTATAGTGGTTGCTCCTGCATCTACAAACTGTAATAATGTATTTGAGGCTGTAAGATTGCCTTAAAAACCAAGGCTTAGTAGATGGATAGTAATAATTTTGAAAATAATACTCTTTGAAAATCAGAAAATTTTTGAACATTGCCTTGAAATCAGTGTATGGAATACTTTTAGTCGAAGGACACTGCCCTGTGGCTAATTTAGTCTGTTGATCAGCTATTTCATTACCCGTTATCCCAACATGAGCCGGTATCCAAAAGATGGTAATATCAACATTACTAGTTCTATTTTTTTTAAATCGACAATATTTATTACGTATTTCAAATACGTGGCAATTGCAATCGACTTTATTTTTGGGATAACTTAAAGTTAATACCACACTTAGCGAGTCAGTAAAAATATTGGTGTTACGATCGTTGTTATTTAGGGCAATGTCTAGAGCGTCCGATATGGCCATGCATTCAGCTGTATTAATAGAAACTTTATCAATTATACTTCTAGTGTGTGTATCATTAATGGAAGAACTCTCAAAACTAGATTCACTAAAGTCTTAAAGCAATTATGTGTCAGGAAGAGGGCATTATAGACGCTGATATGAACATCGATGAAGAGGCATCGTACACAATAGCTGAAAGTCAAAAAGAAATAGAAGAGAAAATCGACTGAGCTGATCGATAATTGCATATATCTACTCTAGAATTAGTAAATACTTATTTATATTTTTTGAACTTTTTTTATTTATATAATTAGACTATGAGCTCTAATTATAATACAAATTATAACTTTCATTCTAGTCAATTGAGAATTTGTATTGGAGCCCTAGAAGCGTATGTAATAAAATGGAAGAAATTCAAAAAATCATTCAAAATTTTGACATTTTGATCTGTGTAGAGTCTTGGCTTAACGATAACATTGATTTTCAATTTTCTGGATTCAATACATTTCGCAAAGACAGAATACGTTCGGGTGGTGGAGGAATAGTCTTTTTGATTCGTAAAAATTATTGTTATTCTAAAATTAAAAATATATCGAATGATAATCCTTTTGCGCAGTTATGTGGAATCGAAATCACTAATATAAAGGACCCGTTAGCTATTATTGATTGTTATAAACACTAAACTAAAACATAGGTACATTTTCTTAGGTGATTTCAATTCGCATAGCGAAGCATGGAATTGCGCCAATACGGGCTCAGATGGGATAAGCCTACTCAAACAAACTGAAAAAGCGAATTTTTTTATACAATTCTGACACTTATACGCACTTCAATCTTGCTACAAACTACAAGTCCAATATTGATCTCATCTTCTCAACGGATAACATAGCGTATCTTCTAAGGATCAAAGTCTCTGATGACTCACGTGGCTCTGATCATTTCACAATTCATATCGAGTATGACACTGAAAAAGCGATTTATAATAAATTTTCCTTCAAAATACAGTCACAACGCACTAATTGGGAGAAAATTAATAAGTAACTTAATGATGATTATAATAAATTTTTAAACTATGAATATGACGCTCTCAATCCTTTATAAAAATATGACTTATTTACTGTAACAATTAAGCAAACAATAGTTAAGCATATTCCGAAAAGAAAAAAGTTTAATAAAAAAAATCATCGAAATCCAGTAGCTTGGTGGGATTGAGATTGCATGCGGTAATCTAAAAGACAGTAAAAACAAATAATTATGAAACATATCATTCGAACAGAAATCCTTCAAGATCAGATCAGACCTCTCTGAACCGGGGTTCTGATGGGTGATAGACGCCGCAAGGGGATTTGGATCTGGAGAGCGATTTAATAAATCCGTAGAATGAAAAGATTATTGATTGAAAAGGTTGATAGATCATGTTGGAGAATCCCAAACATGTTAGTACTCAGGTTAAAACCGTTTCAACGATCACATAAAAATACTTGCTAAAAAGTAAATCATTTTTCACCTTGCAAACCCCTTAAGAACACACGCGCGCTCGCGTACGGGTACATACACACACACTCATACGAGTATATGCAAATAAACTTACCGAATTCCGAATCCCCGTTGATATAAGTTGGTGTCTTAATACGTCCAGCAATACCGTGACTATATCTCACACCACACTGCCCATGGTTATTCGTTCCATTGTATAATTGGCTACGATGGCAACAAATATGTTGAGGTCCACACACCGGTTGTTTCTTAAATTGACGCTGAAATAATAAATATATAATTACCATATTAGGATATACGGATGAGATAATCATCTATTTTAAAAGTAATGCCAGCACTAAAAAATTTGTATTTGGAAGCTGTCATAATGAGTAATTGGCATTTATATGAAATTTGTAATCTTTGTCATATCATCTTTAAAACCATTACTTTCGTTATACCTTATTTATTAAAAACAATTGACATTCTATACATTTTAAAATATTGATGTGATAAAATGGAATTTAAGGCATATTCAAATTGATGTGATGTATTGATTTGACAAATAAGCTTTCTATATTTCAAAATTAGTTTGGTAATAAAATTAAGAAAGATTAATTCATTGACTAGATTTATTAAGAAGTAAATTTACAAAAACTGTTTTAATTATAGATCATAAGAATTGAAAAAGTCTTGAAACAGAAGGCAAGCGGGCAATCGTGCACTATAATTATTGTGCACATGAATTAATTATTGAGCACCGGAAATATGACACAATATATCTATATATCAATTTTCACGTTTTACAATAGCTCATGAGCATAATAATTATGTATACAATTGCCAGCTTATCAAACAGATCATTTGTACAGCAACATTCGGAATCGTTATTTCCTTATATTATGGATGTTGTACGAGCTCTATATCAGTCAAGGAAAAGTCAAATTATGATTGAATTCTATAATAGTAGTGTAACCGTAAATTGTCCCGTAGACATAAAAATTAATAGATGATAATATGCGGATAATGCAGGTAAAGAATCCGGGCTCGGTTAGGCAGGAACAGCTCGGCTCGTCAGGTGATGTCGGAACGTCGTGGCTTCAATGCCAGGTTGCGGCGCAAGACTCGCACGCCTAAACGCGAGATTAAAAGGTTCAGGAGATAGGCGGAAGGACGAAGTAAAGCTGATTCGGGTTAAGAAAACAAGCGTATTGTTTATTAGGACAACGGATAAATAATAACAAAAATAATAATATAAGAGCAGCGAAGCAAAAGGAGAGAGAGAGAAAGCAAGAAGCTGAATTGAGAGAGAGAGTAAGGTGGTACGCAGCAGTATTTACAAGTTGCTGCCCCATGAAGGTCGGCTCGCAAAAGACGCTCGGTTGAGAGATTGCAATTAAAATATAAGCCCGAATAGGCTGGCGCCGGTGGCAGGAGGCCGTCACTCCACACACTCCACACTTGCACGTTAATACAGTTCGGCCACTCTCACATACTGCACACTCTCAATTACGCTGTCCAGGAATCACAGACTCAAGGCACGAGTATCGTATCGCCAGCTAAACGCGTGCGCTCGCGTTGAAGAACGATCGCCGAATCTGCCGCGCCAAGAAAATCAAGCGCCCTCCTCGCGGTCCGTGCGTTCGATAGTCGAACCGTCTCTCTCTCTCTCTCTCTCTCTCTCTCTCTCTCTCTCTCTCTCTTACCTACCTTGCTTCAGCCCATTGAAATTAAAATGACAAGTTATATACATTAGGTTTATATTAATAAATTAGAATATGGGAGAAAGAGACATAACGAGTATCATTCACACTCGTTATATGCCCCTTTCCCAGTCACGGGTAGCCGGGGCGTACCGGTGCATAACCTTGGTCTCTCTCTGTAGGATTGATAAATAAAATATCATGTTTGTAAACAAATAAATTTTTTAATATTAGATTTGACTGGAAAATATGAAATGAAATATGAAAAATAAATAGAAAAATAGAAAAAGGAATCATAAGCTTAATCCCTGCTCCCTCTCTCTTATGTCGATCAATATTGAGGCTTAGAAAATGTTCTCGTTTACACGTAGGATATTTCACGCTTATGCGGCAGATGAAATATCCTATCTTCGGAAGGAGAGCGACAAAACCGGGATACGTAGTCGTAAAAGTATCTGGCTAGATACCCGTCAACCCACATCCAATGGATGGCGACGTTTGGGCAGCTGAAGACTCTTGCGACACCCGTCAAATAACAGCCGTTGCAGTAACGTTTGTTAATTAGGTCCTTACGTGGACCGGCCCATCGGTTACAGGAGCGCTGGGATATCGAGGCTGCGGAACGGGGCGGTTCTGTAGGGCGAGCCGTGGCTGCAGCTGGGCGAGTACCGGCCCGGTCTCGGCTTGATGCTCGAGATCCCCGGGCTCGGATCTCGCGCTGGAGAAGCACCTGCTTCTTGCGGAGCTCAGCCAGCTGAGCTTGGATAGCTTCAAGCTCCTTCTTCGTAGCAGCTCTTTCTTTCTCTAACTCCTGCTTCTTCCTTTCCGCTTCGTGGTGCTGTTCCCGTTCCTTCCGCGATTGGGTTGTGGTCGCCTCGAGTACCTTCTTAAGGTCAACTGCGCCCTGGACCCGGTCTATAAATTCATCGGGTAGGCTCCATGCGCGTCCTCCATGGCGCTCAGCGAAATCAAGGACGCTGGCATAAGCCGCGTCCTCTTCGGCGACAGCCGCTATGCGGGCACGCTGGGCGACTCAGGCTTTCGCCTCCAGCGGAGCACACTCTTCTTAGAGAGCGGCCCAATAGCGCTCTTCGGGAGTTGGCTTAGCCGTGGGCTCTTCTTCTGGATCTTCCAGCTGGGTCTGCAGCATCTCGCGGATGCGGGCCAGGTGGTCGATAACGTCCGGCTTCTGAGTGCTCGAGCTCTGTGTCGGTTCCTCAGCGGCAGCGATGGCCCGTTGGCCAATAGGTATCGCGGTCCCCACCGTGGCAATAAGCCGACCGATCAGCTTGAATATATCTTCCAGTGTCACCCCGGTATTCAATGGTGACTGGGGCCCGAGAGCACTTATCAACCCAGCCACGAAAGACTGGACCTTCTCAAGGTTTTCCTCCCACAGGAGGACTGATTTCTTGGGGGTCATGGCCATAAAGCTACTGAAGAAAATAGAAGATGTTAGAGGATCCAAACAAGAATAAATATGTACATACGGCGGCCAGCAAGCATACGAAAATGGCAAAACAAAATAAAGAAAAAGATAGGCAGTTGTAAAGGTTAGTCGCAATCGCAGGATTACTTTTTGGAGTGCAAACGTTGCGGCGACGTGACAACTATCGCTGGCACGACCTTTTTGGAACCGCGCAGTCGACCTCGTCTTTTTGGTGCTGTTGTCGCATGTGTTTTACCAGCGTCGGCGGGGCTCGAAGCACGATCATGGGAAATTGCAAGTTCAGTGTCGTACTCAAGAGCCGTTGCGTCATGAATCTCATCCTTAGTAGGAGAATCATCGTCTCCTGCTTTATCGAGAAACTGTTACTCGGCGTAGCAAGGTTTGAGATCGCATACCGCGGCTTTACCCACATCAACTCCATTTTCACTTTGAAGTTGGTACGTGTTGGCACCCAGGCGTGAAGTTACGAGAAAGGGTCCGGCATACTTCGGGTTTAACTTAGCCGCGACGGCTTGTACTGCAGAGGACAGAACGCGATTCCGAATCCAGACCTTATCTCCGACTTTATAACGAACATTGCGATGTTTCACGTTATAATAGTTCTCTTGCCTTGCTTGTGCGGCTTGGGAGTTTTGGTGGGCCTTAGCTCTAAATTCCTCAAGCTTTTGCATACGACAACGCCACTCGTCAAGCGCGTCCGACTTGAGTTGATCAGTAAAGCACGTTCTTCAACTCGACGCGCTGAATGAGATGGTTCGGGATTGCGTTTATAGTTGAGGAAGGCTGGGCTACTTTTCGTAGCTTCGTGTATGGCTGTGTTATAGGCGAAGGTAAATTCGGCTACATGCACATCCCAAGTAGTATGCCGTTCCTCAATAAATGCGGCGATCATTGTTTTGATTGTCCGATTTACTCGCTCCGTAGGATTACTTTTGGGCGAAGAAGGACGCAAGTCGCGTGCAAAACTCCCTGTGCTTCGACGAAGCCGTCCATTAACCGATTTTTGAAATGATAAAAACACGTCTGGTACCCCGAAGCGTAAAAATACCCCTTCGTTTAGCGCGCGCTTAATGGTTTTGGCGTTTGCCTTACAAACAGGTATACACTCGATCCATCGGGAGAACAAGTCCAGGAATATGAATAGGTGCTCATATTCCTGGATCGACTTCGGAAACGGACCCATAGTGTCTCCAGACACAATTTCCCATGGGCGCGATACAATTCGCTTGCCCGTTAATCCGGCAGGGGCTTTCTGCTCAATTTTAACCTGCTGGCAGACTTGACAATGGCGTACATAGTGGGCGACATCTTTAGAAATATTGGGCCAGTAGTAGCGCAAAGCAGCACATTCATGCGTCTTATAGCGGCCTAGATAGCCTGCTGTCGACTCTTCATGGCATTCAGATAAAATCAGTGCACGCTGCTCGCGTGGCACGACGAGTTTCCATGCGTCGTCGTCGCATCTTAGCAAATAGTCGACTATGGGATTAGGTCGATAAATGTACAGGTGACCTCCCACTACTTTCCAGTAGGGGTGAACTCGTGGGTCGTCTAGGACTTGTCGAACCTTGTGGAGATACCAAGGATCTTTAATATCCTTGTCTACGTCCAATGCGGCTATGGTTGCAGACTGATCCTCTTCAGTTTCAAACATGCGCGAAAGCGTGTCGAGTACGACGTTGTCCTTGCCTTTTCTATGCACGATGTCAGTCATAGGATTGCAGTCGCAAGGACCAACGACCTAGCTTCCCGTTGGGATGTTGCAGATTTTTCAGCCAAACAAGACTATAATGGTCAGTAACTACTGTGAAGTGGTAACCTTCTATGTATGGTCGGAATTTTTCCACAGACCATATAATGGCTAAGCACTCTCGCTCGGTCACCGAAAGCCGACGTTCAGCAGAAGTTAAAACATAGCACTCGGTCTTCGCCTTCCACGCGTTGGAGCAGGATGCTACCAAGGCCAGTGTCGCTCGCATCGCACACGACAGTAAACGGGGCGTTAAAGTCTGGCCTAGCTAAGACTGGAGCAGTGGCCAGTAGAGCCTTTATTTGCTCAAAAGCAGCCTGTTGCTCTTCACCCCACTCGTACTTCGCATCTTTACGAGTAAGAGTAGTAAGTGGAGCCACTAGAATAGAAGCGAAGTCTCCAACGAACTTTCGGTACCATAAGGCCGAAATTATTCAAGAATTGGCCTCACTTTATTTGAATCCGGACGGTCCCATCTTGATTAACCAACACGCCCAAGTAGCGCATCTCTGGCATACAGATGCGAGATTTGAAGCGATTCGCTGTCAGGTGTGCTTCGCTAATGCGCCTAAGGACGAACTTGAGCCACTTGACATGGTCGCTGAAGATTCCTGTGGCAATGATCAAGTCGTCCAGATACGCGAAGGTAACGGGCTCCATTTCGGGTGTGACTATCTTGTCAATCAGCATCTGAAATGTACCGGGAGCTTCTGCAAGTCTAAAAGGCACTTGAATGAATTCAAATAAACCCATTCCCGGTACAGTGAATGCTGTAACCGGATTGGATCTCTCCGTAAGAGGAATCTGCCAAAAGGCGCCGGACAGATCTAGCGTGCTAAAGTAGCGGGTGTGCTGAGTTTTGCGCAAAATGACATCCATATATGGTAATGGATAAGCGCAAACACACGTCACCGCATTCACTTTCCGAAAATCGATGCAAAAGCGATACGAGCCTTCTGATTTTCGAATCATTACGACTGAACTCGACAATTCTCTGGCGGACCTGTGGATTGCTCCCATGCGAAACATCTTATGTACCTGCTCGTACATTTCCAACTCAACTTTATATGAGACTGGATAATATTTCTGTTTGACGGGGTGAGCATCACCAACGTCGATGTCATGTTGGATCCAATCTGTGTAGCCTAGCGTCTCCTCATCCGATTCCTGTAGGAGAATATGCATAAGCAACTTTAATTCCTGGCGTCCACTATTACAAGCGAGGCGAATTACATCATCTTCTTCGTTGAAGAGAGTATAACCGGAATGATGTCCTTACTGCCTTCGACTGTCAACGTGTTAGCTTTCACGTCATGATTTGCCGAAAAGGCTCGTATAAAGTCGCTACCTAAGGTGCAATCAGTATCTGCATTCTTCAGAATGACCGCACCCACATCGTGCCTAACTCCTTCTATTTCAAAGGGCAACTTAACATTACCCAGGATGGGCACGTGGTGACCATCGACTGCTTTTGCTCCTGACCCAGAGTAAGGTGACACCGTTAAGTTGCAGACTGCCGCTATCTCTACTCCTATGAGGCGAAGAACAGTTCGTGATGCTTCCGTATCATATAAAGCTTTAAACTAGAAGGGGCCGATATGTACGTTCAGCCACCAACGCGGGTGCTCTTCGACGAGAGTGCATGATGCACAATAAAAAGTTTTACTGGTCGGTCGCAAACTATACCAAACTTTCCCAGAAATATTCCTAACCAGACAATTTTGTTTGTAGTTACGGATTCCGTTATGTACTCGGCATTTATTCTGCTTTTTACGACGGCATCCTGCTTTCGCATGAACCAGATGATGGACCGACAACAAGTCCGATAGCGCAACCGCTTTTCGATTTTTATCCTTTACGTCTCCCGCAAAATCCGCATCTAAGGACGCGTAGATCGAAAATTTATTTAGAGAACATTTTAATTTGATATCGAGTATTGGGGTTGGAGCTTGACTGCAAAGAGAACAAGATACTTTCTTTAGATTCTTAAAAATCGAATAACATTCTATTTTGCACAAGTGAAAATACATATAGTGAACAGCACACTATACAACTCAGTAAGCTACTAAAACACAGTAATTCTTCTCCGTCGCAGAGAAGATTCGGACTCAACTCTCTACCAACGCCAAGTGCTAACTAAATCACTTTTGTTGAGTGACCCAACGAGTTACGACTAGGTATGTCCAAATTTTAATTTTCCCACGCCCTTCCCGTTTTAGTAAAAAATTTGTCCAGTAAAGAGAAAACTGGTCATCCTATCTGACCATCTGGTCATCCTATCCATCTGACACGGATAAAAGTGGAGCTTTGCAGCCCCACGACATGGATTACGAAGGTCGTTTGAAAAGTCCGTGCAAAAATAAAAACTGCTTGATTTTTTTAATAAATCTTTTTTATTTTTCAACATAGTCTCCTTCTAGGCTTATACACTTCATCCAACGCTGCTCTAGTTTGTTAATCCCTTCCAAATAATAGGATTTGTCCAAGTCACCAAGCACCGTGAGTACGCACTCAATACTTTTAATATTTTAATCGAACAACATTCCATCGGCTACGAACAATACAAGAATTAGCGATATCTGTTGACACACGAAGATTGACCACTTCGATTTGCACTTTTTAAAATCGAATTTTAACAAGAAATCACTGAAACGCTTGCTCTAACAGTACAATGCTTACTTAAGTCCATAGAGAGACTTGTAGAGATGACACACGTAGAGATAAATGACACTTGTAGAGATAACACACTTGTAGAGATGACATCCTTGGGATCCTTTACTTCGACGCCTAGTGGAATATCAAGAAAAACATTATTCTCCTCCATCGTACCGTACAAGAAGACAGTTTTCACGTCAAATTACATCATATCGAGATTCTCCTGGGCTACAAGGGTGAAAAGTACCCTCAATAATTCAAACTTCACGATGGGCGCGTAGGTTTCATCGTAGTCTATGCTCTGTGTCTACATAAAACCTCAAGAACAAAGTCTCACCACGTATTTAGTCAAGTTGAGCTTGATCTTGCGACCTACTTTCCAGTTAACGGTCTTATTCCATCCGGTCTTCAAATTATACGTCAGACCTCGTTTTTATCGTGAGGAACTATTGTCAAACGATAATAGTATTTCTTTTAAATATGGGTATAAACAGTACATATTCGACCATTACGTCGAACCATTCGTCATTGACTTTTCGGTTGATCAGTATGCGTCCAGTGCCGACAGCGCTATCGCTGGCGTTATCGTCAAGTGTTATCTTCGTTGGTGGCGACGTCTTCTGGAAATCACAGAACCAGTCACATCTGAACGTTATGTGACACGTTACACTGTTATCAGTCAGCCAGTCCTCCGTCGTATCGACATCAAGCAGCTTCTTGGCCTGAGCAGAGATAAAGTTGGCTTGCAGATATAAAATTGCCATTGCGACGAGGAATACGCAAAATCCTTGGTGGTTTCCGCTGAAATTTCCATTTGCGCTTTCAGAGGTTTTGCCGTTGCTGGCTGTGTCTTGTTGCTTGTTGCTTGTTGCTTGTTGTGCCTTTTTAAAATAGTGACAGGTTACGTTTTTCTTATCTTTACTGTCGAAGTTAGTTTCTGGCTTCAACGTTTAGTTGCTCGAGGAACGTTTGAATGTGGAGAAGGCGTTGGCGGCCGTTTCATCTTGGCTCAAACAACTTTCCTCTGGCATCAGCTTCTCCTGAAGCATGCTCAGCTATTGACGATCGCATTCGATATTGTCTCATGCGATGATGAATGCGCTGTGTTCTTATGACAGTCTACGCAAAATCTTTGCCATGATGACGGTGTCAGTAAGCTCCTCGCCTATGTCTTTCATTTATCAAGTGAGATGTACAATACAAGTGACATGCATCACAACAGACTCGCTGGATTCTAATTTCTCGGCTTGGAAATTTTGGTACAGCGACAGTTTACTTGAGGCCGTCTTTTGCTCGTATAGCAAGCCCAGTCGCATCCATATTTTCGCCGCAGTTTCTCAATTCAAATACTTGATGACCTCATCATCAGTCATAGAGCTGGCTAGAAATGTCTTGGCCTCCGAGTCTTGCTTTTTCCAAGCCTTGAATACAGCCGCGTCCATGCCCGCGGGAGTCATCTCCTTATCCGTCACGATATCAAGCAAACTTTTTGATATACTTCATGCTTATCTCTGTGCTCATTGTCTCGTCGTTTCAGCACTTACGGCGAGTGAGAGGAAAAGGAGAAGCGAACACGAAATGGCGGCCGAAATGAACGAAAGACGCGTTGGAACTTTCTCAGACACTCGCGCACAATTTTAACATGCGACAATACAGCGAATTCCCTCCTGGCACTGGGCCCATAACCTTTCAGCAAAAGGACAGGTCAAGAAGGGAGATCGCAAGTAAAATGATGATGCACAGTTAGCTGGTAGAGAAAGTGATTTATTTACTTAGATACAAAAATATACAAAAATCAGTGGCTCGCGTTTACAACGTGAGCGACCTGTCAGCAAAACTGCAGGGGCCGAACAGGCTTGGCTGACACCAGTGCCACTTAGTTACGAAGGTGGATTGATAAGTCCTTAGAAAATCCAAGAGATTGCGCTCAAAGCATCTCAACTTATGTTGCACCAGCAAGCGTCACTATTAAATAAAGTGCTGCTGAAGTTTCAGCAAGATCCATCGAGCAATTCCGTTTTTATCGTCGATCAAAGTGAAAAACTTTTGTTTCTTGTTGACAATAGAGAAAAGTAAGTTCTGAGCGGTGATAAAATATTTCTATTTAAAAGGCCTTACACCGAAAGAAATCAAAGCTGAGTTAAATGCAGTTCATGGTGTCATTGGGTAAGTAAATTTAAACGTGGGCGTACATCGATTGCAGATGAACATCATTCAGGCCGTTCTGTAGACGTGAGCACTCCGGAAATGATTAATAAAATCCAAGACATGGTGTTGAGTGACCGAAGAATAAAATTACGCGAAATAGTTGATGCCACAGGAGTTTCAAAAGGTAGTCATTTCGATTTTGCATAAAAAATTGGACATGAGAAAAATTTCGGCAAGATAAGTACCGCGATTGCTCTCAGCCGATAATAGACCCAGTCGAGTGGTAACCGCTGAGGCCCTCTTGGCGCGCATCCACCGTAATTCTTGATGACTTGCTGCGTCGATTCATAACTGCAGACGAAGCGTGGATACGCTTCTACACTTATGAGACAAAAGAACAGTCAAAACAGTGGATTGTGAAAGGTTAATCAGTTCCAAAGAAGGCGAAGACAGTGAAATCAGCCGGAAAGGTTATAGCCACTGTTTTTTGGGATGCACGTGGAATTATCTTCGTTGGCTATTTAGAAAGAGGATGAACAATCACCGGAGAGTATTCACCAGATTTGGCCCCTAGTAACTTTTTTTATTCTCAAACCTAAAAAAGTGGCTTACCGGACAACGATTCTTCTCGAACAGGGAGGTTATAACACAAACAAATGGCTATTATAAGGAACTTCCAAAATTATTTTTTTCTGATGGGTTAAAAAAACTTTAAGGACGCCTGAAAAAGTGTATCGAGCTAAAAGAAGATTATGTTGAACAATAAAAAATCTACCAACAAAAAAATATTTTTCTATCTTTTTCTAGGCACTTATTGTCCCACCCTTGTATATACGTAGCCGCTCTGAATTTTCCAGATTAAGTGCGAGCTCAGATTCTCGTAAACTTCTCGTTTTTAGCTAGGAAACCATTTGTCTGAGATCTTTTCAGCCCACACCGCGGCACTTATCGCGGGTTCGGTCTCCTCGTATGCGCGCAACAGAAAATCGGACATCGTAAAGATCCTTTGTTATGCTCCATATTTAACGTGTAATCTTTTAACTTTAGAACCCACCGGATTGGTGGCTAGCGGAATTTTTCATACTTAGAAACTATCTCAAACAATTATGATCAGTTACACCATCGAAACTTTTCAATGGTCCAGACGACAGCGAGGCACTCTCTCTCCGAGACCAAATAATTCCGTTCCACAAAATTCCACAAAATGGTTGATAAATTGTTTATACCAAGACACCATGCCTAATAAACTTCTCTTCTTCTTTAAGTTCTTTAGGGATGGATACCCCACTATGGGGCGAATCTTTTCTGGATATACTTCCGTTCCAATTCACCAGAACCAATCGAACTCCCTTAACCAGCCCAGTACCTTTATTAGGTATGACAGAGACTCCTCGAAGCTAGCTGAGACAATAATGATATTGTTTAGGTACGCCTAAGCATACGTAAGCATTCCTAGTACTGTGAAGGCCACTAAAGGGCAACAGTCCTTCATCAGCGTTATCTCGTGATAGCTGAGCTTAAGTCCAGAGTGGAGATATACTTGATACATTCGGTAAGCGCCCAAAATTATCCTGCATGAAGGGGATGGAATAGATGTTAGATTTAATCACTCAATTCACCCCTCTTAAATTGATACAGAAACGATACTAGCTATTCGTTTATTTTTGTCATCACTAATGATCTCGACTACCCGCTGCTCAAGGGCTCTATAACGCCGCTATAGGGCACTATCCTTGTAAGTCGATTGTATTTCATCCTCCACCCTTGGGGAACCTGAGCCTTTGCTTAATGGGTTGGGTTGAGTATCACTTAGGTTGATTTGATACTCGATCCCGATTACACTCTTGATCAATTTCTCCGGCTTATTTACCAGTGGCTACACTAACTGGGCCGTTTTTTATGCAATTCGACGTCGAATCGGCCCAATAATTCGGCATAGTACAGCCCTGTGACCGTTTTGCCCCTCTCCAGATAGTCGATGTAGATCACACCTTGTGAATCCCAGAAAACGGTGGCCATCACCTTTCCGACCGATGGGTTGGGGAAGTCTTCGCCTTCTTCGGAGCACTTTCGCCGGGTAAAGTCCACTGTTTCAACTGTTCCTTGGTCTCTGGTATATACCAGTGGATCCATGTTTCGTCGACTGTCACGAAACGACGCAGAAACTCCTTCGGATTGCGCTTAAACAGCGTCAGACATTACTCTGAAGTTGTCTCACGGTTGCGCTTGTTGTCCGGAGTGAGCAAACGCGGCACCCATCGCGCCAACAGCTTTCTCATGCCCAAAATTTCATGCAGGATATGACCCACGCGGTCTTTTGAGATGCCTACGATCTTAGCTATCTCGCGCACCTTCAATCGTCGATCTGCCAATACGAGATCGTGAATTTTTGTCACGTTATCCTCCGTGGTAGCCGTTTTCGGAGCACCTGGACGTGGCTCTTCAAAAATCGACGTGCGACCACGTTGAAACTCGTTAAACCAATTTTTGACGGTCGCCATCGAAGGAGAAGAGTCACCGTACACAGCATCCAAGCACTTTTTGATTTCGCTGGGCGATGACCCTTCCAAAAACAAGAATCGAATTACCGACCGATACTGCTTTTTTTCCATTTTTCACAAATCAACGGACACACTTGCTTTCACACGCTCTCAAAAATAAACTACAACTCCGATCCGGCTAAAGTCTTGACAGTAACCATCGAGAAGGTTGTACTACGTGATAGAATATTTCTTTTGCAAAAGTGGTGCCATCGGGCGGTGAGGTTAAGTACTTATCGGACCACCCTCGTACCTTCGCTGATTTTCCGCGGCGTCAGAAATTTTGATGGAAGCCATCTCTGGTTGTTGCCGCAGATCGGTCATTTCCATGGGGATGGTAATTTTTCATTCCTTTAGGGAAAATTCATCTTTTTCATGGTCAACCACGGCTCTGAAATGTTTGGCGTAATTTACCTTTATGTAATATTTTTTTACGAGTTGTGGGATTATAACTACAAGGATAGCTCTGGTAACTCCGCCAAATGTAAAGGGTAAGACGACATGGCCTATGATTGTTATATCCGAACCATTCAATAGCTGCTAGATTCCTTACATCTGGCTACCGAGCTCGGATGTGATCAACACACCTATGTTACCCATCGTGGAGTTGGATGCTCCCAAATAGTAAACTACACGTATTCGAAAGTGTTCTGTCTGGACGAGTAACCTCACCGTGACTCATCCACGGGATCAGATCCAGTATTTCCGCTCCCTTGTCGGCTACGCCTTTTCGCACTCTCAAATACTGAACATCTTTTTCGATGCGCTCTATCTCGTTGACTCATTTTTTGCGGATATGCCCGTAGCATTAAAAAGTTGCTGCCAGGATCCTGAAACTCTCAAGATATCCGCTGGAGGTTCTTGGCTTTCGCCGATCCCGCTGTAAGAAACCGAAGATTTCGCCTCTATAGTCTCTTCAATTTCCACGCTTACAGCTGAGACTTAGCCTTTAGTCTTGTCTTTTACGCTGCTTGAAGAAAGTGATTATATCCAATTCAGAAAACCAGCAGCTTTGGGCTCCAGGAGGATCCTCTTTCGACGATTGTGGATAAGATCATTCCGTATTACTAATACCAATTTCCATAACACTCTTACCGAGATCGTCTCATTTAGTTTGACGGAATCTTTAATCTTGAGCAAGAGGTTAGTGTATATCAGCTCCAACATTTCTCGGGCCAACATCAGGCAGTGGAGCTTATTAACCATAGCCTATAACTTTGTCAAGTAGATTTTGACGAATTCTTCCTGCTTTAATACCTATCTTTGACCTCTCATTCTCTTCAGCTACTGCTGTTGCTGGTCATTCGTCCCGTACCATTCTCTGGCATCCTGCATGTAATCGTCGTAACAAGCCCTGTTACTGTTCAGATACCAGGTTTGTGCTGAATATGCCCACACTTTTTGTAAGCTGAGCAAATCATTTAATAAAATTAATTAATCAATGCCATTAAAAAATCTTTGTCCCATATTGCGAAGCTATTCTTCCAGAAATAATAACGGATATGCGTGTAGTTTTCTCGAATGGTTTTTTCGCCACGGGGTCAAGCTGACGTGTGAATTTAATTAAAGATCTAACAGAGTAGACTGGTAATAGAGTTGATGCACAACACTTCACTTAATGATTAACTTTATTGGGTTTGGTCACCAACTAGCATGAGAAATAAGCACAATTCTGGTATGTTATCTTGATCTCTTGTAGTTCCTTATAGCTCGGATGAATTAAATATTTATTACTTACTAAACTTTATCTGTTTCATCGTGGCTTGACGTATTCAACGACACCCATTGCCTAATATTCAGTAATGATTCACTGGAGAGGAGGGAGAAAGGACAGGACTCCTCGTCAGCGGATGATTGTAGCAGATACTAGATTGCGCTGTCGGATGAGAAGCGTCCAGAAAGTGACGGCCCAGATGGCAAGCTCCCTTCTCTCAGTTTCCTTTATCAGGCGGTCAAACTCACAGTGAATGTTGTTACCAGAAACTCTGTAATATTGCACAACATGATGCATTCCAAATCCGTTAATCATGCTCCTGGATTCGTGTGGCATTATTAGAAAACTAAAATTCTCTTTTTTTTTTCTTTTTCCTTTCTCGGGACAAACATTGATAGCTTAAGATATATTGATTGGTGTTGCATGCCGCTGTCTTCCTACTTCACGTACACTTACGTTTCCTTTACACTTACTTTTTCCTGTTCTCAGTCGTCGATATTCTTCAATATATTTACATGCTTCAACGAATATCTATTCATTAAAGAAATTAATAATATAATTAATTTTATTTGATAGTTCTTTTCCAAAATTGTAAATTCTTTTCTGGAGCTCAAATATTAGAAGTTCTCTACTAATGTTAATTATTACATTTAGTTTGTTAAATATCAGTGATCTACCACTTACGTCCGAGGTTCGACCTCTATTACAATTAAATCTCTTCTTCGATTGTAAATTTATTTTAATTAATTTCAATTAATTTAATTCATTTGATTGTACAGATAAATATCAATAAATTTAATAATACAACACTAACATAATTATTATATAAAATTTTATTTCTATAAAAACGAAGAATTCACTAAAAATTTCTGATAAATTTTTAAAACTTTAACAAATAAATCGTGATATCTTTTTTTTAATGTCTTTGTAGTTTTTATTGCATGGATATATAAATATAAATTTATATGTATACGTGTAATAAAAACTACAAAAAAATTACGAGAAAAGATACTACATTGTTTTTTGATAAGTTTGATTTCATTCAAATATTAAAAAAATCTTTATATAACTGAGATACTAAGCACACAGAAATATTTCGAAACATACTGAAATGATACAATGTATCATCAAAATTCGCTATAATATTATTGGAAATTTTTTAAATATATTTCAAAATGCAGAGCAATCTTTCCTACAATATTTCTGTAGCTCAAGTTACGCGGACATATCAGTTTTAGAAATATTGCAATTCATTTTTCAGAAATATTTAGAAACTTTGACGAAATTTTCCTGTAAACTTACTATAGCACAAACCAACAAAATTTCAAAATTGGAAGTGTCAAAATCACATTTTTTATGTTCTAGATTATATAATACTATAAATAAATTTTTTTTCCAAACAGAAGTAATGTTATGTTGATGTAGCACTCTTGCCCATTAAAACCTATTTTTTGGATTAGAGTTATCTTTTCTCTTCATCAAGATATCATTAATTGAAGATAAGTACTTTAGCAGTTTCGCAACAACATTAAAACAGCCCAATCCTCAAATACGTGTATCTAGTATGCCCCAGACCCTTGATAACTCTAGACCCCTGAAGCCCAATTGCTTCAACCTCTGACTTCTGTAGCCTGTAATTTTAATATTGTTGTAAAAGTGCTAAATTACTTGTGACAAGATTAGGCAGTTGCCTATTTCTCGTCGGTCTCTCTGCCTCTCCCCTTTGCCCTCGGCAAGTCTCAGTGGTCAGTATTGGGCGCACCTTTATTTATGCGTCTAATACTGTACCTCTTTTTATTTTTTAGCCACCATAAATCGCCAGGCTTGGCCAAGAAAGCCAAAGGAAAACGTAAGAATATGTTACAGTTGAAGAAAGAAAGAGAGAGAGAACTATTAAAAGAGAGAGAGAGCGCTCACGTGAGTACATACTAAGCGGTTATTAGGCAGGCGGGCGACGCGCAACCAATTAGTGTATTGTATTTTGTATATTGTATTTTATTAGTCCATACCTTTCGGTTTTGGACGACTTCCAGTACAATCCATTTACATAGTTTTTACTAAATTGGGAGTATAATAATAATAATGATAATAATCACAATAACTATACTAACAATAATAATACTAATAACAATAATAAATAAGTAAATAAGTTACAAAAGTTAAATAAGTTACATATATTCATCATTGAAGTTCTTAAGGTTTTCAACTGTTTATATTAGTTTCACACACTTTCTTTTCACTTTCCACGCTGTCTGTTTCTATTCTCCTTCTCTGTATTTTTTTTTAGTATATCTATGCCTTGTCCTTCTGCTCTTAAGACCATCTGCCATTCTTCTTCTATTTTTATTTCTTTACATTCTCCAATCACGTGTTCAATACTTTCTATTTCTTTTTTACAGCTTCTGCATAATTTTTCTTCTTCTTCCTCCCAGTAGTCTTTTGCTTTGAGCTCGTTGCCACATCTAAACCTAGCCAGTAGTTTTTTATCTTTTACTTTCATTTTTGACTCTAAATACTTTGGTTTGTTTTCTTCTCTTATATCTTTATAAAATTTATTGTACGATGAGTCTTCAATTTTCTGTAGTCGTTTTGAAGTTTCCTTATTTTCCAACTTAGTGATTATTTTTTGGGTAATATCTTCGTTTCTTGTTCTCATTTAGTCCATTTTTTCTTTTGTCAGACCTACTTCATTCAGCATGTTTAACCGCAACTTAGCCCATTTTCCTTGCTGTCCTATTCCGCCTTCTCTCTCTCTTTCTTTTAGACATTCTATTACTGGTATTTTGTTTGATGATCTGATGTTTTCTTCGTGTTGCACTGCTCTTTCTACAGCTTTTATCATCATGCTTTCTAATTTGCTTTTTTCTATTACTATGTAATTTGGTGTCGTCACATCCAGTCCTAAAATCCATTTAAAGTATTTTCGTGTTATGCTGTCCATCCTTTCATCTCTTTTCCATCCCCATATTTCTGCTCCAAATAGTGCTATGCTTTCTACCAGTGCTTTAAACATCTTCACTCTTCTGCTGTAGTTTTCTTTAAAAATTCTTTCTCCGATACTCCATGTGCTTTTCATTGCTATTATTGCTTTTCTTTTTCTATCCGTTAAATGTTTTTCAAAACCTCCATTTTTTTGTAGAATGTATCCTAAATATTTTATTTCTTTAACTTCTTCTAATTCTTTGTCGCCCCAGTACCATTTCCTATCTTTCTTTTTATTTCCTTCATCAAATACTAAAATTTTGGTTTTTTCTGAGCTTAGTAGCATTTTTTTAATTTCTAAATATTTTTTAAATCTTTTCAACATATACTCCATGTCTTCTTGATTTTCTGCCAGTAATACTATATCATCTACATATTTTAGCGTCCAAATTTTTATTTTTCCGATTACTACACCTCCTCTTATCCCTTTTTTCATATATTCTTCTAAATCTAACAAATATATATTAAATAGCGTGGAACTTACAGGGCACCCTTGTCTCACTCCTCTGGTTGTCCAGAATTCTATGGATATTTTGTTTCCTACTTTCACAACATTGTTTGTTTCTTCATATATATTCCTATGATCCTGTTTCTTAGTTTTACACTTACTGTTTTTTCTTTTAAACATTCTGTTAGTATTTTCCTGTCTACTCTGTCAAAAGCTTCTTTCAAATCTGCGAAACATCCAATCACTTTCATTTTGTTTTGTCCTAATCTTTGGTCTATTATGTGGTTGAGTACATATACGGCATCCATGACCCCTCTTCCTCTTCTAAATCCGAATTGCCCTTCTTCTAACTTACACTCTACTTCGTTTATCAGTCGCTCGTTTAGTATGCTTGCATATATTTTATACGCTGTGCTCGTTAATGTGACTCCTCTGTAGTTTTTAACGTTTCTTGGGTCTTCTTTTTTGTGTATTGGGCTAATAACACCTTTTCTCCACTCTTCTGGTATATCTCCATCTTTCCATACCTTATTCATCATTTTTAATAAGACGACTCCTATAGATTGTGGCATGTTCTTCCATATTTCGTTTTCTAGTGTATCCTCACCTGGTGCTTTTTTATTTTTTAATTTTTTGATTCGCGCTATTAATTCTCGTTCTGTTATTCTGTCGTCACTATTTCCTTCATCCCCTTCACTTTCCTTTTCTCCGCATTCAACCTTTGTTTTTTTTTCTACACCTTCTAGTTTTTCCATGAAGTGCTTCTTCCACGTATCTATTTCAATATTTTCGTCAATCTTTTCTCTTTTCTTCCTAAATTTATTTATAAATTTCCATGATTCATTTTCTGTTTTGATATTTTTTATTTTTTTCTTCCTCCTCTCTATCATGTTCTTAGCGTCTTTCTTGATACCATTCTCTGTACACTTTTTTAGCCTTTATGTATTCATTTCTAGTGCATTGTCCTTTTTTCCATTTTCTTATTATTTGTCTTAATTTTCTTTTTCTTGATTTCCATTCGTTGTCGTGCCACGTTTTTTCTCCGAGTTCCCATATCTTCTTTTTTCTACTTACAGTAGGGACTGCTTCTGTGATTTTGTTTTTCAATTCTTTCCATATTTCTTCAATATTTTCCTCTTTGCATTCCCAATCTTCACATTTCTCATGATAAATTTCTATTCCTTCCTCTGTCCAATTTTTTCTGTGATAGTATTCTTCTGCCTCTTTATCTTCTATTTTTTTATTCATATTTTCAGCGTTTATCTTTATCTCCATTGGTAAGTGATCCGAGTCTGTCCTATCATCTACGTTTATGTGCTTAATTTCACCTATCGTCCTTTGGTTACTTATTATATAGTCGATGACTGATGCTCCATTTTTTCCAACATACGTATACTCTCCGTTATCTCCAAAGTTCCCATTTAAAATTGACCATCCTTCTTTTCCTATTTCGCTTATTAATCTCCTTCCTTCTACGTTTGTCACTGAGTCTTTTGTTTTTCGTTTAATGTTGCTTTTAGTTTTACATTCTATTATTCCTCCTTCTTCACCTGTTCTTGCGTTCCAGTCTCCTAGTATAATTAAATAATCTTCTTCTTTTTCTTCATAATTTTCTTTAATCACTTGTATTGTTTCTTTATGACTCACATGTCTCATGACTACGTTACTGCTCCTCTCACTATACACCATTTCTTTTATTTCACTTCTCACTCCAGATACGATTCCCCCCATCGCCCTCCCTTTCTTCTTTTTTCTTGTGGCATAATTACATTTCCATTCAAAATTTGTAGGAAGTCTTCTTTTAATTTTTTCCCATGTTTTCTTTTCTATCCAGGTTTCTACTAAACACACTATGTCAAAATTGCTTAAATATTTCCACGTTTCATTATCTTTATTTGTTATCCCTGCTATATTCCAGTAACATATCTTGAGTCTTGCTTCGTCTTGCTCCAGTCCTACCTCCGAGTCCTATTCTCGTTCCTTCGTTTCTATTGCTTTTAGTGTCTCGCTCCATTCATCCCACTTGAACCATTTCTCGTTTATTTTCATTTTCAAATAACCTACCTTGACAGTATTACCTTTATTTCTTTCCTGTTTCGCCGTTGTTCTCAAATGTCGCTGTATTTTTCTCTCTTTCTCTGTCAAGTCATCATTAATATAAATTCCTCTTTTAAGGTTAGCTTTGTTCATCATAACTTGCTTTTTCATCTGCCAGTTTTCTAGCTTGGCTATAGTCATTTTGTATCTCTTTTCCCTATTGTTGTTATTCATTGTAAATGCTTTTTCCACTTTTACATCTGTGTTAATACTGTCCTTTAAATATTCCTCGACTTTTTCTTTTATCTTTTCTTCTGTAAACTCTTCTCCCTTTATAACAATATTTAGTTTTCTTTTTTCTCTCTCACCCTTTTCCCTGTCCCACTCAAGTTTCATCACTCTGTCTAGCAAGTTTTCTCTCTCGTTTTTCCAATTCTGCCTTTCTTGCTCCCACTCTTCTTCTTTTGCTTTCCACTGTCTTTCTAACTCATCTTTAATATTTTTTACATGTTTTTCAAACTTCTGTTGTATGTTCTCTTCCATTCGTGTCATTTTTTCATCAAACTTTGTTCCGAGTTCTTTGATCGCACTGAGCATTTTCTTTTCTAGATCTGCGTCTGTTTTCGGAGGCATTATAAAGCTATCGATTGTTCTATTATTTATCAAGCCCTTGTTTCTCGTGATTATTGTTCTTTTGTCGGAATCACTGCTCATTACCTATCTGTTCCGAGTGTATTTCATGTATTGTTTTGTCCGACCTAACCTCAAATGTTTTCGTTCGTCGTAATCACACTTATTACTTTTGTATCCTTGAATATTCAGACTATCTTTCTATTTTGTTCAATAGGGTTTACTTTTAGTTTTACTATTTGCTCGTTTTCACTATTTCTATTAATGTTTAACTTTAATTGTTTAATAAAAATCACTCGCGTTTTTTCGCCACGTGCGTTTGTGCTCGTCGCTCAACCGGAAGTCAACCAATTAGTGTTTCGTCGCTTGCCGCCTAAAACTAGGCTAAGTAGGGATAGTCTGCGAGAGCGCAGTCGCTGCCCGCGCAGGACTAGTGCGTGGCGTCACTCAATGTCAGCCACTAATAGAGGTTAGTCGACCGAAGGAATTAGCTCGCGCTGTCGATCATCTTGGTGATTATTTTTTCCCTGCGAAGAAGAGTTTCGGCTGCCTTCCACCCTGTGCTGCCCCACGCCCTGGCCTTTTGTCAAAACGCGCACAAGACAATGGGCCTGCCCTGCAGTTGCCATCTTTGCCTCCCAAGGATCATCAAGGAGAAAATAAAGATCAGGTTATCTCTCTCTTCCGGTTGTTCTCTCTCTCGCAGTGATGTGCGGCCGCGCGAATTATTAATTTGTTTAATTCTTCTCCGTTAATTATTTGTATTGCGTTGTATTTAGTTGTAAGTGCGCAGTAGCCAGGCAATCACTCGCCGGCTACTTTACAAGTTACTTTGTGTTAGAATAAGTCGCGTTTGTTATTCGGTTAAGGTACATAATGTTGTAAACATACGATTAGAGTGTTTAGATTTTTGATTAGTTTAACCGCGCGTTTATTTTGAATTATAAAGTAATAAAAGGTTTTGTCATTTAGTATTAATAAAAATTGGTTTATTTTCTCGCCTACTCTTCCGATTGCATTTAGAGCGAAAGCACCTTTCTTACCTTACCCTTTAAAAATAGGTAACAGCGCGTCAAAACTGTTGCATACTTAACATTAATCAATCATATCTCGATGATAACAAAATATCTCTAATCCACAAAATTGCATTTAAATGGCAAAAATTTTGATTTATGATGATTTTACTGGTTTCGTGAAAAAAATGTATTCATAGTATTACATATCAATTTTCGAACATAGCAATGAATCGTATAGTTTTAGATTAGGATATCTCGAAAATCTTAGGTGATGGATTAATTCTGAAGCAAGATTCACATTCAGAGCATCGAATACCTTTGGAAATATACCATCGCGTTTCTGGATTTGTTTTTCAATGTTGGCCTATGTAATCTGTGCTTTATGAAAATACCTAAATTATGAATTAATTTAAAATACAATACCATATCTCAATCTTAAAAATATTATTTTACCATTTTACAGACTAAAAAAACTTACGCTTTGAGATTCATCTATTTGCTCCTTGACATGAGGTGTTTTTTCTATATTTCTTTTTACTCTTTTTTCTTCAATGGTTCTGATTGTTATATTAGTAAACATGTCTTTATTAATTACATTATTTCGGTGAAAAAACTTGTCGGTTTCATTAACTTTTATTGGAATCTGAATAATTCTCATTGTTTCGTTGCTATTAGTAGCAACTACTTGATCAGTATCAGCTTCAATATTTTTGCCAATATTACGAGGATCAATTGCTAAATAATTATCATCCTTACGTCCTGCTTGATCAAGAGTTGCACATCGATTATATTGAACGCAAACACAATCAACAAAGTCCGTTGTTAATAATCTATCATTACTTTGTGTAAACTTATTATTTGTTATAAAATGATTACTAGAGCTGAATCCAATATTTGTTTCAAATTGATTACTAGGTCTATAATTATTCTGACCAAAATTATTAATTCTGAAGCTACTATATGGTCCTAAATTTAGTTGTTGAGTAGTCTTTAAGCCTTTCTCATTGTGAGATTCACTAAAATCTGAATCTCTTATAGGTTTTTCGTACGAAATATATCGATTAGCATAGTTATTACTGGAAGATATGCTAGATGTATCGGGTACATTATTTTCTAAAGAAGTTTGGATTTTATAATTTTTTTTGTATTCAAAATCACTTAATGGATTTCCACCATTTCCATAACCATAATTATGAAAAGCATTGTTAACAATAGGTCTAGATCCAATTACAGGCTTTGCATTAATGCTACCTTCGTTGTGATGGTAATGATGATGAACATGCTGTTGAACGTTTGTACTATCTGGTTTCTCCTCAGAAAACTTATCATCATAACTTATGCCGCTTTGAAATCCAGATTCATAAACTGGTTTAAAAGAATGACTTGTGCTAGGCAATTTATTACCAGGATGAGGTCTTAAGAAACTTGTTGGAACTTCATCATTAAATGGCGGATTATTAAGATAACTAGAACTTAATAATGGAGGAAAGGATCCCGAATAAATTTTTCCAGATTCGATATCAAGAGTTTCAGTACTATGAACATCAACAGATTTTTTAACTGGAATAGCTGGCAAAGGCCTTCCAACTGGTTTAATCGTAACTGGTTGTGCATATATTACATCTTGTGGATGTATATCACGATGTGAAGAATAAAATGGATGCCTTTCTTCTAATTCAGCGCACTGAAAATACATTGTTAAAATATCTACATTTATAAATTATTTAAAAGCAACAATTACGATAACTCACATTCATCAAACCTAAAAGACAAAGTTTATTGCGTATATATGATCGAGCAAGCGTATCATTTCCAAATTGTAAAGCATTTTTCACTTCAGGATCAGCATACACTTCATCGTAACCTTCAAGATTCCGTCCTTGGCGATTAGATACAAGTATTTTATCAATTATAGTTTGAGCCTGGAAACGATATTAAAATTTAATTACATATATATGTATGTGTGTTTGTGTACGTATATGTATATGTTCGTGTATTTGTATATATGTGGACATATTTTATCTAATATAGTACAAAATTACTGTGGTCTGGTATTGATTATATTATCAACGTACGTTTTGAAGAGAAATATCTCACGTGTAATTATAAAAGTAACCGGAATCTTTATTTATTATTGATAACACATTTAAAATAAAATTATCAATTCATGGTCTAGATTACTATTCATGATAAAATGATTATTTTCAGATTATTAAGAGAAAAAAGATATCATTAACTTTTACAAACGAAGATGCGATAATTAACCATTTACTAACCTATTGTATTAAGGAAAGTCTTTTTGGAGTATATAAATAATTTAGTTTTTGGAGCATTTAAATAATTAAAATGTATAATCCTTACTGATGGTGATTCAAAAAGCTGAGTTTTATGATGAAATTCTGCTCCATTTAAATATTCCAATTGATCAATAGGTTTAATAGTTGAAAAATCAAAATTAGTAGTTTGCGAAGAACGTTGATCTATATGCTTTGAAAAAGATATTTGAAGTGCAACAATGCAAACCGTTATGTATGTTGAAATTATTCTTTCCAGCCACATCTTTTCTGTAAGATAAAAGTAAGTTGTCATTTTCATAATCTTATTATTATTCATTTACATTTATTATATTATGCCATTAAATATTTAAATGGTTTCTTATATTGCATAAAACAGTATTGATGTATTGCTAGATAAACAGATAATTTATAAGCCGTGACAAGCAAAAAAATATATATTTCTTTATATCTTGGGCAAAAATAGGTAATTTTACTGTGCACTTAAAGAAGTTCAATGGTTGAACTGCATAATCTGATGGAAAAGCATGAAAGTTGTTAGCACTTTCTATCTCATTTGAGGCTATGACTGATCAATGAGGGTAACACGCAAAGAAAATAGCTTGTGATGTCTTGTTAACAAATTCGTTGACCTTTTCAGATAAAAATATCAATACGATAATACTGTAGAACAACCGAAATTAATCGACTACATAGTACATACTATGTATGTATACAGTTATGTATATAGTTATGTATACTATGTATACAGTTATCTGATTGTACTTTCGGGCTGTTAGGAGTATTTTTACCTACAGATGTCAATGAATTTGTTAACGAAACGTTATTAGTTGTTTTCTTTCAATATCCTTCCACTGATAAAGCATAGTTTCAACTAAAATAAAACTATGGCAAACCAGCACAATGATTAAAGCTAATCCAGATTTTCATTTTTTGTATACAAGCTCTTATAAAGAGCGACTTAAAAATAACGATTTAACAAATATTAACAAATAATACATTACGATGTTGAATTTAATTATATTAATTAAAATGTTAGATTCTAAAATAAACCGTTATTATTAACCCGATCTATCCGTATGTCTATTGTTTGTCTAGTTCTCTTGAAATTACTTAATCCAAGAAAGTGTACTCCGGTATACCTTATTCGGTACCAATAACAGGTATCAACATCACAGTTGATGGACGATATCCGTTATCGCTTAAATAATTTAAAAGCAATATATGATTTATGATTGTTACACAGTCTATAAATCTACAGACAGTAAAAGAAATATACCAATGAGATAATAACGACTTTTTTTTTAAGATCAGAGGATCATCTCTTGAATAGTACATTTTTTCATGAATTTCGTTGTATTATCACACAATATCTATTATTATTTAAAATCACCGCCGTGTCGTACTAATACCTTGGTTTCTGTTAAATAAATGAATTATTTGGATTATTGGGTTGATAGTAGCTTTTTGAAAATACCTAATTCATAGTAGAATATGTCTTCTTTCTATTTGTAAAATTTTGTTATGAATTGCAAGATTCGAACGTTATGAACCATATTTTCGTTCCTCTAATTTTCTATGTCAATGTAATTACTAATCCGAAAGATACTTAAAAATACTTTTTATTTCTGATCGTATAGTTGGAGAATTTTCTTGTTGGAGATAAAAGTTGGTTATGTCTATTTTGTTTGAGAAAAATTGCGTCCAACGAATAAAAATTTCAAGAAATATCTTTATTGTAACAATAAATTGTTAAATATTGAGCTTATGAAACGACATATTTTTAATAAATTCACTTAATTAATTTTGATTTATCTCGAACTGCTTCAGACACTGGTCATTTTTATTTAAGGTTCTTTCATAAAATACGTATTATTCTTTTTAAATTTAGCTAATGTACAATGTGTTTGACTATGCTAGAAAGTGAATGGTTTTATTGCTGTTCTCAAGTATGTATATGCGTGCTGTATATTTGGTATGTACATGTTTATAATGAATGCGACATCACAGCTCACACCGAAACGAGGTTATCGTTCGGTGTCCGCTGTCTCGAACACACGGGTGTACTCTTGTTCTGTATGTAATAAAGTTTAACTTCTATAATATTACTGAAAATCATTGGGTATGGTTTATTTCGTTTTTCCTGCCCACGGCCTACTATACATAGCACCAAGAACGAGAGAGAAAGATTGATTGATTGATTGATACTTCCTTATTCGCCATAGAGAGAGAGAGAGAGAGAGAGAGAAAGAGAGAGAGAGAGAGAGATAGAAATCGCGTCTTAGCTATCATTTCGATAGACATTGGCTAATACACGAGTTCAGTGAAGTCAAATCAATGCATCATGTGATTTATAATTATTCGAACAGTGACAGTAAAAAATGATCAAGAATCTACGGGGAACAATACGACTAGTTATATGGGTTGATAGTCTGGTTGCGAGTGGTTCTGGAGCGTTACTTGCATTCAAAACTAGACTTTTGAATATACCTGCCATATCCGTGATCCTTATATTATACAGGGCGTCCTATTTTAAAGGAACCACCCCGAAATTTTCTACGGTTGGCGTTCAACAAAAAAATTGTTCAGACAAGAGTTATTTGGGACAATGAGGGACACCATTCCCAGAAATCGGATTTAACCTTGAGATTTATTTTCAAGGTCAAAGTCATTTTTTGAATAGGAACCTATAATTTTGATTCCAGATTCGGAAAGAGCGAGAAATTCTACATTCAGATAAGGTATTATATGTGGGATGCAGTTAACCCCCCCCCCCGCGTAAGGTCATGTAGGGGTCAAATTTATTATTTTCTTCATCTATGCACAGGGATGATCGGGTAAGGGTAAGATTAATTGTAATAACCCAATAACTTGCTGGTAATATCTTGCCCCCCAACCCAATAACCGGACGGTAATATCTTGCTGCAGCACGATATCGGTCTTGACCGTTAAAATTACCCAGGGAGGCTTCGGCACCCAAACCACGTGAGAATCCGAATCATTGAACGAAGAGAGAGACATCGACCACGAATACGCCCCGAGAGATAACAGAATGTCAACAATTACGAAGTTTACACGGTGTCTAAGCTAAAAAATGGAAAATAAGCTATCGTTAATTAAATGAAATAAAATTGTACGTAATCTTCAATAAATCTTGAATAAATCCTTGAATAAAGCCTTGAAAAATGGATAAAAAATGGAAAATAAGCTTCCGTTATTGATAACAAGTTTGCCTAACTTGGCTGGCTACCAAGTCGGTTACTCAAAACACCTTATTTTTTTATTGCGGTTTTGGAAAGAAAGTTAAACTGGTCATTCCTACATTGTCTTAATCCATTAAGGCCCTTGCTAAACCTGGGCAAGATAGCGCCAAAATAACTATGCCAATCGTAGGTAAATCGAAAAAAAATACCCTTGTTTTTTCTTTTGCCATTTACAATTATTTATCAAAAGTTATTTATACAAATTATCGAAAGGTAATCATTTGATGTCTGACAAAAAAACGATACATAATTTTAGAAAATAATTTTCTAAGAAAATCAATTATTTTTATTCTCTTTTCTGGTGTGATTCCGGACAAGCCTACAGAGTTTCAACTAAATCGGAAAATAACACGTCTTTAGTATTATTTATGAAAGAGGTGACTCGTGAACAGTCCTTCTCAGGATAGTTGACGTTGAAATTTCTTAGTGTCTAGCGACTCAAAAGGGCCAAATATGCCAGATTATTCGAGAAGCGAAATTGTTGACATTATGTTATCTTTCGGGGCATGTCAAGGCTGATATCGTACTGCAGCTAGATATTACAGTCAAAATTACCCAGGGAGGCTTCGGTACCCAAACCACGGGAGAATCCGATCATAGAACGATGAGAGAGAAGTCGACCACCAATACGCAGAAATCTCGTTGTTTTGGCAATGGTTCATTTGGATCATCATATCACTTTGCGTGAACTTCAGAGACGTACTGGAATCCCAAGAACAACAGCGGGTAGAATTTTGCGGCGTCATAAATTTCATCCGTATCACATAACTTTGACCCAAGCTTTGATGCCAGATGATCTCCGCCGCAGACTCGAATTCTGTAATTGGGCTCAAGCAAGAATTTGTGAAGATCCTGAATTTTTCAGATACGTAATGTTTTTGGACGAAGCTACATTTCATAGTAATGGGCAACTCAATCGCCATAATAGTCATTATTGGTCTATCCAGAATCCTCATTGGGTACGTCATGTTGATAATCAGCATAGATGGAGCCTCGTAGGTTGGTGCGGTATAATCAATGGTTATCTGATAGGACCTTATTTTTTCGATGGGAATGTCAATGGCGCAGCATATCTTAATTTCCTGTAGAATGAATTACCAGTATTATTGGAAGATGTGGACTTGGAAACAAGACGACGATTATGGTTTCAACAGGACGGTGCATCGTGTCATCGCTTACTAATAGTTCGTCACTTCTTGAACCAACGATACCGAAGACGATGGATAGGCATTGGTAGTGACATTACTGAGTGGTGTCCAAGATCACCAGATCTAACAAGTCCAGATTTCTTTTTATGGGGCTATTTGAAAAGTGTTACTTATGCACAGCAACCAACAACACGGCAAGATATGATGCAACATATCATACAAGCTTGTAGAGCTATTCCGCATCACGTTTCGTTGTGCACAATTGAAAACTTCACAATCTTGTAGCCGGTTCCCCAGGGATCCTCGTTCACCTCCTCGCAGAGCTTCCTCCAGCATCGCGTCTTGCTGTCCCGTATTGCTTTCG
Source organism: Phymastichus coffea (assembly GCF_024137745.1). Classification (NCBI taxonomy): domain Eukaryota; kingdom Metazoa; phylum Arthropoda; class Insecta; order Hymenoptera; family Eulophidae; genus Phymastichus; species Phymastichus coffea. The sequence continues at coordinate 572,361 of NW_026706838.1, forward strand.
TCAGCGTCTTCCGTGCTGTTTTGTATATGGCTTGGAGGTTTTCCCTATCGGGTCCGCCCCCTGCCCTTGTCATTCGTCGCCGATTTGCCAGGCATATCTTGCGTAGCTCGGCTATTTCGTCCGTCCACCAGTATTGTGGCCGTCTTTTTTGTATCTGTCGTCGTTTCGTCATTGTGCTGGTGCACAAGTTGTTTATTAATTTCGCCGTCTCGTCTGTCAGTCTTTCCGTTCTACGCCGGCCCGTTAGCTCAGGAGGAATCTTCGACCCCGGGGCTGATGCCGCCATCAACTCCTCCGAAAATTTTTTCGGTCAAGTTTGTTAAGGTTCCATCGCGGGGGTTGGTGGATTCTCGTTTGTCTCGTTTCTGTCCGTCACGCCACTTCGAAGACGATGTATTGATGGTCGCTGGCTGTATAGTCCTCGACCACCCGCCACCCCCTCAGCCGTGGCAGACTTATTATTATTATTATTATTATTATTATTATTATTATTATTATTATTATTATTTTTTTTTTTTTTTACAAGGAGTTGCGGAATCCTTTTTGCGGATTCCCCTTAGTCTTGATCTAAGGAGGTATGTGGGACTCCCCAAAAAAAAAAAAGACAGGCCTACCCACTAAACCGCCATCTCCTTGTTGTCCTTCCCCCAGCCAGGGACTATGTTAATATTACTTCTGACTGGGGGTTATGTCTGTCTTCGTTCCTTCGTATCGTTTCACCGTGCGTCGTTACGTCGCGTCAATCCGTCTGCTCAGTCGTCCTTCAGACAGTCGTCCGCGTTCTTACGTCTTAGTATGGTTTCCGTATAGGTAGCGACTAAACGCCACCATTCGGGTTTATGCAGCATCACCTCTACAATGTTATCGGGGGTGATGTTGCCAACTGTTGTCTCTAGTTCTCGTCTGAGTCTTGTCCAGCGGTCGCATCCGAAAAACGTGTGTTCCGCGTCGTCTCGTTCGTGTCCACAATACTTGCAGTCGAGTGTTCGTACTCTGTTCATATTGTGGAGGTACCGTTGAAAGTACCCGTGGCTCGTCAAGAGCTGGGTGACGTGAAAATTCACATCACCAAAATTCCTTCCAAGCCACGGTCTCACGTCCCGTATCAGTCGTCTCGTCCATTTGCTACCTCGTTCTTCTGTCCATCGGTCTTGCCACATGTCGATCGTCCTTTCGCGTTCAACGATTGCCGCGTTCTTTCGTCCTATGTCTGCGTTGCTCCCATAGATCCTTTTGCGTTCAGAGGCAAGAAGATCCACGGGTATTACGCTCGCCACCACTAGGACAGCCTGCGCAGAGACTGTTCGGTAGGAGCAAGCGATTCGCAGAGCGCCCTGTCTCTGTACCATCGTCATTGTTTTACAGTACTTCTTTGTCTTCAAGGAATCTGCCCATATTTCCGCGCCGTATAAGAGGATCGAGTGAGCTGTCGCCATTAGCAGTCGCCGCTTTCCTGGTCTCGGTGCCGTCGTGTTTGCCATCAGGCGGCTCAAGGATGTTATCCTCTCTGCCGCTTTTCGGGCTGTCTTCTGTATGTAAGGCCAGAAGGTCATCTTCGTATCGAGGGTTACCCCAAGGTACTTGACTTCCCCCTTGGTCTCCGTCTCGTATGTACTCACTCTCATGGGTAGTATCGTCTGTATGCGTCTTCTTGTGAGAAGCATAAGTTCCGTCTTTTCTGTTGCGAGTTGCAGTCCGTGTTCTGTCATCCATCTCCAACTCGTCTCATGGTCTGGTTCAACGTCAGCTGCGCCAGCTCGGGAGATCTCTCCGTGATCACCGCCGCCACGTCATCAGCGTAGGCGACGAGGGATTATTATTATTCTTATTATTATTATTATTATTATTATTATTATTATTATTATTATTATTATTATTATTATTATTATTATTATTATTGCCCGGTGGGATAGGAGGGGGGTTGACCGAATCTCACACATAAGTACCTTGTCTGAACATAGAATTTCTCGCTCTTTCCGAATCCGGGATCAAAATTATAGATTCCTATTAAAAAAATGACTTTGACCTTGAAAATAGATATCAAGGTCAAAACCGATTTCTGGGAATGATGTCCCTCATTGTCCTAAACAACTTTTGTCTGAACAAATGTAGAACTGTAGAATATCAACCGTAGAAAATTTCGGGATGGTTTCTTTCAAATGGGTCACTCTGTACTCGTATATAGTGCTTGTAACATAAAAATCGGGTTTTAATTTTTAAATCACTATACGAGAAAGGGGCTTCAGAGCTGGAAGTTTTATCGAAATCCTCGTTTTCTCTTGAACAATCAAAAAAAAAATATGATCCGTACCGGTTTCATTGGTGCCATGCTCCCGTTTTTTAGCAGTTTTTCATTTCTAGCGCATTTTTAGCTGATCCTATATAAAAAACAATAGCACTATCGTATTCTACGCAAAAAATACATCGAAAACATGTAGCATACTTTCATCATTATCACTATTATATTAGAAGAAACCGACGATTAAAATTGTATCTTCATTTACCCCATATGCAATACTTCGAAAATCCAAGGTAAGAATTTAATCATCGGTTTTTACTTGTATAAAGTTACCGATCGTTAAAATATAATACATGTTTTTTATGTATTTTTTTTTGCGTAAAATATAATGGTGCTATCTGTTTTATCGTGTGGCGTATCCATGAAGTGCTAGACGCGAGAAACAATTGAAAGAAATGGTTTTTCAATTCTAATACTTTTTAGATTAACCACTTGTCATAAAACCAATTGCATCATCCTGTTTTACGTAGAAAAACATGAAAAAAACATGTATAATTTGATCATTTGTACTATTATTTAATAGATCATAAGTAATCGTCAATAAAACTCAATCTTTTTTTCAGAATACGGTTATAAATTTTCCAAATGTTTGTTTCAAGGCGAAGCGTGATTTTTTCAGAATATCCACCAATTCATTCGGATATTATTTGACTGCCAAACAACGGAGCATAGGAATTAGTATGAAGCATAGCAATCAGCAACGAAATATAAAAATATAATTAGTAATATTCTGTTATAAATAATTTAAATTGAATTGCACAGGGTTAAAAAGTAAATAAATACTTATTTGATTTGCAAGTAGGTATTTAGATATTATAATAATTATCAAATTAGTCCTCGTCGCTATCTTCATTTATAACAGAAACTATTTCTTTGAAGTCAAATAAGGTGGTAAGATTTTCTACAAGCTTAATTATTCTTGATAAATATCTTCCATATGACAAGTAATAAATGATTGTAGCAACGTATGCCAACTATTCTATTACCGTTGGCATAGTTACAACAATATTTTTGATTCCACTGATACCAGTGGAATCAAATTTGTGGTTGATAATGAACATAACACTTATACATAATCTTGCTGTTCAAGTGACGTGATTTTACGTTAAATTTGATAATATGTGGATATTCCTTATTATACTGAAGATCTAGTGTGTTATTTTCAGTTATCATCTCAGCTAGATATGATATGGCTTGGCAAGTTGATAGGAAACCGGGAAAAATATTTTAAAATTATTAATAGTCATTTCTAGAAAATCATCTAGATCATCAGAAGATATCGTATGGGACGGTACAGTTTTCTGGTTCCAATTTTGTTCTGCTACGAAAGAAGTAAAAGTATTCTTCACTTATTTTCTGAGACGCATTCATTCAACAATTGGTTCCATTAACTCCATATCTGAATTCAAACGTTTTCCAAAGCGATTCAGCAGAAAGCAAGCAATCTGACAATGCAAATTGATCATCTGACAACTAGTTTTATTTATCTTTTAAAACTGGCCTGAATACTTGGAATGTTTTTTCTTCTAATAAAGATACAACATCTCGAAATACTCTGTCCAGGGAAAAAACATCTCCTTCTTTCAGTATACTATAAAGACCTCCAAGCGATTTCAATAATTCCTTTAATATTGTTGCATCATTCTTATTAGCGTTAAACAGTCCAGCAGCATAAACTATGTATCCACTAGTAGTAGTGATCGTGAAAGGCTTAACTAGTGGGCTTTTTTTCAGTACAGAGTATGATTTTCTTTGGTATACGTTATTAGCATTTTTTTGGTGGTGCATATAAGTACCATCGCATAACAAAGTTAACCGATTTTCTAAATTCTGTAGTATTATCACTACTGGTGATGTTTGATTGATATAAAATTCTCTAGAGTGAGCTTGATATCCAAAGTGATTTGGTAAAACATAATACTGAATATACAGGGTGTCAATTAAGTCCCGGGACGCCTGAATATTTTCTGAAGTACTTCAGTTCTGAAAAAGGTCAAGGTCATTCCTTTAGTAACTTTCAACGCGGAATCCGATGGTGACCTTGGATTTGACCTTAAGATTGACCTTCAAGGTTATTTCAAGGTCAACTTTGTTTTTTTAAATGGGAACCCCTCTTTTTGACCCCGGATTCGCACATAGCGCGAAACTCAACACAATACCTTATCCAAACGTCGGATTTCGCGCTATGTGCGTATCCGGGGTCAAAAAGAGGGGTTTCCATTACAAAAAACACTTCGACCTTGAAATGACCTTCAAAATGAGGTTAAAGGTCAAAGGTTTTTGGTGCATTGGGTGGCCCACTCTGTTCTGAACAAATTTTGTAGAGGTCATTTTTCGATATCTTAAAAATTAAAAAAACGCTTTTAGGCAGTTTTTCAAGCATTTGACCTTAAATCGACCTTCTCAAGGCCATGAAAAAAAATTTTAAAATACCGTTTTGGACGTAAAATTTTCCGCTCTTTCGATTGCCGTTGTCAAAAATAGGGGTTCCCATTTAAAAAAACAAAGTTGACCTTGAAATAACCTTGAAGGTCAATCTTAAGGTCAAATCCAAGGTCACCATCGGATTCCGCGTTGAAAGTTACTAAAGGAATGACCTTGACCTTTTTCAGAACTGAAGTACTTCAGAAAATATTCAGGCGTCCCGGGACTTAATTGACACCCTGTATATACCGAATATACAGGGTGTCCCATTTTAAAGGAACCATCCCGAAATTTTCGACGGCTGGCGTTGTACAAAAAAATTGTTCAGAGAACAGATGTTTGTGACAATGGGGGCAACCTTTCTGTGAAATCCGATTTGATCTTGAGATTTATTTTCAAGGCCATTTGAAGGTCAAAGTCATTTTTTGAATAGGAACCCATATTTTTTATTCCGGATTCGGAAAGAGCGGAAAATTCTATGTTTAGATAACGTATTATGTGTGGGGTGCGGTTATACCCCCCCCCCCCGGCCTAAGGTCATGTAGGGGTCAAATTTATTATTTTCTTCATCTATGCACAGGGATGATCGGGCAAGGGTATTGTTAATTGTAATAACCCAATAACTCCAATACCCAATAACTCGATAACCCCAATAACCCCAATAACCAAGAGATATTTTGAATAAGGACCACCATTTTTTATCCCGGATTCGAAAAGAGCGAGAAATTCTACGTTTAGATAAAGTATTATGTTGGGGAAGCGGTTCACCCCCCATCCCACCGGGGCAAGGTGGCGGGGGAGGTTAATACAGGCTTAATATTAGGCTTTGAATACATGAAGTCGACTTTGAAAATCAAGTTGAAGTTTAAGCTCAAGCTCACTATTGTTTGACCCTACAATTTTTTTTGGATATTGGGGTTATTGAATTATGGGGGTTATCGGGTTATTGGATTATTGGGTTATTTGGGTTATCGAGTTGTTGGGTTATTACAATTAACCTTACTCTTGCCCGATCATCCCTGTGCATAGATGAAGAAAATAATAAATTTGACCCTTACATGACCTTAGGCCGGGGGAGGGTATAACCGCACCCCACACATAATACGTTATCTAAACGTAGAATTTTCCGCTCTTTCCGAATCCGGCATCAAAAATATGGGTTCCTATTCAAAAAATGACTGTGACCTTCAAATGACCTTGAAAATGAATCTCAAGGTCAAATCGGATTTCACTGAAAGGTTGTCCCCATTGTCCCAAACAACTGTTGTCTGAACAATTTTTTTGTACAACGCCAACCGTCGAAAATTTCGGGGTGGTTCCTTTAAAATGGGACACCCTGTATATTAGCAGTACATACTAATATTATTAGTATCAGTAATTAAGTAGTAATTAAGTACTATAAGTATAGGAATATTATTATTAGCAGTGAATGCTAATATATATATATATATATATTAGCAACATACTTTCAGTATTATATACAGGGTGTCCCATTTTAACTTTCGGATGAAGATTACTTGGAGATTTCATGGGTATCGGAAAAAATGTTTCAGATGAATGTTTCTCAACTTTGAGGGGGCCATATTATGGTAACCTTTTCATGACCTCGAAGGCCATTTTTAAGGTCATTTCAAGGTTAAATTTATTTATTTAAATGGCAACCCCTATTTTTGACACCGGATTCGGAAAGAGCGGGAAATTTTACGTCCAAAACGGTATTTCAAAATTTTTTTCATGACTTTGAGAAGGTCGATTTATGATCAATTACTTGATAAACTGGCTACGTGTGATTTTTTTTTATATTTAAGATATCGTAAAATGACCTCTACAAAATTTGTACATAATAGAGTCGGGCCCCTGAGGGTATCAACAACTTTGACCTTGAACTTCATCTTCAAGGTCATTTCAAGGCCAAGGTCTTTTAATATTACTAAACTAATATTATAAAATTATAAATTTTACTGTGGGACTATTTAACCTTTTAAGGTAAATTATTGGGTTATTTTATTTGCGTGAAAATTCTTCAAATCATAATGCTATCACTTAGGTTCTTATTGCATAAAACGATCTTTTTAATTTCTGATTTCGTAATTGGAAAAGTTGGATGGGTAGAAAAAAATAAATGTTGATAGAGATTTTAGAATAAGATAACTTTATTTTAGTTTAATTTAGTAATTTTAGTTTCTTAAAAATCTTAAAATTATGATAATGATTTCATTTAACGAATAATGATAATTATTTAACTAAACAATATTTTCCAAATCGACAAAAAAACTTTCAATTAGAATTAAATGAACTAATAATATTTGAAAAATTTAATTACATAAGATGCTCAAATGGTCCTCCATTGTTCGTCAAGCAAATTTCCAGTCTGCGTCGATAATTATTCATAACATTTTCAAGTATTTCGGGAGTGACTGCTGCACAAGCTCTTCTGATCCTCGCGATCATATCTAATCTAGTCGTAGGCGCGTCTTCGTAAACAACATTTTTACAATATCCCTAGAAATAACTATCTAATGGATTAAGGTCCGGTGACCTTGATGGCCAAGGAACTGACCCAGCACGACCTATCCAACGATTTGGGAATCAATTATTTATAAATGCTCTTACGTTTCTTTTACCATCTTGTAGCCACCGCATGTGCTGTCGAACATTCAGCGGAATGTTTTCCAAATATGCAGGTAGATTATTTTCCAGAAAGTCAATCTATTAGCGTTGACAGTGCCATTAAAATAATGCGGGCCGACGATCTGTCCATTACAGATTCCGACCCAAACATTAACGTTCCAGCGATGTTGATTAATTACTTCTCGATGCCAATGAGGATTAACAGGAGACCAGTAGTGAGAATTATGTCTATTAAGGGTACCATCACTTTTAAAGGTAGCCTCATCACCAAAACAAACATTCCAAAAAAAATCTGGATCCTCATTTAGTTGATTGAGCGCCCATCTACAGAAATCTATTCTAAGTAAAGTCATTTTCATTCAACTCCTGATGCAGTGTAATATGATATGGGTGGTAACGCACTGATCTTAACATATGATGAGCTGTAGAATGAGGAATTCCGATTTGACGTTCAATTGTTCTTGAACTTATATGAGGGTTTAAATGAACCATAGCCAATACGGTAATAAGTTTCCATAATTACTATTTAAATTTCTTTGTTTACGTCTCTGTCGGTGTAGCTCATTTGTACGACAGCGTCTTTCAATATTTCTTATTTGCATATCGCTCGGATGACGCTGGTTGGGAAAACGTTCGGCATACAGCCGAGCAGCAGCAGTATAATAACGACGGCATTCTCCAAGAATCAGTAGTATTTCAACGCATTCATTTGCTGAATAATTTACCATATTTTTTAAAAAATCGCAAATTCAAAAATTTGCGGAAGTCATATTATTTTAATAATGAGGAACAAAATAGTATCGTAGAAACTAAGACACGTCGAAAGAATCATGCTTCCTAAGAAAGATTGCATGAAGCGCACATAACAATACGAATCATAGCAAATTTTCTAATAAGGGATGCCAACTCAATTCTTGACAGTTGATTGAGTAAAAATTATTATTAACGAAAAGCACTGACAGTGAAAATAAACACGTACCGTCGTAAACACATTGAACTACACTCGAGTCAAATTTATAATTTTAAAATATTAGTTTAGTAATATTAATTAATAGCCATAGATCATTATTTTTTGACAATTATTTCATGTTCAACTTTAAGCTTTTAAAGTTGAAAAGTTTTCAGTATTTATCCTTGATTTGATCTTCTAAAGGTAATTGTAAAAAGTTTAAAATGTGAGTTTACATTTAAAACTTTTCGCTTTTTTCAAATTCAATGTAAAAAATAGGGGTCCCCATTAAAAAAACACTTTGACCTTGAAATGACCTTGTAGATAAAGTTCAAGGTCAAAGTTGTTGATACCCTCAGGGGCCCGACTCTATTATGTACAAATTTTATAGAGGTCATTTTCCGATATCTTAAATATTTAAAAAAATCACCCGTAGCCAGTTGATCAAGTAATTGATCTTAAATCGACCTTCTCAAAGTCATGAAAAAAATTTTGAAATACCGTTTTGGACGTAAAATTTCCCGCTCTTTCCGAATCCAGTGTCAAAAATAGGGGTTGCCATTTAAAAAAATAAATTTAACCTTGAAATGACCTTAAAAATGGCCTTCAAGGTCATGAAAAGGACACCATAATATGGCCCCCTCAAAGTTGAGAAACATTCATCTGAAACATTTTTTTCGATACCCATGAAATCTCCAAGTAATCTTCATCCGAAAGTTAAAATGGGACACCCTGTATAACCTGTTAAAGCTTTAACTCTTCCTTCAGACATATGCTCGTCATTGAATTGATCTAAAACCCGACAATCTGCGTGATCTGATAAAACATTCAAGAATTTTTTTTCCTATTTCTGAAGTTTCTATTAATGATTCATGTGCCACTATTTTTATGACAGCCAAATCATCTTCATAAAATCTATTCTTTATCAAATGTTTCTTGTAACACCTATTTCGTTAGGAATGAAAATTTTCTTATTCACAAAAACTTGCAGGCGCGCATCAAAAGGTACATCCTATAGATCATCTAACGATTGGCACATGAAACAGTATGCATGAGTTGCGATTGTTCTTGAGAATGACATACTGTTAATAGATTATCCGCAAGTTGAATAACACAGCTTGCGAGTCAGTAAGCTTCATCTTCTTTTGTTACTATTTTGCATAAAAATCTATTGATCAACTGTATCTTACAACTTATCAACAATCTTAAATTCCATTATATGAGGGTCGTTTGAAAAGTCTGTGCAAAGTCAGAGAGATGGAGCTACTAGTGCGTATCAAGGTTATTTTTAGTTAGTGGAATATCTTGGAAGAGCACACACCAAGTTTCAGCCAGATCGACCAATTACTTTGCGTTTTACATTCGTTTCAATCAAAGAAATCGAGTAGTTGTAAAAATATTGACGAAAAAGAATTTCGTATATTGATTAAACATTACTTTTTCAAAGGCAAAAAGCCTCAGGAAATCAAACAGAAGCTTGATAAACATTATGGTGATTGTACATCCTCGATTAGAATGGTTCATAAGTGGTTTCAAAATTTTCGGAGTGGCCATATGAACACAAAAGACGCTGAACGTTCTGGACGCCCTGTTGAGGCTACTACTTCAGAAATCATTGATAAAATCCATGATATGGTGATGGCTGAAAGAAGAGTGAAGGTGCGTGAGATTGCTAGTACTGTAGGTATCTCGAACGAACGGGTACGTAATATTTTGCACCAACATTTGGACATGAAAAAGCTATCCCCTAGATGGGTGCCGCGATTGCTCACGATTGACCAAAAACGAGATCGTGTGAAGTGTTGCAAGAATGGTTTGCAGCTGTTCCAGCAAAATCCGCAAGACTTTATGCGTCGTTTCATCACTTAAACATGGATACATCACTACACTCCTGAGACCAAAGAATAGTCTAAACAATGGGTTACCAAGGGGGAATCTGCTCCGAAAAAGGCGAAGACAATTCCTTCGGTCGGGAAGGTTATGGCGACTGTCTTTTGGGATTCGCAAGGAATAATCTTCATCGACTATCTGGAAAAGGGTAAAACCATTACAGGCGAATATTATTCATCGTTATTGGATCGTTTGAAAACCGAGTTGATAGAGAAACGTCCACGATTGGCCCACAAAAAAGTCCTCTTCCACCACGACAATGCGCCAGCTCACGCCTCAGCAGTTGTGGCCGCAAAATTGATGGAGATAGGGTTCCAACTCGCTTCACATCCCCCCTATTCTCCAGACTTGGCTCCGTCGGACTACTATTTGTTCCTTAATATGAAAAAATGGCTGGCGGGGAAAAGATTTTATTCAAACGAGGAGGTGATTGCAGAAACGAATGCCTATTATACAGACTTGGACAAATCCTATTATTTGGAAGGGATTATCAAGCTAGAGCAGTGTTGGATGAAGTGTATAAGCCTAAAAGGAGACTATGTTGAAAAATATAAAAGATATATTTAAAAAAATCAAGCAGTTTTCATTTTTGCACGGACTTTTCAAAAGATCCTCGTACTCTTGTTCATAGCATTAAGTAATTTAAAAGTAACGTTACGATTCATTAGTTTACTTGAAAATTTCTCATATAAATAATTATAAATAATAGAGCGAATCTTATGCACGAAAATGATACTCGAAGAGCCATCTCACGAGCCAAGGCCCGTACCTCAGTGTCCGTGCTCACAATGGTCCCCACGCACCCACTCCAATCAGGGCCCGAATACCAAACGAGGGAAAATTGGAAAAAAACCAGCAAGCCAATTATAAGACTACTGCCTGGTCCACTTTTTTAAAATTGAGAGGTGGAGAGAAGGATTCACCTCCCAACCATCTCCAGAGTATTAAAGGGGCTGTACGAAATCTAAAACGCTTTTTATGTGCAACCAGCAAAAGGCCGACGAAGCTACCAAGAAGCCACCAAGAAGCGAGTGACAAGTTAAAAGCCAAGGAACCAGCTACCACTGAAGTACAAAAGTGTCCAAAGTTATAAAAATAAAACAGTAAGCTAAAGAAAAAGAAATTAATTAGTTTCATTCTCTCTGTCTCTTTTCTACCATACAAAATTAGCTCGCGAACCACTAAAAATCCTCATTCCTCAGTATCTAGAGACTACTATTGATAGACTATATATACGACTCTTATAGGGAAACCAGGTACTACTATCGATAGGACCCTGGGTATTTTTCGACTTTGGATTACTAAAATCGATTGGAATCCAAATACGGAAGCATAGGAATAGTGGCACTGTCCCCTACCCAAAAATTTTTCCAGATAGTGATCCATGCTAGTTTAGGCGAGAAATCGCACTTTTGATAACAAGAAAGTCCTGAGACTGCGCTGAGTCTCAGGTATACGTGAGACATGTCGCTGCGTCGACATCACAATGGACCATAAAAAAAATCTCAATATTTTACATGATAAAGAAAAAAAAGTGAGTGGATTTCTTTACTTTTGCTTATATTTTAATGAAACAAAATATTATGTATTAATAAAACATTTGCTGAACTAATATTTTATTCCATTTTAATATAAATTTTTGCCGGCTTATTTTATGGTGATGAGATCAAATTAAAAAAAATAGATCAATAAGAGCAACAAAGGTCTACATCTGATTATAGTGACTTGAATTTAACTTCATTATTATATGAAGCAATTATTATGTCAATCTTGCTAGTAGTATAATATTTTCTATATAGTTTCCAATGAATCCAAGCAACATCAAATACACACACGTATAAATATATTTCCATACTCCGTGCGCAAAGTACGTTTTTTCCGCACGCTCAGCAGAAAACGTGCGTTGAAAATAAAAAAATACGGTACGGCACATGTTCGGGAAAGAGTTTCTCGTCTCGTGTATCTTTCCACCATCGCTTCACTCGGGCATAAATGCGACACGAGACCAGAATCTACTTTCTCGCACTTGTATCGTAATATACTATACTGTTACGAGGGTTGCTACTTATATTTTGAGCCTAATAATGAAAAGACAGTAATTTATTATCTAAAATGGCTTTATTGTTTTTCAAAGTATTCTCCATGATGATAAATGCACTTTTGCATGCGCTCGAACCAATTTTCGTAACACTTTTTCCACTCTGATTGAGGTACCTCCAAAACATGGTTTTTGAATGCATCAACGGCTTCTTCAGGCGCCGAAAAACGTTGTCCACGCAATTTATTCTCGATATGCACGAATAAAAAGAAATCATTTGCTGCTAAATCAGGGCTGTATGGAGGATGACCCATCAATTCAACGTTTTGGCCAGTCAAATAGGAGATTGTTTTAGCTGATGTGTGAGAGCTTGCATTGTCATGATGAAGAATGATCCTTCGTTGTCGCTTCTTTTTTCGTATTTCACCAAGCACTTCTGGCAAACAAATGGTTGTGTACCATTCAGAATTCACTGTTCTACGATGCTCTAACGGTACAGTTGCCACATGTCCAGTTATTCCAAAGAAACAGGCGATCATTTGCTTCGAAGTGCTTCGCGCACGAATCACTTTTGTTGGATCCGGCTCGTCTTGGAAGACCCATACAGTGGATTGCTGTTTTGTTTCGGGCTCATATACATAGATCCAAGATTCGTCATCTGTGTAAATGTTATACACAGCGTTTGATGCACCGCGATTGTATTTTCTGAGCATTTCTTTGCACCAATTGATGCGAGCATCTTTTTGAGCTTTTGTTAAATTATGGGGGATCCAACGCGAACAAATCTTTTTTACAGCTAAATGTTCATGCAATATCTTATTGATACTCTTCATACTAATGCCCAAGGATGCCTCAATCTCACGATATGTTACATGCTGATCTTGCTTTATTAGTTCGTGCACAGCATCAATGTTTTCTGGCACAACAACTGATTTTGGACGACCTTCACGACTTTCATCCCCGAGCGAACTGCGGCCACGATTAAATTCGTTATACCAGCATTTCACAGTGGCAAGGGATGGGGCTTCATCGCCAAAAGTCGAAGTAAGTTGATCGATGCACTCCTGTCTTGATAGCCCACGTCGAATGTCGTAGAAAATCATCGCACGAAAATGCTCACGAGTTAATTCCATTTTTTGCCCGAGATGAATTTTTCAAGTTACTGTGAACACAAATTGCACTCAAATGAAAAAATGTTCTGAAGAAGGTTATGGTTAAAAATGTCAAACTTTCCACTGGAAACGTCAGATGGCGCCTCTAAACACTTAGTATTGCCAAGGCTCAAAATATAAGTAGCAACCCTCGTAGACGTTAGTCGTACCGAAGATTCTACTGGTAATTCAGTTTCCCCAATAACGCATCGACTAATTTTTGAAAGGGTGAGTTCGGGAGGCGCATTTACTCCTTCCTCGGTTCGAACGTCAAAGGGTCTGTTTGTCGCACTGTAAATTCCGGCTGCAAGATAAGGTGAGAGAGAAAGGTTTCATATCTCATAATTCTCATTTACTACAAATAATCAATTTTTATTGGTCTCCTTCAATAATCATTTTTCGCTCGCATGCTCGTACGCGTACGGTTCTCGTACCGCGCACTGAGCATCACGTTATGCCAATTGTTGTCAACTCGCCTATCAGAATAATGCTGTGCGGGTGATCGCACTAGCACTTACCGCGTTTCACGCGAAGGTGTACAACGAGAGAAAAGAGGATACCGGACCTAAGGGCGGAAAGCCGAAATGTTCTTTTCGATAGTCCGTGCGCAAAGTGCATCTTTCCCGCACGCACGGTAGAAAATGTGCGTTGAAAATTACACTTTCCACACGTCATATAAAAAAATATGGTATGACACATGTTCGAGAATGTCTCGCTTTGCTCGGGCGTAAACGCCACACGAGAAAAGAATCCATTTTCCCGTACTTTTATCGTAATGTAATATTTATGCAGTTGACCCTTAGCTAGTCTATGAGGTAGCTGACGCCTACAAGCAACAAGCAGCGATGGTCGAGAATTAGTCCCTATCGCTCCTGCCGATCATCCGTCCTTTCGTATCTGTCTTCTCCTGCTGTTCTTCTCAGTGTCACTTACATGATCGCTTTTTAGGAACGCGCATCAAAGAGACGCTCTCTGGGAATCTCCTCTGATCGTATTGTCCGCTTGTCGTACCCGTGCCGGTCTCCCCTCCTCTCGTATTTCGGCTCGTGCCACCGGCCTCGCATCGCAATGCGAGTTGTACAGTCTCTTTCTATCTTCTCTTAACTCTTTCTCTGTCTCTCGCTTTCTCCGCCGTTGTTACCATCTCTCTTTCCTCTTCCTTGCCGCCGAGCCGTCACACGTTGCCTAATTCAGGAATAATGCCTAGAAAGCGATACCCGGAATCAACCAAGCCTCGATCAAACCAGGGCGTCCGGCATCGGCAGCGACGGAGAGAAGCTCGTGGAACATAAAGAAAGAGGCGGACATGGCTGGCTAACAGAAATAAACAGTAGTAATATTCAAAAGGTGACCAAGCTATTCAAATACCAGTGTACATTAAAAATAAATATGAAAGTTATAAAACTGTAAATTTGACAGAAAACAGACTATAAAATTAAATAACTAATCACAAATGTCTCTATACCTATATTGCAATGTGAAGAGACTACGGTTATTAATTTAATTCTTAACAATTTGCTAAATTCTATCAATATTGAAATAGAACTAATAAGTGCTTTATAACTTTTCAATTTTATTTAAATAATAATACATTGATTAAATACGTTAAAATTAAACATTCTTTATTTCAAAATTGTTACTTTCAACCCTTTATTTACTGAAATTTAAAAAATTTTCTTTTTATTGGATATCTAGCATATCCCAAAATTGTTTTTCACTTTTTTTCATAATTTTAATTTTTTTTAACAACTCAATAAATGAATTGTTCACACTAATTAATCATAAATTAGTTCATCTTTTGGAATTATTGATAGGTATACTAAAAGTGAATTGACAATTTGTAAATTATAACTAGCATAAATGGTTGAATGAAAATCGATACCACAATAAATCTTTATCGCATTTTGTAAAATAATTAATAGTAACAGCAAGAGGAACGTTCAAAGTACAGCATACATAGCATATATTACGTAAACTAGAGATATAATAATTTTTTATATGGTTTTACCGTACATCTAGACCGTGACTTGTGTTTTTCGAAATTAAGTCCGATTCTTCAGAAAATTATTTAATTTCGCTGAGATTTTGGGAAAAATGGCGTATCAAACTCTATAACAAATAATTAAGCATTTTTTTAGGAGTCAACGCTATCACTCCCATAAGATCCCGTATTGAAAGTTAATTTTTTTATTGACGATATCTCAAAAACTAATCGATTCCAAACTTTGTAGAAGTATTTCTTAATACATAAACTCGTTTGGAGCCAAGTTTCAGCTAATTATCATTTAAACTGTTTTAATTCAGTACTACCGTAAGTTACTCTCCCTCTACCAATAAATAGTCAGCTGATTTAAAATAGAAAAATTAGTTTTAATTTCTATAATAATACAGAAAAACAATGAAAAAAAAATCTTTCCATATATTATTCAATATAATTATTCTCAAAATTAGTATTCTAAAAAAATTACGTATGCGTACCTTACTTGCTTTTTCCCAATTCAGCTTCTTGCTTTCTCTCTCTCCATTTGCTTCACCGCTCTTATATTATTTTTTGATATTATTTACCCATTATAATAATAAATAACACGCTTGTTTTCTTGACGCGCGTCTGCATAATTCTGTCCTTCCGCCTATCCTCTCGACCTTTTCATTTCGTGTTTAGGCGTGCGGGTCTAGCACCGCGACCTGGCACTGGAGCCACGACGCCCCGACAACACCTGACGAGCCGAGCTGTTCCTGTCTAACCGAGCCCGGATTCCTTACTTGCATCATCCGCATATCATTATTGATTAATTTTTATGTCAACAGGACAGTTCCCTGTTACACTTTTATAGATTCAAGAGACAAAGTAAATATTGAAGATCATTTGGTTGATGAACAACTTATCAATAAATGTAAACGCAATGAATCCAAATGCACGAGGTACAATATATACATTCGTAAGAGTACAGATCCTACCTACCCTAATCAATGATTCTCGCAATCTTGCTAAAAACGTAATAGATAATTATCATGTTTTTACTTAGATGGGTAATTTAATTTGTTCAAAATGCTGTAGTCATTTAAGAAAATTTAAAAGTAGTTAAACCATTCCAACGATAGCCAACAATAATGCCACATCATCTATTTATAATTCGTAAGATAATGGTGGTTTGGAAACAAATTAATCACAGTAAAAATTGACTCATGCATCAACATTGCATGATAATCAATATGAAAGGAATTCATCAACCAGAGACGTAACCGTCCGTGTCTGTGTGAATCCATCCATTAACTAGCGAATTTGAAATTGTCACTCCAGCAAATATTCAGTACGAAACTTCACAATCAGCAAGTTCTTAAGGTTATCTCACTATAAATTCAAGTGACAGTCAAAATACCAGTCAGACTACAATAGCTTCTTCTTATTCACTATGAAAGCCTTTCATAATTTGTACGACTGATTGATTTGTGATTGGTGTGTCTAGTTCTTTTTCAGCTAATAAAAATGATGCCCAGATTTTAGAACACCTACTGAAAATACCTGAGAGGCTAAATACAATTTTAATGAAAAGTGATATATTTATAGTGGATAGAGGTTTTTGAGATGTGCAACTTTTCCTAGAAGAAAAAGGGTTATACAGTATTAATGCCAGCATTGAAAGGAAAAAAAATCATCTAACTGATAAAGAGTCTCATTCGTCACGTTTAATCACGAAATTAAGATGGATTGTAGAAGCTATTATTATTATTATATAATTAGAAGGTATTATTAGTCAAAAATACAAGCTTCTTCCGCTGCATAACGCTCTTTTTCCAAACACCAAACTTTCTTGCCCAATCCAATTCCGATATCGGTTTATTAGATCAAATCATAGTAAGAATTCCTATTTTGAAAGGTACTACAAATGAGTTAGCGAAAGATGTAGAGAAAAACAACTGGAATAGAAAAGTTTGTCTTTTCAAGAACGTTCATTAAATAGTTTATGGGATTTTCCAAAACTAACGTTCGAATAATTAAAAATTATATTCACGGAATCTTATCAGTTATCTCAATCTGTATGTTATTTAGCAGAAATGCTAGAAGAAGACTGTTCTTTTTCACTTACAAGGGAACTACTCTAACCCGACCCCACCGATTTTAATGATTTTTAGATATGTTGTAATACTTGAAAAAATATTCGACACTTGTTTTTTTTATCGGCTGACATCCACTTTGAGGGGGTGAAATTCACACCTGAAAACCACCCCGAAAAATGTTTTTTTAATATGATGGCATCCAGTAAGCGAAAAAGCGAGAGTCAGTTCCGCATCATGTATGATACATGATTTATACGTAGTTTTTTTGCGTATAAGTCAAAAATTCCACGACTTTCCTGTTAGAATGCACTTGGAAAGCGCTAAAGTCAAAAAACTACTTAAAAGGAGGTTTTTGTGGTTTTTTAGTAGTTATTCGCTTTTAGCGCTTTTCGAATAAGTTTTATATCAAAACCAATAGCATCATCGTATTCTACGCAAAAAATCCATAGAAAACATGTATGATGCTTTTAAAATCATGCTATGATATAATAATAAATCGGCAGTCAAACTTCCAACCTCCAAGTTCCCGAGTATTTATAGACGTACTCGAAGGTTGAGAGTACAATTACTATTTTATTATTGTATAATATTATTGATGATGCAAGTGAGATACCTGACTTCGATGTATTTTTTGCGTAGAATACGACGGTGCCATTATTTTTTGTATAAAGCATACGTGTGAAGCGCTCAGAGCGAAAACCTACAAAAAACTAGTTTTTCTAGTATTTCAAAACGGTCCACCATTTAAAAAAATTAAAATAAATACCTAATGAAAGAAAATAAAAAGGACATTGAATGGCGAAAGAATCAGACCTGCACCTATCTTCGTTAAAAAGTTAACGCGATTTTAAGTTTTCTATGATTTTTTAGGTTAGAACGACCATAGCCATAACCTCGGTAAAATTCACAGTTATACACAATTATATGTAGAATATTATGCCGTAAACTAGGTGTTGCTATATATTTTAGTTCCAGAAAAAACAGAATCTAAAGGGTATCCCATTTTAAAGGAACCATCCCGAAATTTTCGACGGTTGGCGTTGTACAAAAAAATTGTTCAGACAACAGTTGTTTGGGACAATGGGGACAACCTTTCTGTGAAATCCGATTTGACCTTGAGATTTATTTTCAAGGTCATTTGAAGGTCAAAGTCATTTTTTGAATAGGAACCCATATTTTTGATCCCGGATTCGGAAAGAACGGAAAATTCTACGTTTAAATAACGTATTATGTTTGAGGTGCGGTTAACCCCCCCCCCCGCCTAAGGTTATGTAGGGGTCCAATTTATGATTTTCTTCATCTATGCACAGGGATGATCGGGCAAGAATAAGGTTAATTGTAATAACCCAATAACTCGATAACCCAAATAACCCAATAATCCAATAACCCAATAACCCGATAACCCCAATAATTCAATAACCCCAATATCCAAAAAAAATTGTAGGGTCAAACAACAGTGACCTTGATTAAACTTCAGGTTGATTTTCAAAGTCGACTTCATGTATTCAAAGCCTAATATTAAGCCTGTATTAACCTCCCCCGCCACCTTGCCCCGGTGGGATGGGGGGTGAACCGCTTCCCATAATACTTTATCTAAACGTAGAATTTCGCGCTCTTTTCGAATCCGGGATAAAAAATGGTGGTCCTTATTCAAAATATCTCTTGGTTATTAGGGTTATTGGGGTTATCAAGTTATTCAGTATTGGAGTTATTGGGTTATTACAATTAACCTTACCCTTGCCCGATTATCCCTGTGCATAGATGAAGAAAATCATAAATTTGACCCCTACATGACCTTACGCCGGGGGGTATAACCGCACCCCACACATAGTACGTTATCTAAACGTAGAATTTTCCGCTCTTTCCGAATCCGGGATCAAAAATATAGGTTCCTATTCAAAAAATGACTTTGACCTTCAAATGGCCTTGAAAATAAATCTCAAGATCAAATCGGATTTCACAGAAAGGTTGCCCCCATTGTCCCAAACATCTGTTCTCTGAACAATTTTTTTGTACAACGCCAACCGTCGAACATTTCGGGGTGGTTCCTTTAAAATGGGACACCCTGTATAATAGTTTTTTCTTCCAACAGAGAGGGGATAAACGGCTGTTACCCTTTCAAATTAATACATAAACATTGATCCATACTTTTTCTTTCAATTCAGGAATAGGGGCATTTTGATTATCTTAACGGGGGTACCCTTTTGTGCATGCGATTAGACTATTGTTTAATCAACATGTCGAAGTCCACAGCAACTAATGTGCCTAATAACTGAACACAATATAGTGAAAGAAAGTGCAATTGTTGCAGAGGTCGACAATGCTACGTCGATGTACTCTGAAAGTAATTCAAATGCAAATACGGTTAAAGCAAGTCACAGCTTCTGCACCCGAAGTCGAGTAATGTAGTTGACAAAATCTTATTACTTATATTTCAACAATCTGTACTACTAAATGATCATTACATGGACGAATTTGAGAAAATTATGGATATTTAAAACATCAATGAACATTCTTAAATTTCAACGAAATACTGTAAAACTTGTACGGGCAGAGCTGGAAGCAGGGAGCGATATGGTTTTTGGCCACGCGCTCTCTCTCTCTCTCTCTCTCTCTTTCTCGCTCTCTCTCTCTTGCAGGTGATGGATGTTCCATCGGTCATCCAGGTTTGTGATGAATTTTGCATTGTTTTTACATTTTGCCCGGAAATTTTGCATCGCCATTCGTCGACTTCTCTAGCTAACCTAAGTTCGCCGTCACCTGTTCGCCGCTTGCTGACTCTTTCGCCGTCCTCCGTCACCACCGCAGTTGCTGTTCTCCTGCAGATTGTCTTCTTCGTGGACTGGACGACCCATTGCCCTGCCGCTGCGCCTTTCAACCTTGCTTGAAGTGAGAGCTGTTTGTTTGTGATCGTGTTCGCCGATTACCATTTGTTTCGGCATCGGTTACTCGCCGGTCACCGTTTGTTTCGGCATCGAGTGGTCGTCGCTTTGTTATTCATTATTATTTTTCACCTTTTTGCGTTTGCATTTTTGTCAATTAATCTTTGTTCATTTTAATGTTGCTACTTTTCGTAATGTTTACTTCATGCGAGTTGTTACATTGTTTTGATGCGAATCTGTGGTTATCTCGGGCTCATCATAAAATTTTCGTGCGCTTTTCTCTTTCGAATTTTAATTGTCTAACCTTTCAACCGTTAGGGGTTGTGTCGTTCCCGCCCGTTTCGAATTCGCTAGCAGCGCGACAATTTTTTCATCCGTCAGTGTTCATTAGTGTCAATACGCTCTCTCCTCAGCAGTCACAGTTCTCCTGAATTTGTCACTGTCCGCCTAGTTGTGACTATTGTTACCAATTGAGTTCTCGCACGCGCCTGCCTATGTCAAATTGCGATTACGCTAAATGCGATCTCGCCCTGCGCCGCCTTGACCGTTTTCTCCTTTGTCGTTCCTGCAACCTGTTGTACCACTATAGTTGCATTTCACCCAATTCACGTCCTGCGATTTATCCTAATTCTACTGATTTCGTTTGTTACGCCAACCGTTCTCCATCTAAAGATCAATTGCTATCAAATACCTCTGCCCCACTCTTTTCCACACCCACTGGTCACTCCCCTTCCATCTTTGTATTGACCAAAAAGCGCTTGGCCTCTTCTCCGCAACCATTACTTCTTCCTGTCACCAAACAACCTTGCATACCGGTTGCCGATTCTCAGCATGCTTCATCTGAGTGATTTCCAGATTCCCGATCTATACTTTCGGCGAAGTCTTTGCCCCACACAAGTTTTCATGGCTCTGCCCCCATAACTTTATCATCAAGCATGACCAGCACGTCTGAGGTACCGAAATGGTTCCGGAGAGAGGCCCAGCTGAACACTAATCGACATGACGAGGTCTGCCGTTTTTGGACGCAGCTGCGAGCCGAGAATCATGCCAGGGATGTCCATTTTGCTACGAGTATTAGCGACGAGCCAGAGATCTTTGTGCATTACCTTCCTCGTGAATTCAAGGGCTCTATCTTTTAGGCCGCCACTGCTGTGCTTGTCGCCCTCGGCTTCAGCGATGCTCATAATCTCCCTCCAGTGATTGGTTCCCGGGAATGAAACTCTCCAACAGCCTCTCGTGTGGGGGGCGCCAACACTATCCCTCGCAGCAGCCCTCGTATCGCAGTAACCAGCTCAACTCTCGTCGTTTCTTTGCCTTCCTGGTGGATTTACCTTCCGTGCGTGATAGAATCTTACGTTTGACCCCGCGTCTAAAGGAACACTCTGCCTTTACTATTTTCGGTTGCGGCAGTATCTCTAAGGTTTATCTGCGCTCTATCTGGCCAAAATCGGTTTTCGACCTTCTCGTGAAGGCAAGACGAGCTAGCGCTGACCTCGGCTATGTGTGGCCAATGGTCAAAAATCTTCGCATCTTCTGTAGAGCCACTGTTCATTTCGATCCTATCCTAATCCTAACTGAGGGCGACCTGAGTAGGCTTCCTCCTCTTACTCATACAAGTCCTGTCAGAACAAATACTAATCCTACTCCCCCGCAACCCATGAGCTCCCACATATCTCCCCTGCTCTTGCAAAATAGCCAGGGCCCGCTTTGTCTGTCCAATAAAATCTCTGATCATACGGCCTCCGATCCTCACCAAGTCCCACATATTTCCATTGCACACATAAATATTAACGTCCCCTGGTACTTTGCCCTCCTTGAAGAGGAGACTCAACATAACCACTATGACCTAGTCTCCATTTCCAAAACCAAACTTTCCCATTTAATCCCAGATGAACACCTCTCCCAACCCAATTTCAACTTTTTCCAACTGGATCGTGAGGGCAAAGGAACATTGCTACCATATTGCGCGTGGTATTTTTAAAACATTTTCAGAACTCTTCTTGAAATATAGTTTGTATTATTTCTGCAAAGTTGTAGAAAGGTTGAATAAAATGTTTTCAAATCTTTCAAGAAATATTTCGGTAAAATGTTTTCGTAATATTTGGGAAATGTTATATAAAAGATTTCATTGAAACATTTTCAGTCTGTTTCAAAAACTTTTCTGCAGTATTTTTGCAAGATTGTTTGGAAATATTTCATCGAATCTTTCTGTTAAATATTTTGTGCTGTGTGGGATGCTCTCATTGAAGTAACCCACGCCCTGTCATTTTTATGACCTCTAGGAAGTCAAACTCGAATCCGATTATAATTGCCGAATAGACAAAATCGTGACTTATCTGTAAATAAAAATTTTTCACATTGACGTATTGTTTATTTTGTGATTTTTGCGTATTGCAATCGATTTTCCCGATGTACTACATTATTAAGCATTGGCACACTTGCACGAACTCAAGATCTTGATGTAAACAATTCCTTACAGTTTGGTCACTCATTCGTATATTTCTTAGGTCCCTTCTTTAGTAAATTCTTTTTTTTCTTTCAAAAATGATGGAAGAATAACTAAATACTTTTACCTTCTCGTCAATTACTCCTTTAAGTACAAGAAAATCTTTATCGGTTAAAACAACGTCACTATTTTCTAATAAATCAAGCAACCCTGATTCGATTGCTATTTAGAGAATTACTTTTCCGTCCACTGGTAATTTTAGATATAAAAGAAATATATCTTTCAAGAGTTATACCTATAAAGTTTTCCAGTGTACCTATTTTTATAATCTGATTTTCGATATCTGCAGGTACTTGAATTTAAATTTCTGTATAATCTACGATCATACGTACATTAATTGTTCCGTCGTCACACGTTAATTTGTTAGTTTTTAAGTATGTGTTTTAGAGAGTGATTAGGGCGCCTCGTGGTGGCAGCACATGCCGGACGCGGCTAATTGCTTGCTCGCCACGCGGTTACCTGTCAGTGTCTACTAAGATTGTTCCGGCTTCTAGTCGTGAGCACGTGCTTAGTATCGCGTTCTTAAAATTACGTTCATTTGTTTGACTTTCACGCCCCAAGTTTAAGTGAAGACGCAAAACAACGTATTGCGCACCCTCATTTGATTATCAATTAATTCAAGCAAACCAGAAGTTAATTATTAGTAATAGTCAAAATATTGCACCACGTGGTTCAACACACTCACTCGCCGTCCGGCGTTTGAGAAGCCCTTTGTTCACGGCATTCATTGCTACTAATTTCTCAAAGTTTTTTATCAGATGTTTTAAGTACGCCTTTGTCTCAATAAAAACTTGTGTGTCTGAGATTTCTCTCAACCACATCATTCCATTTTATTAGTGTGCAGTGCTGTGTGTGTGTGTGTGTGTGTGTGTGTGTGTGTGTGTGCGAGGAAACGACATCATTCTGTTGTTCTTTGTTTCATTTCTTTGTCGAATTTAAAAATTTGTATTTAGTCGTCGTGTGGCGTGTTAGTGTCGGTTCAGTGTAATTCCTAATCAATAAACTCATGGGTTTTTTATGCCAGTCAAGGCTTTTTTCCATTACTTAAGTCTAATTAATTTAACACCTTCCATCAATATAAAAAATTAGCATTTACATTCAAAAAAAGGAGAAATAAGGGCATCGTGCTACTTGAGGCATGACGGCTCAATAGTTCAAGATAAAACATTAATGTATTTAGGTATAAAACATGCGAAAGTCATTCTAGTTTTCATTTTAATTAAGAAAATTAACAATTTATTTTCTTTTGAAATTGTATTATTATCAGCTGGATTTTGTTCTATTTTTTCTAGTAGGAATTTTAATGTATCAAATAATACTCTAGCAAGTTATAAGTTATTCATCAGTTAATAGATGCTACGCTAAGAAAACATTTTGTCTTTCTAAACGTCTATATTTCGTCAAATGTATAATTTGATCCGTAAAATTTACCTACATAAACATTTTCTTCGGTATTACATGTAATATTTTTATATTTTTTTTGACTGGGATCTAAATTAAATCAACAATATCGATACCTGTTTGATTTTTGACATTGTTATGAGAGGTATGAATGTATCTATCAAGTTAAGTTATGTGATGGCATTCTAAAAAAGTTTTAACTTGGCACTCTTTATCAATCGACTTTCCATTCAAAGCATTTTGTTCATTCGTTATAAGCACGTCAATTTCGTTGTCTATAATCGAATTCAAGGCATAATTTTAACTTCTTGTTATCTCTATTTTGTTATCTCTAGCTAGCTCTTCGCTTCATAAAGCAAGTGTGTTTATTAAGTGCTGCATTGTTCTTAACCTATTAAGGCTCATGTAAAAGCTGGATACGATAGCAACAAAGTAGTTATACTATCCTTAGTATAATCAAAAAATAAAATATACGTGTTTTTTCTTTTGGCATTTTCAATTATTTATAATAAATTATTTAAATACATTACTAATAAATTCATAATTTTGTAAAACTGAATTAAGTAATCGATTTTACGGGAAAAATCATGATTAAAACCTATGTAGCATTTTTTGTCAGAGTCTAATTTGTTAGTGTAAAATGAGGATTGTAGTTTTTTCCGGGATGCAATTGTTTATAGTGTTTTTTGCCTTTGTCACATTTCGTTATTCCAAAAAATGACGGAAAAATTAGATCAACGAATTTGCATAAAATTTTGCTTTAATCTCGGTAAAAGTTGTGCAGAAACTATTGAAATTTTGCAAAAGGCCTTTGATGATGAGTATACGAGCAACACATAAATAAAAGAGTGGTATAGGCGGTTCAAAAGTGGCCGTACATTTTTTTCCAGTGAACCTTGTTCTGGTCTGTTTTTTCCATTATAATAGCGTTGTGTACCACGAATAAGCGCCTAGAGGCCATCCAATCAACAAAATATACTATTTTGGAGTTTTAAAAAGATTGTGTGATACAATCATGAGAAAACGACCGCAACTTTGGGTAACCGGTGACTGGCTTCTTCATTACAATGCCCCAGCGCACGTATCAAACCTTGTGTTGCAGTATTTATTGAAACACAGGTATTGTGCAATACCGCCAGCCTCCATATAGCCCCGACGTAGCTCTCTACAATTGTTGGCTCTTTTCCAGATGAAAAATACCGTTTAAAGGATACCGGTTTGATGACAAAGAGATGGTTGAAACGAATGCACTAAAGGCAATCCCGAAAACTGACTTCGAGGACTGCTTCCAAAAGTGGAAACACCATTGGGAACGTGTTATTCAATCAAATGGGAACTACTTTGAAGGATATCACTCGCTGGATTATAAAGAATAACACCAATGTGGAGATATAAAGGTAGGCTCGATACTTTTGGGACAAATCTTGTATAAAAAATATTGGAAAAATATCGATCCCTTACTCAGAATTTAAGGAAATCTGGAAAAAATTTGTCAATGATAAAACTTCAAAGTTGAATTTGAACATTCGAACGTTTAAAGATTAAAAGTACTTCGAAAATTTCATATTCCCGCCAAGCATCATTAGTTTAAAAACAAAAATCTCTCAAGAAAATAAATTATCAGAGCAGACCATCATTACAAATCCGACTCATCCTTAGCAAGAAAAAACATAGTTGATCCTCCAGCCTGCGAATAGGGTCACAGTTATTAGAACGATGATCATCTTATCTGGTATTGTCCACAGTACTCGTAAATCAACGTATAAAAATATATAAAAGATTGAAGAAAATGAGATCTCAATTATTTATTATTTTAATTAATTAATTTTATAATGTTTATTTTACTACAGATACATATATAAATATTTACGTACCTAAGTACATATATATAGTACATATTAGTTAAAGCTACGTAATAAATGATATATAAGATCATTTTCTCATTATTTATTGATACTCTTATTATTTGTACAATTTATTTCTTATTTTTCTTATTATTTTATTTATTAGTTTAATTTCAATAAATCTTCATTATGAAAATATGAAAAATTAGATACATTTTTCTAATAAATGTAAAAATTCGGAGAATTATTCCATTAAAATTATATGTTATTTAAGCTCCTGAAACAAGCTTTAAAGTAAAATTATTTTCTTTTGTACAATGATTTGTGTTTGACATTTGAGTTTGAAAAATTTCTAGTTGTATTTTAAAGTAGTTTATAAAAAAAATTATAGTATAATTCATTCAGTTATGCGGGCTTACGACAAAAACTGAAGAAAATAATAACGGTTGGTTAAACAAATAAATTATTTAACGCCATTGAAAATGTTTCTACTCTCAATGCGAGGCTAACCGCCGCCTCGACTTGCTATAATTGTTAGATGAAAAATGCCGAAAAACAAAAGTTTATAAATTAAACAGATCCCTGTACAGTCTGAAAATCAGTCCTAAAAAATGGAACGAGAGATCAAGTGAAGAATTAGAAAAATTATGCTTAGAAAATGATATAAATGAGCGCTGTTTATTCACATATAGAAAAAACGAAATAGTTGTGTATGTAAACGATATATTAGCTGGAAATAATCCCTAAAAACTTAAAGAAATTAGAAATCACCTGTGTTGAGTCTTCAAAATGAAAGATCTTGATGAACCTAAAGAAAATTTAGGCATTAGTTTTAAGTCAATCAGATTACATTGCTAGATAGATTTAATATCAAATAATGTAAACTCCAAAACTAAATCTACATAGCACTCAAAAACTAATTAGAGTTCTCATATCGCGAGGTAGTAGTTTTATGTATCTACGCCCAACGCTATCAGAACAGATATCGCGTTTACCATCAATCAACTTTTGAGAAAACAAAGTAATCCTACATTAGATGACTGGACTGATGTAAAACGCGTTTTTCATTATCTTAGAGGTACAACTGATATTGGTCTTATATACACGAGAAAATTAGATCACTTACAATTAGAGCTATTCACTGCCTCTAGTTTTAGAGATTTAATTATTTCTACATCTACTAGCAGCATGGTAATAAACCTATTTAGAAATCCTATAGCTTGGAAAAGCCGTGAATATTTTTCAATAAGCTAAGCTTGTCAGGAAGGCATATCATTAGACAAAACTATTAGAGACAAAGCTTTGTCTAATGATATGCCTTCCTGACAAGCTTAGTTTATTGAAAAATATTCAATGTGACAGACAGAAACACTGACACTACTTTGTTCACGGCTTTTCTAAGTCGTACCACGTACCCATTCATACTATATATATATAACTAGATGTGCTGTGTAAATTAGATTATTGATGTATGTTAGACGTTACCTAGAAAGACTGAATGTTTAACGAAATATTTATTTCTTAAACGTGCTTAGCTTTAATATAAATGGTTAAGTTAATATGTTAAATTTAGGTTTAATACATTACTGATTAAAAGTTTCTAATTTAAAATAAAAGCTTAAAAGAAGGGAGCGACTTTTGGAATATCGTGGCTTCTTACGAGCTACATATGTATGTGTACGTGTGGGCATGCGCTGCATCGATTCTGTCGCGCTTAGTAAGAGAGCTCCGTCTCTCTTATCACTTGAACACTGGCCTGCATACTCGAAGGACATTTCTGTAACTTCTCAATAAAACCTACAGTGCCTTTATACTTCAAGTACTTATTTCTTTCTGCGTCACTCTCTGTTTACAATCTTAAATATATGACCAGGTCACTGAAGGAACAACTTACTTGTAACCCAAATCTAGAATAAGATAAATTTTCAACCTGCCACCTATCTTGTTCAATCGACGATATTTCTGGTTAGAAAAATTCAAATCATAAATATATATAGTACAATAAAAACTTAAAAAGTGGCTTTTTTCGATGGTTTAATCAGATTTGAAAAATTATAAAATCACAAAATTATAGGTGTCCAAAAAAAGCAAAAAATCACATTAAGGTTACTAAAACCTAACGTGATGGAGAAATTCTTAACCCAGATTCGGTTTCTACTTCAAAAATTACTTTAGAAATGATCCTCAGCTATTCCATAACCAAAACATGCAGAAATCCCCGATCCATATTAATATGTTAAACTATTTAAGATCGTGATGAATAATATAATAAATATGTAGTATCTTATGGTCTAGTATGATCTTTAATATTTAATTACCACTTAAATGTTGAAATATGTTTAAGTATAAAATCTATCAAGTATTTACATAAATATTTGTATAATGGACACAATGCAGCATCGATTATTAGAACTAATTCTAATAATGAGAATTTGATTATAAAAACTTAGTGAAATAATACCATTTTTAAACACACGTTACGTAGGAACAGCGGAGCCAGTATGGCGAATTTTGCTGCTATCGCAATATAAGAGTAACATTATAATCCGATTGCCTGTAAATCTTTCAAATTTTCAAAATATTATAATTCATACAGATGCTTCTGATATTCATAAGACAGAAATAGATAATACAATAGGCTTAAAGGTATCAATGTTAGTGGATTATTTTGATTTGTATATATTTTGATCTTTTATATATTATAATATAATGTTTATAAGTAACATATTTACACTTTGTATTATCAATTTTTTTCTTTACATTTCCTATATTGTTGTATATAAAAAATACAGGATCAACTTTAATTAAAATAAACAATAATTTTCAAAATTTAATATTTTGTATTCACATTTTTTTAAATAATCATATTTTATGATATAAGTAATAAGTATAAACTATGTATTTGATTCATCTATAACAGAAAATATTTAGTTTTTCATTAAAAGTAAACTGCATGTCTTTTTATTTGAAAAAATGACAAGAAATTGAAAAAAGGTGTTTTCTCCGAATAAAATGCAAACTTCGAGATGATAAAATTTGAAACAAAAATATGGCCTTTATAAGAAAATCAATTTTGAATTTTTTTTAATGTATTTTTCTTGCGATTTGTAAGTATTTTTTAATTCTGTTCATGTAATTTAAACGAGTGTTACATATACCACAAAATAAGTGATGAAACATCTCCTAAGGTCAAGAAATAAAAAATATAGAGCAAAATAAAAAAATAATTAAAAACCAACTTTCAATTAAATAAAATTTCCAACATGCACTTTCAAATATACTTAAAAAGTACAATTTAATTGAAATTAAAAAACAAAAAAATACGAGTTGTCTTATTTATAATATTTAATAACAAATACCATTCCTGCTCAATTTGAGACAAGGTTGCCGTCAGTCTGTCTGATTTGAAATGAATTCGGTTATATGAAATTTTTGACTTTATTGTCGTAATTGTAATAGCTTTAAATATTAATTTAATATGATAAAATAATTATAAAGTATTATAAGAAATCGAAATTAACAGTCAAACTTTATGTATTGCTTTATAATTAACTATGGAGAATGAGGATTTTTACTACACAAGAAAACATAATGTATGTATTTCTATTTCGGTACAAGCATATTTACATCGTATCAAACCGTTTAAAAATATATTAGATTTATTTTTTCTAGAAATTTATTTATAAAAAATGAAAATATAGAAAAAATCGATCAATGGTGTATTTCTTCTTTGATATAAATAACGTTCCTAAATTTCACGAGTTTATTTCTTAATCAAACTAATTCTTGAAAATTGCTTATAAGTAGTATATATTGGTAAAAATAATTTTGATTTGCTACTTTCTAAAAGGTATGTTTCATTACTACATAATATTAATTTTGGTAAGATAAAATTACCCTAAAATGCGAAAGAAAGTTTATGAGTACCTATACATAGGTTCACGAGAAAGTGAAAGGAATTTGGAGAAAGTTTATCGTATACTCGGTTTCCACCGGATATTTACGTCTTTACGATAAAGAATAACATTAACTTACTGTTTTTATTTACAAGTTAAGTTTCAGATGAATAAAACAGTTTTAGGAAAACTAATTATACATGATAATATTACGAAATGTTGCTGTACGTCAGTATGAATTTACATGAATGCGCGCAGAGGAGACTGCAATTTTTTCAAGTTGAAACAATTTTATGTAACTACGATAATGTAGATATGCAGTAATATTATAAAATTAAATAGACGCACAATTAAATATTTAGTCATATATTATTATCCATAAGTTTCTGTAATAAATATTCCAAATAAACAAAGTACACTTAATAGATAAATTTGGTTGCTAGTGCCAGTCACATAATAGCTTGAACAAATGAATTTTAATATGACAGTGACTAAATAGTTTAAACAAATAAGAAAATTAATATCTTAATTTCGTAGTTTTCATTTTTTCCGATTATCAAATGGGTTACTTCGAGATATGTTATCAATTATTTAAATAGACATTGAATATTAAAAAATGTCATTTTTTTTAAATAATGATGATCGATTGTTAATAGAATAATTATCTGCAAACTCAGGATATTAGAAAGAAAAGTTTATTATGTATACTTTATAGTATGTAATGTATTTCTTTAGGTAGAAAGTTCTATTTTTTATATTGAAAATATCATTTTAATTAAGAATTATTAAATGAAGTAGTTGATTTTGTTGATGAATTATTCAAAAAAATAAATAATATGATCAATAAACTTACCGATTTTTTAAATTATACTAATTTATAAACAGATTTTTAATAAAAGCTTACAGTGTAGTTTCTTGCGGAGTAGCTGACGTTCTCGTTTATGTAAAACACTTTCTCTGCGCACTCTAAAACGGCTTGTATGTCTGAACCTTGCAACGGTGAATCTTATATATATATACATACTTAGATTCGAAGATTCCGTAGTATCCTTCCTTTCCATAAGTTTTTGGTGGGGTACGTACGTGAGTCATAATACATTTCTTTACCTTTTAAAAACGGATCTTTTTCTCTCATAATACACTCATTTCTGTTTTATATATGACATAAAATTAGGTGTTACTTATTTTATGATAAAATGAAATATCCTCTTCAATAAGATTATGTATAATAAATTACTACATCATCAAATTTTTTAATTTTCTACATTATTAAAAAAAACATTTCCATAAAATAAAAAGATTTTTCTTAGAACAGAAAATGTTATTCTTGAATAAAGAACTTCTATCTTAAGAGACTAGTGATGTTTAGTTTTTGCGCACCCCTTTTTAATGTTTTTTCTGGCATTCATTTTAATATACGAATATAGATCAAAACATTCATTACATTAGGAAAATTGAAAATTAAAATATTCAATACGCATTAAATTTTTCTATTATTTAAAATTAGATATATATGACGATATTATTTATCGATAAATAAATTATAGTTACGTTAATGATTTAAAAATTTTATAAATAAAATTTTAATTTTTTATCATATTCGAAATCTGCTGTAACATATTTACGTATGTTATGTTGAAAGTTTGGGTCCTGTATATAGGTTATATTTATTAGCGTGAAAGCAAACATTCCTTCATTTACTTCCTTATTACTTGTTAATATTATTCTACTTCTCCTGATTTGGGGAAATTAAAGTTAACTATTTTGAGTGATTTAAAAAAAAATATAAAAGTTTAAAATAAGTAAATACAAGATTTTAATAATCAAATTTGAAAAAAATATAGATACAATTCGTTTCAACTAAAGGCTTCAAATCAGTACGAAATTTACTTCGATGAAACGAATTTTATCAATTTAATTATTATAATTAAGAACCGTTTATATGTAGAAGGCAAATACCAACATTTCAATAAGTATTACTGAAAACTATAACTAATATTTAAAGGTTAATGCAAAAGGCAATGAATTAACAAATGGTTTTTGGGTATGAGGACAAACAAACGCAACAGCTAATTTGCTTAATATGAAACCATAATTATTTACATAGGTATACAAATAAGTTCATAAATATATATATTTCAAAATGTGATATCTTAGAGAAAAAAAATATTTGGACAAACGCAACGGCATTTGAAAGGAAGAGATTAGTACTTTGAGATGCTTTAAATAGTTTTCTGTGAAAAAATTTATTTATGATGCTACATAACCTAAAATATGTCAAGAAACAGTGTTTTCTGCACTTTTAGATAGGGATATTTCAAAAAGCTGACGTGATGGAACAATTCTGAGGCCAGATTTGGATTCAACGTACCAAAATCCTTCGAGAATACTATAGCTCGCTTGTAATACAAAATTTTGTATACCTGTGTTACAGTTATAAATGAAAATTCGAATTCGTAAGTAACTACCGAGGCTGCCATGAAGCACAACATAAGACTTTGCTGCAATGTTTCTGCAAAGTTTCACTGAAAGGTTTGAAAGGTTACTGAAATATTTTAGTGAAAGGTTTCTGCAATGTTTTTATTTCCCTTGCACGAATCCTTCAGAAATGTTTCTTGAAATGTTTTCGTACAGTTTTTGTGAAACTTTTCGGAAATTTTTCTTTGGGATATATTTAAAAAGTTTCATGGAATATTACTATACAGTTTAAAGGAAACAGTGCAGAAATATTTCAATGAAAAGTTTCTGTAATGTTTTTATGTTCCTTGCACGAATTCTTCAAAAATGTTGTGGCGGGGAATTTCGGGGAGTTTAAGTCGCACACGCGAAATACTTTCGCCATAATACCTAGAGTGACTCGTTTTCCCGACTATTATATGGGCGCCAGACCACTGTTCCTTCGTTACGGCGATCTTCGAGAATTTTTTTTTATTAACTCCAAGAATAATTTACAATCTGTCTAAAAGTTAAACAATAAGTAAATCTTTTTACATTTATCGCATTAAATACACGTGCGTTTGAATTAGCCCAGAAGTTATTCGAACGTTATTTAATTAATATTTTATTGGAGTAAAAGAAATAGAATAATATAAATTTTTATTGTATTAAAATTCGGTGTTTCTTGAGTCTTGTGGTTGTTGTAGATCTACTTAATAGATCTTTTATTAAAGGGTTAAGTTGCTCCTCCATTTTCTTTTTCTATTTTTCAACTTCTTTCAACTTTTTCTTAACAGTCGGGAATTGCAGATCCTTGCTAATTATTTCATTTGTAACAAATCACGAGACATCAACTATACCACGTAAAACCTTCGACTCAAAAACTTTCTAATATTTCGATGTTAGAATTTGAAGAAGTATCCCATAACTGCATGCCGTAATAGGGTGGACGTTAATTTTTTTTTTCTTTGGGGACTTCATTCCCGGGTGAAAATCACTTCTATATGTTCCAAAAACCTTGCGCAAACAGGTTTGAATTTTTTCGTAATGAGTTAACAGGTTCTTCAAAGCACAAGAAATTTCCCATGCATTTTAAATGGGAAAAACAGGTAAAATCGTTTATCCTTCCAAAAACCAGTCTAATTCACGGATTTTCATTATCAAAACCACCTTATCTTATGTATTTTGAGCTTCTGAATCGAATGGTACCGTTAGATTTTGTCTATATAGCGACAAAAAAATACTA
Source organism: Phymastichus coffea (assembly GCF_024137745.1). NCBI lineage: Eukaryota > Metazoa > Arthropoda > Insecta > Hymenoptera > Eulophidae > Phymastichus > Phymastichus coffea. The sequence goes on from NW_026706838.1 coordinate 606,013, forward strand.
TAAGCAAAAATTCCCGATAAACGCTGAAAAAGGCAGAAAAAAAGACTATTAACTGCCTTGCAAAACTCGTAGTCGGTTAATTTTCATTTCCAAAAGTATATATTATCATGTATTATCAGCCACTGAACCCACTGGTGCCATCTATATGTCAATGTTTAAATTCTCAGAACAAAAACTTAATATCTGTTCTCTTACATCTTGAAGACATTCATTCACAAAACTATTACTGATTCCAGGCTTGTACTTTGTTTTATCTATAGAACTCCAAGAATTTGCAAATTCTTTAAATAGTGATACATCGGGACCGGTAGACTTTCCAAATTTTGTTTCAAAGACACATTTGAGAACAAGCTCATACATATGGTGTCTACAGATTAACCAAAGCAATTCTTTGTTCATTAACATTTCGAGTAATACACAATTGCTTTGGTTAATCTGTACACATTGTGTATTACTCGAAATGTTAATGAACAAAGAATTGCTTTGGTTAATCTGTAGACACCATATGTATGAGAGGAGGAGCTATTCACCATGCCAGGTGGATGGCAAAAGCAATCTACAGTTTAAAAATGTTTATTTTCCGAGAACAATTTTTGCAAAATAGGCCGGACGTTGAGGAAAAATGTCGAGATGTGTGTATTTTTATAACAAGGATTTACACACAAGCTTGGTTTCTTGCTCCATTTGCTGCTCAAGCGCCGATGCAAGATTTAAACTTTTTAAAGTGTTTGAATGAATATAAACGTATGACCAAAGTGTATCTGTCAACGCAATAAAAAAATTCAGTAACCACCTATCGTACTTAACCCCGGAGTTGACTGCATTGGCATTCTTTGATCCTAGTATTTCAGATGGCGACAAATCAAAGATGTGCAATGCTCTGGAGTCAAGCTTTAGCGCTTTCGTTTATGAAAAACGTATCTTGACGAATGACCAAAATGTGACTGATTTGGTAAATGCAAATATTTACGATTTTATTTGCAAAGATTCTAATACATTTTTTGAGCGCTTCAAAATCAACACACGTTTTATAGCAAAACATCCTTCAACGTGGAAGAAAAACAGAGATTATATTAGTGCCTCGGAAGTCGTAAGAAATCTCAAAGTCGTCAATGACGTCGCTGAAAGAGGAGTCAAGTTAATGACTGAATTTAATCAACTTTTAACGAAAGATGCTAATCAAGTGCAGTATCTAGTATCTGTGATCAACGATTATCGTAAATTGTTTCCAGACAGTAACAAAAATACATTAATGAAGCAATATGGATAAATATTTGAAATCAATATGCGATTTGTAAATAGTTTCATTTTATAATTGATGAAAATGATTGGGCCCTTGCCTCAAATGTGATATGCAGTTAGAAAAATTTAAAAAAAAATACTGGTGAAATATAAATATTATAAGCTTTATTATTTTTCATTGTATACTTATTTCATGCTCATTGTACCTATTAAGTAATCTTTTAAAATGGTTTATTCGGGAGACGTAGCTTAAAACTATTATCTATGTAAATATGAGTTTATAATTATATTTGTTGCAAAAGTTCATAGTATTAAAAAATATTGCCAGACTTTTTTTTGTAAATTTTCGTTTTTTTTTTAATTTTCGCTTACAGAATTTTTTTATTGACATAGATGGCACCAGTGGGTTCAGTGGCTGATAATACATGATAATATATACTTTTGGAAATGAAAATTAACCGACTACGAGTTTTGCAAGGCAGTTAATAGTCTTTTTTTCTGCCTTTTTCAGCGTTTATCGGGAATTTTTGCTTATAGTATTTTTTGTCGCTATATAGACAAAATCTAACGGTACCATTCGATTCAGAAGCTCAAAATACATAAGATAAGGTGGTTTTGATAATGAAAATCCGTGAATTAGACTAGTTTTTGGAAGGATAAACGATTTTACCTGTTTTTCCCATTTAAAATGCATGGGAAATTTCTTGTGCTTTGTGGCACCTGTTAACTCATTCCGAAAAAATTCAAACCTGTTTGCGCAAGGTTTTTGGAACATATAGAAGTGATTTTCACCCGGGAATGAAGTCCCCGAAGAAGAAAAAAAATTAACGTCCACCCTAATGCCGTAAGCCCAAATCGTTCTTATGATGCTATTATATATTAATATTGTATTTTCGATGGAAAGTTCGGATTGTCTTCCAATGAGCCAGTAAAGTTTTCTCAGTTTAGTCCTAGTTATTTTCTGTTGTATAAAATATGCTCTTTCCAGTTTAATCTTCTATCTAAGTGCATACCTACGTATTTTACGCATAGGCCTTGTAGAATATTTTTGTTGTTTATTGTAACTGTGGAACAAGTGTCTTTGCGTAGAGTAAATGCCATGTGAGATGTTTCTTCGTTTACTGATATTCGCCAATTTTTAAACCAAATTTGAAATGAGTCTAAGTATTGTTGAAGTGTTTTCGATGCAGTACTTGCTTGCAGGTGGGTTGTTAATATGGCCGTGTCATCTGCATACGTAAGTATTATAATGTCTGGCTGCACTGATAAATCCGCAGTGTATAAAAGATATAAAGTTGGTCCTAAGATGCTTCCTTGGGTTGAGGTACACCTGCTTTGATACGATAATGTTGCGTGGTGTTTGTTTATTTTTATTTGAAACGTTCTCTCTTTGAGATATGATCTAAGCAACACGTAGTAGTATGTTGGAAAATTAATCTTTATTTTGAATAGAAGACTCTCGTGCCATACCTTCTCGAACGCCTGTGCAACGTCCAAAAATACAGCTGAGCAGTATTGTTTGTCTTTTATAAATTTTCTTACAGCTGATACAACTCTGTTTACTTGTTGTGTAGTAGAGTGTTTATTTCTATTAGTTTATTTCTATTAGAGTGTTTAGTTCTATTTGTGCAATGAGCTTATTTCTAATAAGAAATAAGCTCATTCCACATCATCAATTCTTATTAGAAATAAGCTCATATATATAAGCTTATAATAATAATTTGATTAATTTCCTAAAAATTAACTTTTCTCATATTTTTGAAACTATAGGAAGAAGACTATAGAAATTTCTATAGAAGGATCTATAGAAATTTACTAATTCGACTTCTTTGCCAAGTTTAAGAATTAAAATAATCTCGGCCAGTTTCTATTCTATAGAAAAATACCGTAGACGGAAACATGCATTATACAGGAAAGTTAAGAATCTGAGTGCAATTATTGGTAGTTCTTTCATCATTTTACCTGTAATATTATCAAAACCTGGAGCTTTTGTATTATTCATGTATCTTATTATAAGCAATACTTCCTTTATTTTAACTGGAGTGATGAATGAAAAGTCTTGGTCTTCTGTATGATGTAATAAAGTCATCTCTTCCTGTTCAGTGATTGTTCTTGGATGTGGTTTAAAAGTATAGGTGGTTTGCAAAAGTAGTAGCTTTTTCTTCATCTGTTTTGACCATTTGCCATTTGGATTTCTTATCGGAGGAATGAATTTAGTTATATTCTTTAGTCGTCTCTTAGTTTTCCATAGTGAGTAATCTGTTGTCTTTGTTGGCGTCAGGCTTCTCAAATAGTACTGCACTTTAACTTTTTTCTCTTTGTATAGCCTTTTCTTTAATTTCTTTGTTGCTTTATTTAGTTTAATTAAGTCCTCTTTTGATCTCTTCAGTTGCAATCTTTTGTGTAAGCGCCTTTTCCGCCGATTTTTTTGGTTACGTTGTATGTACTTTGCTGTTTAATGTTAATTTTATTGACGATTTTAGTTGAGTATGTCATGGCGTCATTTATAAGTGTGTTTATTAGTTCATTTGTAAGTGATATCTGAGAAAGTAATGTAATACTCACCGGTGAATGATCTGACGATAAGTCTAAAGATAAAGCTTCGAAATACTTCTTCGTTATAACCTCGACTATTGCAAAATCTATTAAATCTGGTATTTTTTTTGTGTCTGAAGGCCAGTATGTAGGCTCACCGGTAAATATTGGAATACAATCGTTTTCCTACATAGATTTGTACAACACTCTGCCTCTATATGTAGGTGTTGCTGATCTACATCCGTACCACGGATGTTTGGCGTTATAATCATCGCCTGCTATGAAGCGATTTCCTAAACTTTGAAAAAATTTTGATAAAGTCTCTCCTGTTATTTTATCGTTTGGAGGAAAATAGACCGCTGTTATATATATTAGGTCTCGACAGTCTGTTATTATTATGCTTATTGCTTGTATGTGGTCTTCGTAGGTGTTTATGTTAATGTAGTGGTTTATTTTCGTTTTTATGATGATAGCAGTGCGACCATGTATCTTATTTTGTGGATGATTTGTTACATGTATTAAATAGTGTCATCCAATTTTGATGATTGTCACGGCAAGTTTTACACGCTGCGGTAGCGATGGTCGAGTTATAAGGCGCGTGTGGGTACTTGCAGGAATCTAGGCGTCGAAGTCGGCAGTTATATACACTGAGAAAAAATAATGGTTGGTTCAACGTATCAGCTGTTCATTCAACTAATCCGCTGTTCACTTGACTGGTCCTCTATCGGCTCAATTGCGCGAATGATGATTTTACAGACTCGTCTGTTGAATTGGTAGAATTCACTATGATAAAATAAGCCAACAGCAGAATCTGTTGTTTCGACATCAATTATGTTGTGTTAACGTCACATATGTTAGAATATCAGAACCTTGTTGAATCAACAGAAAACTTGATGTTATGGCTAAAGACCTTAGGTGGTTAAAACGAATGCTTCTCGAAAGTTGAAACAACTGCAAAAGTTTTTGTTTCAATAGCATTGATATTGATTTAACTTAATTTTTATTGAATCAACTAAATATTTTATTTAATCAACTGAAGTTTCAAAAAAATAATAATTGTACCGCTGTCGGCGTCTATCTGTCTGTCTCTCTTTCTTGATTATTCTTACTTATATACCTCATACACACTCATATTAGTTATTTATGCGTTAGTAGCGTAACGGGTGCCATATTACACCGGAGGAGAGAATGTTTTCAGCGTGGGATAGTATGAGAGCTCGCTACGCTCGCTTCCTCGGCTCTCATACTATCCCGCGCTGAAAACATTTTCTCCTCCGGTGTAATATGGCACCCGTTCATGGAGACTATATATCCGTATATAGTCTCCATGCACCCGTTACACTACTGACGTATATAGTCTCCATGGTATTTCAACGATGTAGAAAGTCCGTTACTGTCAACATTTTTGCGTATATGAGATCGAACTCGAAAATAAATATCACCAGGTTGCTTATAATAACTTACCTAAACAAGCAACTTATAACTTACAGAAAATGCCCAATTCGAAATGTTACGTATTGTATGATGTTTAATTCTTAGTTGAATAAATTATTTTGACAAACATATGGAACCATAGTATTTTTTATCCGTTCACACGTCAATTTAATTATTTTCTATCCCTTCTGCTCTAGAAATTTTAGAGCAGAAAAGTTGGTAACATAAAGCGACACTAGGTGGCTAATCTTAATTTACTATCTTTTCTGCGAGTGCATAGAAATTCTTTCCATTAGTATATAAGAAGCCTTAAGACCCCCACTATACAAAAAAATGGAGAGTTGGCGAGTAACTCTCCTGATCGTTGCGAGCGTTTATATATGTATGCGTTAGGAATTGCGTGCGAAATAATCTGTAGTCTTCTATATGTTTAAATTTGTATTCTGTGTGTATGTGGAGTTTATAATAGTCTGATCTGATCTCTCTTCCCCCTCTACCTCTCCCTCTCTCCCATTTCGAATATAACATTTTATTCAGATTAGAAAAAAAAATTTTATAGAGAATTTAGTTCGTTAGGTTGATACAAAAAAAGTTTTAAATGAATGAACCAATAACCTTACGTTAAAGCAAGCCATGCATGACATCGACTCAACGGAGGTTCTATCAAATGAACAGAGTACATGTATCAATTCAACAGAAGGGCGTCTGTAAAACTGATATATCGGGTGTCTTGAAATAACGAAGGAGTCTTTGTTGCTCCATTTTAACAGAACGTCTGTTGTTGATTCAACCATACTTATTTCTCAGTGTAATAATACTTTTTATTATAAAGTGACAGAGCTCCAGAGAGATGTCTTTACAAGGCGAGATCGTGTACAGGACTGACTGCGCTTGTCCCTCTCGGGGGCTCACAAACTTAAGATAAGTCCCTACCACTTCCTTCAGGAATAAGTATATCCTGGGAACCGAGAGAGTCATATAGCTTAATTGTTTATTTAGGTTTGCAGCTGTCTATGTTCTATTTCATTTCTGGTCTATCATGTATTTACCGCGTACAGTTTGTTTGTTTCGGCCTATCTTATGTCTTCTACTTCAGTCGGCCCGCGTGTGCAACGAATACGCGTGTATGACATATGTTCTTAGCTACAAGAGATAACTATATTATTTTATTATTAGTTCGCATGACAATAGTTTGGAATCAAAAAAAAATTTTTTGTTGTGAAGTGTGTTTCTGAAACAAGCATAATGTCTATATCTTCGTTTGTCAAGAATGTTTTTAGTTCTGAGTATCTTTTCATTAGTCTATTTGCGTTCCAGATAACAATTTTTAATTTTCTTATTGTACTAGTTTATTTACTAGAGTAGTTAGAATGTTTAACATAGTTTCCATTCCTGACATAAGTTGTTCCATTTGCTTGCCAGCTTGTGTAAGTATACTCAAAAGTATCTTTTTATGTGAGTGTTTTTGTGTTCGCTGTTATTTTTTCTGTTTTGATTATGATTTTCTGTTACCTGCGTGCGTATGTCATTTGTTATCTGATATTGCTGTTTGGAGTGACGTTTGACGCTTTATTTATTTGTGTTGTAATGTTTTAGTTTTGTCGATTTAAATTTTTTTCCCTGAGTGCTGGGTACAGTTTCAGTTGCAGCTGTTTACGTACAGAGTAACCTTTGCAGCTTGCAGTATGATTTCTGCAGCAGTTTGCACGTATGATATTAGTCTTTTCTACATTTTCTTTAATCGGGCAATCTTTAGTTAAATGCCCTTTTGCACACTTTACACATTTTGCACTCTTATAACAATAATTTTCGGTGTGGCCGTACTCTTGGCATTTTGAACACTGTGGGATTTCTCTTTTTTACGTGTGGAGGTTCGAATTTTATTACTGTGTTTAGAAGATAGTTTAGGCTGTATATTTCAAAATTGTTTGCTTTTAATTCCATTTCTACTGCAAAAAACGGTAGCAGGGCTTTTGTAACGCGATGGCGGTTGTTAGAAACTCTAATAACATTGTGACCGTATTCTTTAATTTCACTTTTTATATCGTTGATGTCAACTGATGGGTGCATGATTCTTAGGATCACTTTTAGACCCTTATCTTGTTTAGGTTGGTAAGTATGAGATTGTGTGGTTTTTAGTTTTAATTCCGTAACTGTTGGAAGATATCTATTCGATTCGTTTAGTAATTAACATTACATAAGTATACTTCTGTATGAGCTATATTGTATTTTTGCAATTTTCAGTCGTCGCAATTATTATTATAAGTATTTATCGCATTTATTATTCGCCGTGATACAATTTTTCAATGAGGATTTATAATTTCATAGTTTCATAGCGCCCTCACGCTCAATGTATGGTACGTATACGAATAATTCAAAAAGGTGCTGATTAGTTATGTGCGCACGCCGTTCGTTATTTGCTCTTCCTCCCTCGCTCTCTATTATATGGTCTATTCCACCTGTCGCTGATCGTCAAAATAGCCGCTACCACTCGTCCATGTGCGCTCCGACTTTCGATGCCGGTTCGGTTTTCGCTTCCTGAAGCGCTCGATTGTCACTCCAACCGTGTATCTAGTGTGCATATGTGTGTATGAGAATATAGGTTTATCCCTGCATGCCCACAGAGCATGAATTAATTCACTGAATTAATTCTTGAATTAACGCAAAGAATTAATATAAAAATAATTTTCTAAGAAAAGAAAATTATTTTTTAATTAATGCACGAAATATTACAAAGAAATATTCTAAAATTCTATTAAAAATAATTCAGGTAATGATTCCTGTAAAAATAAACAAATTAATACATGAATTAATTTAGAAAGGATTTTAAAAGGAATCATGAATTAATTTACAACATAAAACTAAAATTATATCTTGAAATAATTTAAAACTATTTCTAAATTATTTCGTCTATGATTTTTGTAAAAATACATAAATTATATTATTCATTAATGTTGAATTAATACAAGAAATATTATAGGTTTTAATCTCGAAACTAACGCAACAAATGATTCTAAATTCATTTAAAATTAATTCTTAAATTATATGAAAATGCAAAATTTCAATTCACTCGAATTATTTCAGAATGTAATTCAAAATTATTTCTGAATTAATTCGTGATATGATTTTTGTACAAATACACAAATTAATTCACGGATTAATGTTGAATTAATCCAAGAAAAATTATAGGTTTAAAGTTACAAATTAACGCAAGATATAATTATAAATTAATTATTTTGTTACAAGTACATCTTTCGAATAGTTCTTATTCGAATATGTATCCGCTGCAACATTAATTTGTATATGTTGTTTGTTTATGTTTGTGATAGAAAACACAGTTATAGTTAGCTAGTTAACACTTGGTTATCTGTTTGTAAACACTTTTTAAAATTAATAAAGTAAAGTCTAAGTCTTTAAGTTTAAACGTAACAATACATTAATTCTTGCATTGTATTAATATGGAAAATTTTGATTCACCTGAATTATTTCAGAAATTAATGTAAAATTATTTCTGAATTAATTCGTGATAAGATTTTTGTAAAAGATCTTGGGAAGTTTTTTAATTTTTCAAACAATCCGATAAATCCAAAAAGCAAAAAATCGCTCGAAGGAATTCGAAAAAATTTACACTTGTGTTTTGATGAATTTCAAGTAATTTTGTTCCTTAAATTATTTTTCCAAAGTCATTTCCTTCTGAGTAAAAAAATCGCAGTTTTTTATTTTTGAAAATTTTCAAAAAATTATAACTTTTTTATTTTTCATTTTAGCGAAAATGGTCTCTATTACTTTTTTTGTAGGAAATGAGCCAGATTTTCATAAAAAAATATGAAATATTAAATTTTTTAACATTTATTACTAAAAATTTGAAAAATAAAATTTTTTGTTTACGAGTTTGTCTCTCGTAGCCGCCATATTAGAGCCGCCATGTTGGATTTTGCAAAGGCGCACACAGCATCAGAAAGTAGATATCCTAAGCTTTAAAATGAGTCGTTGCACGATTTTTTTGGTCACATCGAATTTTGGACTCAGCAGTGATCCGGTTGACATGGATCGTCCCATATATATATGTTGGAATCATAAATTTACTAGGCTCTCCATTGCAAGAGTGAGTGGCTGCTCTGGCATTGCCAGAAGAATACGTTACTCTGCTGACGCTTAAGCCTAAAATTGATAAACGTTAAACAATTTAATATTAATATAATTCAAAGTTTTCAGTGATATAAATGTAAATTTGTACGAAGTCGGTAACTTAGGAGGGTGATTTTTACCCGTATACAGTGAAATAAATCAACGTCAAGTTAGAAGTATTAAGCTAAGGAGAGAATGAAGCGCATGCGTCATGCGCAATATGCAGGATACCAGAACCGGCCTTTTTTTACACGTGCCGCAATCTTTTCTTACCAATATTGTGCTCGTTGTGTGATTTATAGTTGCTCTGTAATTTACAGTTTGCATCACAAATTCATAAAATCAGGTAATTAATATATATATATATATATATATATATATATATATATATATATATATATATATATATATATATATATATATATATATATATATATATATATATATATATATATATATATATATTCGTATATATATATATATATATTGTGACGGTAAACGTCTTATTAGCGCTAACGGCCCCAACTATGCGGCTGCCTGCGAGGGAGGCACTTACCGGTTGGGAAAAATGTGACGAGGGAATTCGGCACGCGACGGGACGCAACACGCGCGTATGAAAATGAACCAGTCGGGGATTAGGTATCGATATCGCCTGAGGGAGTCGAGGATTAGCTATCGATATCGCCTGAGACAGTCAAGGATTAGTACTCGATCGCAGAGTAGCGTAGAAATTATAATTGGTGATTTCCGAGTTATCCTGAGTGCCGATACGAGCCGACCTGGAAGTACAGCAGCGGTGTCTTTTCCGGATTGGAAAGTGTGCGTGTAAGTGTGCGTGAGCGGAGAGTTTCGCCATCGAGGGCGAAACGTAAACATGAGATACCATCGCCCGCAGATAAACATTGCCGAAAGACTAGCGTGTGCCGTACGAATCTCCATCACCTCACTTGTTACCCGTAAGACACTGCATGTTACTGTCGCGCGCGCGCGTCTTGTAAACATAAACACGCGGGCCGAATACAGTGTAGCATTAAGAGGCAATAAACAATCCCGTATGCGATATTAACAGTATTTTCGATGTATTTATTTCACGTTAGTAGATAGTTAGTTGACTGACACCTGTTACCTCCTGCTTTCCGATTTTCGTGTTTGAACATTCAGGTAATCACACGCGCTTTTCTATGCGATCGCGCGCTTAAAATAAAAAGACGGTATTAACCCCGTTACAATATATATATTTTTTATAGATGTATAAAAACTATGCAATTGTTATCGATGATCAGAATGAAAAATTGGTTGTTCCATACAAATGGTTAAATAAAGAGAAAACTACCATGTATTGGCCAACAGGTCAAAAGGATATGACAAAATTGATTATTAATAATGTAAACGTGCAAAAAGATTGGGAGATGCTCAACATACAGTATATAAGAAGTTCAGGTAACTGTTGCATTTGTTATTACCGTTTAATAGATACAATTAAATTGCTCTTAAAACCATATGAAGCTGACAATCTAAATCAATTATTTTAATTTTATTAGTAAAGCTAGTTATAATTCTTAATTCTTAATTCTTAAGTTACAATTTTAAATAAAATAATGTTTATTAAAATCTTTTGTATTGATTTTGTAGAAAATAATTTTCACTATACTTTAATTTTAATTTAATTAGATACATATACAGATGCAGTATCTGATATGAAGTTACTAGGTGATAAAGTTGATGAATTAACTGATCCGAGCGATGACAATCGTGTAAAAAGAACTAGAAGTGATAGGCACAAAAAATATTAGATGATTGTTCAGACGAAAATTCTCCTCCAAGTAAACAATTAAGAATAGATTATGCTACCGACAAAGTAGATGGAAATAGTAATATTAACAAATCCTTTACAAACTCTAGTAAAAATAATTTAATAGTTCTTGCAACAATAAATATCACAAACAGTGTCAAAGATACATCAACTTCCTGAAGCAACAAGCCATCGACGAGTCGAGTAAACGTCTCTATGTCAGTAAATGACGTTGAAGATACTGAAAACTATATTAATCTGTCAGAGAGACAATTTTTCCTATTATCTTTAGGTAAAATGTTACATATACTACTATTTTCACATTCAAACTGTAGTTAGCATTCTCATTATTTTGCATTTTGTGCAATGATTCGTATATATTTTTAGTATTAAGTACATCAGATCTTGATTTTTATTTAAAATTTAATTTTTGATTCATATGAAAATGACTTTATTTAACCAATACTCGTACTATTCTCTTGTGCGTACAATTTTTTTATTTATTTATTTTTCCTTTAGCCAATCAAAAAAAAATGATGACGAAGCTTAATAACTTCAACGCCAGAATTAATCAATTACAGTCAAATGTAAATACAAGTGGTGCTTCTCGCGAAACTCAGCACAGTCTTTCCGAGAAACACCTGCAAATCATAGCCAAGTACTTTCCAATCGATGAAGAAACAAAACTTTTGGCTATTGTGGAAGAAAAATTAAACAACCATTTCTTCTACACATTAGTTGTAAGTAACATTGAAAATATTTTTTTCAATTTTAATATGATAAAAAGGTATTTTATGTCCTCCTAGCCTATAATTTATAACGGGGTTTTGACCCAGCGCGGGTCGCTCGTTATATAATTTACGAGGAAGTTAGGAAAAGCTCGAAGTGGGCCTCGTAATAGACTGTGCGAAGCCTAACCCAGCAGCAACAGCAACGACTTGGTACAGCGTCTGTTACCTTAGCCCGCAGAGAGCGTCGTGTAGTCCTATGGGCGCTTTTGAGCGATCACGAAATTCAGGTGCGAGGGAGGACGGAACGGGATTGACTACGATAGGTAAAATGCTCAGAGAAAGAAAGCAAAAAAAGCATCGAGTTTACTACTGAGGAAAGTACAGAGTTAGGACGCAGCGTAAGCGAGAGAGAGAGCGGCGAAAGGTTAGCGAGAGAGACACGTATTCGAAGTGATACTTACAAAGACGTTCCAGCGTCAGCCCTGGAAACGGTGCCCTCAGCCTCGCACGTGGCTCGCGAGGACGCGCAGTGTACAGCTCGGGTGCAGTCGGGAGGCGGGCGGCCTTAAAGGCTCGCGCGCGTACTCGCAGGAACTGGCCCACCAAGGGCGCTAGGGATAATCTCAGACCCGAAGTCTTGCACCGTGAACACTAGCGTACTCGCCGGAAACGCCAAAAAAATCGGTAGTGGAGAACAAAGGTCTGCGCACGTGTAAAGCTATTTGTAATACGTCCGCGTGCGTCGAAGTCGCCGATACAATTATGAATCCCCATTACCGTTCTCGCGTGCGTCGCGTCGGCTTCGCGAATTCTCTCTCTCTAACTCGACCTCTATTAGCGCTCTCTCTGACTTACCTTTGGCTGCCATACATGTGAAATAAATATATGACAAATATATATATATGAGGATAATTATAATTATGTATGGAGGGAGAGAGACATAACGAGGGTCTGGCCAGTCGTTATAAATTTTACACCTTTGGTACTCATTTTTAGCTGGAAAAACGTAAAATTGTGTATAACCCAGCAGCGGAGGTGCCCTTTTGACAAAACGAGCCGTTTTTGAACCAAGCGGAAGGCGAGTATATAAATAACTATTGCCACTCCGTGCGGAATGCTCGATTTTTCACACGCTAGGCTAAAATGTGCATGCGAAAATTGTGAGAATTGCCCAGTTACAGGCGCGTGCGTTTACAAATTGAATTTACTAAGAATTCGGCATTTTACTCCTTAGATGTATAATATTGTATATACACGTACTACTTTTATCAATAATAATTTATATTTTACAAATGTACCTGCAAATTGGAAAAATGTTTGAAAAGGTAACGTGTATTTAATTGTACTATCGTGTGCATTATTGAATTGTTTTCGGTAAATTGGTGTACTACACTATAAAGTTATAAATGAATGAGCTTATAAGTAATATATTTCAAAAATAATGCACGAAAGTACTTATTAATATGTAAACACGAGCAAATGCGTTTGTATTTTAAAGATTAATAATGCTTGATCATGCTGGTGCTGAGATAACCTTACTTTTGTTCAGTAAACTTAAAAATAGATAAACTATATATTTTTTCAGGACGGGCGATAAACTATATCTTTTAATACAAATATAAAAAATTTATTAAGATATGTACGAAGGCTAATTTTTACAGGCATCTTTTTGTTGTAGCGCGAGTTGCAGAGTGTTGACGAAAGCAGACTATACTTACAACATACGTGACTGTCATAACTTAAATGCGAATTCACGCAACACACTGTAAACACTTTATAGCTATAAATGATTTTTCTGTCGTTTAACCTTAAATTGATAACTTTCTACCAGATTTTGAGGTCAAAAGACATAAATATTATCACTGTCTACCATTACAGGACTGTCATCACCGGTCAGGAAGATACTATTTAACTATAGTTTTAGGAAGATTTTTAATTCGTCGATTGGTTACAATATAAACTTCTCCAAAATAAAAGTTTTTTACTGTTTGTTATAACTGAAACTAAATCGATTTAGTTCGTAATTAAAAAAAACCTATTTACTCCGAGGATTATTATTACACTAACCGATCGGTTTAATTAAAGATTTCTTAAAAAGTATTTGTAGTTATCACCTTCAGTTATTTTAAGTTTAGTAGTATTATGTAAATATAAAGGGTGATGGTTACAACCCTAACTTGCATTCCTTGAAACTAAACAATTATTCATCGTTAACCAGTAGTTAGATGTTAATAAAATGTAATATATCATAGCATTGGAAAATAGTATTAAATAAGCATACATATTTCTTCCACTATAATTGAGAGAATAGTAATGTGTACTTTCTTTATAAATTGAAAAGGATGAAGCATGTTTTATAATCCTAATTTCATACTGTTTTCCTTTCCACGGTGGTCCTGAACCAACTTTAAATAGCATGGAAAAGCACCACGAAAAAAATCATGGGGTTCGATTCAGAAACACAAAATGTAAGCTCATTTAAATTTTTACAGAATTTCTGAGGGCCGTTTTTGAAAAAACTCATTTTTGAAAAAAGAAATATAAAAAAGTGAAAAAAAATCACGTTTATGTCAATTTTTTTCACGAAAAAAATATTTGCAACGTCTAAATATATTTTTCGAAGCTTAAGTAAAAGTAGTTTTTCTAATTGGTATTCAAATAAAAAATTATTTTTACAAAAAATTCTCTATTAGCATAAATGATGTACATCTTTTCATTATAGTGCGTATCAATATATCAGTCTTTGTCGAAATGTTGAAACAGAGCGTCGCACTCGATTGTCAGGTGTGTTGTGGAAGTTATTTCTCTGTTTTGATCGCGTCAATGCATGAGAAGTATTGTAGTCTTTCGCGAATATGCATAAAATAAAAAGTCGCGCTCTAACCCACGAAGAAAATCGATCGAAAATATGTTTGTTGTGTTTACAAAAGAAAAATGATTTGAGGGATATTGCTGGTGCATTACTGTTAAAGATTGAAAAAGTTTGCAGTTATGATGTTAATGATGTTAATTTACCCAGTGCTATTTGTAGTTCATGTAAAATTAAAGTATATCGTGCTGCGAAGAAAAAAGAAAATGGTGATAGTACAATTAAAATCACTTTGCCAGATTATTCTGGTTTCAAAAAAGTTATTCGTAATACGAGGAATGTTGATGGTAATATTTGTCAGTGCGGCTTGTGTATGATTGGAAGATCAAATCGTGCTACATCTAATAAAAATGACACTGCAAACCAAGAGAAAAGAAAATGTGCCAAGTGTCAACGGAATTACACTTATGGACGAAAACATATTTGTCGAAAAGTTATGAACTATAAAAAAATAGAACGTGTCACACAAGATTTGACCTTGAAAGAAAAGGAACATTTGGCTTGTAAATTGATTAAAAACATAACAGAAGAAACAAATACATCGTTTGATAAAGGTAAACTAGTAGCATTATCCCAAACTCACGGAAAGAGAATGCGAATAGAAGTTAATAAATCTGAGCCAAAAGGTAAAAAACTTTGTCGACAAATTTCGGCTGAAGACTTTAACAAAATTTCAATAGATCTCAATTTATCATCAAACAAAGCTAAACGTTGTGCTAGAGCTATTCGAGTTGCAACGAATGATAGAAAATTTTTCGAATCCAATCTGAATACTAAATTACAGAAACTAAATCACACACTCGATTCTTTTTTTGAAGTCAAAAACTGTGATATAACAGATATAGCGAATGGAAAAAGAACTATTTCCTCCCAAACCCTCGTATTTTGTAACAATGTTGAAAAATTAGTAAGCACAATTGTAGAAAAAAGAAATATTAATAATAAACACTTGAAATTCGGAATAGACGGAGGTAGGGGTTTCTTAAAAGTCTCTCTTTCAATACAAAACGACGATTGTAGCAGACGGTTAGGTAGAGTTAAGCGCGAATATTTGAAATACATCTGACCGATAGATGTCGGACGCGCCGGGAAAACTTTTGAGCAATCCCAATATTTTCCACAGCAGATATCGACAGGTCTCGGGGTAATAATTGAGAAATTATATTGATATCTCAAAAAATTAAGCATAAGCTGTTTGATTCGACGTGGCAAGCGTCTGCTTGTTATTTTATAACAACGTGTTAGATGCGTCATGCCTCTTCAATGTTCGCTCGTCTGGCGGTGTGGCGATTAGCCAGGGCCGCACGCAACAGCTTGTATGAAATGAGCGCCGCATTTTATGCAAGGCTGTCTCAGCCTCTATCAGTTTCGGCTGCGATTCGGGAATAGCAAAAGGTTATCTCGAGATCGCTCAGCGACCCACGAACGAGACAGAAGTTAAGGTAAAAAATAAAAATTAAAAGGCGCTTGCAGCGAAGAAACGATCAGTCAGAAGTAGTGTACTTTAGCCTGCGTACCGAGTTTGTTTTTTTTGTTTTTCATATATTTTAGCCTGCGTGCTAAGTTTGTTTTCCGGCTTTCATGTGTTTCAGGCTGCGTCCTGAATTTGGCTTTTCTTGCCTTTGGCCTGCGTGCCGAATTTGTTTTCTTGTAGATTTAAGTTCAGTCTGCGCGCAAGAACGGTGCGAAGCAGATGTAGTGCGAAGTGCGTGCGTACAAATTTATAAAATAAAATTTATAAAAAAACCTGTTTTTGCTTTCATTATTACTTGCTTCCGTCCCCAACAACGATGACAGTATTATAGAAACAAGAAAAAATACACGGCAAAGTTATAGGGATGGTATTGCTGCAAAGCAGTTTATAGATACAGGTGTGAAAAAAATATTATTGCTTGGCTTGGTCGCACACACACAAGAAAATTATGAAAATGCTTTGATGTTATGGCAACTTTTGAAGATTAAAAATATTGAAAGTACAATAACGACGGACTTGAAATTAGCAAATGTTCTAACAGGTATAATGGCACACTCAAGCATGCATCCTTGTACGTGGTGCACTGCATCGAAAAATAATCTCAATGAATGTGGAGTTTATAGAACTATTCAAAATTGTGAAAATAGTGCCTGTTCCTGGAAGAAAAAGGGAAGTATTAAAACAAATGCTAAAAATTATAATAACTGTACAGATAACCCAGTGTTTTCATCACAAGACAACAATAAGAAAATCATTGACATAATACCACCACCAGAATTACACCTTTTAATTGGCGTTGTAAATACTGTATATAAAGATATGCTCTCTTGTTGCGAAAAAGACAGCTTACAGTGGGCTCACGATTGTAATGTAACTCGTGAATTCGTGCACGGTAGTCCAGCATTTGCCGGAAATTCTTGTAAGAAACTTTTGAATAGTGTTGATTTATTACGAGCGAAATGTTGTATCAATTGCTTGAAATACGTTCAGTGCTTACAAAATTTCCGAATCGTGGTTGACTCTTGTTTTTCTTCTGTGCTTAAACCTGATTTTCGGTCTTGTATCGCTAAGTTTAGAAGTAGTTATATTGCTTTGGATATTTCAATCACGCCGAAAGTTCATGCAGTTTTTTTTCATGTACCTGATTTTTGTGCCAAAGTTGGAAGAGGTCTTGGTTTCTACAGCGAACAAGCTTTGGAGTCATTGCATTCCGATTTTCAAAGTATTTGGGCGAAATATAAAGTTCATGAGTCTCATCCAAACTATGCCGAAAAATTGTTAAGAGCCGTTCAAGAATACAATTCGAGGCACATACGAGGTGTGATCAAAAAGTAAGGTGAATTTTGAAATTTAGCGGGCTACGTCCGTTCGATCTTCGACTTTTTTATTTGGTTATGTCGGTACACTCGTCTAGAACATACGTTCCAAATTTCAGCTTTGTAGTATGTTTGGTTTGTTTGTGAGAGGCATCAAGGTTAGAAGTGTTTTGCGTGCTCCACGATTTGCTGCTGTCTAAAAACATGGATCAAAGAGTTTGCATTAAATTTTGTGTGAAAAATGGAATCAAATGTTCCAAAACACTTGAAATGCTGAAAGTGGCATACGGTGAGTCTACTTTAAGCCAAAAAAATGTTTACAAGTGGTATAAACTCTTCCAAGAAGGCCGAGAAGACACCGACGACGAACCTCGTTCTGGACGCCCCAGCACATCAACAACTGATGAGAATGTTGAAGAAGTGAAGAAAATAGTGTTGGGAAATCGTCGAATTACCATTAGAGAAATTGCTGATGATATTGGCATCTCATTTGGTTCGTGCCAATCAATTTTGACGAGTGTTTTAGACATGAGACGTGTATCAGCGAAGTTTGTTCCGAAATTGCTCAATTTCGACCAAAAGAAACGTCGCATGAGCATCGCCCAAGAGCTACTGAATGACGTCAACGATGATCCAGATTTACTCAACAGGGTTATAACAGGTGACGAAACATGGGTATACGGTTATGACGTCGAGACTAAGACTCAATCGTCCCAGTGGAGGCATTCTGGATCACCAAGACCAAAAAAAGCACGCCAAGTTCGATCAAATGTAAAGGTTTTGCTTACAGTTTTTTTTGACTGCAGGGGCGTGGTGCATCATGAGTTCTTGCCACAGGGTAGAACAGTAAATAAGGAATATTACCTGCAAGTTATGCGCAATTTGCGCGAAGCTATCCGCCAGAAACGTCCGAATTTGTGGAAAAATAAAAATTGGCTTTTGCACCATGATAACGCCCCTGCTCACACATCGTTGCTTGTGCGCGAATTTTTGGCTAAAACCGACACAGTAACGATGCCACAGGCACCGTATTCCCCAGATCTGGCCCCCTGTGACTTCTTCTTGTTCTCAAAACTGAAGAGGTCCATGAAAGGACGGCGTTTTGCCACGATTGAGGAGATAAAGACGGCATCGAAGGATGAACTAAACAAGATCACAAAAAATGATTTTTTGAAATACTTTGAGGATTGAAAAAAGCGTTGGCACAAGTGCATTATATCCGAGGGGGATTACTTTGAAGGAGATAAAATAAAAATTGATGAATAAATACATATTTTTCGAGAAAAATAAAAATTCACCTTACTTTTTGATCACACCTCGTATAAGTGATCGATCAATTAGAAATCTATTCTCGAAAACTATAAACTGTGTTATATATGTGCCTTATATAATTGTTATGCGTTACTATATGAAGTTATTTTATTTATTATGTGTTTTATGAAGAATATATTTATTACAAAAACTCAATTGTCATTTTTATTTCTATTTTCCAACGTATCATTTATGCTAATAGAGAATTTTTTGTAAAAATAATTTTTTATTTGAATACCAATTAGAAAAACTACTTTTACTTAAGCTTCGAAAAATATATTTAGACGTTGCAAATATTTTTTTCGTGAAAAAAATTGACATAAACGTGATTTTTTTTCACTTTTTTATATTTCTTTTTTCAAAAATGAGTTTTTTCAAAAACGGCCCTCAGAAATTCTGTAAAAATTTAAATGAGCTTACATTTTGTGTTTCTGAATCGAACCCCATGATTTTTTTCGTGGTGCTTTTCCATGCTATTTAAAGTTGGTTCAGGACCACCGTGTTTCGTCATATAAAGAGGTCTTCATCTTTGTCATTTTTACTTTAAAATATTATAACTATACTGATTACGCTATCCTGTAGTCGATCTGTTTGAGTCAAATAAAATGGTTGAAAAAATAATAATCTAATTATTTTAAACGTTTTAATATACACTGTCCTCGCCAGTTGTACTAAACAAAAGGAGAAAAATAATTATAATATACAACAAACGTTTGAGATGAGAAACATCAAAATTTTGATGAGGTTAATATACCTTTTTTCAATTTATGCTAGCTACTATTATCCATTGTGGATACTCACTATCTTTATAAATACTACTTTAATAATCTATTGGTTCAATAAGTGCTCTTACTGGTATGAAACTACCCGTCCCGTAATATATGTCTTATATACCTGTTATCGGCAAATTTTTTACATTTATTTAAACCTTAAAATCACACCAGCTTTTATATAAATATACAGGTAACCTTTGTGTGTGTGTGTGTGTGTGTGTGTGTGTGTGTGTGTGTGTGTGTGTGTGTGTGTGTTAGGTAGTATAAGACATGTTTTACAGAATGGGTAGTTTTATACTAGTGAAGTAAGAACGCTAGTTAAACGAGCAGCATAATGACTGCATAATGTTGAAGTGGTAGTATTTGTAAACCTAACGTGTATGGTTACTAGTAATACTAACTGAAAAAAGAAATTAATTAATCTCACCAACATTTGAATGTTTCTCTTCTCAAACGTTTGTCGTATTATATTATAAATATTTTTTTGCTATTCTTCAGTAAAGCTGATAAAGACAGCGTAACTATCGAAACATTCAAAATAAATTAACTATTTTTTGTTTTTCATGATTACGTTTGACTCGGGAAGATCATAAACAGAACAGCTTAAAAATGTGGACAAACCTAATAATAAAGTACTATTCATACTATTAATTCATTGACTTACATAAACTGCTTTCGATTTATTTTGGATAATGTTTTCCGTAATAAATTAATTAAATTTATACATTTTTTATTTTTAGTATTCTAGTATAAAAAATGTTGGTGGAACAAGTCCAAAAGCACATTTAGACGCTACGATCAAATACCTTGTAACAGACAAGGTCTTACAAGAGTACAGCTTTACTGGTCAAAGCAAACGAGCTAACCTTCAAAACAAAAGCTTTGTTTCATTACAGCTATACAAAGTTATTTTTCGTAAGTACCATTTTATCTTTTCTTCTCTATAATAAAACATATTTTTAGAAAATTTCTCTTTGCTTACTTTGGTTAGATTGTATGAAAACTCTTTATGGGAGTGAAATTATTACTGATAAAACTATCAACCGCTACATTGCCAATAATTTGGATACCGCTCGTACAAGAATTAAACGACAAGGAAAGTAAGTACTTATTTAAAAAAACATATATATATATATATAATAACAATTATAATTTATAATTTCAGGAAGGATATGTAAAATCAAACATTGCCCGCACTAAGTCTTTCTTTATTGTTTGATGAGGATGAATTGGGAGAATAATCTCAAAATATTGAAACATGATCAATATGATATTCTTTAACATTATTTATTTATTATTGAATTTAATACTTTGATTAATATTACTATATTAATATTTTATAACACCACATACTTAATAGGGAACGTGTACAAATTACGTAGGGCCATTTTTACCTAAATCGTATATGCCGTACCCCCATGTAAGGATCCGTAAGTTTTTAAGTCACCAACCCCCCTTTCTTACGTAAGATCACACAAGAATTTTTAAGCTATTCAATTATGTACCAAAATTTTAATTCATGATATGAAAAGTTCTATATATAACAAACATTATACAGGGTGTCAATTAAGTCCCGGGACGCCTGAATATTTTCTGAAGTACTTCAGTTCTGAAAAAGGTCAAGGTCATTCCTTTAGTAACTTTCAACGCGGAATCCGATGGTGACCTTGGATTTGACCTTAAGATTGACCTTCAAGGTTATTTCAAGGTCAACTTTGTTTTTTTAAATGGGAACCCCTATTTTTGACAACGGCAATCGAAAGAGCGGAAAATTTTACGTCTAAAACGGTATTTTAAAATTTTTTTTCATGGCCTTGAGAAGGTCGATTTAAGGTCAAATGTTTGAAAAACTACCTAAAAGCGTTTTTTTAATGTTTAAGATATCGAAAAATGGCCTCTACAAAATTTGTTCAGAACAGAGTGGGCCACCCAATGCACCAAAAACCTTTGACCTTTAACCTCATTTTGAAGGTCATTTCAAGGTCGAAGTGTTTTTTGTAATGGAAACCCCTCTTTTTGACCCCGGATTCGCACATAGCGCAAAACTCAACACAATACCTTATCCAAACGTCGGATTTCACGCTATGTGCGAATCCGGGGTCAAAAAGAGGGGTTTCCATTACAAAAAACACTTCGACCTTGAAATGACCTTCAAAATGAGGTTAAAGGTCAAAGGTTTTTGGTGCATTGGGTGGCCCACTCTGTTCTGAACAAATTTTGTAGAGGCCATTTTTCGATATCTTAAACATTAAAAAAACGCTTTTAGGCAGTTTTTCAAACATTTGACCTTAAATCGACCTTCTCAAGGCCATGAAAAAAAATTTTAAAATACCATTTTGGACGTAAAATTTCCCGCTCTTTCCGAATCCGGGGTCAAAAATGGGGGTTCCTATTTGAAAAAACAAAGTTGACCTTGAAATAACCTTGAAGGTCAATCTCAAGGTCAAATCCAAGGTCACCATCGGATTCCGCGTTGAAAGTTACTAAAGGAATGACCTTGACCTTTTTCATTACTGAAGTACTTCAGAAAATATTCAGGCGTCCCGGGACTTAATTGACACCCTGTATACAAGACCATTAGGTTTTTTATTTATGATAATTTATTAAATTATAAATAATTATATCATGCTTTTTAGTATCAGGTATAGTATAATGTTGTTAATAGAAGATTAAATTAATTATCATCAATAGCAAAAGAACATCTTTGCCAATCAGCTAAAGAGTTAATAACCGGTATAGAATTTGGTTCTTCATCTATTTTATCGGGGGAAGACAGGACTATATCATCAACCACGACCACATCATCTGTTTCTATCCACTCAGTATCTTTTTCATTTTTACTATTCTCAACAATGCACATGATCTCATTTTTTCTTTTCTTGATTATTGATTTAGATTGAATTATTTTTTTCTTAGACTCTCTAATGGTGTGTCCGAGTAATTTTTTGTGCACTGTCACTCCTTTTTTTGATGCAAAATACAGTCCGCAACTCGTATATATCCTGTTATTTAATTGGTCACGAACTGATGGACAATAATAATCATACGGCATCTCTATGTACGGTTCATAACTGATTAATAAATTCAAAGATAATCTTTGAAAAAGTGGAAGAAATATTTGCTTTCCTTCATCGTCATTGAATAGTTGTGCTTGCAAAAACCCATTTTTGTATGTCACAGAGCAAGGTGGAGGAAAAAAACCATTACTGAGTACTTCTCGTAAATTGCTTCGTAGAGGCTTGCAGCAAGATTCATCAACACATTTAACTACCTGCCGGTTAAAATTCCATTATTTTTACTTCACTGTATTTAAAAAATCAATCAAGTTCCAATTTGCTATTAAAATTTCAATAAATAGTTTGAAAACTAACCTGTAGAAAGTATTATGATTCTCTCACGTGAGCAGAATACCATTTTGCTTCAAAGTTTGCTTCTGCAAAATTAGATTCATCACCTGGATGAATATATTCCGCCAAAACAGGGTGGTTATCAATAATTAATTCGTTCCAAATTTCTGCTAAAGTTTCACCAGCGTGTTGGAAATTTGTACGCTCCAGATCTTCGTCGATCGTTCGTTCGCATGCATCTAAGTGGGTGCCGTAAGCATCGTGGCATAAAACTAAACCTGACAATTGCTTACTTAAAGGAGTCATTCTGCGCTCTACTCTGTTGAATGCGCTTCGTCCAGGTGCATTCGTGATGACGAATATCGCATCCAAATCATACTGTTTGAAATGTTCAATCGCAAAAGCGATAGTTTTCGGATAACTATAATCACATAAATAATTTATTGATATTATTATAGCTGTAATGTTTTAAGTTTCTAAAGCGATGAAAATAATAATTTCATTTTCAATTTTAATAAGTTTGATTGAAATTATATTTAATTAATTGAATGACATCTGACACTCACCGAGGATTCTCGTCAGGACCTCCATCAACAGTAATAATTAAAACTGGTTTTACAACTTCATCATTTTTTAATATGGTATCAAAATGCTTAATACTTAATAATTTCTGAAAATCTTTTGCATGAGTGGCTGCTGTAGACGATGAATGTTTTCCACTCCGTATTGCTATATAAGTAGGGCCTGAATAACTTACTGCATCGGGAAATCCTAAACCGTTTTCTTTAATTTCAATTCCGGCATACACTGAAAGGATCAATTTGTGTTTTTCAGCTATCACCCAATCATGATCTGATAATTTTACTCGATATTCTAAATGCATCATAAGCGGTGATTGTTTTTGCGCTGCAGTCATACCGATAGGAACACGTGCTTTGTCATCTTGTGAAAGAAATCCCACTTGCTTTGGACCCAACATAGAAGCTAACGATTCAACAAATCGAATGGATGCTGTACAAAACGGACCATCTCGATGGAATTTGTGACTGTCCGTTTGAGCTTTACATAATTTCACAGGAACAGTATTAACGTGTCTTTCTCCTGATGCAGTCAAAAAGTTTTTTGGTAAAAGTCGAAAATAAAGAGCACTTTCTGATAATTGGAATCCTAATTCTAAAAGATTTTTATGTAAATCTTCAAGAGTTTTACAACTTCTAATTTCTTCTGTTCTCCTACAATCGTGAGTTAAGCTTCCAAAAATTGCTAAATCTGTGATAGCCTTTAATAATCCAGGTTGTTCCGTTTCAATTCGCGGCCTTCCCACTTTGGATATTGAAATATCTGCTATTGAATCACTTTTTTCATTTTTGGATGCAGCTAAATGTAGTTTTATTTTTTTTCTGTGCTTTTTTTGATGTTCAACATTCAGTATTTTTGTTTGCAATTGTTGACGAGCTTTTGCCAATTCCATTCGCGTTTTTTTTATTTGTTTCTCTGCATTTTCACTGAATAGACCCGAATCCCTCGCCAATATTTCGCTATTCAATTTACTTTCGAGAGCTTGAATTATTTTCATCTGATTATCTTGAGCAGGCTTTTCATACTTTCTTTTCAGAATATTTATTGTTTCACAATCCGCCTCTACTGAACTTGTACTGGGCCTATCAATATTTTGTTGCAGTGAATCATCATTTTTCCTAGTATTTTCAATCTTGTCTATTGCAGCATTGTTTTTACTAGTATTTTCAATCGAAGCTATGATATTATTTTGACTAGTACTTTCAATTTGAGCTATCGTATCATTTTTTGAAGTAC
Source organism: Phymastichus coffea (assembly GCF_024137745.1). NCBI lineage: Eukaryota > Metazoa > Arthropoda > Insecta > Hymenoptera > Eulophidae > Phymastichus > Phymastichus coffea. Next base: position 630,780 of record NW_026706838.1, read on the forward strand.
TTGGAGTTGCCTGTATATAAAATAAAAAGCAATGAATTCTCTTCATTTATAACCGTACTTGAAAAAAAGCTCGAGTAGTATTGTATTAATTAATCAACGTTTCTATACATGATTAATGTTAACGGTAACTGTGCATTATTAATTACTTCTAGCTGCTGAATGAAATTATTAAACGTTGTATACTTACATTCTTACTATGGTAATAATTGGTAATTTTTGACTTCGCTATCAATATTTCACATTTTCTTATTTCATCATTGATAAAATTAGCAAATACGTTTTTATCTTTATATTTTTCCTTCGCATTATTCCAAACAGTATTAACATTGTTTTGTGCTTGTCCTCCTTTGATTTCGGGGTGAGCTTTTCTATACACTTTAAAAAATTTATGATAGATTTTACCGAAATCACTCATTTTTCACAAAACAAAACGTTCAACACATTGGTCGTAAAAAGATTTTTTTTGTAAAGAGAGTATAAATACTTTTGATTAGAAAAAAAATTTGATGCAGAGCAATAAAACATAAGAATTTTTTCCAGTAAAACTATAGGAATTACGATGTGAACTCGCTGCCAGGCACAAATTATGAACTGACTCATTAATTCTTTGCATCCTACTCTCATCAGTATTAAAAACAACTTCGATATGGCCTGTTTTTCAACCTGGTGTCAATATACAAAGTTCGCGGAACCTTTACATGTCGCGCCGACTTATGCCCTTGTTTCCAAATAATATGCGCTGACTCATGGTATGCGATGCTTGAGCTCATATTTAATACAAAGCATTTCAATCGTCAACTTTGAATCAACGCGTGAAATAAAATTCTTATATAGTCACTGACCTTACGTAAGACTGGTGGATTTTCAACTATCCCCCAATGTAAGGGTTCATAAGGATTTTTAAGCCTCCCCCCCCCCCGAGAGCCTTACGTAATTTGTACACGTTCCCAAAGGCTCAACAAGCGCGCACACGTGCACTGCTGACTTCAGCAGTTTATCGCTGAAGTCTTGGCCTTGACGCTTTTACTATGTGTCGAGACTTTGTTTTAGTCACTGCTCAATTTCTGTCACATAACATGTTAATACTTCATAAAATAATTCTTCTAAAATGCATGTAATATTTGAAAATTATTTCAGTTAATTTAGTAATAATATTCGTTATATTTCTGAAGGAAAAAAACGGACATAAAATTAATACAGAATTAATTCATTGAATTAATTCTAAAATAATTATATTATTTTGTGAATTAATTTTGAATTATTTTAGAATTAATTCATGCTCTATGGGATGATAGTTTAAGCAACTTTCTTTACGAACATAGAATAACCTTGATCTTTTGATTTTAATTTTGTTGAAGTCATTGAAGAATTAACGACTTTGTTCGCGGCATTCTGCGCTCCTAACGACGCGGGAGCGGACGTTCGATTCTTCGTGAGGTTGCTATATTTCATGGTGTGACTGCGAGTGTATAAATGCAGTCTCGCTTTCTTTTGCGTCTTGACTCGTCTGGACAAGTGAAAGACCCAAATCGTCGACGGTCTGTGGCTCACGTGCTGAGCGCAGTCACACTCGGGTGTCCGATTACACGCTGGCGAACGATGGCCACACTGACGCATAGTGGAATTACCCGGTTGCAGTTCACCCCCACTCTCAAGGCCAAGATAAGGAAGGGCGTCTTGTTTCACTCTCCTTCTTGAGTATTCCTGATTGGCTGGTCCTGATGAGGCCATATCGTGCGAGTTCTTGTTCGGCTCAATGGGCTGGTGGCGGGAGTACTACTTCTTCTTCATTCTGCATCGAGTGCACATCGTTGCGTTGAGTTAGTTCCTATCGTTGAGTGCGTTTCATTATTCTATAGTGTTGTATACCGCGCGCCTTAGTGTATAAGTGTTATTATTGCGTTGCTTTGAGCGACTGTATGCGGGTACCTGTGTGTATCTTTCTCTCCCTTCCGCCAGCGACCGCATCAAAAGGGGCTACGGCAACCATCGGCCTAGTTGAGAGTACGTGCGGTACTCTCTGAGACGTCTTCGAACTCAGGGCAGCCCGATCAGCGGCACTCGGCCCACCTCGAAAACTAGGAGTCGCGTAGTGCGGGCCGTGCCCGTGACCAAGACGTTGGCACTACGCTTCTCCAGGAGACGTCTTCCTTCTTGCACGAGTCATGTATGCGGCATCGCTCGGTCAGTGTTTAATCTAGTGAATGGCCATTCATGTAAGTTTCGCGTTTAGTTGTTTAAAAGCTACGCGAGCCATATGTAATTAGCGCAATAAATAGTAGCTTCTTTTATATGTATAAATCCATTATACGAGTGGCAGTTTTAAATGGCTTTTCCCCCACTCACGACTGGGGTTTTTTATGCCGGCTAAAGTGTCATCTCTCTGTATCTTTCTTTTATTAAAATAATCATTATTTACAACTTCACACATCCACCTGCTTCAATTAACTTACCCTTGCCTCTCTCCTTTATTGCAATTAATTAATCGTACAGATTAAACATGGTGCCCCGGGTGAGGAATGTGTGAATTGTGAATGAGAGTTATTTTGATTCGTTGCGCTGCTATTATAGTTTAGTTTGTATTCTTTCTCCGAGGTCCACCGAGTGTATCAGTGCATAGCGAATCAATCCTTCTATCACGTGATTCTCGTACCTCAAGATGCCGCCGGCCCCCTTAGCTCGGCTCCTCGTGCTTCAAGAGCACCGCGACGAAGAGATTACACGTGTCGGTATTCGTATCGGTCAGCGAGCTGCTGGAACGCTCAACAAAACATTGTTACAGTCGCGTATCAATACCGTTCAAGAGCTTTGGTCTGAGTCGCGGAAGGCACACGCGGACATTGTTCTACGTCCTGACGCAGTTGGAAATGCTTACGTCACTGAAAATCGATATGCCGCGATGGCCGATTCTTACGAGAACACACTCGATGTGTTATTGACCGCATTGAACAACTTGACGAGTGAGGAGGTACCGAATCCTCGGCTTCGCGATCGCGAAGATGAAGATCACGATGATCGCCCAGCAAAGCTTCCCAAGCTCGATCTGCCAACGTTTTCGGGAAAATACGAGGACTGGGATAGCTTTGCTGATATATTTACTGTTCTTGTACACAAAGTGCCGGGTATCGCTGATACAACGAAACTTCAATACTTGAAGTCGTGTTTAAGAGACTCTGCCGCGACGTTAGTCAAAGATGTCGCAGTTACGGGCGTGAATTACGCGTCTACATGGAAGGCGCTCAGAGATCGATTCCACAACCCACGCCTGACCTTCAAGTCGTTGCTTGACGCGTTAATCAACTTACCGTATTTGAAAAGGGAATCCGCGTCAGATTTGCGCAGTTTCATTGATGAGGCCCAACGCATTATACGCGCGCTCACTAACCTTCGAGCTCCTGTTGCTCATTGGGATTTGTTGTTAGTTCATTTGATTGAAGTTAGATTGGACCCTGAATCGCGTAAGCAATGGGAGACCGAGCTGAGCGCTAGGGATCGCCTAGCCCTTGCAACAGAAGAAGGCGTGAAAACCGATTATCTCTCGCGTATGCCGAAGTTTAAGGATATAGCTGCCTTTCTTGAGAGACGCGCGCAATCTCTGACCGTTATACACGCTGATAAAGATGACAAGCGTGCGGTCCCATCCATCACCGTTACGTCTAGCTCGCGCAAGGTTCACCACGCGCAAAAGGCGCAACCAGCCAGATCGCCAAAATGCAGTTTCTGTTCGTCGGACCATTTCACATCGAGATGCCCTGACTTCATCGCAAAGGACCCGCCGGCACGCAAACAGGCAGTTCGGGACGCGAAGCTCTGCTTTAACTGTCTCGGTCCCCACCGGCGTTCGGCATGCACATCGAAATACAAGTGTAAAAAATGCGTGACCGAAGACCATCACACTTTGCTTCACTCTGCGTTTGCTAGCGATTCAACGGGAACCTCCGCGAATGTACAAACGAAAGGGACTACAACAAAGGTGCGAACACACATAGGCCGCACGGCGGGCGGCATCGCGCTTAACGTTAATGCATGCGAATCGAACGCGAGTGATCTTTTTATCCTCCTTGCGACGGCACAAGTGACAGTGATAGGTCCCTGTGAAAGGCAAAGCCGCGTCCGTGTACTGTTGGATCAAGGATCGGAAGCAACGTTCGTCTCGGAATCACTTGTTCAGCTTCTTGGGCTCAAGCGCGATCGTGTAACGACTATTTTATCCGGCATAGGAGGCTGTACTGCCGGCTCTGTCAAACACGCGACTAGCTTCACGTTGAAATCAAACTGGGACGCGCAGTTTGAAATCGAAGTGAACGCCTTTATTCTCCCCAAGTTAACGTCCGAATTGCCATCGCGAAATATGGTAGAGCTAGATTTAGGACCATTTACAACACTCCCTCTTGCTGATCCCGATTTCCACGTCTCTGACAAGGTCGATATCCTGATTGGTGCTGATCTGTACGGTCAATTACTCCGCCCGGGCTTAGCTACATTCCCTTGCACAGCGCTAGTTGCGCAGAATACAGCTCTCGGATGGGTTATCTCAGGCCCATCGAAAGTGAGTTCCCCATGGCGGGCGGTGAATACTCATACCGCTGCTGTGAAGGTTTTACGTTGTGCAGTTAACAACGATCTAAGCGACGTAATTGAACGATTCTGGACATTCGAGGAGGTCCCAGTCGCGTCTAAAACTCTGAAACCTCAAGACGAGATGTGCGAACGTCTCTTTGCTGAAACGCACAAACGCAACGCGGACGGTCGTTTTCAGGTTAAACTTCCCGTCAGACCGAATCTTCCGTTAGTTGCTGATGAGACGTGAAAAATGGCCTTTGGATCGCTTCAACATCAATTGCGACGCCTTTCTCGTGAACCCGATTTAGCTCGCGCGTACACTGATTTCATGGACATTTATTTGAAGCTGGGTCATATGGAACCTGTACCGCGTGCAGAAATCCGAAATCCGCGAGCTTGGTATCTCCCGCATCACGCCGTCGTCAGTGGTACAGCAGAAAAGCCGAAAATACGTGTTGTTTTTGACGCTTCGCGTCGCACTCGTGACAAGCACTGCTTAAACGAGTTTTTAATGCCAGGTCCCGCCTTGCAAAGCGAACTGCCGTTGATCTTGCTGAATTGGCGTCGGTACAAGTATGCGTTTACCGCTGACATTGTGAAAATGTTCAGACAAATTCAAGTTGCTCCTGAAGATCAGGATCTCCAACGCATTTTATGGTCTCCCCAACTAGGAAAGCCTGCTGTTGACTATCGACTTAGGACTGTCACTTACGGTACAGCTTGCGCGCCATATCTCGCAATGCGTACCCTATCTCAACTAGCCTCGAATGAAAGGACGCGTTTTCCCCTTGGGGCTGCTTGTCTTGAGTTGGATACGTATGTCGACGATACGTTTGCTGGCGCTGACGATCTGGCAATGGCTATACGCAAACGAGATGAATTGACTGATATTCTAGCATCAGCCGGTATCAATTTAGACAAATGGGCCGCGAATCACCCAAAGCTATTGCCCGCGCACCTTCAGCCAAACCATAACGTCGCGATCAAAGAACTCGACCGCGATAACGCCGTAAAAACCCTCGGTGTACACTGGAGTCCAACGTGCGATGAGTTCCGTTTTAGCGCGTCGGCCTCAAACACACGTGAAAAAACCCTCACTAAACGGTCGGTTTATTCTGACATCGCACGACTTTTCGATCCCCTAGGCTGGTTAGCGCCTGTTACGGTAACCGCTAAGGTTATTATGCAGGATTTGTGGATCGAAAGGTGCGAGTGGGATGAGCCTTTGACTGAAGAAGTGCGCTGTCGCTGGCAGAGTTATTGTCAATCGCTCTCAACGCTACACACTCTCACGATTAATCGGTGGCTCGGTTTGTCACGACAGAAAACGTTTGAGATTCATGGGTTTTCAGACGCCTCCTCTCGTGCGTATGCTGCCGTGACTTATTTGCGCATTGATAATGGCAACGGAAATTATCAGGTTTCTCTTTTAAGCGCGAAAACTAAAGTTACGCCTGTTAAGACCGTCAGTATCCCGAATCTCGAACTGTGCGGAGCGACGCTTCTCGTCAAGCTCGTGGTACATCTACAGAAATTAGACTTTCTTCAAAATGTACCAGTGCAGTTGTGGTCCGATAGCCAAATCGTACTCGCTTGGCTTAAAAAACACCCTTGTAGCTGGAAGACGTTTGTAGCCAACCGTGTCTCCTTCATTCAAACTGAGTTGCCCTCCGCGACGTGGGCGTACGTCCCGACGAAACAAAACCCGGCTGACCTCGCCACGCGTGGAGCATCGCCCGATGAGTTGCGCTCGAACGAATTATGGTGGACTGGTCCGAAATGGCTAATGTCTCCATCTGATAAATGGCCCCAGTCACCAAAACCAATGCGCTCGATGCATTCGATTAAGACCCTTGATGAACCATTGCTCTTATCGAGGTACTCGAACCTCACCCGACTCGTGCGTATAACAGCGTGGTGTTTACGCCCCTTCTTGCAGAAAATACGTAAGCGAGCAACGCAAGGCTCTTACCCTGCATATCTTACGACGAGCGATCTTGCTAACGCACGTGATGCGCTCGTGAAACTAGCTCAATCGAACGCTTTTTCATCGGAGATCGGTTTATTGCAAGCGCGGAAATCACTGCCGAAGCGTAATCACCTTTGCAAGCTCCGACCGTTCGTAGATATCGACGGTATTTTGCGAGTCGGAGGTCGTTTAGGTAATGCGAAATTACCCCATCACCTTCACTTTCCCGCTATACTGCCTCGTGACTCAACACTTAGCCGTTTATTCATCTCACATGCACACGAGCGAGCGTATCACGGTGGACCGACGCTAACTATAAGTATCTTGTTGCGATTTGCGTGGATTGTAAACATGCGAGCGTTGGTGAAATCAGCGATTCACAAGTGCGTGAAGTGTCAACGACATTCGCCCCGCTTGGCCCATCAGCTTATGGGCGACCTACCAGCTGAACGCGTGACGCCAGCTCGACCCTTCACCAACACCGGCTTGGATTACGCTGGTCCATTTCAGCTTCGAGCATCGAAAGGCCGAGGACGAACAACGTACAAGGGATATATCGCTCTCTTTGTCTGCTTCGCTACAAAGGCTTTACATTTAGAAGTTGTCGGGGATCTGACGACTGCCTCCTTCCTCGCGGCATACCGCCGCTTCGTGAGCAGAAGAGGCATCTGTAAGAAGCTGTTCAGCGACAATGCTACGACGTTCCATGGAGCTGACGCCGAACTTCGAGGGATGTTCAAGGCTGCGTCCAGCTTTTATACAGAAGCTTCACGCCTCATGGCCAACGACGGCACCGAGTGGGTATTCATCCCTCCCACTACACCGCACTACGGTGGATTGTGGGAAGCTGGCGTAAGATCCACGAAACATTTGCTGAAGAAGCTGGTCGGAGAACGTACACTTTCCTTTGAAGAGTTCTCCACTGTGCTGGCCGAGATCGAAGCGTGCCTGAACTCGCGCCCGCTGTGCCAGATGACAGCCGATCCAGAGGACCTGCAGGCTCTAACACCTGCTCATTTTCTGATCGGCGCTGCCTCCGGAGTTATCCCTGATGAAGCTTCTCCATCCGCTCCAGAGAATAGACTCGACCGTTTCCAACTGCTACAACGAATTCGTGACCAGTTCTGGAAACGTTGGTCAACCGAGTACGTGCTCTTGTTACAAGGGCGGAACAAATGGCGATGTCCGACTGCTAATTTTGCCATCGGTCAATTGGTGCTCATTAAGGACGACCGTTACCCACCGGCAAAGTGGCCTCTTGGACGTGTACTTGAGCTACATGCTGGTGCAGATGGCCTTGTTCGAGTTGTGACGCTGAAGACGGCGACCAACACTCTTCGCCGACACGTCGCTTGTCTGGCACCACTTAATTTATCTTAATGGCTTTGAATCAACCTGAAGATCAAGAAGAAACGGCCAAGCGGGAAAGTAAAATGATCTCTTCCATTCGTCTGTTAGACGAAGGCGGGCGGGATGTTCGCGGCATTCTGCGCTCCTAACGACGCGGGAGCGGACGTTCGATTCTTCGTGAGGTTGCTATATTTCATGATGTGACTGCGAGTGTATAAATGCAGTCTCGCTTTCTTTTGCGTCTTGACTCGTCTGGACAAGTGAAAGACCCAAATCGTCGACGGTCTGTGGCTCACGTGCTGAGCGCAGTCACACTCGGGTGTCCGATTACACGCTGGCGAACGATGGCCACACTGACGCATAGTGGAATTACCCGGTTGCAGTTCACCCCCACTCTCAAGGCCAAGATAAGGAAGGGCGTCTTGTTTCACTCTCCTTCTTGAGTATTCCTGATTGGCTGGTCCTGATGAGGCCATATCGTGCGAGTTCTTGTTCGGCTCAATGGGCTGGTGGCGGGAGTACTACTTCTTCTTCATTCTGCATCGAGTGCACATCGTTGCGTTGAGTTAGTTCCTATCGTTGAGTGCGTTTCATTATTCTATAGTGTTGTATACCGCGCGCCTTAGTGTATAAGTGTTATTATTGCGTTGCTTTGAGCGACTGTATGCGGGTACCTGTGTGTATCTTTCTCTCCCTTCTGCCAGCGACCGCATCAAAAGGGGCTACGGCAACCATCGGCCTAGTTGAGAGTACGTGCGGTACTCTCTGAGACGTCTTCGAACTCAGGGCAGCCCGATCAGCGGCACTCGGCCCACCTCGAAAACTAGGAGTCGCGTAGTGCGGGCCGTGCCCGTGACCAAGACGTTGGCACTACGCTTCTCCAGGAGACGTCTTCCTTCTTGCACGAGTCATGTATGCGGCATCGCTCGGTCAGTGTTTAATCTAGTGAATGGCCATTCATGTAAGTTTCGCGTTTAGTTGTTTAAAAGCTACGCGAGCCATATGTAATTAGCGCAATAAATAGTTGCTTCTTTTATATGTATAAATCCATTATACGAGTGGCAGTTTTAAATGGCTTTTCCCCCACTCACGACTGGGGTTTTTTATGCCGGCTAAAGTGTCATCTCTCTGTATCTTTCTTTTATTAAAATAATCATTATTTACAACTTCACACATCCACCTGCTTCAATTAACTTACCCTTGCCTCTCTCCTTTATTGCAATTAATTAATCGTACAGATTAAACAGACTTTGTGGTAAACACTTTGAGGTATATATACGTCATATCCGCAATACATCTAAAATGATTTAAAAATACATTGTACCACAATTTCAAAAACAAAAGAAACATTTATGAGAACTCTTTCACGAAATTTACATGTTTTATTAAAATTTACCTTATTGTTTCCTTTATCGAGATGCCCTACTGCAACGTCTCTAAGGTCGTTCAAAGAAAATACTTGAATGTTTCTACTAGCTAGAAAAAATTAAATATTATATTTATTAATAATCATTTAACAAATACAAAATAGGTAGACAGCGCTTGAATGTAAATATACTACAATATTGTCTTTTTGAAAAATTAAAAAAAAGTTAAACAAAAATTTTCGAAAGAAAATAGGTGACATATATTCAATAGCATATTTTGGTACGATTATGAAAAAATGATTTTCTCCTCATGTGCGTTACAGACATTTAGATGCAAAGAGGCTATACAAGAAGAAAATCACTTTCTCGCAATAGTATCGAACCATATTTTTCGACACAAAATGTGAAACGCTCGATTTATACACATGGCATTTTCATCAGCGTGAGTAAAATGAGTTCTTCGTACACGGAATGTGAAAATAAAAAAAAACTACTGTTAAACGATTTAGTTTGATAGGTCAAATGTAATTATACACAAATCCGTTGACTTTTTACGGTGTTACTGTTTTATTGACATTAATTCTATTGATAAATATGTTTTATTTAATTAAAAAAAAAATTACTTTTAAAACTCACCGTACTCATCAATTTTTAATAACATTTTATCTTGTAAGCCTCCATTTCGTATAGTAACAATATATGAATAAGGCAAACTGTTAAGATCAAATTTCAATGAGGTACGAAAAGAAACGAAAACAACATTTTTTTTGTAATTTTATAAAAACTAAAAAGTTGTCAATGTACATACGAGGTCTGTCCGGAAAGTATCGGGCCTACCTTTATATTTTCGTGCTAGCGTTATTCTTTATCATCTAGTAGGTGGCATCCTTCAAAGTAATCCCTACTTGATTGAATAACACGGTTCCATCGATGTTTCCACTTTTCAAAACAGTCCTGGAACTCACTTTTAGGGATAGCCTTAAGTACACTCGTCGCATTGTTTTCAACCGTTGTTTTGTCATCGAATCGGTGTCCTTTAAGTGGTTTTTTTAGTTTTGGAAACAGCCAAAAGTCACAAGGGGCTATGCCGGGACTGTATGGAGGTTGTCGAAGCAATGCGATATTGTGTTTGCTCAAAAGCTGCTGCAAAAGATTGGCTCAATGCGCTGGCGCATTATCATGATGGAGAAGCCAGTCTCCACTTTCCCAAAAGTGCGGCCGTTTTCTTCTTACTGCATCACGCAAACGTTTCAAAATTTGAACGTAGTATTCTAAATAATAAAGAATTATTGATTGTCTGACCTATTGGTGCATATTCGTGATGTACAACACCTTCACAATCGAAAAAAACAATCAACATTGACTTAACATTGCTCCGACTTTGACGTGCTTTTTTTGGTTTTGGCGATTCAGAATGCTTCCACTGTGAAGATTGTTGTTTTGTTTCAGGATCATAACCCATGATTCATCACCTGTAATAACTTTTCTAAGCACATTATCATCATTATTGACCATTTCCAGATTGTCCAGAGCAATTTCTAAGCGAATGTTCTTCTGCTCTGCTGTGAGCAATTTTGGGATGAATTTCGCACACACGCGTTTCATTCCTAAATTTTCGGTTAAAATTTCTGAAATGATAGTTTTTGGTATCCCAAGGTCTTCTTCTAGTTCTTGCACAGTCATACGACGATCATGTTCGATTGCAAGTCGCACCCGCTCAATATTATTTGCGTTTTTTGTCGTCGAAGGTCGGCCGGAACGAGAATCACTATCGACAGAAGTGCGACCATCCTTGAACCGTTTATACCACTCTTTTATTCGTGTTTTGCTCATACACTCGCTTCCGAAGGCCTTTTGCATCATTTCAATAGTTTCTAAACTCGTTTTTCCGAGTTGAAAGCAAAATTTGATGCAAATGCGTTGATCTTGTTTTTCAGTCATTTTTGACAATATCAAAATCCGACGAACGCGAAAAAGGCACTGTAAACAAAAACACGCTGCGCATGAACTATACGTCCGGCAGGTGTCAGTAAGTAACCAATAGATTCGTGAGGCTTTACTGTTGGCGTTTCTGTCCGGTAGAGGTCGCTCGAACACTATGGCGTGTAGGCTGAGGCTCCTTGGCAGGCCTACTTCCTATATATGTATGTGTATATGTGTTCCAGGGAATGAATGGATGTCCGTGTGATAATAACTATATTTATTGACCAAAATACATGTCCTGACATCATGACGGTCCGTGAGGCAGTGCCCGACGTTCTCTCGTTCGCCGCTGCGGCGCTCTCTGTCCCCCTCCTCTCCCGAGAGAGATAGGACATCGCTTACCCTACAGGCGTGAAGATATAAACGTAGGCCCGATACTTTCCGGACAGACTTCGTATACTGCGCAAGTAGAATCAATTATAGTTGCATTTTAATTGGTTTTTTGAATCTGAATAATAAGAAACCGTTATTATGAGTACAAGAAAGAACATATAGTCATATTTCAAGCAAACACATGTGAAATAATTATATGACAAATATATATAAAAAAATAATTATAATTATGTGTGAGAAGAGAGAGACATAACGAGGGTCTGGCCGCTCGTTATAACATCTAAATAATAAAGTGCGAAGATCACGATTTGTATCGAAGTAAGTATTATCGTTTAGCGTTCACTTCAGGGCGGAATAACTTATTTTCTCTTGGAATAAATTCTCAATTTCTGATTAGCGGATATCAGCAGAGAGCAAACGAAATGTTGCGCTTACGCAACTTTTTCTCTCTCTCTCTCTTCCTCTCTCTCTATTAAAAAACAAAATAATAACTGAATCTACATATGCATTGTTATAAACGGAATAAATATCATATAAAATAATAATAATTATTTTATCGTATAAAATAAGTTTGGTTGTTAAGAAAAAAAAATTTGAAAAATAATAATGATTAATTCTACGCGTACGGTAAGCGTGTATCGACAAAGTTTGTGACTTATACAAAAATGTGTATATAATTGAAAACATATTGGAAACGTAACATCGGTTCAGTCGTGCCTTAAATTATTGCCTGATAAATTTTCTTTAATATCTCTTGAATTTTTTGGACTGCGTTTCTTTTTCTTTTTTCGTTAAACATCTGAAGTTGATTTGTGTTCACCGTTCGTATTGATTTCCTACAAATATTTTCATATAATTTATATTCTGAAGTTATTTTATTTAGTTATAGTATGCAGATATGTCGTTATACAGTGTAACGGGGGGATAAAGCTGCAAAATGAGAAATTTATTTAAGAGCAAACTCCCACGATGCAGAGCAAATCGCCGCTCCGTTAACACGTATGTTAATACGTGTATTCGCCTTAACGTCAGCCGACTTAACTTAGTTGTCTTCGATCAAGCAGAGTTGAACTCACCTTAAGTCACGTGCCTTGTGACACACGATGAGTTTTAAGTGTAATCGACTTTGTTCCTAATCCACCTAATCCCCTAGCTATGATCGGATTAAAACCTAAGCCTTTTTCAATTGTTTAAACTACTAGGAAAAATCATATGACGAAATCGGCGAATAAATTTAATAGATTTTATTAATAAAAATTACTACAGTCTTTGTCGGGCCGAAAGACTGACGCACGCGAATGGGATTTACAATTAAATAACTTTCGGTGAGAAAGAGAGAGAGAGAGAAGATACGAAAATTGGCGCGATCTAACGCTCGGCGCGAATACAAAATTATCAACGCAAACGCGGTTGAACAAAATAATAAATGTATTTTGTCACGCGATAATTAAGGGAGGTGCACCTACCCTGCGGTGCAATTACGGTGATCAGCCGTAATTGTTGATGTTAGAAAAAACGATCAACTGCCTCTGGTCCTGATTTATCAGCTACGCTGCCTCGTACCGCCTTTCTGCTGCAAATCTGCTGCTTTCGTAACGCCGCAATCTGTTTATTACCTTGATGCACTCGCGCGCGTAATTAATCTGTATAAAATGATTATTCGGCGAGGAAAACTGTGAAAACAAAATTCGGCGATATCCACTCCAATCAACAGCTGAGACGTAACTGCTAATTTAAAAGATCGCGCGCCCCCTCTCTCTCTCTCTCAATACTTAGAACTAACGCGCGAAAATCAGAATCGCGAACGGTTCGATTAATTGAATCGACTACCGTTGCAGCCCCCTCCAAGTCCTGACTACCCGGGCAGGACGAATACCCGCGATTCGCTGCCATCAGGAACCTGAAAGTAATAAAGAAGGAAAGGAAACAAAATAAACACTCCCTTCTTTATCTCGGCTAATTTATTTGCCCTCCAGGGCCTACATCATTGTTTGGCTACACCTGGCGCGCGATGTTTCGGGTTGCGCCAGTGTGTAGCCTTCTTCGGGCACCGCTGGGAGTTGGTCACCCCAGGCTCCCCACAGATGTAGCAGCCCCTCAGCTGCGACCGAGATTGAGCAGCCTCCCGACCTTGTGATGGCTGCTCAGCAGCCAGAGGGGACTGCTGGGCACTGACTCCCTGTGAGGCGGTGATGGTCACGTCTCCCACCGTGGTGGTCGCACGTCCATCCTTCGACCTGACCACGATGGTGGTGTCAGGAGCCATGCGCCCGTCCACATGGACCGTGAGCGTCGGTCCAGCGTCAGTAGCTCCCGGGGCTCTCTTCTCTTGAGCCGGCGCCGGGAGCGCTGCGGAGGACTCTTGTCCGTTATCCACCAGCAGCAGGACCTCTCCATAGGCCCTCTGACGCTGAGCCATCCCTGCCCACTCCCCGAGCAGTTCTTCTGCGCCCTGGCGGCTCAAAAAGCGTCTCAGGTGCAGGAGCACCTGAGACTGGAGTTCTTGAGCGAACCGCCAGGCACTCTCCACCTCGTTGATCCCCAGACGCACGTGTCTGAAGTCGAGGAGGAGAGTAGGCTGCTCAGGGATCCGGGGATGATTGCAGACCCAGTGCGAGGCCCCACAGGTTTCCCTGGGTCCTGGGCATTGGCTCGCACTGTCCGATGTAAGGGTTACGTCGGACTTGAGGGTCTGCACCCCCTGGTCCACTGTAGACTTGGGACGTTCGACACTGTCCTGGTCCTCGGTCTGTGTCGAAGCGTCCCGAGAAGCCTTCTTCGGGGCGACCCACGACGAATCCCGGAGAACCTCTGCCACCGAGGCATTGCGCCGATCCCTTCGGGTGGTCCCTTCCAACTGAACCCTGGCGAAGCTCCGCAGATCTTCAATTAGCTGCGTCGCATCAGGGCCCAGTTGCAGATCTAACAACATCTGCGTGATCACCTCGAATGTCTCCTCTTCGACGACGATTCTCCGGTCCATCTGAAACATCCAAAAAACAACAAATTTCGGATGAATCTCCCTGCGCGAAGAAATAATCCTAATAATAGCCGCATCCCACCGAGTTATACGCTCCCTCGCGATTCTTTGTGGGAACGTCCTGGCCCTCGTCGGTTACCGCTCGGTTTTATCGGCCCAACCGTCCTTTGTACGACGGGCGCGGTCCTTCGAGGCCTACCTCTCCCTCTATTCGCCTTCACGGGAGAGTTGTTGCCCCTCGTTGGACCGGTGACCGTCTCTGGAACCTTTCGAGGTCGACCTCGATCTCTCTTAGTTGGGGCAGATACCGGTAAATCCGACGTCTCGGTGGGAACCTTATCGACGACCGTGGAGGCTGCTAATTGGACCCGCTCGCTATCTGATAAATCCCCTCCCGGATTTTCGCGCGCATTCGCGGAATCGTTCGCATCCTCCGACGGCAGTTCATCTAGCGGCTCGCGAGGTTCGATGACCTCCTCGCTTTCCCCATCCTCACCCGGACCGTAATATGGTTTAAGGTCTTTGGCATGGAAGAGCTCAGACAGGATCTCCAGCTGATTGCCTAGCCTGTACGTGTTGGAACCACAAACCTCTTCAATCACGTACGGACCGGCATATTTCGGCGCTAATTTAGTTGAAATACCTTGAGCAGCTGAAGATAGAATCCTGTTCCTCTTCCAAACCCAATCTCCGACCTTAAACTCGGGTTGCCGTCTCTTCCGGTCATAATAAGCCGCCTGACGCGCAGCTTCCTCCTTTGACTTGGAGTTAGCTCTCTCCCACAAATTAGGAAGCTTCTCCATATGTTCAGCCCAATCTTCCACAGCCTGACCCTCCGAACATTCAAGGGCCTGCTGATCTTGGGTTCTTCTGAAAGTCAAAGGAGGTACCGACTGACGCCCAAACATGAGCATCGCAGGACTATATCCGGTGGCACTATGAGTTGCCGAGTTCAACACGAAGTTGAACTCTGACAGGTGTTCATCCCAGCTCTTATGATCACGGCTTACGTAAGATAACAAATCAATGATGAACGGTTTTAGACGAAGAAAATACAAAATATCTTTGAAACCGTTAAAAATTTTTCAAAAAAACTTGGAACTTAGTACTGTAAGATATTTAAATTGCCAATTATGAATCTGAAAATAGATTTTACAATTAGAAAATTCTCGACCCGAAATAGCGAATTTCAAAAATCTAAAATCAAAATAGAAATTGCTATGGCCGATTCTATCTCAAATCATACGGAGCTTCATGGGCACCCATGAGCAAACCACACCAAACTATTTTTTTGAGATTCTATGATGAAAATAAAGCGACACGTATTTTTTTTTGCCTTAGACGCATATTTGATTTAATATTGAATTTTGAAAATTCACTTCTAAAATTCAAAGTTAAAAAAAAATTTTGAGAGTTGGATTTCGACTTTCTACTGCTCGGTCATTATTAGTCCAAATCGGATGAAACTTTTTTTATATTGTAGCAAAATTGAAGACCTTCAAATGTACGTGATCAAAAATTTGCATAAATGCATTTTTCAGAAGATTATGCACTTTTGCATAAAAATTGCATCCTGTAAAAATACCGATTTATCTCAAAAAGGCCATCTTTTTTTTGGCCCATTTTTTTTTGTAGATTCGTTGTACCATCGTGTTCAAACGTATACCAGTCCGGTTTCCGGTTTTTGCTTTTTTATGGAGAAAAAAATAAAAAAAAAAATTTTTTCTTTCGTGTCGAAAATTTGAATAATCTACGTAAATGTATGTTACTTCTATAAAAAATACTGTAAATCATTGAACGCTCATGTTTACAAACACTGCCGCATTCTTCGAGTACGCAAGTACTATCCACATACGCATATCTGGAATTTGACGACAATAGAAGCTTGGCTTTCTTGTAGTTATCATGTCTACTCTCGAAAATTATTCTGCAAAGAGACTGAAACGCCCCGATTATTTTCAAGTTCACAAAAAGTGCGTGTATCAAAGTAGAACATTGAACTTTCAAGTTGTGGGTGATTACGCAGGATTTTTGCAAACAAAATTTGCAGATGAAAGTATAACTGCTAACAGTAGTGTATGTAGTAATTGCTACAAGCGTATTTACAGAGCTCATAATGATAGTGTAGATCATAATGATACGGTTGAGATCCCCGATTCGGTGGAAGTGAATGTGATTAACGTTGGTGGTGATAGTGAGTTTGAACTGGATTCTTCTGTACATGTTGATGAATTCAATAATGCAGTTATTTCAAAATTGGAAAATCCAGTATCGCCTTTGCGAAAAAAAGGAAATCTTTCCCACATGAACATCGAAACATATGTTCTTAAAAAAAAAAGACAACTCGTGTCATCGTTTACTAAAGCTACGAGCCGGAAGTTAAGAAAAATATATGATACACCACTTGAGGAAGAGCAAAGCTATTTGGGTCATATGTCCAAAGAATTAAAGGATAATGTAGCTAAAGCCTTTGATAGTTGTCGGAATATTTCAGACAAGATCAAGCTCTTGACCATTATAGCTCCTATATTATCTAAATGCCAAATCTTATCTTTGTTTCCACAAGTTACGGCTTACATGGTTGATAAAGCAAGAAAAATTTCTTCAAATGAAGGTAACTTTATTTTTAAAATATTCAAAATTGGATATATTTGTTGATAGTTTATTCTAAAAGCAGAAGTTTTATTGTGTAATTTTCGATTATAGGAATTTCCAGTGAACCAGATCGCTATAATGG
Source organism: Phymastichus coffea (assembly GCF_024137745.1). Taxonomy (NCBI): domain Eukaryota; kingdom Metazoa; phylum Arthropoda; class Insecta; order Hymenoptera; family Eulophidae; genus Phymastichus; species Phymastichus coffea. The sequence goes on from NW_026706838.1 coordinate 648,062, forward strand.
ACATCCATTAGAAAAAGAAACAAGTGAAATAGTCATGCAATATTTTTTGAACGATGATTTTAACTGCTCAAGAAAAAGTCCTAACAAATGTGACGTTATTACTGTGATTGAACATGGGCAAAGGGTGAAAAAAGTTAAACGTTTTTTAACGAGGAGTATGAAGGAAGTATACAAAGTTTTCAAAGAAGACAATCCTAGTATAAAAATTAGCAAATCAAAATTCTACTCAATGCGCCCAAAATATGTACTAATAGATCCAGTGAACGATGTATGCTTATGTATTTATTGTGCAAATTTTGATCTACTTCTCATTGCTTTGAAAAATTTTATTGGGCAAACAAGTACTAGTCTTTCGAGTATGCGCTCTGAAATGTTATCAAATGTTGTTTGTTCAGCCCCTACAGAGTCATGTAATTTTCAACAATGCACTTCATGCCCTGGCGCTAATGGCATCACATTCGACAAATTAAAAATTGACGAATCTGAGGTAGATAGTGAAATATCATTTGCATTTTGGAGTAAAGGTACTCTAGAAATGAGAACGGTATCTATTGCTACGTTCAAGGAAGAGATTGCAGAGCATACCATCAAAATTATTTCTCACTTAAGGATTAAGGAAATACAAAGGTTAGTAATAAAATCTGAAAAAGAAGCAGTATCAAAAAACTATCGATGGTTATTGATGCATATTGATTTTGCTGAGAATTGGACAGTAATTTTGAAAAATCCCGTTCAAGGAAACCACTGGGTAAACAAACAGATTTCAATTTTTACTGCAGTTATTTATGTAGGAAATATGGTGAAGAGTTTTGTTGTTGTCAGCGATGACCAAAAACATGATTTTTGTTATGCTTTATTAGCGATGAAAAAAATTATTGATATAATTGAAAGCACACTTAGTGAAGACAATATTGTACTGGAGTCGATCACCATATTATCGGACGGTGCTGCAAGTCATTTTAAAAATCGTTTTCAGTTGCATGAGTTTCGAAAAGGAACCATTAATAAAAAATGGATATTTTCTGCAACCGGTCATGGGAAAGGTGCTGTTGATGGTTTAGGAGGTTTAGTAAAACATTATGCAACGGTACATAATTTACGTTCTTCCGAGATCGACGCTATTCAATGTGCTGAAAAATTTGTTGAATATGTTCAAAGCTATACTACTTCAATACAGTTAATACACCTAGAATCTGAAGAACTTCAAAATTTTCGTAACGAGAAAATTGAAGATAGGAATAGTTCCATGAAATTCGATGGTATCCAAAGATGCCACATGTGGAAGTCTGAACCATCCAATGGGAAGACCAAGTGTTTTATCGCTAGAACTGCAGTACATGAATGGATTGAGATGGAGAAAAAAGTAAAAATGACTAAAAGGAAAGTCAAGGTGAAGAAAACTTCGGCTAAAAGAGGAAAATATGGTCAAGTACGTCAAAAGAAAAATAAAGTTTTATCAGGAAAAGTTAAGAAAGTGAATAACAGGCGAAAAAACAAAAAAAAGAAAAATAAATAAAGAATAGATTCAAGATATATTAAAAAATAAATGTGAAACATTATTTTATTTACTTTTGAACCTTTTTTTTATAAAAGTAATATACATTTACATAAATTATTCAAATTTTCGACACGGAAAAAAAAATTTTTTTTTTATTTTTTTTCTCCATAAAAAAGCAAAAACCGGAAACCGGACTGGTATACGTTTGAACACGATGGTACAACGAATCTACAAAAAAAATGGGCCAAAAAAAAGATGGCCTTTTTGAGATAAATCGGTATTTTTACAGGATGCAATTTTTATGCAAAAGTGCATAATCTTCTGAAAAATGCATTTATGCACATTTTTGATCACGTACATTTGAAGGTCTTCAATTTTGCTACAATATGAAAAAAGTTTCATCCGATTTGGACTAATAATGACCGAGCAGTAGAAAGTCGAAATCCAACTCTCAAAATTTTTTTTTAACTTTGAATTTTAGAAGTGAATTTTCAAAATTCAATATTAAATCAAATATGCGTCTAAGGCAAAAAAAAATACGTGTCGCTTTATTTTCATCATAGAATCTCAAAAAAATAGTTTGGTGTGGTTTGCTCATGCGTGCCCATGGAGCTCCGTATGATTTGAGATGGAATCGGCCCTATTCCAAATTCGATTTTTAGATTTCTAAAATGTAACTTCAAATTCGTAATCAGCGATCTTGAATATTCCATAGCATCAAGTTTCAAGTTCACATAATTTCTTTTTTAGAGCTCGTATGTAAGATTTTCATCATTTCAAACCGTGGTTATGATGGTATTCGTACAGTGTGACGAGATATACGCAATTAATTAAATTTTTCTATATACCTTCAATGGTCTGTCCATCTTTTCTCGTTTTATTTTAATTAAATTATCGTTATTAATTTTAGAATTTCTTTCATGGTCACTTGACTCATGATCGGAGTCCTCGCTACTACTATGTATTTCAATGTTAGATTTTATTTTAGAATCATTATTGGCCTTTTGTTTAGCTATTTCAAGATCTGCATCCTTATAGAAAAAAGAAAAATATTAAGAATAAATATTGACTTAATAAGTACCTATATAATATTATATTTTATTATATCACACTGATATTCAAACATTAGTTATTATTAACCATAAGTTATATTAAGAACGTGGTATATACGTAAGGTAAAACAGCTTATTATGAAACACTGATAAAAAAGAAATATCAAATTTCGAGCTTAAAAATATTTTTCGATACAAGTTTTTAATTTTAGTATGTAAATGACTTTTTTGTTAAGAAACATCATAGAAAATAAAGTCTCGAACTCAAAAGCACGATCTACTTTAAAAAATTTGTTCCCATTTGAAGAGCATTGATGGGATTTTATTTAGCGTTACGGAGCGGACATTTTCCATGTTTTTTTAATGTTGGAAGAGGAAAAATTAATTGGATTTCTTTAAAAATTTAGGACGTTCAATTTTTTAAAATATGCAAATAAAATTACCTATAATGATAATGATTCATTAATGTTTAGGTAGAGAACTCTTTCTAGAAGCACTTAGACCTTATTTTTGATATATGGAATGCATGGAGTTTGTTGTTCAAACAATGTACTTAAATTTCTAAGCGTTAGTTTACTAATTTTGTCACGCTGCGACATTTTGAAATAGTAAAACATTTTTTTTCTAAATTTTTAAAATTTTCCGAATCCGGGGTCAAAAATTCTCGTTCCGAATCCGGGGTCAAAAATAGGGGTTCCCATGTAAGAAAACAAAATTGACCTTCAAATAAACTTGAACATGACCTCCAAGATCAAAGTTAAGGTCATAGGAATGTGGCCCCATCGAAGTTGTGCAACTTTTGTCTAACATATTTTTCGCTTAACATTACCCTTACCCGGTCATGGGAAAAATTAAGAAAAAAAAAATTGATCTTCACATGACCTTGGGTGGTGAATCGGACCCCACGTGTTACATTATCTGAATGTAAAATTTCTCGCTCTTTCTGAATCCGGGGTCAAAAATAGGGGTTCCTATTTCAGAAAACACAGTTGACCTTCAAATGACCTCCAAGGTTAAAGGTAAGGTCATGAGAATTTGACCCCCTCGAAATTAAGCAACTTTTGTCTGAAAAATATTTCGCTATCTCTCATAGTTTCCGAGAAAACCTACTGGTCCACTTAAAATAGCCCATCCATTTAAACCAGCAATTTAATCAGACCTTCGTACTAGAAATTTTTATTGCTTATTCTACTGTATTACTTGAGTGTTTTAAAGTCCCCCTGGTTTCATTAACATATTTCTGTCCTAAATAATAAGCATGTAAACTGACTCAAATGAGTTTCTGCGCAATGAAAATGCATAAAATCCTTCATGTGGTATATCATTTTCTTCAATGATAGAAACTCTACAAATTTCGGTGTCCGGTTATATTCGCAACTCATTGTAATCGGAAGTGAATTTCAAAATATGAATAAATGTCCGAATTTTAAACTTATTTTTCACATTTCATACCCTATTTAGTTCCGTTAAAAATTAGTTTGGAACTAAGACACACCAGAATTTTAATGTATTCCCCTTACACAGAAACTCACCCGTAAATTACTATAACATTAGTAGTAATTTAGTCGAATCTCGAGTTCTATACGAGCTAATAAAGTCAGCCAAGGTTTAAAATTTTTATTTTTTCAAGTATAATGTAACGGCATTGTTTCAAAAAATGTAGTTTGGAAAATAAAAAAACTAGAATTTTTAAAAAATATGTCTTAAGTTTAAAATATAGATAATATCTCTCATACGACGATGTAATTGACTAAACTCACCGTAATACCATCATTATTAGTCACATTGTCTTTATGCCCAAAATTCAAAAAATATGACTCATCAGCAGACTCATCCTTCTAATTTTCACTTGAATTATCTTTACAACGAGTAGGCTTCTGTACATTACTATTTTTTTTCGTAGAACTTTTGAATAAACTGCGCGGCAATGTTGCGAATTTTTTTTCAGATAAACCAACTTCAGAAATACCTGAATCAGATACTGTAAATAGTGTATCACGATCATTGAGCATGCCCGAATCGATACTACTTACATCTTTAGAAATTGGTTTTTTTCCTTTGTATGAGAGATGAAGAGAATTCATCTTCAGAATCTAATTTCCCTGGAACAGATTTCGTTAATATAATATAATAAAGAAGCATATAAAAATGTTGTAATTTGTGTGTGAGTGTGTGTGTGTGTGTGTGTGTGTGTATGTAATACAAATTCTAGGATATACGGATGATCTCGACATTCTCGGAAATGATAAAGAAACAGTTGACAAAAATGCAGAAATCCTCATTACACGAGAGAGATAGGCCAGGAAATTAACGAATCGAATCCGAAATATATGGTAGTCGATAGATCAGGCCGAAGTCACGAGGAAAAGGTGTAACACGTACGTTAATGATTTAAGCCCGAACAACGTTGCGTCACAAATTATTTAAGGGGAAAGGCTCGGAAGGCACATTCGCTTCGTCGCGAAGATTTAACGAGGGCTATGTCGTCTGGCAATATCGATAATCGCGATTTAATCAATTACAGAGAGACAGGTTTTAACAGAATAAACTCATCGATTCTAATATTTTTCTCTTTATTACAACAATTCTATACATTCGGCTTTTGACGTGTGCGTCGGCCGAGTCCGGGCTAAGTTCGTTCCGTGCGAATAAACGCACAGGAAACAGAACGTCACCTTACAATTCGTCCCGCGAATTCCGCGAGGGCGATGCGAATTTACGCATCTAACCACTCGTCCGCGTCCGGCCTATATGATGCTCGGAGAGAGAGAAATCGAGGCGCGCACCGATAAACTAAAAAGGGTACCTGACCTTGAGAGGGAGCGCTGTTGTGGAAGTCCACGTCCTCTGAGCGAGCGATGTAGTCCTCGAAAGGCAGGATTCTCGATGTAGCCGATCTTCCCTCTTGCTGATGGTCTCCAAACAGTACTTAACCGCACAAACACTCGTTATCGTCGCGAAGTTCGACTAGCTGGCAATTAATTGCCGGTCGAAACTCTACTGCCCGCGATCTCGCGCCTTCCGCGCTTTTCCCCTTAAATAATTTGTGACGCAACGTTGTTTGGGCTTAAATCATTAACGTACGTGTTACATGGCATCCCTTGTGGGGAAATCGCGGAAATCGGGATTGAGATGATCGCGAGAAAGAGAGACAGGACGCGAAATTCTAAATAGAAAAGTAATTCGCGTAGACAAAAGAATTTGAAAAGGTCGGTTGACGCCGAGAGGGGAGGTGATCGAACGATCGGCCGAGCTGCGTTGAGCCGCGGCTCGAGCGGTGTTTGTTTACATTCCTCATCTCGGGTTCACAGAGAGCGCCGATCGAGAGAGAGATACGAGGCCGAAATTGTAGCATAGTTGTGTTGCCGTCGCTATACTCAGGCACGGGCGAGTGAGTCATCGACCTAACGTGTCGAAGGCCACTATTCATCATACCCACGGTATACGGCCAGTAAAAGGACGGATAGACAAGTCCATTTAAGAAGCGGGTGTTGTTAGCGTAGTTAGATACTTATGCGATATGGCCATTGGGTACTAATCTGTTTTGATCAGCGGATTAGAAAGGTGCGCCCTTGCCTGGGAGCCGCGACGAGAGTGAGAGTAGTTAGTATTTGTGTTTTTATTTTGAGTTTTATTTTGAAATTAAGAACGCAGAGCAGTGCGTATAATTCGCACTGCCTGAAAGTTTATTTTATATTGTTGATTGAGTAACGGCCGAACGAAAGAAAGCGAATGCGTAGAAGTCGCATCCGCCGTTGATGAGAATTGGCCGGACGATAATTTAGGGCAAGTTAGTGTTGGTCGCTAGTGTTTTTTTTAATTTCATTTTATTATTTGGACAGTTGCGCGACGCGGTCGTCGGTTGTGCCCACATCGCGAGCGTGATATTAGATCGAGCGTTCGGGCGGTGTGAGAAGCAGGGGGGTTTGTAAGGATGCCGCCAAGCGGGACGGCAGGCGCGATTATGCGCGAAATATTAAAGGATAGGTCGGTGCGGGCTCTTAAGCGGCGAATCAACGAAACGCCGCCCACGGAGTTGCTGAGTCTCCTTAAGAGCTATGGCCTTAGCGTGACGGGTAGCTTCGGGGTGCTTCAGGAGCGCATGCTGCGCTACATGATCTCGCGTGAAAGGCCGGAGCTTAATCCGCCCCTGAGTCCGAGTGACTTTGAGTCGGGCGTTATGCCGGGCCCGCCGGAGGCTATTCTGCGGGAGGAGTCGCGTGAGGTCAACATGGACCTGCAGCCTGATAGAGGCGAGGTGAGCCGCGGACGTCTGGAGGGCTAGATCGAGCCTGCGTTAATTCGCAGGCGAGAAAGCTTGGCATCCTCAGACGAGCGGCCGCCGCCGGTAGCAGCGCAGAGAAGCGGGCCAGACCATAGGAGCGAAGACGGGCAGGATGACGTCCGGGTTGCATCACATGAGGGGGCGACGGCGTTCGCCGATGCGAGGAGAGAGTTGGCGTCTCACGGAGAGGTGGCGTTCCAGGGTGCCGCGGGAGGGCCGAACGTTTTCGGACAGGCGTGGAACATCGTCGCAAGCCTGCCTGGCTTAGTTATGCGGAGGGAAGTACGTGCAGCATTATTGGAAAGCGCGAATAACTTATATCGCGTAGAAGAGGCCGCGTTGGAGATGCAGGCGGGTAGGCGGGATGCGCCGCGCGCCGAGGACATAACGACGACTCGGACACCACATAGACGGGCGCGAGAGGAGCGACGATCTCGCTCGGCGTCGCGCCGGCGGAGGGAAAGTAGCTCGCTGGAGCCGGTTTCGGAAGACGAATTTTTCTCCGAAGTGGAAAGCGACGCCACCGAGGAGAGAGTATTGGGGTCGTTCGACCGGAGAACGAGCACCCCGGCACTGCCACGTGAGGTTGGAGAGGCCATGAAGAATTGGGAGGATTTAGTTAGGAAACTGTTGAAGGACGGCGCGCGAGAAAATTACGCTGTGAAAACCGAGGGAACGTCGCCGCGGGCCAGGCCACGGTTTGCCGACCCAGGGGAATTTAGGGAGAGGTATAGGCCGAGGTGCCTATCGGCAAGCGAATGGGAAGATAGTTGGAGCGAGTCCCCGAGTTCGGATGAGGCGGGGTTGGTCAGTCGCGGACCGAAGCGCCGGAGTACTTGCAGGCGCTCAGGTCTGCGTCAGCCCCGACGTTATAAACCGGTGGACGCGGTGAAGGCCTTTCGCTCTTGGTCGCTGAAGTTTTCGGGTGACGGGGGAGCGGATGTGGACGGTTTCGTAAGTGATATTAGGAAATGCCAGGATTTTTACAGGTTGAGAAATGAGGAAGTACTCCGGGCGGTAGGCATAATATTAACAGGGAAGGCGACGCTCTGGTACCGTAACAATGAAAATACTTGGCGAACCCTCGGGGAGTTTCTTACCGATTTAAAGGAGGAATTCGGAAGGCATTATAAGCGGGAGGATTTATATCAGGAGTTACGATTAAGGACGCAGGCAGAGGGAGAGACGCTGGGTGACTACCTAACCGCCTTCCAATGTATCGTTCGCCGTTTTGATAGGCCTCCTTCGGAGAGAAGGCAGGTGGCGATTTGCAAAGAAGGTTTGCATCCCGCCTTCGCGAGGTATTTGTACGGGAAGTCGTTTGCTACGCTCAAAGAACTGAAGAGGGTAGGCTGCGAATTCGAGCGTCAGCGGGCAAGGGAGAAGAGGTGGCGGCCACCTCCGGCGGCTGACAGCATGCTGGTTCAGGACGCGGCGTATCGGAGCTCGGCGGGACCAGCAAGAAAGGTGGCAAGGACCGCTGTGTTAGAGGCGGAAAAGGGCGCCGAGGTGACACCAGAGGACGGATCGGGTGCGCGACGTTCTAAGAGGCGGTCAAAGGGAAAGAGTGGCGACGCGTCCAAGAGCGAAGTACTCACGGCTGCCGCGCAGCCCGGTGGGGGCGGGGGCCGACCTCGGGTTCCGGAACCGGCGGGGGAATCAGTGCGAATAATTCCGCAACCTCGGCCGTTCCGGCGGATCCAGGTACGGCGCGGACACAGACCCCGGTTCCGCCAAGTTTAGTTCCCCAGCAGAGGGGCGCGCAGCGAGGCGGTGATGGCTCTGGCGCAAGTTCGCGCGCGTTCGGAGGTAATTGTTTTACGTGTGGAGGCAAGGGACATAGGAGTTCGCAGTGTCCGAATCGCGTTAATCGCGAGGGAGGTAGGCCGCCCCCCACTTGTTATCGATGTAGGCAGGCCGGACACTTTGCTAATGCGTGTCCGGGGGCCGTGGTTAGTTGCCAGGTTTGCGGGACCGCGGGGGCGGTCTTCCAGAACTGCCCCACGTGTGCGGCTGGTCTGGCGCAACAGGGAAACTCGCAGGCGGGGGCCGAAACTCGCTCGTCGACCCCTGCTTGAGTCTGCTCGGGCGAGCGCGGTTGGCGCTTGAGTTGCACCGGAACAGGGTGGCTCGCGCAACGAGAACCGGTAACGGAAAAATCAATGGGGGTGAGAAGGTCGGGTTCGGGGAGGCTGCGTTGTTATTCGCGGCCGAGGCGCCGGACCAGAATAAGAGTGCCGCGATTGAGGGAACGGCGCGCGGAGTTGGAGGCGCATATCCGGAAATGGCTAAGAGTAGCTCAGAGAAATTTTGGGATAGTCTGTCGCGCCGTTATGAGCGGTTGAACGTGTCGGATCTCGAAGATGTCCCGTTCGGGAAAGCGATAGGAAGCGAAAGAAAGGAAGATTGCACCGTTGGGAAAGGGAAGTACGAAGTAGTGAGAGAGCGATCCGATCGAGCGCAGGACGAGCACGTGGCTGAAGAGTCACTACGACGCTCCCCGCTGCTCTCGGATGCGCCAAAAATGAGTGAGCGATCCGATCGAGCGCAGGTTGAGCCCGTGGCTGAGGAGTCACCACGACGCTCTCCGCTGCTCTCGGATGCGCTAAAGATGAGTGAGCAATCCGAGCGAGCGCAGGTTGAGAGCGTGGCCGACGAGCCGCCGTGACGCTCCCTGGAGCCCTCGGGTGCGCCTCAGGTAGGAGAGGGGTCCGATGGAGCGCGAGGGGGGCGCGGAGAAGCGGAACCACCGCGAGCCTCGCCAAGGCTCTCGGACACCGGTGAGCGGTACAGTGGAGTGATGCGACAGGGATCGGTGGGCGAGGATCCGGCGAGCCGTGCGAGGGTGGCGGAGACGCCTTCCGTAGTAACGGAGGGAAGAGCCGAGCCAGGCTCAGATGATCGGTTAGCGAGCCCGCGCGAGGATGATGACGTGGCCCAGGTGGCCGTAGTAGAGAACAGATTTTTTCTAGCTATCAAAATAAATGGGAAAAATTATCTCGCGTTGTTGGATTCAGGTGCGCAGGTTACGGTGGTGGGCCCAGGATTGGCAAATAGGTTTAGGTCACGGTTGAGGCCGCCAACGATATTTGTAAGAGGAGTGTCGGGTGAGGAACCGGACCCGTTGGGCGATCTGAAATTGTACCTCGAGATAGGGGGAAAGAGCGGGACGCTGATCGCGTGTGCCGTGGCGCAGTGCGCGCACGACCTAATCTTGGGCGCGGATTTTTGGAATGCGTGGATGCAGGATATCAGCATCGAGAGACGGGAATGGCGACCGAGGGGCTCGCGAGAATGGATTCCTTTCGTGAATAATGAGGACGGGACGGCGCACGTATTCGCTGAGTGTGCGGGACTCGTGAGTTACGTGAGCGCGCAACGTGAGCGAGTGTTGGCGTTGGTGCACCGCATCGTACCGGAACCCGGAATCGCTCCGGCAGTGACGAATTTGATTAAGCACGTAATAGATGTGGGGGATGCGAGACCGATCAAAACGCCTATACGCCGGATGTCGCCGCCGATCTTAAAGTTTACCCAGGAGGAGACGACAAGAATGTGGCATGCAGGGGTGATCCGGCCGTCAGATAGTCAGTGGAGTAGCGCACCGGTCGTGGTGAAAAAGGCAGACGGGACGTATCGATTTTGTCTGGACTTCCGTCCGGTAAATAAAGTGACAAAGATCGATGCGTACCCGATGCCCAGTCTCGACTCGATTCTGGATCGATTGCGTGGCGCCGTATTTTTGTCAAAGGTTGATCTTAGGTCGGCGTTTTGGCAGATCCCTTTGGACGAAAACAGTAAACAATTTACGGCATTTGCGATTCCCGGGTTGGGGCTGTGGGAGTTCGAAAGAATGCCCTTCGGCCTGGTAAACGCGCCCGCGACGTTCATGCGCTTCATGGACGCTCTATTCGGACCGGAGTTCGCGCATAACGTTTTCTGGTATATGGATGACTTATTGGTGGTGAGCGCGAATTTCGAGGACCACATGCAGTGGTTAGAAAGAGTACTGCGGCGTTTAGTTGAGGTAGGGTTGGAGATCAACCTCGAAAAGTCGGACTTCTTTTGTACGCAGGTAACCTATCTTGGCTATAGGTTGGACGGCGAGGGCCTGCGCCCGGACCCGGATCGGATTCAGCCGATTATGGACTACCCGGCGCCTTGTTCGATAGAGCAGCTTCGTAGATTCCTGGGTATGGTGGGTTGGTACGCGCGATTTATCGAAAACGAGAGCGATATAAAGGTACCGCTCACGAAGTTATTGAGGAAAGATCAGTCGTGGGTTTTGGGCGAGGAGCAACAGGAAGCCTTTGAGCGACTGAAAAGAGCGCTCACTGAGGCTCCTGTGCTGGCGAGGCCGGACTTCGAGCGGACGTTTTATCTGCATTGCGATGGTTCGTCATACGCGGTGGGAGCGTGTTTAGTGCAGATTTTTGAGGATGGGGAACACCCGATTTGCTATGCGAGTCGTATGTTAAACGCGCATGAGAAACGATATACGGTGAGTGAGATTGAATTTTTGGCGGTTCGATTCGCAGTTCAGAAGTTTAGGCCGTATATCGAGGGATTTCACTTCGTAGTAGTGACGGATCATAGCGCATTGACGAGGCTTTTAAGCAAGCGAGATTTGACCGGCCGACTCGAGCGGTGGGTGCTGGATTTTCAACAGCTCGATTGCGAGATAGTGCATAGGAAGGGTGCCTTGCATCACGTCCCGGATGCACTCTCGCGCGAGTTTGAGGACGAAGCAGAGGTCGGCGAATTTACGGCAATCAAGGACTCTTGGTACCAGCGAAGATGCCAAGAAGTCCAGGAGCGGCCGGAGAAATATAAAAATTGGAAGGTAGAGGACGGCCTGTTGTATCGCTACATGACAGACTATCTGCTTGATCCAGTTACCAATCGTGAGGAGTGCTGGCGAATGGTTGTTCCGCTCGAGTATCGGGAAAGGGTTTTGCAGGACGCCCATTGTGCGCCTTCGGCCGGACATTTTGGACAGGACAAGACGTGCGATCGGGTCATAAGGGAATATTATTGGCCAGGGGTGCGATATGACGTGCAGACGTTCGTAAATCAGTGTCAGGTTTGCCAAAAATATAAAGTCGAGCAGAAAGTACCGAAAGGGTTGATGGGAAGACGGATGATTGAGCGCCCGTGGGTGGTGGTTGCGACGGACGTGATAGAGTTGCCGCGAAGTAAAAATCGATTTCGGTACATGGTAGTATTCCAGGATCTCTTTACTAAATGGGTCGAGCTCAAACCGTTGAGCTCCGCGGACGGAAAGTCGCTCTCGCACGCGTTTGAGGAAATGATCCTGTTCTGATGGGAAACACCCGAGTATTTGGTTAGTGATAACGCGAAAGCCTATCAGAGCAAGGCGTTTCAGGATACGCTCCGAGAATACGGCGTTGAGCATGTGTTCTGTCCCCCGTACCATCAGCAGAGTGACCCAGTAGAGAGAGTTAACCGGACGCTGAAGACGATGATAGCTATGTTCGTGGACAACGATCACCGGACTTGGGACCGCTACCTGCACGAATTCAGGCACGCGATTAACACCGCGACTCAGTCTTCTACGAGGGTTACGCCGGCGTTCCTGAACTTCGGTCGGAATCCTCGGCCGGTGAAAAGTTTAAGGAGAAAATGGAGCGGCGTTCTCCCGTGATCAGGATCAAACCCGAAATTTGGCAGGACCGATTAGAAAGACTTAATGCTTTGCGAGACTTGGTGGGACGTCATATCGAGAAGGCGCAGGAAAGACAGAAGAGAGAATATGACAAGAGGCGAAGGGACGTAGTCTTTAGCGTAGGCGATTTAGTTTGGCGGAGGAACTACTCGTTGTCGTGTGCCGCGACGGGCAGGAACGCGAAACTGGACCCCGAATACACCGGACCGTATAAAATAGTGAAGAAAGTCTCGAACCTAATATACGAATTGGAGACTGACAATAACTATCGGATTCCGATGGTCCACGTGAAGGACTTGAAGCGTTACGTTCCGCCGCGCGGTGTGGGCAACGGACGGCGACCGACCGCCGTCGGGTAACGAAGTAGACGGGTTAGATTGTGTTTTCGTTTTTCTTCTTTTAATTGTTTTTTTTATTACTGATTTTGACCGAAGAGAGACCAAATAACTAATACGCCTTAAATTTACAGATGGAAGATGAAATTACGACGTTGGCCGCTCTGACAGCCGAAATAGGCGTCAGGAGCGAGCCTTCCCCAGGACGAGACCGGACGACGGACCCAGAACCCGAGAAAACGGAGGCAAGCGTGGCCGAGCCCTCGTCATCTTTGGCTCGGCCCGAGCAGTCGCTTGCCGGCTCCACGGAGGGTGATGGAGAAGAAGAGCTCCCGGATCCGTGCGGCTTGGAAGGCACGACCGAAGAGGCGGCTCCCGGGACTCTAGAAACCCGGGGTACGCGAGTGCTGAGGCGAGCCGTGGCTATGGTTGCGGAGCTTTCGGCCTATCGCGTCCTGAGCGTCGGCCCGGGGTTTCCTGAAGAGAAACCGGGCGCCGAGGGAGGAGAAGCGGCTGGCCTGATCGTGGACAGCAACGCAGCAGAAATGGAGCTGGAGGAGCTCTTGCTAAGGAGTCCTCCGGCACAGCCGCAGAAGCTAAGGGGCGAGACGCCTGTGCGTGAATTCGCACGTCCGTCGAACCCCGGGGGCTCTGCGGACCTGCCCGGCCTACCATCATCAGCAGCAGCGGACCGGCCCCAGGAGTTGGGCTTTACCAACGGGAGGCTGCAGTTAGAGGGGGAGCCGGTTCCGGGAGTTGCGGCGGGCTCGGCGGCGGCAACGGCGGTGGTGCGGCCGGAGAGGCACATCCACGAGCCAATGGAGTGGGTGCCTATGCACCAGCAGCAGCTGGACCCGAGATACAGTTTCCGCCGACAGGGACCGCCGTCGAGCATTCCGCCTGCCGGGTACCTGGAGGACGAGCGGAGGAGGACCGCGGAGGAGCAGCGGGGCGGCGGCAAGAAGAAGAAGAAGAAGAACAAGGTCCCGGATTTCTCGGCGAGCAATTGGGTCTCGCCCCTGACCGAGGCCGGCGCGGAGGAACCGGAGCAGCCGTCCAGGAGCCACCGCCGCACCGAGGACGCTGGGCCGGGAAATGAGTGCGTAAATTCGCACCGTTTCCATGGCGAGGCGTCCGCGGAGGCGATAGCATTGGGGAGGCTTCCGCGGAGGCTAGAGATAGGACGAGCCCGTGGGCTGCACTGCCCCCGTCGCTCCAGGAAGGCGCGTGTTTCGCCTCCGCGTTCCGGTGAGACGCCGATGGCGGGTGGCCCTGATGACCGTGATGGGGGAGTCTCCACGAAGCCTGCCCTGAAGCCTCGCGACTCGGCCGGTCGGGTGTCAGAGGCCGAGCCGCCGTGTCTGGTGCTCCGGGCTGGGCGGTGGATCCGGGAGACGGACGGGGCCCGGCCGGTTTTGGGTTTCTTTCCCCATCACCGCCAACTAGAGTGGGAGATTCCTGACGAGAGGCCGCCTCCGCTGGAGACCCCGCGCTTGCCTGCTGTTGTCCGACCCGAGCCGCGGCGAGGCGAGGAGGACGGGCCGATTGCGTCAAGTGAGGGCTCGCGGCCCCCGTTGCAGGACGCCGTTCCCGCCGAGACGCCAGCAGTGGGAGCCGGGGAGGAGAGCGTCATGATGGGCCGATTGACGGGCACCTTTCTGGCCGGCCTGAACTCGGTGCCGTTCGACCGGGAGTTGGACGTGCGGCCGTTTATCTGCTTTAATTGCCGGACTGGGGAACATCGCCTCTCGAGATGCCCGGAGCCGCCGAACCCGCGGGAATGCTGCAGGAATTGTGGGCGCCTGGACGCGACGGTTGCTCATTGCGTGCGATGCGCAACCGTCGCTTACGCGAAGTATTTGCGGACTCGAGCGGGGGCCGACGCTGTAGCCAGGGCGTCTGAGGAGCAACAGCACAAGGAGGCGGACGGACCTCAACCACCGAGTGAAAGGAATGGAGGGGCTCGTAGCGAGGAGGCCGGGGAAGAGATGGCAGCCGAGCCGCGTAAGAAGAAGCAGCGGCGTGGTGGCCGTCTCCGAAGAGAAAGAATGGAGAGGAGACGAGCTCTCGAAGCTGAGCGGGCCGGTCCAGACGAGGCAGTTTTAAGGCTGCGAGAGGACGCGCGGCTGGAACACCAGGCTGCAAGTTCTCTTCAGCGAGACGCCGAGGTTGCCCGGCGGCGCACTCCTCCAGGATCCGGCGACGACGCAGTGAGGGCTGATCCTGCCCCTGGTCCCTCTGGGGAGCCTCTTCAGCTCCGAGCGGAGATGGTAGGGCAATGCTTGAGGAGCCGTGGATGGACGAACAGGCCCAGGAACTAGGTAGATTGGCTGGGGCGGTTAATCCTAGCCACCCCACCACGGCCGAATACATCAGGATGGTGCGGCTGCGACGCTTTGCGTTGCAAGCCAGCACACCTGATGCCCGGAGAGCCGATTAAGGCAAATGGGTGAGTAGTGGTGAAGGTTATATTTAATTGGAGTGAATGTTGAGTATGATTGTTGACGTGTGCGAGTGTTGCCCTTGTAATATTTTCGTTTTTGTCCTTCTGAGTTTCCGAGGCCGATGGCGGCGGTGCTGGGGAGGTCGAGGTGGTCGTCCACCGATGATCGGGGGTATCGTTGGACTTGGGAGGGGGTGTGACGGGCGAATCGATCATTAGATTCGATCGCCCTGTTCGCCTCTCTCTCTCTTCCGCGTGCCTTCCCCTGAGCCGCTGCCATATCGGTCTTGGTTGAGTAAAACCGAGTATCGACGCACGATGTGGCTTTGTTGCAGGTCTGATACCTGATCGGCGGAGATGCCTGGCGCTGGGAGGATAGGCATGGGCGGAGAGCAGAGGAGGAGAGAGAGAAATAGTGTCGCCGGCATGAGCCGCACATGTGTGCGTAGCCGGCGGCGCTCGGCCGTTTTGAGTACCTATAGGGAGGGGCGCGTAAGAAAGCGCGGAAGGCGCGAGATCGCGGGCAGTAGAGTTTCGACCGGCAATTAATTGCCAGCTAGTCGAACTTCGCGACGAAGCGAATGTGCCTTCCGAGCCTTTCCCCTTAAATAATTTGTGACGCAACGTTGTTCGGGCTTAAATCATTAACGTACGTGTTACAAAGGATCTAAGGGTGAATAAAATGGATGTCGAAAATGTTGGCTCGTTGAAGTACTTGGAAAGTTTTAGAACTATCCATAATAAAATAAAAATAGGAATTGACAAACGATTGCATGCTGGTAACAGGTGTTACTGGGCTACAAACAAGTTATTAAAATTACGATTGTTATCTCATAACGTAAAAGTTAGAATCCATCAAACAATAACTATGCCTACTATCACGTACGGATATGAAACCTGAGCGCTGACGAAACGCGAGGAAAATAGGTGTAGAGTATTTGAGACCAAAGTGCTAAGAAGAATCTATGAGCCAAAAAAAGATAAAGAAACTAGTGAGTACATAAAACTGTATAATGACGAGTTGTCGACTCTGAATGATTCACCTAATATTCAGAGAGTAATGAAAGCGCGTAAATTGCGATGGGCGGGTCATCTAGTTAATATTTAAATAAAGTAAGGTATTATGACACACGCTGGATCGAAGATAACTTAAATAGAGAAGTTTGGCGGTTTGAGGTACATGAAGCAAACAGCTTTCAAGTTCGAAAAGCTAACTAATATCAATAATTAGTCTGTAATTTCAATTACTTTTTGCTGTCGAGTGCACTGTTTTCGGTGACCACTCAAAATCATTTCCGTCATCACGTAAATTCTGAGAATCGGATGAAATACTTATATTCTCAGGAGGTGTAATGGCATAATCTTCGTCGATCTCATTGATCGCTGCTGAATCCTGTAGAGAATCTTTAAATGTTTCCGGTGTCATATCTCTAGGAAATAATTTTTTTGGTGTCGAAGAATGAAAATCATTCCACTCTTCATTCATTCCACCCTTAAAAAAAATGAAAATACATACGTTAATTTTACACAACAGCTAGTGAACCTGTATAGAAAAATTTTATATATATATATGTATATACATATATTGTAACGGGGTAACACCATTTAATTATATTTTTATTCGCGCGACTTTGTTGAAAGGGCGAATGTAATTATCTATGCTCAAAACGCAATCCGGAGAGCATGGGGAGACAGGTGTCAGTCAACCAGTAAATCTATTAATCTGTAAGAAAGTGAGTGGAAGCAAAAAGAAGTAAGTGAGTCGAAAAACACTTGTTAGTAACACGAACAGAACCTTTTATTATCACTCAAATGCTGTTGGTATATATATATGTATGTATATATATGTAGACTCAATCAGACACTTATATATATGTAGGTAAGTATATGAACGTTGTGTGCGCGGTATGCAGGTATGAGAGAGAAAGAGACGACATGACACTCTTTGTATACACGCGTATCTAATGAATTAGAAGGAGAGCAGAAGTTACGCCCTTGCACAGTGGTCGTATCGGTACGCTTGCTCTGAAAGAATGTATCCTTACGCATGTGCTCCCGCTTGCTACTATTTAATAATCATTGTGCATCAATGTTAACTTTGTTTATACTTTCACTTTACATTAATTATTAATAAAGAGAAACATCAAGAGAATAAGTGCTCGTCTTTATTTTTGACATAAATATATATTTAAAACTATATTTTAACCAACAAAGGTTATGGGCCCAGAGCACCGAGAAAATACGTGGCGATAGAAATAAGAGTGAAAGTGTTGAGAAAACGTGTGAAGTGTGAAATCCAACAAAATGGAGTCTGGAAATTCTTCACAGTTTGTTAATTTTCCGAAGCTAAATTCCGATAATTATAATAGCTGGAAACTTGATATGAAAGTGCTTCTGATAGATAGAGGATCGTGGGAATTCATAGAAGGTACAGCAGAAGCTTTACCTATGGTAATACCACCATATACCAAGGTATAGAGAGACAATTACTAATACCTATGGTATACCACCATATACCAAGGTATAGAGAGACAATTTTTACCTTTAATAGCAAATACTTTAGATGGGAAGGAAGCATGGGCGATTTTAAAAGAGAACTTTGAACCGAAATCGCGTGCAAGGCTTGCAGGGCTCGTAGACGAGTTTTATGATTTGAAATTTAATTCAGAAGGAGAATCTATCGGTATTTTTTGTAAAAGAGTTAATGAAAAAGCTTTGTTAATAAAAGATACAGGTTTTGAAATACCAGATATTCTCAAGTGCTTCCAATTGATCAGAAAGCTGCCGATGGAATACGATAACTTAGTTCAAGTTTTATACAGAGCAGAGGAAGCTGATTTTAAGTTTGCTGATATTGAAAAACAATTGATAGCTGAAGAAGGGAGAATTAAACAGAAACGAAAAGATGATGGATTAGAAAATGTTATAAATGCATATCTTACGTCAGGTAATAAAAATTTTAAGAAAAATAATTATGACATAAAAAATAATAAAGTAGAGAATAAGAATGAGGTTATGCAAAATAAGGAGCAGCAATTTCAGAAAAATTATGGAAATATTGTTTGTCACTATTGTAAGAAAAATGGTCATATTAAGAGATTTTGTCCGATATTAACCCATTAAGGCCCAGGCCAAACCTGGGAAAGATAGCGCCAAACTAACTATGCCAATCGTAGCTAAATCGTAAAAAAAAATACCCGTGTTTTTTCTTTTGCCATTTTCAATTGTTTATAAAAAATTATTTAAACAAATTATCAAAAAGTTATTATTTTCAAAAAACTGATAGCGGCAATCGATTCTACGGGAAAAAAAATGACAGAAATGTATATAACGTTTTTTTGTCAGACGTCAATTTGTTAGTGTAAAATGGCTATAAACAATTGCAAGTCTGTCAGGTACCTGTGTATACGCCAAATCCCAAGCTAAATCTATTGCCGATAGCGCCAAACGAACTATGCCAATCGTAGCTAAATCGAAAAAAAAAATACCCCTGTGTTTTCTTTTGCCGTTTGCAATTGTTTATAAAAAATTATTTAAACAAATTATCAAAAAGTTATTATTTTCAAAAAACTGATAGCGGCAATCGATTCTACGGGAAAAAACATGAAAGAAATGTATATAACGTTTTTTTGTCAGACGTCAATTTGTTTAAGAAAATAGGACAGAAAGCTTTGAATTTTCACAAATTGTACATTTGGAAATTTGACTAACATAGTAATTGTTGGGTTACGAAGTTGCAAAGAGTTTGCAAAATTTTTTTTCTATCGAAACCGTGTTAGAGATCACGTTTGAGTGGCGGGCTAACGGTTTTATGTAATATTATGGATTCAGTTTTCATTACAAAAGTTTTTAGTATATTTGGACATTTCTAGTACATTCATTTTACAGTTATTTGTTTTTGGAACGAATTGACATTTGACAAAAAAACGTTATATACATTTCTTTCATGTTTTTTCCCGTAGAATCGATTGCCGCTATCAGTTTTTTAAAAATAATACCTTTTTGATAATTTGTTTAAATAATTTCTTATAAACAATTGCAAACGGCAAAAGAAAAAACAGGGGTATTTTTTTTTCGATTTAGCTACGATTGGCATAGTTAGTTTGGCGCTATCGGCAATAGATTTTGCTTGGGATTTGGCGTATACACATGTACCTGACAGACTTGCAATTGTTTATAGCCGTTTTACACTAACAAATTGACGTCTGACAAAAAAACGTTATATACATTTCTTTCATGTCTTTTCCCGTAGAATCGATTGCCACTATCAGTTTTTTAAAAATAATAACTTTTTGATAATTTGTTTAAATAATTTCTTATAAACAATTACAAATGGCAAAAGAAAAAACACGGGTATTTTTTTTTTCGATTTAGCTACGATTGGCATAGTTAGTTTGGCGCTATCTTTCCCAGGTTTGGCATGGGCCTTAATGGGTTAAAGAGAAAAGAAGAAGGTAAGAGAAACATTTCAAATAATAATATTAATAATAATTCATGTTAAAGCGCTGGCGCGGGAGCTGAGGATGTAATTCCGTCGGGAATGAGACGACGCAGACACAATATTCTTTAATTTGAAGGCTTTATTGGCTACACTCGTAGTAACAGAACAGACGAAGGAAATAAAGTCGCGTTGAAAAAGAAAGTTCTGACGGTGGAGAGCGCAGGTCAATGCTGGCCGAAAGCTCCAAGTAAACAGAGCTTAGCAACGGCGGTGACGTTATTCAGGAGAAGGGGCTTCAGTCTTGCCCCCACTTCAGGGCCTGCGTCGTTGTCTCCTCGTCGGAGGATAGAGAAAAAGGGGGGCCTGGCTCGAGCCGCGCGAGGCCGGGCAACTCTTAAGTCTTAAGTTTGCCGGGCAAACAATTTAAGTCTTTTCTCAGTGAAGCAGAGAGACAACGTGACTGCAAAATTAAGATTGTTCGTACTGACAACGGTATGGAGTTTTGTCATAGAGAGTTCGAGAGATTTCTACGAGAATTGGGTATAAAATCAGAGAGAACGTCAACGTACACGCCTGAACAAAATGGAGTCGCCGAGAGGTTCAATCGAACTGCAATCGAAGGTGTCAGGTCAATGTTACATGACAGTGGATTACAAGCAAGATTTTGGGCAGAGGCGTTACACATGTTTGTACATGTCAAGATTAGGAGCATGCATAAGATTCTGAAAGACAGTACGCCAAATGAGAGATGGTGGGGAAGGAAACCTTCAGTTAAGCATCTACGGATTTTTGGATCCCTTGCGTATGTTCACACACCAAAAGTCAAGAGAAACAAGTTGCAGCCTAACGCTGATATGGGAATTCTGGTAGGATATGCAGTCAAAACTAAAGGATATAGAGTTTGGTTACCTAAATATAAGAGAGTTGAAGAGACAATACACGTCAAGATTGATGAGAGCAAAAATGGAGTGGACATTTTATTTGGAAAAAGAATAAGTCATGTATATAATGAATCAATTGCTGATTACGAAGAGGAATATTCAGAAGATCAATTTGAAGAGAACGCACAAACTGGTAGTATCGTTAAGAAGAATGATAAGTTTCAATCCCGATAAATTTTGTTTTAGTCCTATAGTACCGATTGATAATGAAGGAGACGAAGAAAATACAAGTTTTGAATCAGCAGTAGATGATACCACACTTAGAGAGGAAGTCCATTTTATTGATGTCCCAAGAACATTTGAAGAGTGTCAACTGTCACCACAGAAAGAGAACTAGAATAAGGCGATGAGAGAAGAAATTAACACCATGTATGCGAGAATGGTATGGATGCTTGTGGATCTACCTCCAGGTTGCAAGGTAATAGGTAATAAGTGGGTATATAACGTAAAAACAGATGATAAAAATAATATAAAGAGATTTAAAGCTAGGTTAACTGCTCAAGGTTTTAATCAAAGATTTGGTATCGATTACAATGATATTTTTTCACCTATAATAAACTTTTCATTAATTAGATTTTTCTTTATATTATTTGTGTAAATTTTGATGTGGAAACATAGACAGCTAGACGTAAAAACAGCGTTTTTGTATGGTACATTAAGAGAGAGAAATTATATGAGACAACCTAAAGGGTTTGAAGTACCTGGTAAAGAGGATAAAGTTTGTTTGTTATTGAAAGCAATTTATGGTTTGCATCAGAGTGGAAAAGAATGGTACGATGAGATAGATAAAATTTTAGAATCGCTAGGTTTTGTAAAGTTAGAATGGTGTAACTGCGTTTACAGATTAGAGAACAATGTATTTTTACTGTTGTATGTTGATGATATTTTTATATTTGGAAAAAGCGATGATTTGATATCTGATGTAATTATAAAATTAAAAGCAAAGGTAGATATTGAGGATTTAGGGGAAATTAAGTATTTATTGTAAATTTTGAGAGAATTGATAATAAATACTATTTACACCAGATTACATATATAGATAAATTGATGATTAGATTTAAGGATTATGTAAAGTTACCAATAAGAGTAGGTATTGTACCTCCAAGAGAAGAGAATGAGATTGTAGAGAATGATATTATGAGAAAATTTCCTTACAGAACATTAATTGGATGTTTAGCATTTTTGGCAGATAGGAGTAGGCCAGACATTTCTTTCGCTGTTAATTTAATGTCACAATTTTGTAACGCGTATAGCTATGAGCATTGGAAAATTGTAGTAGATATATTGAATTATGTCTTTAACACGAAAGAATTTAAATTGAATTTATCAGATGTAAAAAATACAGGTTTAGTTGCTTATTCAGATGCGAACTGGGGGAGTAGTCTAATGCAAAGACGCTCAACCAGCGGTTATATTATATTATTTAATGATATTCCGTTTATGTGGAAATCTTTAAAACAAAAATGTATAGCATTAAGTACTATGGAATCAGAGTTTATAGCTTTAGTTGAGTGTGTAAGAGAATTAGTATGGTTTTGGAACTTGTTGAAAGATTCGTCAGTTTATAATGATTCCATTAAAAAACCTATTCAATTCTGTGATAATCAGTCTGCGATACAGTTTAGCAAAAATAGCATAGAAAATGTTAAAACTAAGCATATAGATATTAAATGTCAGTTCATAAGAGATTGGATTAAGAAAGAGAAATTCGAGTTAAAATATATATGTAGTAAATCTAATTTAGCGGATTTCTTAACTAAACCTATACCGCAGACGGATTATAAAAAATTTCTTGAAAGATCACATTTTTGTTAATTGAAGTTCAATCAGTGTCTGATTGTGGGGGAGTATGTTGGTATATATATATATATATGTATGTATATATATGTAGACTCAATCAGCCACTTATATATATGTAGGTAAGTATATGAACGTTGTGTGCGCGGTATCCAGGTATGAGAGAGAAAGAGACGATATGACACTCTTTGTATACACGTGTATCTAATGTATTAGAAGGAGAGCAGAAGTTACGCCCTTGCACAGTAGTCGTATCGGTACGCTTGCTCTGAAAGAATGTATCCTTACGTATGTGCTCCCGCTTGCTACTATTTAATAATCATTGTGCATCAATGTTAACTTTGTTTAAACTTTCACTTTACATTAATTATTAATAAAGAGAAACATCAAGAGAATAAGTGCTCGTCTTTATTTTTGACATAAATTTATATTTAAAACTATATTTTAACCAACAAATGCTACATAAGGTCGGCCCGCGCGTTTGTTTACATCGACGCTCGCTCATCGACAACACGTATTGTCGGGACGCTCGCTGCTCTTCGTTATTGGAGCCGTTACATGCACGCTTCGGATATTGTAAATCGATTGTTAATCATGCAACCGCGATCGCGAGATTAAGCTGGCCAGCTTATCTTGATATTGCAGACGTTCGAAGAAAACGATAGCAAGACACACTGTGCGGAACTGTTTTTATTTGTCCGGGTCGCGGGTCGCGGATTCGCGCGCACGCGGTCTCGCCGTCGATGGCGAAACCTCACACACACGCTTTCTTGGTCGCGTCGGGGACGACGCTTCTCCGCCGGCTCAGGTTTCTCCCTTTGACTGCTGTACGACACCTTGCTGATAGCGATCACTCCGGTTGGCACTGATACTAGCATTCTTTTGGTTTTCGATCCTAGCGGCTCACAAATCGGTGTTAGCAAAGCAACAAAAGCGGGCGAGCGGGACGGTGGTCAAAGCTTCACTAGTTCGGTTTCAATCGCGCGCGTTCCGTCTGCTCGCGCGCCGAATTCCTTCGTTACGTTTTTCGTCCCCCCGGTAGGTGCTGCCCTCCCAGGCAGCAATCAGGTTATATTGTTGGCGCTAATCTGACGTTTACCGTCACAGCCCCCTTCCAGTCTGAACCTACGGGGTCCTTGACGATAACTTTATTAGCGCTGTCCCTTTCAAGGAGGAGAGGATAAAGGGTAATAAAAGGGTCATAGTCCGTGATAGGTTCAATTTTATTCTTTATTGCGCAGGGCGACGTATCGGTGGCCCTGCCCACGGGGGCAGGGAAGGATCACCTGGCTGGTCTCGGTGACATCTCTTCTCCCTGGTCGTTGAGTGGAGGACGGCCGCGCGCCTCCCATCCCAGCCTCTCTTGGACCAGGTCGGCGTGCCATCGCACGCGGGGGCAGCGGTCCGTGCGGGTCACCCCGGGGTAATGGCACACGTTGCACCCTTCCCACTATGCGCGGGATAGGGTGCCCCGTGGGAGGCCTCGTTCCCTGGGGGTCAGCGGCAACCCGTCCCTGCGGTTCGGGGCGGACAACAACGGTCTTTCGACCGTGGGGTCCTCACCCGCGGGCCCCACCACTACATTAATGTGGATGGGCCCCGTTGCTTGACCCCCTTGGCTGCCATCTACGTTTACCACCAGGTTCACCCCGCTCGTCTGTGAGCCCTGGCGCGGAGTGGCCCCCGACCTGATCTCCGGAGCCGTTGGCCTGGCTCTGACGATCGGAGGCTGGGAGAAGCCCATGTGGAGGTCACTCGCCGGGCCCTCGAGGGCCTGGCGCTGACGTCGCTGCACCTCCTTCAGTGCCGACGCGAACTGGCGACGGCGGGACACCACCTTATCCCGTTGGAGGGCGTTGAGGGTCGCCCAGCCTTGTTCGACTTCCCTCAACCCCTCTACTATTTCCTCCCAGGTCCGTTCGCTAGACGGGGGTGTCTGGTTAGTGAACCTGGGGCGCCAGGTCGCGTCGGTGGCACCCTCCTCCGTTTGGGTGCCAACGGATGACGTCGGAACCTTCAGCGGGATAGATCCCGCTGGGGGTCCGGGCAGCGGCGTGGTATCGCCGCGCGCGATGCCGGAAGTCGTCGACGGTCGCGCGGTAGGGTCCGCTGTCGGGAGCTCTTCGATGAGCACGGATGACGAGCTCTCGTGAGCTCGTACCCGTGCTCGTTCCTCCTCCTCCTTTTGGGCACCAATGAGGTGCAGGGCGGCATGCACCACCCCTTCGACGGCGGGGCCCAAATCCAGGCCGATGAGGGCGGCCGCCGCCTGCTCAAACTGTTCGAGCGTGATCTGCTACCTGTAATAATTCTGCAGGTTAATATCCCGAACATTTATTTTTGGGTATCGAAGGTGGGTGCCTGTTCGGCTGCCCAGGACCTTCGTCGCCGGAGTCGAAGGTGGGGTCCTTGGCGTCGGTCTCCCAGGTCCTTCGTTCGCCGTGTCTCATGCATTCACGGTTGGCGTTTTCGGTGGTCTGCCCCTCTTCCTTTTCCCGATGATGGGAGGAGGGGCTCGAGTAGTCTGTCGATGTTGTGTAGTGTGTGTAGTTAGCGCGCACTTACGAGGTCTCCCTCGTGGGCGATTCGTCGCGTTAGTAGGAGAGGTATTTAGTGGGACTCAGCTGGGGGGATCACGACGAGTACGGCGAGGTGAGCTCGGAGTTGTCGCGTCGTCATTTCAGAGTGTATTGTCCGCAGTGTCGGCGCTCCCGTTTCCGTGTATCATTGTATCGCTCGCATTAGGCGGGACGCTTATCGCCTTGGTTCCCTCGGTGGTAGAGGTCTCGTCGTCATCTCGTGGTCGGGTCCCATCTTCCGGTATATCGTCGTCTCGCCCATAATAGGGTTTGAGGTCCTTGGCGTGTATCAGCTCCGTGACCTCTTCCTGTTGATTGGCGAGGCGATATGAGTTGGTGCCGAGCACCTTCGTGACGATAAAGGGGCCTATAAACTTGGGTGCTAGTTTCGCGGAAATGCCCTGCGCCGCGCAGGACAGTACGCGATTCCTTTTCCACACCCAGTCCTGTTCTTTAAACCTGTGGTCCCTGCGCTTGGCGTTGTAATACCTTGCCTGCCTCAGGGACTCATCCGAAGCGCTCTCGTGAGCTTGTTGAACGACGGAACGGCTATTCTGCATGTGCTCGTTCCATTGCCCGATTCGAAGCAAACTCTCCTCTTGCGCGGCGAGCTCGTCCATCCGTTTCCGGAGAGTATTCGGGGCTCCCGGTTGTCTGCCGTAGTTGAGCATGGCAGAGCTGACCCCGGTGGAACTATGGACGGCCGTGTTCAATGCGAACATGAGTTCGGGTAGCGCTCGGTCCCATTCCTTGTGATTCCTTTGCAGATACGATGTTATCATCGTTTTCAAGGTACGGTTAACCCTTTCCGTAGGGTTAGCCTGCGGGGTATAGGTTGGGGTGAAGGTCCGTTTTACTCCCTGATCTCTTAGGTACCCGTCTACCAACTGGTTGCGGAACTCGGTGCCATTGTCGGACAAGAAGATCTTTGGCATACCGAAACGTAGGATTACCCGTTCCCGGAGTTCCTTCACTATCGTCTTGCCGTTAGCACTACGTATGGGTATACATTCGACCCATCGTCTGAATACGTCGATGAATACTAGGACGTATTCGTGCCCTCGAGGGCTCTTCGGAAAGGGTCCGGCGATATCGCCCGCGACCACTTGCCAAGGCATAGACCACGTTCGGTCCTGCATGAGCCCGCGCGGCGGCCGCTGTTCAACCTTGCACTGTTGGCAGACCTGGCACTTTTGGACGTATCCCTTAACATCCGTGTACATGCCCGGCCAGTAATAGGATTGGGCGACGCGGGCGAAGGTCTTCTCGCGTCCCAAGTGTCCTGCCATCTCTAGGTCGTGATTCTCGAACAACACCGCCTTGCGTTCTTCCGGGGGCACGACGAGTTTCCATTCGTCGCCGTATCCATCTTCTTCTTGGTGGTCGTAATTCGGCTTTCGGTGATACATCACCCGGCCGACAACCTTCCAATTCGGGTATCTTTCTGGGTGGCTCTCGACGCGCCGGAATTGATCCGTGTACCAGGCGCTGTCCCTTGATTTCGGTTGATCCATTGCGCCAACCTCTGCCTTCGTGGGTTCAAAAGCGCGTGATAAGGCGTCGGGCAACACATTGTCTGCCCCCTTCCGATATTCGATCTCGAAAGTATGGCCTTGGAGTTGTAAGGCCCATCGGGCGAGACGTCCAATTGGGTTCTTCAGGTTGTATAGCCATTTTAGACTATTGTGGTCTGTCACCACCCTGAATCGGTACGCCTCTATGAATGGGCGGAATTTTTGGATGGCCCACACGACCGCCAAGCACTCGCGTTCCGTAGCTGAGTAGTTTTGCTCAGCCGGATTAAGGACTCTGCTAGCGTACTCTATGATTCGGTCTCCGTCTCCTACATTTTGTATCAGGACGGCACCGATTCCTGTAGCGCTAGCATCTGTCTCCAGCACGTACTGCCCATCGGGTTCCGGTAATCTCAGGCATGGTGCGGATATCATGAGTGCCTTAAGTTTGGCAAAGGCTTGTTCTTGGTCCTCTCCCCACACATATTCGCTCTTTTTTCCTGTCAACCTCGTTAACGGTCGAGCGTGTGTGGTGAAGTCGCTCAAGAATCTGCGGTACCATGAAGCAACCCCCAGGAAGGTGCGCAGCTGTCGCACGTTTCCTGGTCGTGGGTACTCCACGATAGAGCGCACCTTTTCAGGATCTGGCCTGATACCTTCGCGGTTGATCAACAGGCCCAGGTACTTGGCTTCAGACTTGGACAAGATACTCTTCTCTCGATTGATCGAGAGGCCAGCTTTGCACAACCTGTCCAATACGGTTTTTAAGTGTCGTAGGAGATCCTCGAATTTGGACGATACCACTATGATATCGTCTAAATAGGCGAAAGCGGATTCGCCTAGTTCGGGGCCGATCACGCTATCGATCAACCGTTGGAAGGTGGCGCCGGCGTACGAGAGGCCGAACGGCATCCGTACGAACTGGTAATGTCCCACTCCGGGTACGGTAAAGGCCGTAATTGGCCGAGATTCGGTCTTGAGTGGAATCTGGTGATACGCGCTGCTGAGGTCGAGCGTCGATATATAGCGTGCGTTTCGTAAGCGCCTTAATATATCTTGCATAAACGGTAGGGGATACGCATAATATATATATATATATACACATATATTATATATATATATATACGCGTATATATATATATTGCGTATATATATATACGCAATATATATACACAAACATCGTAATTTATAGTTAGTTTAAAAATTAGTCCTGTGAGGGGGTATTATCGCATTGTAGGTGGCAGTGGATTAAGGACGTTGCCCCATTTTTATAAAAAATGACAGAACTTCTTGAAACTTGGAAGTATCAAAGATTAAAGTATTCTGAACTCACACGCGTTTTTTAAGCATACCTTATAATGCTAAATTTAGAGAAATACGAAAATGAAAATACTGTGTTTAACATAGGCTCTTATAGGACGTTCTCGGAATGATTAACAAAAACAATGATAGAAATAACAGACATCAGACATTTAAGAGAATTAATAGATAAGTATTTATTGAATAATCCTGCAAAGTTACAGCACATGTTATAATGCTTTTTCGTGAGATATTAATTAAAAATAGCTCATGGCGATGAGGTTATGTCATAATCGGTGCACTTGTTTATGCAATATGCTTTTCACTATTGTTTTTTCCCATTCTCTAACTGATAAAATAACTCTTTTCGAATTTACTTGTAAATATTTTTATCTTTCTAATTATTTTTTCGACTTCTGAAATTTTACTTTGATGTCGATAATGAAGATGATTGCTCTAGAGAAAAACATTCAGGGCAACGTCCTTAAAGGCGCGGCCGCGGCGTCGTTTCCGTGACGTCTGCAAATATAGGTGAGCACAAGTAAAATATCTAAATATTTATACAGACGTCTGCATAAGTAGGTGAATTATTTGCATAATTTTTTTTACGACGATATGAGTCCGCTTAAGTAGAGTATATATGTAAGGTGACCATTTTATTTTCTCCAGAAGAATTTCTCAAAATCTGTGGGGATTAGTAAAAAAATTTCTCAAGGTCAGTTTTAATTTTTCAAATAAAAACACCTGTATTTTACCACGGATGCAGGGGTTCTTATTAAATAAACCAAAGTTGACCTCGTAATGACCTTGAACGTGACGACTCAGGTCGGAGACAAGGTCATGCGAATATCGTCTCTTTGAGGTTGAGCAACGTTTGCACGGATATTCATGTAAAAAGATTAAGAAGAAAAATAATACATTTAGCCTCTCAACCTTGGAGGTACATTTGTACCCTAAATATATTACATCTTCTGAACGTAAAATTCCCCGTTTTTTCAGAAGCCGTGGGCATAAATATAGGTTTCTACTTGAAATAAACAAAATTGACCTTGAAGGTTATGGGGGTATGGTCCCCTTGATGTTGTGCAACTTCTGTCTGCAATGTTTTTCACCAACAGCTTTCGATAAATTCTTCTAGGGGAATTAAAATGGTCCACCCTGTATATTACTATTTTTCTTTAAGCATTATTTCTATTGAATCTCTAACAATGTTATTATCAGGATTCAATGTTGTTTCCGGGGCGTCCTGGAAAAAACACTACGTATGACCAGTCCCTGTGTTAATTAATCCACGGTCACCTCAAATGCAGCCCTCAAACAGGTTAATTTAGAAATTTTAGGTTATTTTTGGGATACTGGGCTCTAAACTTCGACTCTTCCCCTCACCCCCCTAGTGTTTACGCAGGGATGAAAAGTGGTTCATTGGGTTGTGCTTCTTCGAGATCATGGGCACCCATTTGGAAAAACTGTTTTAAAGGGGCTTAAAGCACGTTTTCCGGAAAACATGTTTCAAGGTATCTGTATATATACTATTCGATATATATATACTCGTAAAGGCACTTTTTTAAGAGGTAATACCACTGTAGAATTTTCCAGAAATCGATTTTATTTTTATTAGCTAAAAAAGTTCCAAATTATGTTAAAAATTATGTTCCGAAGTAATTTTTCAAAAAAAGATTTTTTTTCAAGGTCGACCCTAAAACCATTAGACTTGTAGAGAGTAGCCTACAAGCTTGTGGTCTAGCCTAGAATAGCCCTGAAAGTTATCGGTCGAGCAGAGATCGATTTAAGAAACTAAAAAAGGATAAAAGAGTTACCGTAGAAAACCATTAGACGTGCAGTAAACAATTTAGCGGCAATACATTTAGTGGCAAGCAAATGGCAAGCTTAGAAAACTCATATTTATATTAAGCTCAACTGAGATTGACGGACGCTTACATAATAATGCGCATTTTTTTCTCAAATTCCTTTCAACTAGTTAATAAAATAGGGAAACGCTTTATTTAAAATGAAACAATTTGAAAATACTGGTAACACTCATCCTTGTGAAATATATTACAAGTTAATCATTCATATTCTAAACTAAAATAACAAATTTATTAAAGTTAATGTAACCTCATAACAAATGCAGTACTTAAACAATTAATATAAAAAATTTCTTTTTTTAATCTTGAACATTCACAAGCACAGTTTCTAGAGGTATATAACACTCTTCAAAGATATATTTTTATATTATATTTTTATATATTTTTTTATAGGCAATAATACTGTAAAGTAAAATTAAAAAAAGGAAAAAAGTAGATAAGCAATGTATGTTCTGGGACACAAAGGAGCCGACAAAGGATGTCGCCAATGTATAAGGGATACGTGTATGTTCTGGGACACAAAGGAGCCGCCCGATCAAAGTGTCACGGTAGTGACACCTTTTAATTTATGGTCAGACCCCATGCTGAGTGTCTAAAAGGCATTTGATGTATCTTTGACACCTTCCGCGTGCCAGTGGGCCCCATGCTGAGTGTTTAAAGGGCATTTGATGTTCGTTTGACACCTCCCGCGTGCCAATGGGCCCCTTCGACAGTGCCCCCCCCCCCCTCACCCACCCACCCGTCCACCCACCTTCAGAGTTTGTTAAGGTAGGATGCTGTAGAATTCGGTAGGGTGTTTGGTAAACTATATGATGGTCTCTCTCTCTCTATCCCTCTCTCTCTCGCTCTCCTTCGATAGTAGGGCACTTATGCTGGCTGAGTGTGGACCCTCGGAGTGGGGGTAGCATCTATAGCTTGCTAGGCGAGTACATCGTATGGGACGGATACTGTTTTCTCTCTCTCTCTCTCTAAAAGGTATTTGATGTACCTTTGACACCTCCCGCTGGGTACCTGAAAGGTAGTCGATGTAGCTTATGGAGCCCTTTCAACAGAGTGAGACCCCATGCTAAGTGTCTAAAAGGCATTTGATATACCTTTGACACCTCCCGCTGAGTACCTAAAAGGTAATCGATGTAGCTTATGCATTGAAGATGCGCCGCCAATGCATAAGGTATATGCGTATGTCCTGAGACAGAAGCCAGTGGGCCCTTCGACAGTGCCCCCCCCCCCACTCATCCACTCTCCCACCCACCTACAGAGGTTATTAAAGTAGGTTACTGTAGAAGTCGTTGTTAAGAGTCTAAAGCACAACCGATATTCCTTTTTAAATGAAGATGCGTTCTAGCAGCGTGCACTATCCTTTTTCAGGGTCACGTATAATTTAGGAAACTTTCGACCACTCACACCAGCTTACACTCTCTCCAATAACGCTTTAACTCATGCTGAGGGTTAAAACGCATTCTATGTTCCTTTTTCAATGAAGATGCGTTTGAAAGTATGTATTACGCAGCAGGTGATTGGAGATAGAGTAATCTTAATGACGAATTATCTGTTAGTCATTTTATTACTTTTTTACCTTAGAGATAAGGTTTTTGAGTTAACCTTGTTTAGTTGCGTTAACATCCCCCACATGCTGAGCGTCTAAGCTTTTTTTTTTGCCTTAGAGATAAGGTTTTTGAGTTAGCCTTGTTTAGTTGCGTTAACATTCTCCAACATGCTAAGCGTCTAAAGCGAAATCAATGTTCTTCTTCCTTTAAAGATTTTTATGAATTTGACTAGAGTTTCTTTTGAAGAGTAGGAATCATCCTGATTTTTCCGAAAATCTTTTCCGGAGTCAATCGTTCGGTAGGGCTCAAGAAGAATACATCGACGAAGCATTTAGTATTTTTTAGTAACTATTCTTTGCTTTTTATAAAAAAAATTAAAATGGATAGTGTACAAATAATTAGTACACTAAAAGCCATGATTATTTTCATGGTTAATGTAAGTATTTTATCTATATATTCTATTAATTATTTAAGATAGTTTTTATAATAGATTTTTTATTTTTTCAGACTCCTCCGATCCTGCTACCTAGTTGACCAACTAGCATATTTTATTGTTTAATGATTGCGATTTTAAGAGTGGTAAGCATTTTTTATATAATATCAAATATATTTATTTTTAATCTTTTTATTTTTTCTTTTCAGCTAAATATAATCGTGATGGAACCGTCGCATAGGCGACATATTCAACATTTATTAGAAGTAGTTATAAAGGTATGTATATATATATAAATAATTATATTTAAATAAGTATATTTAAATAAGTATATATATTTTTTTCTTAGTTACAGAGCGATGTTGAGAGGATAGAAAGGGCTGCGGCCGAAAGATCTGCGGCCGAAAGAGCTGCGGCCGAAAGAGCTGCGGCCGAAAGAGCTGCGGCCGAAAGAGCTGCGGCCGAAAGTGCTGCGGCTGAAAGAGCTGCGGCCGAAAGAGCTGCGGCCGAAAGAGCTGTAACCGAAAAAGCTGTAGCTGAAAGGACCGCAAGCGAGAGGGCCGCTGAGCTTGAAAGGGCCGCAAGCAAGAGGGCCGCTAAGCTCGAAAGGACCGCGGGTGAAAGGACAGCAAAGGCTGCAAAATATACAGCTGAAAGGGCTGCTAAAGCTGCGGCCGAGAAGACGGCGAGGGCTGCAAAGTCTGCAGCTGAAAAGGCTGCGAGGACTGCGAGCGAAACAACAGCCGTAAAAGCAGCCAAAAAAAGATGTGTAAACGCTGTTCCGTTAGAAAAAAAATTTCTAACGGAAGAAATTTCTTAAGGTAAGATTATTTATTATTATAGATAAATACATTTTTTTATTTAATAACTAAATTTAAAAAAATGAATATTATTTTTTAGATGAATGTTGCTACTGATGGTGTGGATAGACATCCCATGAGTAGCATCGAAAATACCCTTCCACCGGCAATCATCGCTACCAGCAGCAGTAGCAGCGGCATGATTTTACCTACCGCTAATACCACGAGCACGCAGAAAGTGGTACCTAAGGTAAAATCTATTAAAAGCATCACGGACCCTAGTGTATTTTCTTGTTTTAATAGGAAACCTACACGACCTACCAATCCATGTGGTAGGAAAAACAATTAAAAAATAAAAAAATTTTTGTAATTTAATTAAGTTTAATGTAATTTAATAAAATGTATTGAAATTAAATTAAATAAATTGATTTAAATTAAAAAAAAACATCTCTCTCTCTCTCTCTCCCTCCCACCCTTCCTCTCGCACTCTCCTTCAACAAAAAACATGCTAACTAGATACAAGTCCTAGGAGAGGGGGTAGCGTCTCTAGCTGCTTGCTAGGAGCATACACCGTATAGCCCTTGCAGAGGGGGTAGCGTCTCTAGCTGCTTGCTAGGAGCGTGCGCCGTATAGTACTTGAAGAGAGGGATAGCGTCTCTAGCTTGCTAGACGCATACGCTGTATAGTGTGGATGCTGCTCTCTCTCTTTCTCTCTCTCTCTCGCTCTCCTTTAATAGTAGGGCATTTGGGCCCTTGGAGAGAGGGTAGCATATAGCTTGGCAAGCTATATGCTGCTCTCTCTCTCTCTTTCTCTAAGCAAGCGCTATAGTATTTTCATTAGATTTTGGGAACCTTTCAACCTCACAGTTAATTTTATTCGAATATTAATTAATAAAACTTATAGAATTTTCGTTTAATTATTAATTTATTGTTCATTCAACTATACATTAAATATAATACAGTCTGTCTATAATCTTTATTTATAGTAGTTGACATCGCTATATTGAAATGTTGAGTTGAATTTTTATATGTAATATTGTCAACTTCATCAATACCTTCGATTTCAGATTGATTCAGTCTAGCTTTTATCCATGAAAACAATCTTTGTGCATTTGTAACGGCACATACAAAGTTAGCTGGTTTATTGTAATGATATGTACATATTGTTTCTAATGGGTAAGGTAATGCGCTCATTGGTGGACATCTCATCTCACTTTCAAGTTCTAAAATTTTTCTAAAAAAGTAAAAAAAATTTTAATTAATTATGATATTAATTTCTAACAAAAAAATAAATAAATAAAATACTTACTTTTCAGGTAAAATTTTTTGTAACTATTGTTTCTTTTTTAATCCTTTAACATAAATATTTCTAGAATTATTTAAATGATTGTTTAGTACACATGCTAAATTTTTATATGGAATAAGACCGGATCTCCATAATAAACCATGATGACACGTTTCTAAGAAATGATTCACTTTTCGACACTTGAAAAGAAGTTGAAACCAATGATATGGTGGTTCGAAGAAAAACACAGTTGGAACAGTATCTACATCTAATGGTAGATATGCGAGTTCTTTACAAACAAAAGTCTCGTTTAAACTTTGAAAGCCTTGAAAATCTATTACGAAATCCATTTGAAAAGATGCTGAAGTTAATATGAACTCTACTAGTTCCTAAAACCGTTATGAGAGTAGAGGCATGTGTTTGTTCTATATAAAGCCTATACCTCACTATTCGAAAGTAGAGGGCGCCATAGTCACCATACCTCACCAATCGAAAGTATAGGGAGTCATAGTCACTATATAGTATGGTTATAGGTAGTTCTTATTAAATTCCAACAATATATATAATTTATTTTCTTTTTTATTGAAAAGCATTATATACATTGATTACATAATGTCTTGTTAATTTCAAACTAATTTTTTAACATCACCACTAATTGGGTTATATTGTACAATACGAGCGTGTAATATTAAGCAGTAGGCTGCAGTATCTTCAGGAAAATCAGTCCGAGTTTCAAATTCTAGGCCAACATCGACTGGCGCACTTTTTAATGTTTCATTTTGTTTGGAGTAGTCTATAACTAGTAGCGGCATTTTATTAATAAAATCTTTTTTATTGAGTAACGGCTCGTTTTCTTTACCATAATAAGCGTTTTGAAAATTAGTATACATATCGTAGAGAACAGCATACTGATTTTGATTGATATTCAAATTGAGATTTCCATACAGATAGCATTGTGAATTGAGGAATAGCTTTACATTACTAATATTACAATGATCAAAATTACTAGAATTAACACTCGCCAAACTTTTAGGTTTAGTTTGAAAAGCTAAAATAACAAAGCGAGGCTTTTCCAATTGATTGGAAGTCTTAACACTCCAAACATGCTTTGATGTACGTGGTAATTTTGGATACTCATACATTTCCCAAGTACGATAACTCATTGTAATTGCACGATCTCGTCCGATCTAATTGAGTAATTTGATTTTTTCTTTGTCTGCAACCATCACATATGGCATCAACCAATCAACCTTAGTTAAAGTAATTTTTATTTTTTCTGAAGCAGCAGGATTCCGTATTGGAACACACAAAATAGCATTCAAATCATTTCTTGATCTTGTGAGAATAAGTTCATGCTTGACATTGACCACAATTTTCCGATAATCTTCAGCAAAGCCCATCAACATACTGCGAGGTATAGTAACATCAAAAAAACCTTCTAGGTTTTTTTGATGTAATGCTCTGTAATGCTCTACATTACATATTAAAACTTCATTGTGATCACCATTCCATCCGGCATTTTCAGCGATAAAGCTCTGACATGGATTGAGTGAAAGCCAATTTTTCATGAGAGTTGTTAAGCCTACAGTTTTCACTTTATCAATTTCAATAGCATTTATTTCATATCGTATTTCCTCGAACAAATGACAGCGGGCGTTGTTGACTAATAAAGTGTTCTTCACTGGTGTAGTACCGTCCGGCTTGGTCAACCTACCACAAATATAAATGATACTGCGCTATTGAAGCAGAGATAAATCTTGATATTGAATTGCTATATGAATTTCATCGCTATTATTGAAATATGATAATGAATAAGGCTGATGTGCTTGAACTTCATAATGAGCCATCATCATCGAAAGCGACAGCTTAATGAATGTCTAGAATTCCCTCCATATTGTTGTTGTTGTTGTTGTTGTTGTTTTATACAACACACTAATATGCACAACATTTTCTTCCACGATTTTCGGCGATTTTTAGTCTCAAGCTTTTCAGGAATTGAATGTTCTGAGGTGTGAGCGGTCTGATAGCTCGCTGTTGACTGGCTGCTGTTTGACATTTTTGTCTTTTAATATAGCCTCGGCCGCTCTTTATATTGTAAATGATACCCATTACTAAGATATGGTCTTTATACGTACTCGCACCATGATGACTTCTCCTCGAAAGTTAACTAGGTTTCCGTCTTGATCAACTATACGAATTTGAAAATGTTCAGTGCTCCTCACAGCGACTGGAAGGTAAATGACTTGAGAGGGAACTTCTATAATCTTATATCCAGGTGGGACTGCTGGGAAAAATTCATATATAGTATGTACTTTGCGATCGTTTATGTAAGAGCCTGTAGTAATATTACACTCTACACGTAAAGCGTTGACTTTGAGTATAGTGACGGGTAAGTCAGAACTATGTGTTTCGTTTTCAACGAGCGTGCGTTTAGTGAAGCCTAAAATTGATCCAATAGAATCTTCTGGTTCAAAATCTATTTTTTGACTGCACTGAATGACACTACGTAAAGTATTATTATTTGGTTTCAGGCTAAACGATATACCTTTAGGTGCTAATGCTTCTTTGAGAAAGCTTTCAATATCTTCTATTTCGTAGCTACCAGTCGGTAAAGTGATAGCTTCTTGACCTTCAATGTAAAACTTATTATAACCAACGTCAATGTTTGGTATTGAATTAAATGTTAATAGCTCAACTAGACCAAGAACGTATTTTTTGTTTGGTATCAATTCGATCGTAGAAAATAATATGATTCGAGTACGGATGATGTTCCCGAGAGACTCAATGACAGTGTATTCTCCATGACAGATTCATATCAAATGATAGTCATTCGTCGAATGAGTATTTTTTATACTAGTTGTCTTTTCTATAGTTTGTTTAAAAGAAATTTGAGACAAAGATGGCCGCAATTATATGTATTAAAATCTTGATATCTAATATAATTATACATGATTCTATTAACTTTGAGATAAAGCAATAGATCTATAGGCGGTTGTAGATTGCCAAAACTATCAAAATACATAACCTCATCACCTTTCTTTTTATATGCTACCCAATAAGTACCTGGTCCCCGTTTATTATCTAAATTTACAATAGCTGTCTCTTGATATCGAGGTCCATCGGTTGGTAGAGCATCACGCATAAAAACACCTCGAAAATTTGCAATTTTTAGTATTTTAGCATATTTTCTTATATCATGATCTGTCAGTGCTCGATTAGGTAAAGTTACTTTGAACTTTTTTTTTTAAACCTTTTCCACTTGAATATGGTTTCAGATGAAGACCATAACCTTTACGATGTGATTTCAAATAAAGGCCTTTACCAATAGCAATAGCTTCCGTAGTTTTATTGTGTCTATGAGCTTCTTTCAATTAATTTTGAGCGGCCTTAGCATTGTTAACGGCTTTTGCTATTGAAGCAGCTCCTTCAGCTAAAGCTCCAGTGGCGCTCGAAGCGGCAAATAATGGAATTAAAAAAGGAAGAGCACCACCCACTTTACTAGGAATTGGTAGAATACGAGGAATATTTATTTTTCTTCTTCCTCCAGCCTTCTTCACAGCTTCTTTAGCGCCTTTTATAGCCGAACGAATGACAAAGAGTGATTGATTACTATGTACAACACTTCTCGAGGCAGCGTTAATAATTTTTTTCAATATAATTGATAGATTTTTACTTTTTACATGTGTCTTTCGTCGCTGTCGTTGTTGTTGGCGATTTTTTAATCCCTTACCTCGTTTCTTTCCTCGTTTTAAAATTTTAACACCCATACCAAGTTTACTGTTAACTTTCATTATGTTGGCTACAGCAAACGCAGCAACTTTTTGACCACAACTACTATCTTTCGTTTGCACTCTATCCCAGGCCTGTTTAGCTAGAATTTTGTCGGCTTCGTTTCTTGCCCCTTTGTTCTCTCGATTCTGAGAATAAGCAATATCGTGATTTTTACAAGCAGCGTCTAGCGGATTTTTT
Organism: Phymastichus coffea; assembly: GCF_024137745.1. Classification (NCBI taxonomy): domain Eukaryota; kingdom Metazoa; phylum Arthropoda; class Insecta; order Hymenoptera; family Eulophidae; genus Phymastichus; species Phymastichus coffea. The sequence goes on from NW_026706838.1 coordinate 685,831, forward strand.
CCAGGATCACCACGAGCAAGTCGTTTTTTCAATTTAGTTCCCGGCCCGCAATACTGATAACCAGGCAAATGAGCTTCGAATGGTAAGTTATTAATGATCTTATTCACTAAGCTAGCACCACCAGTCTTTCTTTTGTGACAAATGATCATACCTCATCAGAAGACAAAGTCTTAATGAAACTAAAAAATATATAAACAGTCTTTTTAGAGTTAGTAATCTCATTCGTCGTTCGATCGGTGACTAGAAAACAATATGGACTTCAAAGAGCAACCACTTAAGTTGCAAGTCATAAATTTTGTTAATGTGGTTGAGACGGAAAAACGAGAAAAATAACATGGTGAACTACTGCCTGACAGTATACGAGCAGTTTACTGTGGTCCTAGTAACTGTGGGAAAACTAACTGTTTGCTAACACTAATCACACATCCTAATGGACTTAGATTCGAAAACGTTTATGTTTATTCAAAGTCCCTCAATCAACCAAAGTATAAGTTTTTAGAAGATTTAGTGGAACTGATTGATGGTATACAGTATTATGCATTCAGCGAGCATGAGGAGGTTGTTTTACAGGATAAAGCTAATCCAAATTCCATCATGATTTTTGACGATTTAGCCACTGAAAAGCAGGACAACGTGAGAGCATTCTCCTGTATGGGAAGACATAAAAAAGTAGATAGTTTCTATCTCTGTCAATCATACGCTCGCATACCGAAGCATCTCATTCGGGATAATGTGAATTTACTAGTTTTGTTTCGACAAGATGACGTGAATATTAAACATATTTACAACGATCATGTTAACTCAGATATGACTTTTGAGAAGTTTAAAGCAATTTGTTCAAAATGTTGGAGAGACGATAAACATGGATTTATAGTTATTGATAGAGATAGACCAATCAATCATGGACGGTATAGAAAAGGATTCGATTCTTTTGCTATAAATATAGCGGAGTGAACGAATGACGATTATTTAACTTTAGAAATTACAAGCGTCAACATACAAGCAACAACAACTAATAAAACGTGACAAAGCTGATTTAGAAAATACATTGAATGAAACTTTTAAACCTATGGTTGATCCATTGAAGAAACTTGTGGATGTAGCTATTGATAAAACTAACGATAATACTGAACAGGAAACGAAAAAGGAGAAGAAAAATACGTTCGATAAAGTTTTCAAGTCAAAAACAACAGCTGACACTCCCTATAAATCTCGATATTTCAATAGTACTGTTAATGACTTAAATTCTACATTACATCCGCTTGATTCTACATTTGAATCCGCTATGTCTATTGCTGATGCTACTGATGATGGTGATGAAGACGAATTTAGTAAGACTAGTGAATCAACACTTTTTAGAACTGCAATAAATTTAGACAATGTTAGTTCAAATGTAACTACAAAACAACAAAAACAGCTATTGGATGACTCGATTGTAGGAAACTACATTCGACTATGGCATGCACCGCAACAGAAAAGTAATTTAGACAAGACATTTGACATTCGCTTGCATGAAAATACATATGTCATAGGCAATTCTCCAATTTCTTTCCAAAACGATAATGTGACTATGAATGATAAAGCATTCAGGAAGACGCCTGGATTAATGGAACTTCTCTTTCGTAAAGAACCTAATTCTAAATTAATCAGTTCATCGGATATTGAAAATTATATAAAAATTTTTGAAATCACTAACGCTCATCGTAAGAGATATGAAACAAATGGTGAATATCGCAATAAGCGTGTAAATAAATTCAAAAAGTATATTGGTCCAAATTTATCTTTAAGTGGTAGTGCTAAGAAGCGAAAATTGACTATTGATGGAAGAGGTCTTTTTCCTAACTATAAAATAGCAAGAAAAGGAACATTATTTGATTATGTATATTGGGATGATCCAAACGAGCTCGTTGATCGATTGAGATTGCTTAACGCCGAACAAAAAACTGGCAATCCCAGTCATATTAATGAAATTCATTCAATCATTGAAGAATTACGTAAAGCTGACTATATATATTAAGAGAATCCGAAATATTCCTCAGTAATAAAATGAGTGTTGATGTGTTTGGACGTATATTGAATAAAAAGGAGGGTAATCGAGGTTCTCCTGGTATAGGGTATAATATCACTAAAGACGGACAATACGACGCGAATGACAAAAGAATTTCTAATATAGCTGATCCTCAGGAGAGTAACGATGCTGTAAACTTACGAACGTTGCAAAAAACTAGTGAAGCTAACGTCGCTACGCTTACGACTACAATAAATAATCTGCAAAAAATTAGTGAAGCTAACGTCGATACGCTTACGACTACAATATATAATCTTAAAAAATCTTTAAATATAATAAGAATACAATTACGATCGTATGGAGAAGCGATTCAATATTTACAAACAAATAATAATGATAATAAGGAGAAAGAAATAAGGATTACGCCGTCTGACTTTTCATTCAATTATAACAAATAGATTGAAATAATGAAACATCAAAGAGTGGTGGATGAGTTACATAAACCAGCACGTTGAAACTATCCTCGTCGAAAAGTCGATATACGCGGAATAGATGAGACCTGGCAAGCTGATCTTGTTGAGATGCAAAGCTATTCTAGAGAGAATAAAGGTTTTTGCTATCTATTAACTATTATAGATACGTTCTCTAAATATGCTTGGGTATATTAATTGGGTAAAAATTCCAGTAAAACAGAAAACTGCTACAGATGTCACTAACGCAATGGAGTCTGTATTAAAAAAGGGACGCATTCCTAAAAATCTCCAAGTGGTTAGAGGCAAAGAGTTCTACAATACAAATTTTCAAAGTTTAATGAAAAAATATAAAATAAACCTTTATTCTACTTATAGCAATCTTAAAGCGTCAATTTGTGAACGTTTCAATCGAATACTAAAAAATATTATGTGGAAAAAATTCAGTTTAATAGGAAATTATAAGTGGATTGACTTTCTCCCCAGTTTAATAGAATCTTAAAATAATCGACAACATCGTACAATAAATATGAAGCCTAAAGACGTGACTAAAGAAAATGAAATGCAGGTCTTGACACGATTCTCTTACGATCATCGTCTTTTCAAAAAATCGAAATTCCAGGTAGGAGATAAAGTCCGAATAAGCAAGTCTAAACACGTTTTTGAAAAGGGATATACGTCTAATTGGTCTACAGAAATTTTTACTCTTCATCGTATTTCGTGAACTAAACCTGTAACATATCACCTACTAGATTATCAAGAAAATCCCATTGTTGGTGTGTGACGGTGTAGGCTGGTCATAGCCTACACCGTGTATGCCTGTATTCTCTCTCTCGGACGAAGGCACACAGCCGGCATCAAACGCACGTTATTATCACGTGCCTGATGCCTGCCCTTTTTATTTTCAGCAACGCACGAGAGCGGAGGACGAGGCCAGGGACGCGACGACGCGATCGAACATTGAGAGTGCGAGAGAGGGAGAGAGAGAGAAACTATAGTCTAGTGGTTGGGCTTGACGCGCGGCACTTGTCGCGACCGGCATTGCCGCGTGCCGCCGATTAGGAGGCGAGTGGTGGGAGAAGGCGTGAGTAGCCGGCTCTCATGCACTCGCGACAGTGACGTGCACGCACGCGAGAGTAATCGGTCGCATTAGTTGGTGACCATCGCTGCGAAGCCTGCCCCTTTGTTCGGGAATAAGTCGGCATTCCTTGACAGATTGGCCGGACGGGATTCTCTCTGCCAGCGTCGCAGCAGTCAGGAGGTTTTCCTGCAAGAAGCCGTCATCAAGACAACACCCGACGGGTTCTTCTGCCAAATCGCCGGTCACACAGCAGCCAAGGGTCTTCCTGCCAAGCCGCCGGTGGGACACTTTCTAGATCGCCAGTGACAGCGACGTCCGCCGAAATTGGTCAGGTCATCTATTCCTCTCTCTCTTTATATCTCTCCTTTTCCTCGGTGATTTTCACGGTTCACGTTGCTACGCCAGGCTTCCCCGAGCCGGCGTAATTTTCGGCAGTGTTTAGTATAAGTTGTTGTTTGAGCCGGTTAACGAGGCGACATGGCGCTAACGTGCCGGTTATCTCGTTTAGAATAAGTTTGCGCGTTATTAGTAATAAGTGATTTGTACTCTCGTCGGCACTCGAGGAAGTGCGTTTATAATAAACGGTTTATCAACGAAATTGAGTGTGTGTGAAGTTATTTTGCCCACTGTTCTCCTTCCTGCTTTGCTTGGAGCGATACACCGCCTCCCTTACCTTCCCTCTTTATAAATAATTGGTAATAGTGGTGAATTTATCGACTTTGCACGCCGACGCTATTACAGGTGGTTTTTATGAGCAAGAACTACAGAAAGCTATGTATCCTGATATTTATCTTGTAGAAAAAATTCTCAGAAGACGGGGTAATGAAGTCTTTGTAAAATGGCTTGGCTTTGATAATACTCACAATTCTTGGATAAATAAGGAGACTATACAACAATGAATTACAAATATAAATTTATATGTATCTAGCTTGTATTTAAATAAATAATTATTTTCATTTATAAATATTACATTTTTTTTTTATTTTAAGGATAAGAGCCCCAACTTTCGCTCTTACCTGTGAGGTACTTCCATTTTTTATATTCGACACTTGTGAGTCCATTAAGAGAAGTCGAAACCTGCTTTAATAGAAACACTAATGACTCATTTACCTCTCCAGAAAATAAATTTATATAATACAATCTTTATTGAGATGAAATAAGATATACAAATACATTTACTTAATATTAAATTGAAATCGATCACATCCATATGTAACGTTTGAATATATCTCGCGTTATTAAAATACTAGTTCGGACTCTTTACATTAAATTCGTAATAACGTCTCCGAGAAAAGCAAGAAGTTGATACGCGCGCAATCTAAATAATCAAAAGAAAATCTTTTGAATGGCAAACCACGAGGCTTGCCAACTCGATGAGCTGCTTCGAAGTGCAATTGATAGCAATCGCATCTATCGGGTAGAGGCCCGACAGCGCCGCGATTACTACTCAATTTGACTTCCCAACAATCGATATGTTTCAGGAGGGAAGATCTCTGAGGCTGCTTTTTTCTCATGAGAGAAATAGTCTCATGAGTTGAGCTCTTAGAGATCGTTAGGAAAGGAGTTCAACAGGCTAACCACTGAAAAGAAATTCGTCTCAGGAAATAGCTGAGGCTTTATTTCTACACAGTGCTCGCGCTGCTAAGCAAGGTAGGAAAGTGAGTCCTTTTGCCGCAGCGACGAGCGAATTTATACATGCGAAATGGGCTCCTTTCTACGCTTGGTAGCCCCTACAACGCTATTTTTGTCTTTGACGCAAATTTTGTACACGTTTTATCGCAAAATGGCTCGATCGAAATTACAATTATGTGATTTAAAAAATTAAACTGGAAAAGATGAATTTTTTAACATAAATTGCATCTCTAGGAAAAATCGCCTCTTAAAGTTATAAGCTATACAATTTAATAATCAAATTACGCCATTTTTACAATAAAATTATGGAAAATTTTTACATGGAAAAATCGCTTGTGGTTAGAAGATTGTTATCCATATAAAAGATGATTAATGTTGCTCTCTAATTTTGAATAATAATTAAAAAACAGATTTGCAATTTTCTTTTTTAGCGGTTTAAAAATCAGCAAATTAGTAACAATCATAATCATCAATTTTACAGATACTTATGATCGATTTTCTATCTAACCGTGTCATTTTAATTGTTTAAAAAAATTATAAATTGTTTATTTATTGATAACTTAATGGGTAATTAGTTATCAAAGTGTCAAATTCTTGCTTTTCTGTTTCAATACGTCGAGATTGTAATCGTATGCTCGAAATAACAATATCATTGTTTATTGCAAAATAAGCAACAATGTTAACTTGTAGATTAGATTTGACTAACAAATATCGATTTGAAAGTTATATCAACATGAAATTCAGAATCAGCGCATCAAATTTAACTAAGAAATACTTTTGTTCGTTTAAAAAACTTTATAATTAACGATTTTCTGTTGTAAACAATAAATTTTCCCACGGTCGTGACGTCACGCTCCTTATATGGTAATGTTTTCGCAGAGTTGCCCTAACACATTTGCATATACGTGTGAAAAGCGCCTACGCTCAATTACCGATTTACTCTAATTGTCTCGTGTGTGATGGGTTGCCGTTTTGCAGAGGAAAGTAGGAGACAAATCAGACAGGACCGTTACACATAATATTGAATAAATAATGCATATTTTTGTACTCTATCAGAAAGATAAATAAAAAGATCCAAATGATGAATTATCGCTCTTGACATTCGGTCCGGTAGAACAATTTCGAACTCACAATCGAGTTCAAGAATAATTCGAGATTCATCTTGTCTCATGAATGTTATTAGATAATTCTCATCTTCATGCAATTCATAATGACTTTTTTCAGGAAGTATATCGAAAAGCTTCATTCCAATGTTATTCAACATTTCAAAATTTATCTTGCTGTAGGTAAAGAGATCTAGAATGTTACGTATTCTTCTTCTAAAACTACTTCTACTACTACTACTTCTATTACTGCTCTCACTGCTGTTTATACTGTTACTGCTGCTGCTGCTGCTGCTGCTGCTGCTGCTGCTGTTGCTACTACTGCTACTACTGCTACTACTGCTACTACTGCTACTACTGCTACTACTGCTACTACTCGATTCTTGAGGCAGAATGAAGCTCTTCGAGGCACACAGCTCTTTTAAAACTTTTCCCCACTACTTTGGTTTTCGAGCCGCCACAACCGCCTCCCTCTACTTTAAATTAGATTTCCATTTTATTTAACATATATATAGTGTGATGATTTTCTAATATAGGACTAAGCATTCTATTTATCATCAATATACGTTTCTTGAGTAATACTCGTGATATAACTTTATTCAATTCAGCAATACGTCTTTGGAAACATTCGTGATCTCATGCTATTTGCTCCCAAATACCTTTTCTAGAGTCTTTTTCTTCGTATGGAAGATGATGTATTTTAACATTCTTCACAAACCATACATGCTTAGAAGAGGAGTGAGATCTCCTGTTGTCTCTTATAGCTGGCATGGCTAAGCTTCTACTACTACTTCTTCTTCTTACCAATGCTTCGAACAGAATGGTATTCCTATTAACATCTTATCGATATTTTAGAATATAACCTCACTACTTCGCTTTTCGAGCCGCCGAAATGGCCCCCCCTCTCTTTCTTATTTTTTTGTTAGGGAATGGTGAGAGCCCCAACCATCGCTCTCACCTGTGAGGTGCTTCCACTACTAACATTGCTTATGAGACCTTTACACTAAGTCGAAACTCGGCAGAAAGAACGCATAAGTAATTACTTCAACCTCTCCAAAAAAAAAAAAAGGATTTAAAAGAATAATTAAATTAGGATTAAAGACATAATTAAAATTTTAAATATAAATTTATTTACTATTTATACATTTACACATTATGCTAGATTAATTTTTAAATTCAAAATTCGAGCCTTCTCGATGGTAAATAAATAACTCCTTTTTTTCCATAGTCTCGAATAATTTCTTCAACATATCTTCATCTTTTTCTAACGCTAAGCTTACTCGCTTAGGTAGAAAAATTTCGTTTTTCTGTTATAACAAAATTCTGTTATAAAAATACTAAATCCATAACGAGTATTAAGCCATCATAGTTTCGTTATCATGTAGGTGCAGTTATTTTCTAATTGTGTCATCGTTTTTCTTGGTAAGAATGCCGATTTGGCTATTTTATTAATTGATGAAAAGTCCATTCTACAATAAAAAAATCAATCAATAATTAATACTACTAGGATATATAGTTAGAGATCTACTAGTACACAAGAAACTTACTTTTAAGAGAAAATCTAGAAGTCGAATAGGAGAACTAGGAAGAGAGACTACTGCTGTTGCTTCAACCTACTGCTGAATAACTGCGACGGACTGAGGTGTGTTCTCCGTTTTGTACCATGCATCCCCTCTCTGAGAACTCGAGCCGCCGTAATTTCCCTCTCTTTTCGCCTTATCCCCACTTGAGTAATTACTCATATGATTCCATTGCCCATACTCCTCAGACTTCAGTCGCCATGTCTACCGTTGTCCCCCACTCTACCGTTATCCCCACTCTCTCACTATTCTATCCTTAGTCTTTTCCTAACTAAGCCTTCTTCCTCCCCACTATTACTACTCTATTCTAAGCGATTTCTGTCGGAGGTTGGAGGAAGCTTACAACTTTCTTGAGGATTTTCTTCCATTTCTATGATGTTTCTTTTCCTGCGTTGTTCCGCACTCTTGATTTTAAGCTTTGACGTTTCAATAGTTTTGTAATGACCCCATGGAAGTGTATCAGGATTTTTATCGAATATACATCGTTTATCATCATATGGACTTAGTGCTACTTTCTACACTCTTTCTGTTCTTACTTGATGCAATACACTTCGTATATTACATTGTTCACGGCTAATAATTTCTAAATCCAATAAACAGTTTCGAAAATCTTCATGATCTATTGTTTTTATGACAGTATGTGTTTTTACGCCTTTTGCTTTCTTTATTGCTTGATGGTTTTTTATTAGTATACTATACATTTTACTTCGAAGTCCAATGAATTCTCTCATAATATTACCATTGCATTCATCTTTCATAATACCGAGAACCTTTTTATTAACTAACGGCATATTAAACTGATTATTTTCTGAGTAATCTTCTTTCATTATTTCATATATATCAACATGTTGAAATTCATATACGAGGCTATCTGTATCAGTATAAAGTAATTTTGCTTTATGAGGTAGTCTTTCTTTTATGTAGCCATAGTGGAAGTCATATACTAATGTTTTTGAGAGATCTAGCACACAAAGTCCAATATATATTGGTTTTTTAATACTAATAGACGTCCATGATAACTGTATTGCTACTAAATTTTCATCAAAGATTGAACTACTATGAAAGTTGGATTGGGCGATCCGTGCTTCTGCTCCATATCTGCCACTCTATGCACTAATTAATTTAACGTCTTTTCGTTTCCTTTCATCCTCCATAGTCTTTCCGTATACTGCATTAATCATGAGTTTATAGAATAACTTTTCAAATTCATTTTTAGCTTGTTTTCTTTTTTCTGTATTCAAATCTACATAAGTTTTAAGCCACGGCTTTTGATTAAACTGAAGCGCTCTGTGTATTTGTTTTATTTTGAGTCCGTATTTAATAGCCTGCTTTAGCGCTCTATAATGAATGACATACCGTTCTTTATTATACAGTGTTGTTAAAAGTTTTTTTTGTCTTGATCCAGGTGGTGTGTTGTGTTCAGGACAAAGTGGAAGGTCCTTATGTTCGTCGTGTACTTTTTTTGGATACTCTAGATCAACTTCTAAAATATATCCAACCTCATTATTATCAGAAACTGTTACGTGACACTTCATTCTGTTATAATTGTATTTTGTCGAATAATATTTCGGACCCGAGATTTCCGTTCGGACATAGTATAGCTAGCAGTATTCGTGTGCGCGACTCGGTAGGAATGTGCGGCAGATGCTGATCCATGCTGCGTCAGCATGCTGGGACAGCATGCTACAGTCAGCGTGCTTAGCTAGGTAAGACGAGCCGCTACGAGAAGCGTAAACGTCTAAAGCATATGCGCGAGAGAGAGAGGGTATGCAAGGGACAAAGGCTATATAATAAACCAGCGAAAACAACGCGATAGAGAAAATTAGTCAGTTAGGAGCGAGCGCTCAATTAAGAAGGCCGCATATTTTTCCTACTGAAGTTAAAACCATAATAAGAGTTTGAGAATATAATTGTTTGAGTTGCGATGAAGTATTAGAAGTGTCGAGTACAATTGTTTTAATAATTTTGTGTAAACGAAAATCATAGAAATTATCATTTTCTTGCGTGTTGCTACACTATTGGATAAAGAATATATTGGACAACGAAAATCATAGGAATTATCATTTTCTTGCGTGTTGCTAAAGTATTGTATAAAAAAATATATTGGACCAGTTGATCTGATCAGATTCAAAGAAAAAGTGATTGGCCACATCACGAAGCGAATAATATTTTGGACCAATTTATATTTACAATATTAATACAGAGCGAGTAATACTTTTTATGTAACCAAAAAAATAATAGACATCGCGAGGCGAAAATTACGCGTCTGAGAATTTATATATATATATATATATATATATACTTAACTTATTTATGTTGTGAAAGAGACTAGAATAAATATTATAGTTATAAACGCCTATAAGTGTATCCATATGCTTCCCCACTATATTAAAGAAAATCGCTATTACATTTTTCCTTTTGATAAATAAGCGAAAAACGTTATAAACGTTCAATTATTTATTTTACAAAAACGATATCGAGTGTCGAATTATAATTAACAGAGATTTCATTATTGACGCGCGAACGGGCCGGGGTGTCCGAAAGCCTGACTACCGCCCGAGTCTAAGGCCGCTCGGCTGTTAAAAGAACCTTCGTACGGGACAAACTCGACTCGCGCGAGTTGTCACCTATCAGAAACATTGAAAAAATGTGGCTCATCGACGTTAGAGACCCACTTAAAATGTTTATATAGTAATGATTGCGTCATCGCCCATCCATATAAATTGTTAACGTCAAAGTACATCAAAGTCTTGCTAGGTTCTTTTTCATTATATTCTGAGCCCATATATCGATTATTAGCTTTTGAGTATCTATTACAGTGTTACGTCTCGTGCATCAACTACGAATAGCTAATGAATGAGACGTTCCAATATGTTGACTAGTGGTCGGATATGTCTCACTTACAATAATAATATGTGGAAATGTATGTCTGATGATTGTACTACCTTTAATTGTTGATAAAATGTAGCAGGCTCTAACTGCTTGTTGATTGTATAAGTGTAGCAGGCTCTAACTGCTTGTTGAATTGAATAAATGTAGCAGGCTCTAACTGCTTGTTGAATTGAATAGGATAGGTTTGAATAATACTTGCACGATATTACTTGTAACAGTCGTGAGTTTATTAAGGAAAATGATCATCAATTGTCGGACCGGTGTGTACGGAGTAAAGATAATTTCTTTTTAACTGACTGCTCACCTTTCGGGTGGTTCGTCTTATATACATAAATTTGTGCTTAATAAATCGCTGATGTTTCTTGTGTAGTTGAGTAATTTTCTTTTTGAGTTCATTGTGTGTTGTGTAATGTTGAGTATGGTCTTTGTGTTTTGCTGCTGTATCGTTTTCTGGTGGACGTGTATATAGTTTTGATTTTACGAAATTCGGGATTGCACTTTTAAAGAATGTAAATGAGTAAAGATACGTCTTGAGACGTAACAACAGCATTGACTAATACCTCCCACGGCGGTCCTGAAGTAGGTTTAAATCGAAGGTCCTTGCACTCTCAAAATTCCAACGGGGTATTTTTTTAGGATGTTTCCTGAGCAGTTTGAGCTCAAAACGAAAATCGATGATTAGGCCGTTTTTGAAAAAACCATTTTTTAAGTTTTCAATGCAAAAATAATTCATTTTTTTATGAATATGTGAAATTTATCTATTGAAATACAAATGTATGTCTTCCTATGTTGAATTATCGTCTCTTTTCATTAATGTGCGTTCATAGATAAAAAATGTGTTCATGCAAAAAAAATATTTCAATTATAATTAATATATGAAATTTAATTTATTCTTATAAATAATGAGTTATTACGTTTTGATATATTTTACTTGACAAAGGGATTAATATTATTTGCTTCCAAATTTAATTCAACTTCTGAATACAGATTTGACTTCGACGCATTATACATGGGTTGTTTGTAAACAGAGCGCGGAACCTCGATAGTTCACGCGTACGGTTTTCTTGGAATTTTCAGTATTGACTCGATCTGAAAATTTGCGAGGACAATATTATTTGACAGTCGTAAGAAGTCAATCTACGAAATAACATTCGGTTAGTGATATTCTTTCGCGCTACGATGTTGCATAAAAGTAAATTGCATTTGCGCTCACACCAAGAAAATCGTGATATGGTCTGTTTATTATGCTTTGACAAGAAAAATGTGATGGTGAATATTACGACTGTGATACAAAAAAAAATAGAAAATTTGTTCGATAATTACGATTCTACAAATGAATGCCTCCCGCACGTGATTTATGCCAATTGCAAGAGAAATCTTTACCGCTTTGACTCAAAGCAACAAGTTGAGCAAATTGTTTTTCCAAAGTTCGACATCAGGGACAGTACTAGATCTCGTGAAAATAAAATATGTCAATGTGAATATTGCATAGTAGGTAGAATGAATGGGAATGAGTGGAGATGGAATGCTCCTATTCGAAAAGTTTTTCAAATCAATCCAAAATCATCTGATGTAAAAAAGAATACATGTACTCAGAAGAAATGTTCAAAGTGTTTCGGAGTAATTGCAAAAGGCAAAAGTCATGTCTGTAAGAAATCTAATCGTATACCTAATTTGAGTAATTCCATCAAAGAGTCGTGTAATTCACAGGAAAAGGAACAACTTACTGCGCTAATTTTGAAAAATATTGAAAGTGATAAAAGTAAATCGAGTGATAAATCAAAAGAACGTGTAGTGTTATTATCTCAAAGACGAGGGAAAAAACTTCAAGTGGCTATAGGAAAAAATAACAATATAGCAAAGTTCGAGAAACAAAAAAAGTGTATATTGAGTGCTGATGATTTTCTTAAAATTCAAACTAATTACAATATCAGTTACAAAACTGTATGTGGTATCGCTTCTTGTATTCGGATTGCTTTAAAAGGTCGTAAAATCATCGAACCTAATTTGAAAAATAAGCTGCTATTGAATAATCACTCCGTAGATGACTATTTTGATGCAAAAAAGTTCGAATTTGTTAAGAATAAAGGTGATGAAGTTTCTGAAAAGTTTGAATCTGTGGTATATTGTAATAATGTAAAAAAATTGATTGAACATGTCAAAGAATCACGCGAAGTTGACGATGTACTTTTAAAATTTGGTATTGATGGAGGACGCGGATTTTTGAAATTTTGTCTTTCCGTTCAGTCGAAATCCCAATCAGCGGCACAGACGTCCGAGAAAAAAAATACTCGTCAATCTTACAAAGATGGCATCGCCGCTAAAAAATTTAAGGACTCAAGTATAAAAAAAATATTTATACTTGCATTGGCGCCTTACACGCAAGAAAACTTTGCTAATGTTTATCAGTTGTGGTCTGAGTTGAAGATTAATAATTTTGAGGGAACGATAGCAACAGATCTTAAACTTGCTAATATTATTGTTGGAATAATGACGCATGCAAGTAAGTTTCCATGTACATGGTGCTATGTAGAAAAAAATAAATTGGATGAAATTGGAATTCATAGAACTATAGGGAATATTTTTGAAAATTATGCAAATTGGATAAAATCAGGGGGTAAGAAAAAAAAGCAAAAGAGTACAAGAACTGCACAAATGTTCCTATTATACAAACTAAAGAAGATAAACTGGTTTTAGAAGTGATACCACCTCCAGAATTGCATTTAATGTTAGGGGTAGTGAATACTTTGTATGATCATATGAGCTTAAGCAATTTGAAAATGATGCTGAGAAATGGGGCAAGTCATGTCATGTGGAACGTGAAATAACGCAAGGAAACTCAGGTTTCAAAGGCAATTTATGTAAAATCTTACTAAGTAAAGTAGATGTTCTAAGATCGCTTTGCAGTATAGGGTGTCTCAAATTCGTTAAGGCGTTTCAAACATTCAATAATGTTGTAGAAGCCTGTTTTGGCGTGCATTTACAACCTGAATTTGAAAAATGTATTTCTGATTTTTAACAGAGTTATTTAGATGTAGGTATCCCAGTGACACCAAAAATTCATGCAGTTTTTTTTCATGTACGAGATTTTTGTGTAGACATGCAAAAGAGTTTGGGTTATTACAGTGAATAGGCCATGGAGTCTTTGCACTTTGACTTTTCTAAGACCTGGGACAAGTACAAGGTTTCAAATAGCAACCCGAATTATGAAAAACAATTGTTGAGAGCTGTATGTGAATACAATTCACATCATGTATGATTTTTTTGTGAATATTAATTTTTCCTATTGTTGAGAAATAAATTTTTTTTTTATAAAATTATTTATTATAGCCTTATTAATTATAAATCCGAAATTCTAGTGACCTATACTAATAATATAATTTAAAGTAGCATGAATTGTGTATTTGAATAGATACTGATAAAAAATGAATTATTTTTGCATTGAAAACTTAAAAAATGGTTTTTTCAAAAACGGCCCAATCATCGATTTTCGTTTTGAGCTCAAACTGCTCAGGAAACATCCTAAAAAGATACCCCGTTGGAATTTTGAGAGTGCAAGGACCTTCGATTTAAACCAACTTCAGGACCGCCGTGCTCCTCGAATACCTTTTTGAATGAATAAAACCATGTCTATATCGGTTAAAAGTTCTAGCTCAATTTTTGTACACTTTAACATAGCATCCCATGTTAATCCAGGAGTAGTATAATAGTGTGCTGGGTCGAGTTAATACGCGTCCATACAAGTTTTACGAAAATTTTCAAAAATATCGGCCAAGAGTAATACGTCAGTTTTTAAATATAAATCAGAATACTGTCCTAAATCAATGATGTCAAATGCATTCCACACTTTTTGAGCATGCTCATAGTCAGCTTCAGAGATGTTGCTATCTATCAATTAACTATGAAAATCTTCGATAGGTGGTAGTTCAGTCTGTTTTAATCTTTTAAAACTATTAACATACTCATGTGGAAAAACGCCTTTTCTCTTCAATAATTCTATTTGTGTTTTTGTATATTTATCTTTGTTGAATTCATGCTTTACGATATTCAGTTTGGTCAAGAATGAAGCCAGTTTTTCGAGAGATGATGGCATAAAACGAAACGAATCAATAAATCGAAAATTTATAGTACTACCGTCCACGTGTTTTGTGAAAGATATATATCTTTCCTTGTTTTCAGCTAAAACAGTCACATTTCCCTCAAGATCAGAGCTAATAGCTATTTCTTTTATTATAAAATGAGAATCATATCCAGTAAGGTTATGGAAGACGACTGGTATAAAATAAGGATTCTTATAATTTAAATTACAGGATGCGTGGGCAGCACGTCTAAATCGACCCGTCAAATGACAATGATCTCTAACTCTTGTTTCATCAGGTTAAAATTATTTTCTACAAATATGACACATTTTGCTCATCTTGAAATCCATTTGATTACGCCATGAAAGATTCATTTCTATTGCATTCTTATATATTTGATTCATTTCATCTAACAAAATCTGAAATTGTTTGATAATCCATTGTGCGGGTGATTGTTCTTCATTCAGTTTTTTTCTATACATCTTAAAGACTGATTTGGAATCATCATAACTACATTTTATATAAAGCCCCACACTAAAGGCTTCATGATCTTGGAAGGATCGTCCATTATTTACTGGTTTCAATAAGCACTCTAAATCAGCATAGATAATAAACGGAACCATTTCTTTTCGATCATAATGATTAAATTTCAGAAGAGGAAAATTAGGTAGATTAACTTTATATTTATTTAATTTTGAACAATTTGTCTCATGAATATTCAATTTTTCTTTATTATTAAAATAGTGGAGACAGTGTTCACAGAGATAAATTTGTGCAGTATGTTTCGTTACTTGACTTCTAACAAGAGCAGATAAGTTTTTAATCCATACATAGTGGAATTTTAATTTGAAATTATCATTGTTATTTGATCTATTAGATTTTTCTGTTTCATTCTCATCAATATAATCGTTTTGTAGTAACAAAAGATTTACATGCTTATCTTGTTTTAAAGTTGATATATAATATGGTGAGACTTCGAATTTAAAACCGTATTTTTTTAGTATGTATAGATTTATTGAAATACTATTTAATTTTTCAAATTTAGGAATATTCTTTACCTCAACAGGAAAGTTTATATCATCGAATTTCAATTCATTCGCAAAGGGCATATAATTTTGAACTTTTTCGCTATGAAATCTAGCTGGATGAAGACAGGCAAGCACAGCCCATTTAAAACATTCATTATCTGTATTTTGAACGTTGATAATTGCTTTTTTATCTGCTATTTGTTTTGGTAGTTGAATATATGAGCCAGGTTTGAAATGATTAAATTTATTTATATTAACAGTAATACCGATGATAGTTTTTAATGTCCAACCGGAATCTTTTTCTTGAAATTCTTCTAAATTTTTAAGTATAACATCTTCAATATTTTCTGTAAACCATAATTTAAGATCTGTCGTTCTATAAATAGAAACATTTTCGGTGTTGAAATACTTTACTTGAATGTCCTCTAAATTATCTTTTATTACGGTAAATTGAGCTGACATTTCTATATTTATTTTTAGAGTATTATGAATTGAAAGATATTTTGGTATTTGTAGTTGTAATAATTTATTTGCTGCTTTTAAGAATGACTTTATAACTCTATGTTCTTGATTGGCTATGAATGCAGTAATGATACGTTTTTCAAATGCTGAATTTATTTCACGCCAAATAACTCCGTCCCCTTCAATTTAGTTTGAAATGACTCGTAATGAATTAACATTTCCTCCGACTTTTATGGAATTATTTAAATTAATTTTGATTGAATTCAAATGAGTAGCGCATGTTTGACGTCTCTGTCGTATTGCTCTACTTAAGTTAGGCCGTAACATATATTCTTCAAGAGAATGCAAAGCGGTAATTATTATATTTTTCCATCTAATAAAATCATCCTTATTAGCGTCTGAGTTGTAATAGGCTTTCCATAAATCGCGTACTGTATTTTCAAAATAAGAAATAGAAACCATTGTAATGAAAATGCACGTAGGATAACTAGTAATACTACTACTACTACTAGTACTACTACTACTACTACTACTGCTTGTCACTGCTAAGAAAGCTAGTGAAGCGGGCTGTCTCGAAAGACTGCGCTCTTTTCCAATCGAGCACGGCTTTTAAGCACTATGGTGGCGCTGAAAGCAGCGGTTTCGGCGCTGTAGGTTGAAGAGGGAATAGTCAGACGAAAGGTAGGTGGTGGGTGGGTGGGTGGGTGGGTGGTGGCTGCGCCTAGCAAGCTAGAGACGCTACCCCCTCTCCGAGGGCCCACACTCAGCTAGCATAAGCTTACTAAGCGCCCTACTATAGAAGGAGAGCGAGAGAGAGAGAGAACGGCATCCACACTATACGACGTACGCGTCTAGCAAGCTAGAGACGCTACCCCCTCTCCGAGGGTCCACACTCAGCCAGCATAAGCATATAGTTCACCAAACACCCTACCGACTTCTACAGCATCCTACCTTAACAACCTCTGAAGGTGGGTGGGGGGGGGGGGGCCACTGTCGAAGGGGCCCACTGGCACGCGAGAGGTGTCAAACGAACATCAAATGCCCTTTAAACACTCAGCATGGGGTCTGACCATAAATTAAAAGGTGTCACTACCGTGACACCTTCATCGGGCGGCTCGTTTGTGTCCCAGAACATACACGTATCCCTTATACATTGGCAGCATCCTTTGTCGGCTCCTTTGTGTCCCAGAACATACATTGCTTATCTACTGAAAAAAAACTAAAATTAAAAAAAAATTAGTATATTAAGCTTTTTTGTCTGATTTTAAATTAATGTTTGAATAGTATCATACCAGAAAATTGTATTTGTTCAAATAATTCCATTTGAAATTAAACTTCATGTATAAACGTTTACTCACAAGTGAAAAATTTTATTATTATGATCTTTACCTCCATTGTTGCTTTTAATGTTTGATCAATTCCCTTTTTTTCACTCAATTCTTTTAGTCGTAAATCATAGTGTAAATTCTTGATTTGTAATCGTTCATTTATAATTTTATAATTTTCTAAGCGTTCATTTAAAACATCTATGTTATTTTGTAATCTTGTTTGTTCCTTTTTTAAATATAAACATTCTTTTTGTAATTTTACAACTTTTGTAAAGACTTTCATTTGATTCTTTTTCATGACTCATTTGAACTGGAACCTCTTCTATATTATCACAATTTCTTTTTGAATTATCACAATCTCTCTCTTCATTGTTGTCCAGTGAAAATGTATTTGTACGAAGAAAGTTTGCTAATTTACTTTGTATAAGCTGCTTTTAGATTTCTGTATCATGAATCTAGAAAATGTATTGATTAAATTATTGCACATATTATTATTAGGAATCAGGAACAAGACATTTATATTTTTTTACCTGTAAATAATTTAACACAGATACACACAGTCACACGCAGATGCCCACACATGCACACACACAATTTTCGGTGGAATTTAAAATTATTAGCTAATTGAACTAATCATTTTCTGTTTAATTTTTTCTTTATCCTTAACCTCTTTTCTTGTAAATTCTTTTTTTTTCTTTATTTTTGGCGGAGTATTTTCCTTGAAAATATCATTTTCAGAATCATTGTTATCCTCATTTTTGCTATTATCACTATCGTAATATCTATTTAAAACTGATTGGTTCAGTATACTAAAAATACCTCTTTTGTTTTTTAATTGATTCAATTCATCCTCACTTGTTAACATTAATAATGAAATAAAATGTAAACAATGTTAAAATTGTTAACTGAGATAATATAAATAGGAATGATATTATGATTTATATTAAAAAAATAATATACTTTTTATATCAGCAATTTGGATTCCCTCTTCAATAGGTTGCAACATTTTTTCATTTTTCCATATAATCGTGTAAATGGCATCCGTGTCAAAACGTTTAATTACATCTGGGTTGTATTGGAATTTCAAAATTTCGTTTACCGGTTTTACGTCTCGAACATGATCATCTATATATTTTATTTTCGTGTAATAACCCGGCTCCATATCTCAAATCAATTTCGCATTGATACTGATAACAATTAAAAACAGTTCTAAATCAGAGATAATATGATTGTCTCTGTTTTGAATACACTATTGTTGAACGAAAGGAGAAATGAGGAATAATGACGAAAGACGAAAGCCTCTTCTTCCTTTGTTAGCTTTTGCTCTTCCTGGAAGAGTGGCACATACTGAATATTATAGATACAAACCATTAGCGGGCACTTTTAATAAAAATTAACTTGAAATATACCAAACAGTTGCTCCCAAAATCCTCCCTACGAATATCAAAATACATTTTTTCTTTCAAAAGTTGTAAACAATTTTCCAAATTTCATTATACGACATAAAATGGCCATTAAAGGCTCAAATTGAAAGACATCGACACATATGACCAATCGAATTACTCGTCGTAAGATGCTCCCAAATGCGTCCTAATTATTTTCTAACAATAATGGTTGGTTTTTACAATAACTTTATACTTTAAAAATACTTAGCTAACTATTTGTCTTTACTGAATATATATGCTAGACAGTACCAGTAGCCAAATCCTCTGCCAGGGGAACCTCGTGCACTAAGAATCGTGGGCTGTAAATTTCGACCCGAAACTAATTGAAACAAAGACCAATGACTATAGATATTTAGTGGCTTAGCATTTATATTCGTTGTAGGGGTCGGTGATTCTCTTGAAAAGGATCGATAATCAGAATCGATTCCGAACGAAAAGAATCGATGAATCGAGTAATAATCGAAGTTATTTTTAATTTAAAATTTAAATCTCCCGCTCTTAAGACAAAAAGAATTTGGCTACATGCGCGTCGTTCACGCATGCGTAGATTGATACGAGGAGTCTCGAGAAAAGGTTTGGTCGCAGTGTGAGCTAGCCAGGCTCACACTCGGGCGGTTGGTAAAGAAGGAAGCGTTTCGTCCCGATGTTACCGGCTGGACTCGTCAGTGAGGCTCAACGGCCGGTAACATCTGCCTCATACGCTCGAAGTGCGCAAGTCGCTATACGGACTTATATATTTAGGGAGCGTATTTCTTGCCGCTCGTGGCTGGCCGATGCCATCTCGATGTGGATGAGCGAATCATGAGACCGCCACAAGAATAACCATATAAATTGCGCAAAATTTCAAATATAAAAAATTAAAATAAGGGAATATTGTGTTAATTTAAAATTTATTTTTTGTATAAATCACAACTATCATTGCATAATAGAATTTATATTTATATGGTATATTTATGTAATAGGTATATATAGGAATAGGAAAACTTGATTGTGATGATTATAGACATATTCTTCTTTTGAATCTTTCCATGCAAAGTCAACATTTTGACAAATAATGTTGCCTTGAAACTGAAAAAAAATTAAATACAAAAATATAGTTTTTATTATTTGCGCTACCAAATCACCAACCAAAATGAAAGATAAATGATGAAAGTGAAGAAAGGAAGGGAAGAAAGGATAACACACAGACTTTTTTGTATCAAAAAAATAAATATAGTCTTTAATCGAAATGCCTAGAACGCCGCATTAGATGCATTATATTACAATAAATGTAATATGTGTAAGTGTAATGACAATATGGAGCAATAAAGAATAGGAGATTATGAGTATGTATCTTAAGTGAGCTTATTAATAAATATTGTCGATTGTTGAGATCTTTTTACTACTAGAAAAGAGAAAAGTTAAACAAACCAGAAAACCAAAAATTAGAAAACTATGAAAACCATGTTTTCTCGTCAAATGAACTCAATAATGTCAGCATATTCAAATGCATACCGTCATGCTGCTGCGTTTATCTGATTTTACGTGGCCAGCAAAAGAAAATAATCGCTCGGAAGGAACTGAAGTCACTAAAATCGATAGTCATTCGGTAGCTACTCGACTGAGTGTGGGATATGCTTGACGATTTTTTTCCTAATATTGTGACGGAGAATTTCGGCTCGCCGACTTCTCCTTTGTCTCTCTCTCGTCCGTTTGCTACACCCGGGCTGAGAGTGTGTTGATATACACTCTCATACCTGGTTTTTCTTTGTTTGAGGTGCGGCGAACGGGCATTGGCGGAGCTGGAGGCGGCCGACGAGATGGCGATCCGTTGCCAGGATCGTCATGCGGGAGAGCGAGCGAGATGGGGAGAGCGCGAGCTGCGCACGGATCCGATGCGTGCGCAGCCGGGGGGAAGAATCGGCAGTTTTCGTTTTGGGCTGGCCGATCGCGTGCGCGCGTTTGTTTTCGTTCGTCGCCGATTTGGATTTCTCGTTGGGTTCTGGAAGCGGTGCGGTGCTTCGTCACGTCGTGTTTTTTTTGTGGATGCGCATCCGGTGTGTGGGCGTGCATCGGTGGGTCTGTTTGGTGTGAGTGGGAGTGAGTGGCTGGGTCGCGCCCAGCCAAGCCTTGCCGCCCAGCACCGGTGTGCGCGGGTGAGAGCGAAGCCCGTACCGCCGGCGCGCGCGCATTCGGCGAGCGAGTCCGGCGAGCAGCTGAGCAGCCGCAACAGCAACAACAGCAACAGCTGCAGCAGCAACAGCAACAGCAGCAACATCAGCAGCAGCAGCGAGCCACAGCCGTTGGACGAGAGCGGCCATCTTCGCTTGAGGTGGACGTTGGCGAGGTCGGTGCCGGTTTTCTCTCTCTCTCTCTCCTTCTCTCGCTCTCTTGCATGTCCGAGGTGTTCGCGGGTGCAACGGTGCAGGTCGGGCAGTGATGCCGGCCCCCGTTGCCGGGTTTTGAGTTCGCGGGCGTTTAGGCTTAAGCGGATTATCGGGCAGTGATTGCCGATAATCCAATTAAGCGGATTAGCGACTTTTTTGTAGTAGGCCGATTTGCGAGACGGAGTGCGCGTGCTCCGTCCAGTTATTAATTTGTGTGTCTTTCTTTTATTTTCTTTTATTGTGTTCGTATTAATAAAGTTTGTTATATATATATATATATATGTCATACGTTACTGCGTCAACCCGTTCGTTTTCCGATTTTCCTTTAATTCGTGCGCGATTGGCACACACGCTCGGTGTGCCATTCAGTCGTGGGAGCATTCGTGCCTCCCGAACCCTCCTTTTTATAAATATTGTGCGGACGGCCGCGAGCAAGCATTCTAACGAATAGTCGGCTTAAATAATTCCGTTACAATATAATAAAACATTTTCTGCAGAATCTGTAGAATATGGCGCATGTAAATAGTGCTCCAACTCCCAGTGATATGCTAATTGCTTAGGGTCCCTAGAGAAAAATGTTTGACCTCCCTGCTGTTGTTGCTGTTTCATTAAGCTATCGTGATGTCTCCAAATATTTAGAGTTCTATATAAATTACTATTTACATCTTTGCTTTGAGGTACGACTTCTGAGACTGATAAATTATCATTTGCTGAAGATGACAGAACTACCAATTCGTTGTTCAGTTTTTTTAATGAAGCTGCAAGTAGTTTTGGTTGCTGAAAATGTAGTCTTTTATACCTAGGGTCTAAAATAGTAGATGTTGCAAAAATGTAATTTTGCTCTAAGTTAGATAATCTATTTTTGATATTATTTTGCACTGTATTCTTGAAACGAACTCCAATATCTGTACAAGGTTCATACATGTCGATTGTGACATTCATGCAATTAACAATGAGAATCAACAAATTACAGGTGGCATTCTTTTCGGCACTGAGATCCGTAATCAGTTGTCTGATAGGCAGCATTACACCGAGAACATCAGATAGAATTCTTACTTCTTCTTAGCTCAGTACATCAATACGATTACTTGCTTCACTCATCACGATATACATATACTTTTCTAATAACATATACCTCTCAATCATATCAACTGTGCTAGTAAATCTAGTTTTTACGTCTTGAATGAGCCTTAATGGTACGTTGATAATATCTTGTTCATCTCTCGCCTCATCTTTTGCACGTTCAATATCATCCTTTTGTAACTGTTTGAGTTTATCTGAAACAGCAACACATCTTCTTATGGTTGTAACAACTAGCTTGAGCTTAGAAATAATTTTGACTAATACAGGTTCTGTTTCAATTGAGTCAGGTAAAATATGGGACGCAGTCTGTGCCTTACAAATAATATGTCGTGACTCGCCCACAATGTTTTTTGCAGCTAATACGATCGCTGATCCTCCATCAGTGATAAGAGCTGAAATTCGATCAATCTCTATTCCAAAATCGAGAAACACTTGCCTTAAACAACTTTCCAAGTATACAGCTGTATGGCGCTGATCCAGTGGTTGACATGCTAAACGTAAACTTTGGATTTCACAGTTGGTACTTTCACAAAAATGAACTGTTATTCCCAAAAAGCTTTGACTTGAATGATCAGTCCAAACATCTGCAGTAATACAATAAAATTTCACGTGCTTCAATCTATTTAAAGATTTTGCTTTTAACATTTCGTATTTACGTTCCAATCTTAAGGTCATGGTTTTAGCTGATGGTACTTTGTACAATGGTGATGTTTTTTTCATGAGATATAAAAATCTTCACCTTCTACCATACTGATAGGTCGCATGTCTCTATATAACATGAATAGAATGCTATTTGTTAGCTCATCTGAAATTGATCCTCCTGTAAATATTTATAAAACTATAAAGCATATATTACCATAATGCCATGTACAATATATGAAATTTTGATTTTAGATTCTTACCTTGGAAAGATTCCATTTTTCTAAATATATCGTTGATCTTCTAAAAATAATCAATTTCTTATACACCTTTACATGTACAACGAAAAAAAACATTCATGTTTAAAAATAAGATTTGCTTCACTTACAGGAGTCACACTAGTATGTCTTTTCTTAGACTGTGTTACATCCAACAAGTCGCTAGAAGCCGACTTTTTAGCTATAGATTTCATTTGCTTTTTTTGGAGCCGATTATTCCCCAAAAAAATAGGGTGTGTTTTTAAATGTTTGAGCATGTTTGAAGTATTTCCACAATCTTTTATCCTTGTGGCGCAATAATTGCATTCTATGTAGTCAACTTTGTCTACTGTAATTTTCTTTGCATCTTTCCAAATTTCACTATTGTGTCTCTCTCTGAAATATTTAATAAAATTATTAGCCTTCAGTCAAATTTTTTATAATATACATAAACATTGGTATCCATACTTTGGCGACTGATGATTTACCAAACAACGAGATTTGTCGCCAAGGGCGTGACTAAGATTGTCACTACCTGTGCTTGTCGTCAAAGGCTCAGTATCAGTCTTTGAACCAAGATCACCTGTGCCATGAAGGTTTTTCTGTGATATACTACGTCTACCTTCTGTGGAAAAAAAAGATATAATAAAACTTTCAGAGAAGACTTTCACAACACTATCAGTTCCTTTTTATTAAGTATAAAACTAATATTCTTACTTTTTGTACTAGTCGAAGGCTCAGTATAAATTTGTGAACTATGACCATCTAAATCTTGCTTATTGTAATTTTGATGACTATTTGAGCTTTTGCTTGTAGATGAAATAGTGAGTCTGTGATGTAAGAGCAACTAAATTATCAAAATCTTTTTGCATATTAGTTTGATGTCTATCGAATACCATATCTATTTCTGCAAAAAAAAAAACATATTTCGTTAGAGTATTTTAGCAAAATTATTCACAATGTACGTGATATTATTTACCTCCAAACGAGTTATCATTGGCAAATTGTAACCGCGAGATATCCAAGGTATCATTTGAAAGACTACCTTTTGGAGTACTACTGTGGGCAAAAAGTAAGGTGAATTTTCAATTTAAACTTCGCGGGCTTAACATTTCGGGCTAGTTCTTTTTTTCTTGAGTTGGTAGGACTGCGAATGATATCTGGGACAAATTTCATGTCAATGTCATCATCAGTAATATATTTACGCTTGTGTTTACCAAACGACCAAGAGTGCATGTTTCGATTTTTACAATGTCTGATTTAATTGAGCAAAGAAGTGCCATCAAATTTTGTTTGCGGAATGAAATTTCGGCTGCGGAAACGTTGAGGATGTTGCGGAAGGCCTTTGGTGATTCTACCATGTCGCAGAAAAATGTTTATAAGTGGTACAAAGACTTCAAAGAGGGTCGAGAACGTGTTGATGACTTGGAGCGCTCCGGACGACCATCGACGTCAACAGATGACCAACACGTCAATAAAGTGAAGGAATTAGTGCTCGAAAATCGTCGGTTGACTGTTAGAGACCTTACTGATATGATCGGAATATCAGAAGGATCTGTGAAAACAATTTTGAAAGACCATTTGGGCCTACGAAAAGTCAAATCTCGTTTGGTACCGAAAACGCTCAATTTCTTGCAAAAAAGTCGCCGCGTTGATGTGTGTGAAACAATGCTTTCTGACTATCAGGACAAGCTCAAATGCATGATTACGGGAGATGAGACTTGGATTTATGCTTACGACCCTGAAACAACCGACCAATCAAGCGAATATCGTGCTAAAGGCGAGGCCAGACCGAAAAGAGCACGTCAAAGTCGTTCAAAAATCAAGATCATGATGACAGTTTTCTTCGATTTTCGTGGTGTGGTGCACTATGAATTCCTTCCACCCGGCCAAACTGTTAATAAGGAATATTATTTGAGCGTTATGCGTCGTTTGCGTGAAGCAATTCGTCTAAAAAGACCAGAATTATGGGCCAACAACTCTTGGTTTTTGCATCACGATAATGCACCATCTCACACTGCACTCGTTCTTCGTGACCATTTCGCCAAAAATTCGACGCATATCGTTCCGCAACCACCGTATTCGCCTGATTTGGCTCCGTGTGACTTCTGGCTATTCCCAAAACTCAAGAGACCACTCCGGGGAACGCGTTTCGAGTCGATTGAGGAGATAAGAGCTGAATCGAAGAAGGCGCTGATGGCTATACCGGAAAGGGACTATTTGGCATGTTTCGAGGATTGGAAAAAACGTTGGCATAAGTGTATTTTATCGGGAGGGGATTACTTCGAAGGGGATGACATTGATGTAGAAGAATAAATAAAGATTTTTCATTTTACAAACAAATTCACCTTACTTTTTGTCCACAGTAGTAAAATGTACCACGTCACTATAAAAAAATAAAATAAAAAAGTAAGTAATTACAGCTTGAGACAACTGAGCTTGTGATAAAAGTACCAATCATAATACTTACTATTCCACATCGTCTACAGACCTTCAAAGATGCTCTATTTCTTCGTTTTCATCAAGCATGTATGAATAATTGTCGACTACATACTCGTAAGTCTTTTGATCCTTCTCTGAAATATTTATTATAGAATAAGTTGATGTTCACACTCTCATTGGCACATAAAAACTTATACTCACTTTTCAACATCAGATATTCGCGTACTATCAGATCCGTCACCATGAACGCCTCATGTTCGTTAATTTTAAGGTGGATGGCATAATTCCTGGATGATTGTACAAAAACATCTACAAAAATAAATGAAAATTACAAAATCACTATAACATAACCTCAGTTTTAAGCGTCAACGGTCAACGCAAGTTTTGATGTAATTTTAAATTTGTGATTTCAATTGGATGGCTATGTAAAAATAAATAATTCTTACCTGAGTTGTTTAAATCATCCATTGCAGCGCAGAACAAAACAAAAAGTTTGCGATTTTGATAAACATGCGCTCGAGTAACGAAAACGCGCGAACCAGCCTCCTGAGTATAGAGCATTCCCACGTTCAACTTTCGACTGTTCGATTCTGAGTCGAAATAGAATCGAGCGTTTCAGAATCGATTCTGAAAAGAATCGACAAAATAATCGATTCTCAAAAAAATCGAATACTTCGTCTGGAATCGAGTAGAATCGCCGACCCCTAATTCGTTGTTAGGACTATACACCTAACGAATAATTCGTATACCTAAAGTATAACTTCCAAGTGTAACTGTAAAAATCTCTAAATCTATCATTCCTAATTGAATGAATAATTTGAATAAAATATAAATAATTTATTGGCATGAATTGTCATTAACATTCTTAAATATGAGTATAAATACAGAAAGTTTTAATGGAAACATGGATATGTCACTCAGTGGAAGCGATGAGAGTGTTGTGACTGATTATGCACTTAATTCAATTTCAACAGACAACACAATGCATTGTGATAGTTCAGAGAATGATACCGACAGTATTATGAGGAGATTGAGATAATCTAATAGTGAAAAATCAGACCAACGATCATTTCTAAATGCTAAGAAATTCATCATGCACATACTTGTTTAATTTCAATTTTATACGAGCAACTTCATTTATAGAAATTAACTGACATCAACTATTTTAGATAAATTACCTGTAATCAGTAATACTATTCATAATCAACAATCGAATCTTAATGTGGATGTTCAATCAAATTCAGGTAGTACTACAATCAAGTTCTCATAGATTGAAATTTCAATAAGAATTTTTTAAATGGCAATTTCTGCCATCACAAAAAATTTTATCTCCGCTAAATATTTCTCAATTCAACTACAGATTTCTCAATTTCCTAAATATATTTTTCAATTCATAGAAATGTTGTATATCTATGTAATAATTGTGATCTATTAATTTACGTTATAAGATTATGCAGATTATTATTAAGAATATCTATTTTTTTAAATTGTAGCAGTAGATTTCATGCATATTCAGATGTCGACAATCACTGCCGTATAAGTGAAGATGAAAGTATTCCAGACAATTTTGTAAGTTTACAATAATTGATTATATACTTTAGTTATGTTCTTGATCCTTTTTCACATTAGTATTAATTTGGTCGAATAAAGACACAGCATTTGAACTTTATTTTTTTTTTATATCAAATTTATTTTTTTACAAATTTCCTGTACTTGTTGCTGTACATATTTATTATTGCTTAAATATTATGCTGTAGAATAAAAAAACCATACTTACTTTTGAAGTATTGATTTTGAGCTAAGCATGCGATTGGTTTCTTACATCATTTTAATGTTTTAACACCTTTGATATATGAATCATATAAATTTTCTGAGAATTATTGATGCAAAGACTGAATCAGACTAGTGCTTTATAATATAATATTATTGTAGTGGTCATTTTGTAGCTTATAGTACTGATACAAAGAAAACAATTGTATAAACAATAGGTTCTCTTGGTTTAAGTATCAATTTTATATTCAAAAATTTGAAGGTTTGAATCCCAACGCATTTCCAAAATCAAAGGTCAAAATAAAATAATGTAAATAACTTTCTAATTATTTACATATTTTATTATTATTTTAATTGTTACTTTTTTATTGGATATTATCTAGTTTTTATTATTTATATTGAATGTATACCTTTTTTGTGTCAATACCCTTTAATATTTCTACAATATTTTTGAGCACGGTGTATTTATACATATATGTATAAATATGAATTCTATTAATAAATATAAGTATGAAATATTTGCAACGCAAATAAAATTTTAATTGTTGATATACTTTAATTGCCATGCTAATTACTAAATTAGGTTTTCGTAATTGATCTTTTTGTGGGTTGATTTTACAGTTAAAAAAGTCTTTTTCTTTCGCCTTTGAATTATCTACAAAAAAAGTCTTTATGCCCGAAAAAATATTTACCATTCTATTTATTGCTATGCAGTCGAACATCGATAATTCGAACAGCAACCCTGCTAAAAATGTGATATTAAAAATTATTCAGGTTTATTGAATTTCAATATGAATTTTTAAAACACACACACACACACACATTTTTCAAATATGGTGTATTATGATTCCTGAGACCTCAAAACATACTTCTATAATGATTTTAATGATATTTTTTCACTAAAACAAAGCTTCCTCTATGAGGAAGCAAAAAATATTCATCCAAAATCACTTTCAATCCAATGTTATTCCAATAAATTTCAATATTTTTCCATCACGTATAGAAGTGAATAACTTTTAATTCTGTTGCTTCAAAAATGGTACGATAATTTTCAATCATTTTGAATACAATTTCGTAAAATACCTATTTAATCACATGTATTTTTTGGATTGAAAAATGTTGTTTCAGAATATACTGTATTATTTCAGTAATATTGATGTATTTTATAATTCCGATAGGAACAATCAATTCTCTAAGTCAACAATAGTCTAATGGTAAAGTGTCATCTTGATATAAAGTAAGATCGAGGGTTCCAGTCCAGTTAGCGGTAGAAGCGCTAAAAATTGAGATTAAAAATAAACTCAAATATTTTTTTTACAATTTTTATTAGGGTAACTAAGGTATGAATTACATGTTTAATAACTTTTTCACGCTAATTTTCGTTTAATTTATTATTAATAATCGTACCACTTCCAAAACATTTCAATATAACCAATTTAAATAGTACATTTCGATACTAGTGCAAGAAAGTGATTTGAGCCTCGTTGGAAGGTCACACGAGGTGAAGAGGTCACACGAGATTCAAATCACATTCTTGCACATGTAACGAACTTTATTTTTTTATACAATGAGCGCGATGCGCGATTATCAGCAGGCGTGTTTCTCCGAGCGTGCGTAAATCGCGTCCTGGCGCACAGCGTGTCAAAATAATTTTTAATAATTTTCTTGATAAATTCTCAATCGATTTCAATTATGTCTACGACGTGCCAATTTTAAACATCATTAGAAACGAGTCGACTGAGCGTCGCGGGTCATCCGGTTGTTATCTGCCACGTTTATTGGGCGATGCCTACAACTTATTTCACAAGAGTCTAATTCAGAATACTGGTACAATATTATATATGAAGTATATATATTGTAAATATGTGTCTCTTTTCTCAGAAGTCGACTCGAGCGAACCAATTCTCAATTACACTACCTCTAATTATACACTGCGTTGAACATGCAGAAGATTGATACATTAATAATGCGGCCAAATATCCCATTTTGTCTTATTTTGTAGTTAATTCAAAGCCAAAACAAATAATATTTGACTTTATTACTATAAAATTAATCCAAAAAAAATAGTATCGAAAAACGTTAAAACGGTATCTTTGTTAATTTATTATAAACAAGAAGGTGGTTAATCTTGTATTAACTATATACGCTATCTTCAGCTACTTTTCCTGTACTACCTACATAAAACAAATAAACTTGTTCCTCGAAACTTTTGTACATATTACTACATTTCTTGGACTAATTTGAACAAACCCAACAATGCTGAACTTGGCAATCTTTTAATTTGTAAGATGAAAAACTAGAAGCGGCTGAAGATATTTTGTCTTTTAATAAATAATGCTGTAATCTCCGTTCTAAAAAATTTTAATTACAAACGGGCACACATAAAATTCACCGCGAAATGTATCTAATTGTAATTTTTTTAATGATGATCCTTGGCAAAACTAGGCCACCATTATTTTAATATAATTTGTTTTCATGGAACAAATCGATGAAGTATAAATTTATAACAGTCATAAATAATTAATTAATGTTTATCAATTTTATTATTTTAGGACCCTTTACTGATGTTTCAAGATGTGGAGGATTATATGTCGGATACTACCGACTAGGAAGACTTTAATGACATGACACTTGATGATAATGAAAGGGTTGAAAAAAGATTTCAAAAATTAGACGAAATTATAAATAATGAAGAGTATAACGAGCCTCTAAACCTACAGATAGGTATTAGTCGAATAGCAATGGTATTAAATGTCATGAAATATTGTAACAAATATCATGTCCTAACTACAGGAATAGTAGATTTTTTAAAATGCTAAACATGTTTGTAAATAACAATGTTTTTCCAGAAAATCGTTATCAGCTGGACAAGTTATTCAGTTCAGAAGAACGTAGAGAGTATCACGCTGTATGCCCAACGTGTAAAGTCTACTTAGGCGTATTTAAAAAGGGACTGCGTACAATATTTTGCGAAGTGTGCGATAAAAACGATAATTTAAAAAATCCTTCGTTTAGAGACTATTTTGTAAAGATTGATCCAGTTAGCGAAATCCAAAATCTCATCGAAGAAAATAAGGACTTTTATCTTGATGTCGTATATCGACGAAATAAAGAAAAAAATGTTTCTATTACAGATATTTATGATGGCCAACGATATAAAAAATTTGTAGCATCGTTACCTGATGACAGTAAAGAAAGTTATGTGACCGTTACGTTTAATAGCGATGGGTCGCCTACTTTTAAAAGTTCTCAATATTCCGTTTGGCCAATACAAATTGTTATTAATGAACTTCCACAAAATATTCGATGTCAAAAAACTATTACTTTTGCGTTGTAGTTTGGACGGAACAAGCCAAATATGACGTATTTCCTACGTCCTTTTATCGATAAAATGAATGAACTTGCAGAAAATAGATTATCATGCAAACTGAAAAATGAAACGAAAAATTTGCATTTGTATGCATTGTGATGTTGTGTTGATGCTGTCGCTCGTGCACCTATGCAGAGTATTATATAATTTAATGGCTACTTTGGATGCAATTGGTGTTTGCACCCAGGTGTATCTGTTCGTCATAATACTGGATATTCCGTTAAGTACACAATACTAGACGAACATCCTGAAAAACGAACCGCAGATGCTACTTTTCTATCCAAAGAGCATTTGAAGCAAATGCTCCTATTTTCGGTATAAAAAATGCTACATCTATGTTTCTTATGAATTGCTTTGACATAATTGATGGTTTCGTTCCATGTCCAATGCACTGCGTTGATCTAGGCGTATCTAAGCAATTTTGCAACTATTGGTTTACCACATCTAATGAGGCTTATTCGATCCCTAAAAGTAAAATACAGTGCATTGATAAACTTATAGCAAACTTTAAAGTACCCACTCAACTAAAACGGTTATCAATATAATAACAATATGATAACAATGTGTTTAAGTGATCGAGTGCATTGGAAAGCTGCTGAATGGTTAACTGGATTCTATTTTATAGTCCGTCAATATTAAAATTATCATCAGAAAAATTTCCACGATTTGAAAAATATATGAATCATTGGCTTCTTTTAGTACAAGCATATTATATATTATTACAAACCGAGATAACCTTAACAGATTTGCAAAGAGCACATTTTCTTTTGAACAAATTTGTTTTCGAAACGGAACATCTTTACTCAAGAAAAAAGGAAAAAAACGGATCGGGATATTAGTAATTATATGGAATTTGATAAAATATTGACATGTATTACATATAAAATTCACGTAGATTTCAGCTGAAATCTATCTAGATTTATAACAATTCACCTATATTTCAACTCAAATATCTATATTGACAAATTTAGCTGGACATCAGCTAAAAGCCATGAAAACACATTGATTTTCGTACACCTGGATTTACCGAGAAATCCACCTTGATTTGAAGAGGAATCCACCTGGATGTAACGAGAAATTCATCTGGATTTAACGAGAAAGTCACCTAGTTCAAATGAGAAATCCATCTGGATTTTGCGTACAATCCACCTGAATTTATCGAAAAATCCACCTGAATAAAACGAGAAATCCACCTGGATTTATCGAAAAATCCACCTGAATAAAACGAGAAATCCATCTAGATTTACCGAAAAATCCACCTGGATTTATCAAAAAATCCACCTGAATAAAACGAGAAATCCACCTGGATTCTACGTATAATCCATCTGGATTTGCCGAAAAATCTACCTGGATCCCATATGGATATCCATGGTGGATATCCATGTGGATATCCATTATGGATTTCCAGCTGGATTTTTTCAACAGGGTTGTCAAAAATTAGCCTTTTTAACCATTTTTCTGAGAGCTGTTTCAAGCAACCGTTGGGAGCATTCATTTCTTGTAAAAAATGATATATACCATTTTCAAATGGAAATGCAGAGTAAGACCAAACTGGACCACAAAGTCGAGTCGTTAGAGTATAATGCTGTGCCGAATGAACATTAAATGTCATGAATGAAACGCCATAGTGTAGTTCACATTCACCACTGAATTGTAAAAGGTTGTACTCACAAATATTTAAATCAGACACTTTAATTTCATCTTGCAATAAAGTGTAAATACTTTGTAGAAAATATAAAAATGATTTAAATAGATAGAGTGATAAAAGATCATATATGCAGCATAAGATAACAAATAATAGCAATATTTTTCATTCTAACGCCTTGTATTTACCTACATAGTTAAGTGTACGAATATAAATCACGCATGAGTTTTATATTCATCATTTTTTCCCTTATTTTTTTAAAGTCTTTCTCTTGAAGGTAAAGCGATAACCATAAAAATACAATTTGTCGAAATATTCCTTGTGATGATGCGTCATCACACAAAAAATATACACTACCGGCACTATGCGGCAGAACAGCCACGACCGCATACATCCGCCCACGCACGTCCAGATCTCGCGAACTATGGCATCCAGAAGTCTCCCTGACCGATTCGCACGACCCTTACGCCCGCGTACAACCCCTCGTGCACTCACGACCCGATCCGACACTCCCCCGGGAAGCTGGAAGCCCTTAAAGTTTTCAGACGCGATCAGCTGATCGCAAGCCCTCGTTAACTAAGGCAGACCTAGTTAGACTAAGGTAGGGGCGACCGAGCGCGTGAGAGTGAGCGTGACCGCCGATACGAGACCGATCGGACGCGAGTGAGGGGAATCGGTAAGACCAACGAGCAGTGGATAGAAAAGGATACACAAGCGACGCTAGTTGACCAGCCAATCGTTATCGGCTTAGGGGTGGTTAGGCTAATGAGACGAAACCGACGCTATCTCCGTGATCAGTAGGCAAATTAGGCGCAGAGGAACCGACCAATGAATAAATTACGCGGGCTAGAAAGATCGGTATAGACGGCGCTGAGACCCGGCTTAGCAACAAGCCGACCAATCAACAAATAGTTAAGGGGAGGTAAGCTAGGAGAAGCGGCGCGTCGCCGAAAAACGGCGCGCCAGTACCCGTAGAGTCCTGCTGACGAGCAGTACCCTGCAATACTGGTAATACCCAGAATACCCAGACGAGTGGGGCACCCGGGCGCGAGTATCGAGAGCAGAGTATAGAAGCAGAGAGCAGAGTATAGAAGCAGAGAGTAGAGTATAGAAGCAGAGAGCAGAATACAGAAGTAGAGAGCAGAAAATAGAAGCAGAAAGAAGCAGAATAGTGAAGTAGAAAAGTAGTGATAGCAGCAGTGAAAAGTAGTGATAGAAGCAGTGATAGAAGCAGTAATAGAAGCAGTGATAGAAATAGTGATAAGGAAATAGTGATAGGGGAGCAGAGTAATAAAGCAGCAGCAACAGCACCCGCAACAGTAGCAGCAACGGCGACGCCAACGACGATCTTAGCGACCGCTACAGCAGCCTTGGCGGCGGTGGTCGCAACCGCGATCACTCTTAAAATCTACCGGAGTAAGTACGCTTTTCCTCCATTAGTTCTTGCATGACCGACGAACGCGAGATTGCCGCGTAGGTGCCGACCACCGCGTTTTGGGAGTGCCGCTCGACCTTCGCGTGTCCGATGATACGACATTCGCGCCTACTTATTGCCGACCTTTTGAATATCTCTTTTATCGAGCCGTAGTAGTGGTCATTGTCCGCAAGACGAAGTTGTCGTGTGATTGCCGAACGTCCGCGGTACGGGAGTGCCGTATGACCCTCGCGCGCATTACGCCTCGCGATCATGTATATTTGCCGTTGATTCTCCGAACATTTTCTTTGTTGCGCCGTCTCATTGTCCTGTGTCCGAAAGACGAAATCGCCGCGTGATTACCGAACGTCCGTGGCGCGGGTATGTCGCATGACCTTCGCGCGCCCGTCTTCGTTGTTATGCGTGTTTTCGCCACCGACCTTCCGAGCATTACCTTGTGCGTCGCTATACCGTTGATATCCGAGAAACGAGTTTTCTAAGTGCGTGCGTCTATGAATTCCTTTTCCAAAGCCGGTTGAAAACATTACGCGAGTCGCGCCAGACCTTCGCTTGACCGGTAAAGTTTCGGTACGCATCGTTGCCTTTGTTTCGCTACGCGACCATTGTTATGAAGTGCTAACAATATCGCGAGCAGTGACTAACCTTCGCGCGACCGACCGAATTCCTACGCGTATTTACCTCGAATGAGCTGGAATTTTCGCCGCGAGTAAACAATTCAACATTGCGTAACTGTATCCGAGACCCAAAATTATTCATCCGAGCTATTGTCTACCTAGATCGACTTCGCGTCGTAGCTCGCCACTCGTGTCCCCCAGTAACCTAGACCAGGCTGACCATCGCGAGGGATAGATCACTGGGTTGACCTGGGAGATCTTGGCCTAATAAATCTGAGTCCTATTAAATTTGGTTTGTTATTGACTACATCCACTTGATCGCCTCATCCTCCGTAGCTTTCGCGATCGGTTTGAGACCGGTAGACGCGTACGCGAACGACTTGATTGCTACCTAGCCGATAGCTGCTGTCACGAGAACCACGCTACCAGTCCACGGAAGGAGCTATCCCCTAGACTACTGGTCCGTCAGTCGGGGCGCCCCTGTGACGCCCCCCTCAGTATACTCGCTCCTGAGTTAAGAGCCGCCGTGCCCCGGATTACACCTAGCTAGCCGAACGAGTCGCAGCCGTGGGTGGCCCGCAGTAAACCACCCGTTGCCCCTTTTCCCCTTTCGCTCGACGTGTCTCCCCGCTTCAGACTCGAACGAATTCTTGGCCTAGGACTTCGCGCTCCCACTTCATCCTTCATAGGTGATAGCCACGCGCAAGACCGACGGCGACGAGGAAGGAGGCAGCGGAGAAACCACCCGACCATCAAAGCGACCAGCAGGACCACGCCGAACCAGCTAACGTTGCAGCGCTGCCTGCTCTCCTAACGCGAGAGCACGGTAGCTGGCGCCCAACAAACTAAATAAAGCTGCACGCGTTATTCGGCTCCCTGTGCCGCTGGCGACAGTGCGAGACCGGAAAAATCTGTGTCATTTATTTTTCCCCTCCCTCTCCCCCGTCACATCCTAATAGAATTCCATGCATGTAGTCGGGAGGAAAATACCAAACCATAACATAATGCTTCAACAGTGTAAAAACAGAGCCACCATTCACACCTCTACAACATTTCTGGTATTTAAAACAGTAGTCTATATCTTTTATATGTTCTTCATGTGACCGCATTTGAGGGTCATCTTTTAGTAAGTTGTACCTTTGTGAACCTGCCTCCCACACTCTAAGATGATAGCACCAACTACATCCAAATCGTCCATTAAATTGTAATCTGTTCTGTATTTTTAGTCTTGCTACTCCATCACAAGAGAAGAAAGACACAATTTTTTGTTCATACGTTTTTCCCGTATTACAATCAGTTACTAAGACGCCATTCTTTTCTAATTCTTCTGACTGTTTAACAATGACTGACATATATAAATTCATAAAATCAGGACTTGGCTCTTTTTCTGTCTGCCATAAACCACCTAAGATGAGATAAGAATGATGAAAATAAATTTTTGGCGGCAGTTCGTTTAAATAAAGATCTAGTGGCCAATAACTCTTTTTTGTTCCTTTAAATAAATTAGCACCATCTAAACCATGATTTAATGTAAACACGCCGAGAATAGACTTTTGGAGTTTTTTATAAAGTTTGCCATCCTAAATATCAGAGATGATGTTTCCATTTTTTTCAGCAAGTTTGCGTTTCTCAGCGAAATTCTTAATATATTTTTGTACATCTGACCTATTTAATAATAATTCAAATTGATATCTTAAATCAAAACTTATAAAATAATTGGTTGACTGAGTAGATATAGATATAGATTCTTCACAATTTGAACATTTTACTGTTTTAGTTATAATTTTCTTTAAATTCATTGTTAGTAACAAAACGTTACACTTTTCACAATAATAGTGTTTTGAAATGTTTTCAGGTTGTGGTGCTAAAGTATTTGAGAGTAAATATAGAGAGAAATTCCATGTTTCAAATTTAGAGCATATAACCAAGCTTTCTAAAATTCTCGAGATGGACCAAATTTTACGATAAGATACTTGGTCATCAATATAACATCAGAAACGGATGTATTTGACTCAGGAAACATTATGCAGTTATCTTTAGAAGTTGCATTAAATTTAGGCTCTAAACGTGAAGCTTGTTTATTATCAAGAAACACATTTTCTTTTGCTGCTTCTTCTTCATCTTCATCATCAGTTTCTTCATCGTTCTCACTATCTTTATCTTAAATTGCTCGTTTCAATATCTCTTCATGAACAGTGTGACGATTTTTTTCTGCATCACTGTCTGATATTTTCTCTTCATTTTCTGGCAAATCATATCTCGAATTAGTATCTATAAACTCATGTAAATCTATTGGATCATCATGTGATATTAAAGAGTCAACTTCGTTAATTTTTTCTAATTTATGAAAATTATCATGATCTAAATTTTCATTAGATAAATAAAAATTTTGACTAGACGACTGTAATGGTCCTATCTATGAGCTAGCTGATTATGTTACTGAATCACTGCAACCCGTCAAACGCATGTATCTGTTTACTCAAATCAGCACATTAAACGGCGCCACCTCACCGATTATTCGATTGTATTAGTACAAGAGTCTAATTTCATAACCAAAATAAGGAGTGTGACGTCACAAAGTAATAGATATAGATATAATGATTTTTGTTACTTAAAAAAAATATGTTAATTAGAGATAATTTTAATATAACAAAGCATTTCTTATATAGATTTTAATACGTAGATTTAGAATATAGTCATACGAATAGCGTTTAATTATTAAATAATAATGAATTTTAATATGCAAAGTTAATTTATTTATTACACTAAAAATATGAATTATTAGAAAAATGTAAATAGTCCATATGCAAAATGAATAAGAAAAGAACATGAGTAAGAATTGGTTTCATTAATAACAGCTTAATAAAAACTGTTATTAATAAATAAACAATTAATAATTTATTTAAACAATAAGTTGTATATAGGACGAAAGCGTTAATTTTATACTTAATAATGACAGCTTTATAATTTATAAATCTTAGATAATTAATCTAATAATTGCGTTATAAGATTATAGAAAAAACCGTTAAAAATATGAAAATTTGTTATAATTCAAACGTTATTAATTAATTTGAATATTTCTTTTTAGAAAATACTTCTAAAATTAATAAACTATAAAGTTATGTAAAAATTTAATAATTCTCTATTGTAAATATTGTAATATTACATTAATTAACTTTATTAGTTAATAACTTTTGACGACACTATTTGCGATAATTGTAAATTACACTAAATCAACAAATAACGAATTCTGTGAAGTTCACACGTGTTGAAAGCTCATTATTAATGTTTATTTACTTGTAAATTAAGAAAACTCATTTCTCAAAATTCGCGAATGTTTCTCGAATATTCGAAAACTTCTCGAAGAAAACGCTCCTGCAAAATAGGCGGGAAAATTTGTGTATAAATACGCCCACTATTGCACAGGCTGGCATTCACTTATAGCCTTGCAAAGTGAGGCCATGAGTCTGAATAAACTTGGCTGATACCTAAGTTCATTCTTTCATTGTGATTAACTGAGCAAGACTTTTCAAAAATCACACGACGGTGGAATGCTACGAGTACTTACTGTAACACCTCCAGACGAACTTATTAGAAGTATCTGAGACTATAAATAAAAAATGTGAAAAACAATAACAAATTAATTATTGTTTTCCAATATTTTTCATACAAAATAATATTCATTAAGATAGTTAAATGCAATATGGTTTAGATTAAGTATTATGTCGTGTATAACATCTTATAACATATAAGACATATTGATCCATTTAGTTGCACTGAATCCATGCGAAGCCACATAGAAAGCATAACAATTATTTCAATGAAGATGAACTTATTTTATACAAACATTTAATATTCATGGATTAATTTCATTTGATACATTTGTTTTTTAAATCTAATTATATATTTTATTATCTGAAACTCGTCAATTATATGTCAAAAGTTTGTGAATTAAAAAAAAAATAATGTATGTACAACTCTACAATATTTTTAAAATTTGTATCACGTCACTTTTAGCCACTCTAGCTGACTTTTCTAACCTCGTCGTAAAACATACTTATGACAGATGTCGCATGCGTCAAAGTGCCTATATCATGGCCGCGCGGAATAAAAACATTCTTTCCAAGCTATAGTAGACGGGCGGAAGGTAGACATTTTCACTACGGGTGTGATGAAAAAGTGATTTTGCGAAGAGAGCGTAAAAAGGTTACACAAAGTGGAAATTACTTTCTTACATAAATAGCGCACCTTATTTTTCGACACAGAATATCTGAATTTACGCACATATCATTTTCAGCAAAATACGCAAATTTAATTCTTCACGCATGGAAGTCTACATAGCAAGTACTACATATAAAATGTCCGATACTTCACACAAAATATACGGAATATTTTTTTTCATTCATCTAATCAATATTGTTAAACCTCATTTTGGATGAGACATGTTACTTCAGTAATGTTCTTTACATTTACTTCAAAGTAAAAACACGAGGGTAAAATTTAAGTAGTGAACAATATTTTGATTAAAACCATATTGTTTTTATCTATCGTAATTAATGTTGTGCATGTAATTAAAATTGTAAAATTTACGTATCATTTCATATTTTAAAATTATAAGTAAGGTATAAGGTATTATATATAAGGTATTATATATTATATATTATATATAAAGTATTATATATTATAAGGTATGATATATAAGGTATTATATATTATATATTATATATAAAGTATTATATATTATAAGGTATGATATATAAGGTATAGATATGACCTATTATGGGCTAGTGTTTAATATAGCCCACCCTTAATAATTCATTTAATATACAACGCTAGAGCTTAAAAACACTTGGATTACATTTGTTTAACATGACTACAATATCTCATGCAGTATTTGAGCAAAAGATTTTAATTTCTCAACGATAGACGCTAAGTTTTTATATTTTCGGTGATTTTTCACGTTTTGAAGTTATTTTTACCAACTAAAAATATTAACTACGTTGAAAGTTAAGTAGCTGATACAAATCCTACATTTTGTATATGTTTAGTGGTCGCAAAAAGTTATTTTATTGCCATGTAACATTTATTGATTGATCTAATATTCTCTACTAAAGATAAATATTAGTTCAGTCACCGAATTTACCTAGTATGGCCACCAAGGAAAATAGAAGTTTTTCTATATCGATAGCTGAGAAAAAAGAATCCATATATAATCATATATAATTATACAGGGTGTCAAAAAAGTTCCGAGACACCCCAGTAAGTCCTGAGATATAACTATTTCCGAGGAGATTAAGGTCATTCCTGTAGTAACTTTGAACGAGGAATCCAGTGGTGACCTTGGTTTTGACCTTAAGCTTGACCTTCAAGGTCAGTTCCAGGTCAACTTTTTTTTTCAAATGGGAACCCCTATTTTTGACAACGGCAATCGAAAGAGCGGGAAATTTTACGTCCAAAACGGTATATTAAAATTTTTTTTCATGGCCTTAAGAAGGTCGATTTAAGGTCAAATGCTTGAAAAACTGCCTAAAAGCATTTTTTTAATTTTTAAGATATCGAAAAATGACCTCTACAAAATTCGTTCAGAACAGAGTGGGCCACTCATTGCACCAAAAATCTTTGACCTTTAACCTCATTTTGAAGGTCATTTCAAGGTCGAAGTGTTTTTTGTAATTGCAAACTCCCACGATGCAGAGCGAACAGCCGCTCCGTTAACACGTATGTTAATACGTGTATTCGCCTTAACGTCAGCTGACTTAACTTAGTTGTCTTCGATCAAGCAGAGTTGAACTCACCTTAAGTCACGTGCCTTGTGACACACGATGAGTTTCAAGTGTAAGCGACTTTACTCCAAATCCACTTAATCCCCTAGCTATAATAGGATTAAAACCTAAGCTTTTTCTAATTGTTTAAACTACTAGGAAAAATCATATGACGAAATCGGCGAATAATTTTAATAGATTTTATTAATAAAAATCTCTACAGTCTTTGTCGGGCCGAAAGACTGACGCACGCGAATAGGATTTACAATTAAATAACTTTCGGTGAGAAAGAGAGAGAGAGAAGATACGAAAATTGGCGCGATCTAACGCTCGGCGCAAATACAAAAAATATCAACGCTAACACGGTTGAACAAAATACTAAATGTATTTTGTCACGCGATAATTAAGGGAGGTGCACCTACCCTGCGGTGCAATTACGGTGATCAGCCGTAACTGTTGATGTCAGCAAAATATCAACTGCCCCTGTCCTTTGAGCAATTGGCTGCGCTGCCTCACTCTGCTTATCAGCTGCAAACTGCTTCCGAATCCTCGTACTTACAATAATATCGCTATTACACTCACGCACGAAATTGTCCCAGGAAAACTATCACTCGGCGAGAAAAACTGTGCAAATAAAAATCGGCGATGCTCGTTCGAATACAGCTGAAGCGTAACTGCTAATTTAAAAGATCGCGCGCCCCCTCTCTCTCTCTCAATACTTAGAACTAACGCGCGAAAATCAGAATCGCGAACGGTTCGATTAATTAAATCGACTACCGTTGCAGCCCCTCCAAGTCCTGACTACCCGGGCAGGATGAATACCCGCGATTCGTTGCCATCAGGAACCTGAAAGTAATAAAGAAGGAAAGGAAACAAAATAATAAACTCCCTTTTTTATTTCGGCTAATTTATTTGCCCTCCAGGGCCTACATCATCGTTTGGCTACACCTGGCGCGCGATGTTTCGGGTAGCGCCAGTGTGTAGCCTTCTTCGGGCACCGCTGGGAGTTGGTCACCCCAGGCTCCCCACAGATGTAGTAGCCCCTCAGCTGCGACCGAGATTGAGCAGCCTCCCGGTCCTGTGATGGCTGCTCAGCAGCCAGAGGGGACTGCTGGGCACTGACTCCCTGTGAGGCGGTGATGGTCACGCCTCCCACCGTGGCGGTCGCACGTCCATCCTGCGACCTGACCACGATGGTGGTATCAGGAGCCATGCGCCCGTCCACATGGACCATGAGCGTCGGTCCAGCGTCAGTAGCTCCCGGGGCTCTCTTCTCTTGAGCCGGCGCCGGGAGCGCTGCGGAGGACTCTTGTCCGTTATCCACCCGCAGCAGGGCCTCTCCATATGCTCCTGCACCTGAGACTGGAGTTCTTGAGCGAACCGCCAGGCACTCTCCACCTCGTTGATCCCCAGACGCACGTTTCTGAAGTCGAGGAGGAGAGTAGGCTGCTCAGGGATCCGGGGATGATTGCAGACCCAGTACGAGGCCCCACAGGTTTCCCTGGGTCCTGGGCATTGGCTCGCACTGTCCGACGTAAGGGTTACGCCGGACTTGAGGGTCTGCACCCCCTGGTCCACTGAAGACTTGGGACGTTCGACACTGTCCTGGTCCTCGGTCTGTGTCGAAGCGTCCCGAGAAGCCTTCTTCGGGGCGACCCACGACGAATCCCGGAGAACCTCTGCCACCGAGGCATTGCGCCGATCCCTTCGGGTGGTCCCTTCCAACTGGACCCTGGCGAAGCTCCGCAGATCTTCAATTAGCTGCGTCGCATCAGGGCCCAGTTGCAGATCTAACAACATCTGCGTGACCACCTCGAAGGTCTCCTCTTCGACGACGATTCTCCGGTCCATCTGAAACATCCAAAAAAACAACAAATTTCGGATGAATCTCCCTGCGCGAAGAAAAAAAATCCTAATAATAGCCGCATCCCACCGAGTTATACGCTCCCTCGCGATTCTTTGTGGGAACGTCCTGGCCCTTGTCGGTTACCGCTCGGTTTTATCGGCCCAACCGTCCTTTGTACGACGGGCACGGTCTTTCGAGGCCTACCTCTCCCTCTATTCTCTTTCACGGGAGAGTCGTAGCCCCTCGCTGGACCGGTACCGTCTCTGGAGCCTTTCGAGGTCGACCTCGACCTCTCTTAGTTGGGGCAGATACCGATAAATCCGACGTCTCGGTGGGAACTTTATCTACGGCCGTGGGGGCTGCTAACTGGACCCGCTCGCTATCCGATAAACCCCCTCCCGGATTTTCGCGCGCATTCGCGGAATCGTTCGCATCCTCCGACGGCAGTTCTTCTGGCGGCTCGCGAGGTTCGATGACCTCCTCGCTTTCCCCATCCTTACCCGGACCGTAATATGGTTTAAGGTCTTTGGCATGGAAGAGCTCAGACAGGATCTCCAGCTGATTGCCTAACCTGTACGTGTTGGAACCACAAACCTCTTCAAT
The DNA here is from genome assembly GCF_024137745.1 of Phymastichus coffea. Taxonomy (NCBI): domain Eukaryota; kingdom Metazoa; phylum Arthropoda; class Insecta; order Hymenoptera; family Eulophidae; genus Phymastichus; species Phymastichus coffea. The sequence continues at coordinate 728,771 of NW_026706838.1, forward strand.
CAGGTACGGGCCGGCATATTTCGGTGCTGATTTAGCTGAAATACCTCGAGCAGCTGAAGATAGAATCCTGTTCCTCTTCCAAACCCAATCTCCGACCTTAAACTCGGGTGGTCGTCTCTTCCGGTCATAATAAGCCGCCTGACGCGCAGCTTCCTCCTTTGACTTGGAGTTAGCTCTCTCCCACAAATTAGGAAGCTTCTCCATATGTTCGGCCCAATCTTCTACAGCCTGACCCTCCGAACATTCAAGGGCCTGCTGATCTTGGGTTCTTCTGAACGTCAAAGGAGGTACCGGCTGACGCCCAAACATGAGCATCGCAGGACTATATCCGGTGGCGCTATGAGTTGCCGAGTTCAACGCGAAGTTGAACTCTGACAGGTGTTCGTCCCAGCTCTTATGATCACGGCTTACGTAAGACGTGATCATGGTCTTGAGTGTCCTGTTTACTCGCTCTGTGGGATTCGCTTGGGGATGATACACGGGAGTCAAAGCGCGCTGGATGCCGTTCATCTGCAGGTATGAATCGACCTCCTGATTCTTAAATTCGGTTCCATTATCCGACAAGAATACCTCTGGCGCACCAAACCTAGTGACGATCCTCTCGTGTAATTCCCTTGCGATTGTCTTCCCATTGGCCTTGCGTATCGCAACACACTCTACCCAGCGAGTAAACAAGTCTACAAACACTAAGATATACTCAAAACCTTGAGAGCTTTTGAGAAATGGACCAGTGATATCACCGGCCACCACCTGCCAGGGTCGTGATACTTGTCTACGACCCATCAGCCCGCAAGGTGCTCTTTGTTCCACCTTGCATTGCTGACATACCGGGCAACTCTTTACGTACTCCCTGACCTGATCATACATTTTAGGCCAGTAGTACAAGCGCTTAGCCCTGGAGAACGTACGCTCTCGTCCTTGATGTCCTGCAGTAGGAGCATCATGGACTTCCTGGAGCACCTGGTACCTTTTCTCCCTAGGCACCGCAAGCTTCCACGCTTCATCGTTGTCGATGGACCCTTCACCATCCTCATCAGGCTGATAATGATACAGTCTCCCTCCTACCACCTTCCAAGTAGGGTGAGAGTGTGGGTCCTGGCATACTTCCTGGTATTGTTGCAAATACCAGGCGTCAGTGGTCTCCGGCCGACTATTTATAGCACTCACTTCAATCCCCTCCTCCTCATAGGCCCTAGATAAAGCGTCTGGCACCACATTGAGATCCCCTCTTCGATATTCGATATCGAAGACATTGCCTTGCAAAACTAGCGCCCATCGCGTTAGTCTTCCCGTGGGATTTCTCATATTGTGGAGCCATTTCAGGCAACTATGATCAGTGATGACCTTGAAGTGATGCCCTTCAATATACGGCCGGAACTTTCCAATGGCCCATACCACTGCCAAGCACTCTTTCTCGGAGACCGTATAATTTCTCTCAGCATTGTTGAGTGATCGGCTGGCGTATTCTATTACACGCTCCTCTCCATCGACATCCTGTGCGAGAACTGCCCCGATCCCACTGTCACTAGCATCAGTTTGCAGTACAAACTGACCGTTCGGATCGGGTGATTGCAGTATGGGGGCGGAAGTCATCGCCTCCTGCAATCTCGTGAAAGCTCGCTCTTGCTCCTCCTCCCAAGAGAAACGTACATTCTTCTTTGTCAGGCGGTTTATAGGTTCAGCGATCATGGCAAAGTCGGGTATAAAACGTCTATACCACGAGGTCATTCCCATGAACCGCTTCACCTGTTTGACAGTCCGGGGTGTTGGATATTCTAATATCGGGCGTATTTTCTCGGGATCTGGTCTTACTCCGTCCTGGTTGACAAGAACTCCCAAGTACCTGACTTCCGTCTTACAGAAGTGACTTTTATCTTTGTTGATGGTTAGGCCCGCACCTAGAATTCTTTTTAATACCCTTTCTAGGTGCCGCTTATGCTCCTCAAAGGACGACGAAACCACAATTACGTCGTCAAGGTAAGCAAAAGCGAATGGATCCATATCCGGGCCTATCACCTTGTCCATCAACCTCTGGAAGGTCGCTCCTGCGTATGACAGTCCGAAGGGCATTCTCTTAAATTGAAAGTGCCCTAATCCAGGAACTGTAAACGCTGATATTGGACGCGATTCTTCCTTTAAGGGAATTTGATGGTACGCACTGCTCAAGTCCAAAGTAGATATGAACTTTGCATCCCTTATTCGTCTTAGGATGTCGTTCATATATGGTAAAGGATAGGCATCAGGTTTGGTAATTGCATTTACCTTTTGATAATTCACGCAAAACCTATATTTTCCATCTGCCTTCTTTACCATTACTACTGGACTTGACCATCCGCTGGTCGCTGGTTCGATAACATCCTTTTCCAGCATATCTTTGACCAGCGTGTGCATTTCCTCTCGCACTCTATCTGAGACTGGGTAGTACTTCTGTTTGATGGGTCGAGCATTTCCAACATCTATTTCATGCTCAACCCCCACGGCACAGCACAACCTAAAGCCTGACCCCCGTCAGGAATCAATCTTCTGACGAGGTCTTCAATTTCTTCAAGCTGTGACTCCGTGGCTTCCCATAGTCCTACCGGTGCGAGAAATGCCGTACCATCAATTCCAGCCACTTCCATTGGTACTTTCACTTGGGCATCCTTAAGCCATAATTCATCCTCATCGGGATCCAAAATTGCGCGGAACTCTCTTATAAAGTTCGCGCCTACATAGCAGTCAACTGTGAGCAGCGGCGTAATGGCGACTCTGATTGTCTTCGTGATTCCCCCTACTTTAAAAGGGAATATCACGTGACCAATTATAGGGCACGGGCGTCCATCAGCAAGCCTTGCATCGCCCGCCGTGGTCACATTCAACCCGAGTCCCATCTCCGATGCTAATCTCAGCCCTAATTGACCCATGACCGTGGATGAGGCGCCGGTATCATAGAGTGCTCTAATTTTAAAGTCACCTATGTCTACCCGCAACCACTACCTGGTCTCATCCTCTGGGTCATATCCACGAGTCCCATCTTCGCCTCCTTTCATCGTGCTTTTCAGCGGCTTTTTTCCTTCCGCTGCCGCGACGACGGTGGGCTGGCTTCTTCAAGCGGAACACTGGAGAGGCTTAGTAAAGTCTATCTTCCGCCTCTGCCCTTCTCGCCGCTAACCAGGAGACCTGGAAGAAGGAGAATTTTTCCTTCCTCCACGCCATCGGCTCTTACGCTGTTCTGGAGGGCTGCCTTGCTTGTCAGCGGCCAACTTGCGCAATATCCGCTTGATGCCCTCCAGACGTTCTTCCATCTTCTTATCAGAAGTGGAAGCTTGCGTAGCCGATACCGATGCTTGTTCGGTAGGCCTCCTGACGGGGTTCTCCACGCCCAGTCCGCGCTGCGGATCTCCCTCCTTCTTCGCACGCGCCTTCCCTTCGCTGGCCATTGCAGCGGTTTGGGATTTACTACCAGCCGTTCTTTTGCTCGGCTGGTAGGCGTGCTGAGGGAAGATCGCCGAGTTGGGGTCAGCGAATACACGTGGACGGCGACCATAAGATAAGGTGTTCTGTACCTCGGTCGCCTTCCTGTTGAATTCGCGTATCGACGTCATCTCGCTCCGACGCAGCTGGATTTGGATGGTTGGAAGGAGGTTTGCATGGAGTAGGTCTAATAACCTCTCCAAGGGCATGGGCGGTTCTAGTCTATTGACAAGAGCCACCAGGTTGGACACGTAGTCTCGCACTAGTTCGTCCTCACCCTGGAACCGGTTCTGGGCTTCCTGCAACAGCCTTTGTTGCTGTTGCGTACTTGTGCCAAACCAATCCCGGGCGTCCCCGACGAACTCGTCATAACTGAGCCACTGGTACTTTTTGTTATCGTACCAGGTCCTCGCGTTACCTTCGAGGATCTCTGATACGGAACAAAGCACTTCGTCGTCAGTTAGTCCTGCACCTACGCGCAGATCCTCCAACCTCGACAGAAACGTATCTACGCTCTGTGCCCTACTACCCGCAAACCTCAATTTCCATCCGCGGACAATTTTCCCAACATCTCGGATTGTGGAGAGCCCTGAGAATATCTGATGTCCGGTGCCAGATGATCCGCTTCGACTCCTCTGTCGAACGGGTGCGGATCTCCCATAAACTTCCGAATCCTCTTCACCTCCTCTTCGTTGGGGGACTTCCGGTGTGGTGACGTCCCTTCTCCTAGGTATTGGTCTTGGAGGAGCCGGTGTACTCCCCGGAATCCCCGAGTCGTAGTGACAGGTGTATGTGTCCTGAAAGTCCACATTACGTCCGGAGCGCGGTTGAACCGAGTCACGCTGAGAAGAACGGTTAGCACTGGCCATGTCATGCATTGCGTCTTCCAGCTCTCGAATTCGTATGCGCATGTCCTGCGCCTCGCGCTCCGCACACACCTGTAATCCCTGCAGAGTCTGAAGGGTTTCTAGGATTCGACCGACCAACTTTTGGTTATGGTCTATTCCCTCCTTCAGATACTCTATCTCTCGGAAGGCTTCACTCAAGGATAATTCTTCCTGAGGTTCCTTCCGAGTGCAGGATTCCTGCGACCTGGGGTCCGGATTGCTCCGTCTCCTCTCCCCCTTCTCCTGCTCTTGCGTGCTGAGGGCCTTCTGGATGAGTTCATCCTCTTCTTGGCGGCTGGCTTCACCCTCAGAGTCCTCATCCGGGCAGGTGAATGTCCTTGACATATCAGTCAATGATATTCCCTCCCTATTGATGATCCTGAGGGGATGGTCGCTGTTATCATCCGCGTTGGAGTTTTCCAACTCGTCACAGACTGTGTCGAGCCACGCTTGTCGGGATCGCCTCCTGCGCCCCGCTACCTCTTTGCTGTGCGTGGTCTCTTGAAAATCTGTGGCGGTGTACTCACCCAGCAACCATCTCCCAAGCCTAGCCGCCTGTTGGATGACACTTCCATCCATGCGCAGCTCCAAATCCACTAAATAGTGTTCGCGCTGTGCGGAGGTCAGCTCTAATGCCCAATTGTCGATTTGAGCTGACAACAGAGCTATCTTGCCTCCGCACGGGTGTAGGATGCGGTTGAGGTTTAAAATTTCGGCCTAATCGACCACTACCGCTTCCTATCACCCAAGGTATGAGCGGGGTGTACACTATTTAGTGTTACTACTTTTAATGCCTCCTTTTATAAGGCCTTTTAAAAGGAGATTATGAGCGCGTGCAGTCTCCGCAAACTTTCTATAAATATTATAAAAATATCCTACCTAAGGTCGGAGCCTGCTGTTTGCTTGCTCCGCCTGGCTAATATTTGGACTGCACGCTTGGGCCGCGCTCTCTGCTTTATCGTTGATCAGGTGTTACCAACCCCCCTTTATCCACCAAACTGTGGCTGAAATGGGTTAACACCTGATTCTCCCGTACGATCTGAAATCACTTCGACCTACCAATAATTATCGCTTTCGGCCCTTTTTACAATAATCTTAATAATTTTTAACCAAAGGTTCGAAGTGGTTTCGTTTTTTCCCCAGCAGAGGGCGTACCGCTCACGATCTCGCTCTACCACCCGCTCAAACCTTCCTAAGCGCTCGCGCAATCGTCTCTCTTTCTCGTGCGTCGATTACCTTCGACGCACAATCCTATTCGCACGACACGGGTCTTAATACCAGTTGGGCGCCATGTAACGGGGGGATAAATCTGCAAAAATGAGAAATTTATTTAAGAACAAACTCCCACGATGCAGAGCAAACCGCCGCTTCGTTAACACGTATGTTAATACGTGTATTCGCCTTAACGTCAGCTGACTTAACTTAGTTGTCTTCGATCAAGCAGAGTTGAACTCACCTTAAGTCACGTGCCTTGTGACACACGATGAGTTTCAAGTGTAAGCGACTTTACTCCAAATCCACTTAATCCCCTAGCTATAATAGGATTAAAACCTAAGCTTTTTCTAATTGTTTAAACTACTAGGAAAAATCATATGACGAAATCGGCGAATAATTTTAATAGATTTTATTAATAAAAATCTCTACAGTCTTTGTCGGGCCGAAAGACTGACGCACGCGAATAGGATTTACAATTAAATAACTTTCGGTGAGAAAGAGAGAGAGAGAAGATACGAAAATTGGCGCGATCTAACGCTCGGCGCAAATACAAAAAATATCAACGCTAACACGGTTGAACAAAATACTAAATGTATTTTGTCACGCGATAATTAAGGGAGGTGCACCTACCCTGCGGTGCAATTACGGTGATCAGCCGTAACTGTTGATGTCAGCAAAATATCAACTGCCCCTGTTCTTTGAGCAATTGGCTGCGCTGCCTCACTCTGCTTATCAGCTGCAAACTGCTTCCGAATCCTCGTACTTACTATAATATCGCTATTACACTCACGCACGAAATTGTCCCAGGAAAACTATCACTCGGCGAGAAAAACTGTGCAAATAAAAATCGGCGATTCTCGTTCGAATACATCTGAAGCGTAACTGCTAATTTAAAAGATCGCGCGCCCCCTCTCTCTCTCTCAATACTTAGAACTAACGCGCGAAAATCAGAATCGCGAACGGTTCGATTAATTAAATCGACTACCGTTGCAATACACGGATAAAGATTTTCTACTTCAAAAAAGTTAACGGAGTCACGAATACTGTAATTTATATGCAGTTACCATATTATTAATAATAAAAAAATTGAGTATAGAGTATATAAAATTCTTCTATTATATTAACTCTATGCATTGCAATAGAAAAAATTTGCAAATTAATAGAATAAATTATTTAAAACATTCAATATATTAGTCTGTTGAACAAATATTTTAATTATGCGTAACCTCCGTTAACCTAATTTTTTTCAGCTCTTTTTTGATAAATAACTCTAATTTCCCATTTGTAATGGGTAAGCTTCTTTGAAAAACTATAAATTAATTATTTAAAGCTAAATAGCTAGTATAATTTTGGTTAATGTATATTTAATAAAGTTTTTTAAAAATCGTAACCTCCATTAACCTTGTTTTTTCAGCTATTTTTTTTCATAAATAATTATAATTTCCGCCTTTAAATTATTTTATAAATAATTTTACTTTTAATTTTAAATAATTTTAAATGGGTAAACTTTTTTAAGAAATTACAATTATTTTTTTAACCATGAATATCGTGTATAATATTAGTTTTTAAAATTTATTTAACAAGGCTTTTTTATAATTCGTAACGTCCGCTAACTGTAGTATTAATTTAGCATGTAGTTACCTAATTTTTTGTTTGTAAAAGGTTGTAATAGACATTTAAGTTCAAATTTTATGGTAACAATGTTATAAAAGTGGAATACAATCTATTGGTACAGAACAAAAAAAATTTATTTTTAAAAATAAACATTTTTTTATTTTTCGATCCAATCGGACGATATTTTGAGAATGAACCAGTTGCAATAAAATCTTGAATTATCACACCAGGTGCATGGGATTGTCACTATCCCACCAATATTTTATGCAGTATAGTAGTGCAGTAGGTAAGATCGTCACAATCACAACGATATTCGCTGAAAACTAAAATCATAGGATTTTCTGGATCGCTGATCACGATTTTGTGGTTAGTTTCTTCATATTCCAAGATGGCCGCTAAGTCACTAAAATTTTTTTATCACGACAAAAATCACAATAATTATCATATACTACAGTTAGAAAGAAATTATGGAAGCGGTTAGTAATAAAAAAGAAATCCTGTGGGTTATATTTCTGCAGTAAAAGGGTGTAGATAGCTGGGGTTTTGTTTATTTGGAAGATCTTGGAAAAATAACCTTAATACCGTTCGTAATTTAACTTTTTGTTCCAGATTAAACATAATATCGTTATTTAAATTTTTTCAATGCTAACCTTATTGTATAAAGAATATTACGTGACGGACTATTTTCTTTTTTTTTGAGCAACAGTATGCTTGATTAGACTCTCGCTTTCGGGAGTCCCACACTCATGTGCGCGTCTTGGCGGGAGCGAGTGGGAGACGCTGAGCACAGCTGCTGAGGTATGCTGCGACAGCATGCTGCACTCAGCGTCCTAGTTTAAGTAATGCGAAACAATTAAAACGTATGCACTAGAGAGAAATGAAATGAGAGGGAAAAAGATATATAACCAACCGGTGAGAACGAGCTTTGATTCTTTCCTCAGTTAGCAGTGAGCGCTCAATTAAGAAGCCTGCATTTTTCTACTGCATTTAAATCTATAATAAGAGTTTGAGTTTATAATTGTTTGAGTCATAATTAAGTGTTAGAAGCGTCGAATACATTGGTTTTAATAATTTTGTGTAAAACGAAAAATCACAAGAATTATTACTTTATTGTGTATCATATTATTAGATAAAAAAATATATTGGACCAGATAATCTGACTAGATTCAAAGAAAAGCGATTACTCATATACAAAGCAAACAATATTTTGGACCAATTTAATTTACAATATTAACAAAAAGTGAGTACCACTCTTTATGTAATAAAAACAACATAATAGACAACATGAGGTAAAGATTACGCGTCTATATATCTCTCTCTCTATTTTACTTAACTTATTTATGTTGCGAAACCGACTAGAATAAATATTAAAAATATAAACGCCTATAAGTGTATCCATATGCTTCCCCGTTATATTAAAGAAAAATTCTATTACATTCTTCTTTTTTATAAACGAGCAAAAATTGTTATAAACGTCCGATTAAATATTTGACGATCGCGGTATCGAGTGCCGGATTAGAATTAATAGGGATTTCATTATTGACGCGCGAACGGGCCGGGGTGCCCGAAAGCCTGACTGCCGCCCGAGTCAAAGGCCGCTCGGTCGTTAAAAAGGCCTACATACGAGGCAAATTCGCCTTGCGCGAATTGTCACCTATCAGATATATATACTATATTATACAAACCGCTCCTCGATAAGTTATGATAAATAATTTATTTTGTTGGAAAAATATTAAATACAGTATCATTTACAAACATATTTATCAGTTTTTAATACATTTTAGTAATTTTTATAGCGTGCATTAAAAGATAGAAACTATTATTGACAAGCATACTGTGACGGTAAACGTCCGGTTTGCGCTACCTTCTCGATCGCGCGGCTGCCTGCGAGGGCAGCACCTACCGGCCTGGTGAAGTCGAAAAAGGGAACTTGGTCCGAAATGTGAAGGAACGCGCGCGAAGAGAAAAGGACCAGTGGGAGAGCGCCTTTGACAGCGGTAACAACATGCAGGAGTCGAAGAATAACGCGAAGTTGAGGAATACCGCTAGCTTTATCAATAGCGTACAACGTGTGAGAGTCTAGGAGTGCCTCTACCATCGGCAGCAGCGTGCGTGAGTGCGAACGTCGCAAGAAACACGGATACCAGACTGTCAGTAGATTTTGTTGTTGCTACGATCTCGAGCGGTTAACTAAAACGCCATCGTAAGTCAGCCACGAGGTTGCTGAATCTGCCCAGTGGAAGCAGTAGGGCGATAAAAGAGGCCACGTCTTTAGTGTGGAAAAGCAGCAAACCCGAGCCACGTGTTAAGAGGCGACGCTGATTTGCTCCCCCTGATAGCGCGACTAGTCGAATAAGGTAAGCTGGCCAGCTTCGCGTAATTGTTTTCGATAAGCGACCGCGCGTAACATTTTAGCATGCAAATGAGTATAAACGAACGATTGTAAACGAAATGACGGTACGTAAGATTGTCGCGCACATCGTATAAGCGTAAATGCGCGGGCCAAATGCGTTGTAGATTACATAATAAATAAACTAGTCCATGTATGATGGAAACATTAATTTACTGTTGTCTTTACTATTAGTAAGTTGGTTGACTGATACCTGTCCTTCCCCACTCGTCGGTTAGTTAACAAAATTGATTATTTCGATCTCGCCGTGCACATTCCGGTACGACTGCGCATCGGGCGAGACAAAGAAATTAAAACGGGAATACACTCCGTTACATTGCGCCCAACGTAAAAGAACCTACAGCGTGTGTGATTGTTCAAAACGCCGGTTCCATTAAACACTGACCTTGCGCTCAGTCAACCAACGACCCAGGTGGCAATCAAAGTGTTGTTGTGCACACTTTGAACACATGCCACATAGGAAATAATGTAAATAGTAATCCTATTCGAGAAAGGCCCACCGCTATGATAGTTTGTAAACAGTGTAAGCGTGTGCGAGTGCGACCGAACAACTCTTCGTAAGTTACCTTGTAATCACCAATAGGTTTTGAAGGTTGTCGAAGAATAATAACATTGTACCCGTTGACCCGGGGAAAAGACACCTTCTTGTCCAGGCTCGATAATTTGAGGAACGGTACTGGACTCACGGAGGATGAAATGCTGTTATCAGTATCAGAGCTGCTCGTCGGTCCCGTCCTTACCTGATACGAGGTAATGAAGGAAGAGTGGCTTACTTACGCTGAAGTTGAAGCAGATGCACGGGAATGGTTGGGAACCAGCTTGCAACAGTAACAGCGACTGATGAGGGAAGTTCAAAGTCGATATTAGGGCCCAGATGAACCGGTTAACGTATATATCTCCAATATGATGGGCCTAAAGTGAGAAGACTAAATCCACCGATGGCGTATGAACGCCAATTGGATCTGTTACACGCTAACCTCCTCATCGATATTCAGAGCCAAGTGCGTAGGGCTGAAGTAAATTCTATATGCGTTCTGAATACGTTAGCTACGGCGGCGCAGAACACCTTGAATCAAAGAAAGTTGGAACTTGTAGTACCTGACCCCCAGTCGACTCTATATCCGGAGTTAGCATACCACCTTCACACCGATGGAAGCAAGGGCCGCAAGAGCAAAATAGCAGCAATATCCAACGATAAGCCAGAAATTAGTGATCGGTTAGATCGTATGGAGAAGGTGCTTGAAAAGATAACGCACCAGGTCGTCTATACACCGACGCCATCGGGGGCGACGCCTGGTCCGAATATTGAAGCGGTTGATAGCGACATGAAAGCTCCGCTAATTGATTTGTTGAATCAAGTTTTATTGTCCCTCAAAGAAGTATCAGAAGGGATGAAACACAACTTTGTTAGGAGAAACTCGACACCGGAGGATCGCGCTAAGAAACATGAAGCTCCTCAAAAGCGGGAAAGAGATCTCCAAACCACTCAAATATACAGAGTGTAGATTGCTGGGGTGCAGTAAAAGGTACTGTCCCCAATGTAATAAGGGAAATGAGGAAAGGAGTGGTTAGGAGGGGTTGACCACACTCCTTCGTCCCCTGTAATGAACTCCGTAAATGAAACCTCGCGGCCTTCGCCAGCACAATCACTACTGGTAGTAACGAATGCGTTGACCGATGAGAGCGAGGATTGCCCTGATTATGCTAATGATGAGAACGTCGGTAAAGTGAACGCGGAGAAGGGGAGTATTGACGATAGTAAAGCCCAGGACCAGCCAAGGTGGTGGAAAGTGAATTGCCCACGCCCTCGGAGGCGCTGGTAACGGCAGATAACTCGTCAGGTTATACTCCCGAAGGACCTCCGATAGTCCAAACCGAGGTGGTTTGAACGAATGTTGACGTCACTTTACCGCGCGAGAGCACAGTAGCTAGCGCAATGGTATGCCGAAATCAAGGCTGTGGAGTCGCTGAAACAGTTTCGGTATATTCCCCGGAACAGGGAACGCGCTGGTGGCTACCGGTGAAAATAGGAGACTTCCAAATAAGGGCTCTCTATGATCCGGGAGCTTCCACCACGACAATGGGTAGTAATGCTCTGCAGATAGCGTCGACGGTGGGCATCAGGTTAGATACCACCCATGCAGGTACGGCAGGACTGCCAGATGGACGAAAATTGACGATAGTTGGCCATGCGATGCTGCCGTTTACCGTAGGTGATATGACAATGCCGACGAGGGTAGCTATACTCCTAACCCTTGTCGATGATTGTATTTTCGGAGTAAATTTTGTTAGATTGTTTAGGGCGGTTCATGATCCTGACGATGATACGTTATTGCTCAAGAAATCGTAAAACTAAGATGAAACTAGAGGTAGCTAGTTTAGAGGTTGGTCCGAGATTAGCTACTATCGGACTAGCCGAGGTAACAGCCTCACAACAGGCAATATTGCAGAAGACCATCAATGAGGTCTTATCGCAGGCCCCCGCGGGACTGGTATGTGCGGCAGGGATAGAGCACAAGATTCGAGTCGGTGATACGAAACCGATCAAACAGCGCTACTATCCAGTATTAGACAAAGTCAAGCAAGAAATGTATAGGTTCGTAAGGGAAATGTTGGCCCAAGGGGTGATTGAGCCGGCGAATAGCGGCTGGTCGAGACCAGTGGTAATGATACGCAAGAAGGATGGCTCGTATCGATTCTGTATAGACTTTAGGAAGGTCAACAAGGTCACCGAGCCTAACGCGTACCCCTTACCATTCATGCAGGATATATTGAGACGTTCGCGAAACGCGCGCTATATCTTCACGCTCGATCTTAGTAACGCGTATCACCAAATAACACTCAAACCCGAATCTCGACCATTCACTGCCTTTACCGTGCCCGGATTGGGACACTTCCAGTTCGTGTGAATGCCATTCAGTCTCTCGTATGCCGGCGCCACCTTCCAACGGTTGATAGATAGCGTAATCGGTCCTGAGCTTGGCTATGTCGCCTTCGCCTATTTGGACGATATCATCGTAGTGTCGTCCAAATTCGAAGATCAGCTACGACATCTTAGAATCGTGTTGGATAGGGTAAGCCAAGCCGAACTCTCGATTAATCAAGAGAAGAGCGTCTTCTGCAAGCCGGAGGCTAAGTATTTAGTTTTGCTGATTAACCGAGAAGGAATCAGACTCGACCCTGAAAAGGTGCGCTCTATCGTGAAGTACCCCCGACCAGGAAACGTACGACAGCTGCGTACTTTCCAAGGGGTTGCCTCTTGGTATCGCCGCTTCTTGAATGATTTCGCTATACACGCTCAACCGTTAACGAAATTAACGGGGAAAAAATTCGAAAATGTGTGGGCACCAGATCAAAAGCAAACTTTCGCCAAATTTCAGTGGATGTGTGTGTTGGAAACAGACGCTAGCGCTACGGGAATCGGCGCAGTCCTGATTCAAAGAGTACATGACGAAGACGGAATCATCGAGTACGCTAGTAGAGTCCTTAACCTGGCAGAGTAGAACAACTCTACCACGGAGCGCGAATGCTTGGCGGTTATATGGACTGTATAGAAGTTCCGCCCATATATAGAAGCGTACTGCTTCAAAGTCGTGACGGATCACAACAGTTTGAAATGGCTGTATAATTTGAAAAACACTATAAGACGTCTAGCCTGATGGGCCTTACAACTCCAAGGCCATACTTTTGAGATAGAATATCGATAAAAGAAGTGGGAAAAAGTAGTGGAGCAGAAGATATAATGGAAAAGATACGGGCAGATATAAGGGATTTAAGAGAGGTATGGGAGGAAGAAAGGAGAGAATGGACAGAAATGTTTAAAGAAATTATGGAAAAAATGGAAAGAATGGAGACAGAGGGGAAAAGAAAAGAAGAAAGATAGAAGAAACAAATAGGAAAAGTCAGGAGAGAATAAGAGAGAGAGAGAGAGAGAGAAGAAAGAAGAAGAGAGACGAAAGAAGAAAGGGAAAATGCAGAACTTAAAGAAAAGCAACTGCAGGAAAAATGGGGAGAGAGAATGAACCAGTTGGAAGAAGCGTGCGTGAAATTAAAAGAAAGTATAGATGGAGGAAACGAGAAGCAAAGAGGAACAGAAGTAGGCAATAAGGAAGAAATAGAGTATATGAGAGAAAAAATGGATAGAGAAAATATGTTAAACAATATAATAGTGACAGGCTTAGAAGGTGGGTTAAGATGTGAAAAGAAGGGTGAGGCAGAGGACTGGTTAAGAGAGGAATTAGAAATGAAAGGGGAGATAGTGAATCTGAGAAGAATAGGAAGGACAGCGGGGAGCGATGATCGGAGAGAAAGAGGAAAAAAGATGTGGCAAATTAGATGCGCTTCATGGGAACAAAAAGAAGGAATTATGAAGAGGAAAAAGAAGTTGGAATAGAAAAAGATCTTTATAGATCAGGACTGGACGTGGAAGCAGAGGAAGATAAGAGAGGAAGTAAGAAGGAAAGTGAGAGAAATAAAAAGTTAAGATAAAGAGGTAAAGATGTGGCATAACGGGTTGAACTTAGAAGAAGAAGAATGGTGGTGGGGCGAGAAAGAGGGAAAAATGGTTGGAAAAAGGGCGGAAGGGTTTCGGAAACAATAGGGAAAAAAGAGAGAGAGAGGGGAGAAAGGCAGTAAAAATACTATTCTGGAACGTGGCGGGGGTGAGGAACATGGAGGAAGACGACTGGGAATATGTTAGGGAATTCGACATAATAGGGCTAACGGAAACCTGGATGAAGAGACAAGGGGCAAGAACTGGTGTGGAGAAACAACTGAAAGGGTACAGCATAGAGTGGAGGGACTCAAGAAGGGAAGGAAGAAGAGGGAGAGAAATAGGGGGAGGAATAATGGCGGTAAGAGAGAGGAAAGGGATGAGTAAGGTTGAATGGAAGAAAGAAAGGACAAGTGAGGTAATAGTAGGAGAAATAAAAATCGGAGGGAGGAAATACATGATAACAACGATGTATATGCAACATGAGAAAAAGGAAAACTATAAATACCTAAGCGAAGAGATAGATGAGAACAGAGGAAAAACAATAATTATAAGAGGAAACTTCAACGTAAGAACAGGAAATGAAGGGAGAGAATGGGAGACAGAAGAAAACCTAGAAGAAATAAAGGTCAAGGATAAAGTGTTAAACGCAGAGGGAGAACAAGTGTTAAAATGGCTAGGAGAAATGGGTTTAGTGATAATGAATGGAAGAAAAGAAGGAGATGAAGAGGGAGAAATAACATATATAGGAGCGAGATGAATGTCAACGATAGATTATGTAGTAGGTAATGAGGAAGGTGATGAGGCAATAAAAAGGGTTTAAATAAAAGAGAGGGTAAAGTCGGAACACTTACCAGTAGAAGTAGAACTGGGAGACAAAATAGCAGAAAAAAGAAAAGAAGAGGAAGAATGAATGGTAGAAGACTGGAGCGAAGAAGGTATAAAAGAGTATCAGAGATGGATAGACGCAAGAGAGGGAACCGAAAAATGGAAAGATATAAAAAATAGAGTGAGGAACGCAGTCGTAAAAAAGAAGATAAGGAAAAAGAAGGATCGAAAAAAGGCTGGTGGAAAGAAGAATGTAGGATAAAAAGGGCTAGGTTGATGGCAGAGTTGAATAAGGTATGAAAAGAGGAAGGAAACAGAGGCAAATACCTTCGAGCGACGAGAGAATACAGAGAGGAAATAAGAAAAGCGAAAGAATTTGAGGGGAACTGGGTGGCAGAAGAAATAAGAAAAGATAAGACGAGAAGAAAATTCTGGGATAAAGTGAATAGCAATAGGAAGAAAAGAATTGGATTAGATGAAAACATAGGAAAAGAAGAATAGTTAAAGCACTTGGGAGAGAAAGAAAAGAAAGAAAGCATAGGGGAAGAAACCGAAGACAGCGAAGGAGAGGAAGGTAAAGAAATCAAAGTAAGAGAAGTAGAAGAGGTAATAAAAAAAATGAAAAAGAAAAAGGCGACAGGAGAAGATGGTATAGCAAACGAAGCGTGGATGGAAGGCACAGAAGGCTTGTTAAAAAATATGACAAAATGCTTAAACGGAATATGGAACGGAGAAGAATATCCGGAAGAATGGAGGAAGGAAATAGTAGTACTAATATATAAAAAAGGGAGGAAAGAAGAAGTAAAAAACTATGGAGGAATAACGCTGATGGACACGGGATATAAAATATGTGCAGAAATACTGAGGAAAAAGATGGAAAGAGATCTAGATGCAAAAGAAACGCTAAGCTATTCGCTGATGAGATTCAGGAAGAAAATAGGAACAATGGACGCAATATATATATATATTAAAAACAATAATAGGGAAGAAAATAAGGGAAAAAGGAGAAAAACTGTACGTATTCTTTGCCGACATGAAGACCGTTTTTGACAAGATAAAGAGGAAGAAAATATAGGAAATCATGAAAGAGAAAGGAATAAATGGGAAAATCAGTAAAAGAATAGAAGAAATATACAAGAAAACAGGGAGTAAGGTAAAAGTTGGGGGAGAAATAATTGGGGAGTTTGAGACTTACAAAGGCGCAAGGCAAGGGTGCCCTTTGAGCACCACGCTATTTAATCTTGCCTTCGCCGACCTGGAAGTCAAGATCAAACAGGTGCAAGAAGGTGGGGTAGTGATAGGAAGGAAGAAAATATGGACATTAGGATATGCAGATGATATAGTGATGATGGCAAATAGTGAAAGGGGAATGAAAGCGATGCTGAAAAAATTAAAAAGATACCTGGAAGAAAGGGGATTAGAGCTAAATGTAGAAAAATCAAAGATGATGAAATGTAGGAGAGGAGGAGGAAGGGGGAAGGAAGAAGAATTCGAATGGGAAGGTGAGAAGATAGAGATGGTTAAAGAGTACAACTACTTGGGATATGTGATAAGCTGAAATAACGGAAATAAAAAGTAGATAAAGAAGGTAGAAGGGAAAATAAATATGAGACTCGGAAGACTATGGGGGCTAGGAGAAAAGCTATTTAGAGAAAATTGGAAGTTAAGGATGAATCTGTTCGAGGCACTGGTGAAAAGCGTGATTATGTATGGAGCAGAAATTTGGGGATGGAAGAGATATGAAGAAATGAGAGATTACTACTGAAATACATAAAGTGAGTATTGGGATTAGATAGAAACACACCAAGTTACTTAATACGATGGGAAACAGGAAGACGAGAAATGAAAGATACAGCATTAGAACGAGCAATGAGGTATAATAAAAAAATAAGAGAAGAAAGAGATGGCTCAATAAAAAAAGAAGCATGGAGAGAACTAATGAAAAGGCAAAGAAATAAAAAAGATAAAAAGGGTAAGAAGGAGGAGAGAGAGGAAAGGCTAGAAAAAAGTAAAATATATAGAGTGAGGGAAGAGGGAGACGATATGAGAGAAGAGTTTTGGGAAGAAATTAGAGAAGAGCTAAAGAAAAAAGAAGAAAAAGAACTAGAATAATAGCTAGAGAAGTCAAGATACATAAACGAGTGGTATGAACTTGTAACAAAACTTAATCCTTTGTTACCAATTCTTTTGCGGGGTAAGTGAGGCACTTTCGCTCATGACAATTGAGAGAGAAGAACGAGAGGAGGTTGATAAATAAATTATACATAGACAAGAATCAAATCTCACTTACAACCTATTATTATTAATAATTATTCACACAGAACATACGCGCGCATAACATTATCTAAATTACCGACCAACAAACTGCAAATAGAACAATAAACTACTTAAGATAATCACAAATGAACATTTCGCATTTCACTAATACCAAATCGCATACTTAACCTATTACAAACTTACTTAAAACTACGCGAACTAATACCGGGTAAATTGCTCGGCACGTGGGCGCCTGGACAATTCACCGGTCTCAACTTACGTCACTACAAATTAATCTTAGCGCGAACCTTCAGATAGCCGGCACGTGAGTGCCAGGCTATTTCTTTCAACGCGTACCGGTCGTCGCATCAACAGAGAGAGAGAGAGAGTGTTGAGAGAAAGAAGAAAAGGAAGACTTGACCTTTTTTTCTTGTTCCTCGCAACGTCGAGAATCCTGGGCGATGTGCTGCCGCAGGAAGTACCGGGCGTCGTCGCTGGTCAGATCGTTGCTAACCGCTGTCGCTGACCAGGTCTCCGTCGGCGACGTTGACTCTCCTAGCAGGTGGGCTGGCTGCAGTTGCTGGCAAAGCCGTTGCCGGTAGGGTTGATCGTGCTTCCTTCCGGCTATCCCAAACTGCTCTCTCTGCTGGGCTCGGACTTCCGCACTGTAGTAGGACTAGGCTTCTACTCCTTCACTCTAGTAAGGCTTGGCTGCGACTCTCTCACGCACTAATTCTTACGCGCATCTTGCAGTCGCTCAGCGGCGCTCGCTCCTCTCCCTACCTTGACCTATTAGTTAGGCGGCACGCGACGCGTCGCTTATCGGTCACGCGTTGCGCGCCTACCAATCCCTGCATAGGCCTAATACTCTCTTTCTCTCTCTCTCTTTCTCACTCTCTCTCCACGCTCTTCAACTTTTCTTGCGCTCAACTGCGCTGGCTCGTCCTTGGCGCTGAAACAAAAGACTAAGTGTTAGGCGCATACTTAAATGCGCCCAACGTTGGCCACCACGCTTAGCCGAGTGGGGGAGGGAGAAACGCGGACGAGAGACGGGCAAACGGCCTGCTCTCGTCACACCCCCTTCCAAGGCCAAAGTTCGCACCCGCGAACGGCCTGATTCCGTTTCTCCCCCTCTCTCTCTCTCTGTCGACCGGCAATGGCAACCAACGATAGACGCTAAGTCAAATAAGAATACCTTAGATTTAGCTTAAATCATAATTAATTCTAAGTTGGTAACAACCAGATCAACTAAGAGCAAAATCTAACAAACCGAATAGTTTACTCCGAGTGATATGCCTAACCTTTCGTCATAGCAAGCTGACTGATCCACTGCGCCAAGATCGCGACTATCTCAGTACTCAATTAAACCAAGAATCTTACCATTTACTACCGCTTCGACGACTCCAAATACCGGAGCCTGAGCGTTCGAAGCTCCTCCGCCGAGGGAAACGAGGCACTTGCCCCGGAGAGTCTTTGGCCGGCATCCTCAGTCGCCTCGGACCCAATCACCTCGGCGCTCCGATCGCTCGGCTCACCCGCGGGGACCGACGCCTGCTCCGTCCGCGACGCGACTTCCATCCCCGTATCTTCGGCCGAACCGGCTTCAGTCCCGGCTCCCTCTGCAGCAAGCGCCTGTGACCTACGCGCGAGCTTAGCGCGAAAACGCTTGCCACATCGGTGCCTGGGCTTTTTCGCCTTGGGCTCCCCGACGGAGGATTCAGGGCTGGCTACCTCGGGTATTGACCTAGAAGCTTCGAGCTCCGGCTATACAGTCTTTGGCTGTGTCGCCGGGAGCTCTACTGGTTCGCCCGTGCGAGCCCGAACCCTTGCCTCCTCCACCGATCGTGCGCGCGCCTGGTCTGCCATAAAGGCATCGCGGCAACGCGGACAGTCTTGCACGCGGACATCCAGTCGCCCACAGTTCCTACAAACCGGACGCGAGAGAGGCGGGTTCCTGCAAGCCGACCTGGGATGTGACCCCGTTCTGCAATTGAAGCAACGGAACGAGGGCACGTCCAATTCCTCATCCCAGAGGACCGGAGCCAGGTTTTGCAGGAAGCTACCTCTTACCAACCGAAACCCTGTTTCGTCGACCTAACACGGCGACGCAGAGGACGAGGCCGGGCTCGCCACCTGAAGAGTCGGGACAGGTCGTACCGGCCTAAGGGTTGGTCGCTCCGGCACAACCGGCTCCACTCTTCGTGGAGTCGGCGGCACCACCACTTCCATCCTTGTGCCTGCCTCTCCCGTCTTCTCGGTGACCGTGCTCGCACTAACTCCCGAGGCTCTCCCTTTGCCGACAGCCAACGAAACCGATGGCTGGAGGGCGCCTGTTGCCTCAGCAACGGCTCCCTCCGCCGTCTCAGGTAGAGCTGGCGTCGAACCGGAGGTTGGCCTCTCAAAATTACACGCGGATAGGTTGAAACGCATCGTGCGCTTCCTCCTACCCGAGTTCTGGCAAGCCTCAGCCTCCTTTCTTCTCTCGTCCTCCATATACCCCGCTGGGTAGAATTGCGCGGGCCCACCCCTGCGGACGAATTGGTACGCGGGGTCTAACCTCTGTAGCGCGAGCGGTTTGAAAGGGAGAATAGGATGGACGTGTGGTTGTGGAGCCACTCGAGGCAGCTCCTGCACCGGCATCGCCTCATCCTCGGAGTCGCTCGAGCTTAGCACCACCTCCAATATACCGTTGGTGGCGCCTCGCTTTGTGGGACTCCAGTTTCCCCTTCCAATACAAGCCCTCGCGGTACGGCTCCGATTTGCCGCCCTACCCGCGAGATATCCTCCCGCGGCAGCTCGAGAGCCCGGCGATTTCTCGCCTTGGCTACTCGTGCCCGCCTGCGAGAAGACAATTCCCTCTTTTGCGGCGATAACTCTCGACTTCTCGGATGCTTTGCGTATGCAAAGTGTCGTGAGCCGAAACGCTGCGCTGCGACGTACCGCCTCGTCCCAGGTACGCGTGGGCGCAGCCAGACGAATTATCGAACCCGCACGACGATTTCCCGTTAGCAAACGGACCCCTCGTTGGTCGCTCACGAACGGCGTCGGGGGCGAAGGCAAAGGCGGCGGCAAAGGGAACCCCTTCGCCTGCCCGTCACTGTCCCCGCCAACCGACGCCTGTGCCAACCGTGAAACACAGGAGGCAACCTCGACGTCAAAGGAGGCAACCTCGACGTCAAAGGAGGCCGCCTGCCCAAGGCCTGAAAACCGGGCGGCAGACTCCGACGCTCGGTCTACCTCCATAGCCTCAGCAAATCCCGCCGAGTTCACCGATGCGGTCACGTCGCCTGTAGGTGTTTGAGCCTCGGCGACTTGAGCGATGTGGCCCGACTCCTCGGTTTCAGCCATCATCACCTGACGTCGATGAACCTCTTGTACCTTAAAACAAAACAATTCAGTTATCACACCTGTCCTATTTCGCAAACTATTTATTTACCTTACGCGGTGGTATATATCGCTTAATTTCCGAGACGTGTACCCTAGCTGTACGATGCTTACTGTTCGTCGTTAGCTCGTAGATCTCGGGCGAAATCACTGAAATAATTTCAAACGGTCCGTCAAATTTCGGATCCAGTTTCGCGTTTTTACCATCCGCTGCGCTCGAAAGCGTATGCACTTTGCGCAAAACCAAATCACCTACCTGAAAAAGTACCTGACGCCTACCCTTATCGTAGTGTTTCTTTTGCTTTTCTTGAGCTTCATCTATGTGCCTAGCTACCAAGTCGCGTAATGCATTTAAACGTGATAGCCTATCTTCCCACGCCTTCGTATCTATCTTAACAATAGCGGCCTTTGCCTCGATCTCGCGCCTTAAACTCTTTACCGGACGCGGATCCCTACCAAAGTTTAGAAACGCCGGCGATACTTTTGTAGACGCCTGAGTCGCCGTATTGATAGCATGACGAAATTCATGCAAATACCTATCCCAGCTCCTGTGATCGGTATCTACAAACATCGCTATCATCGTCTTTAGCGTACGATTTACGCGCTCAACCGGGTCACTTTGCTGATGATACGCAGGACAAAATATATGTTCGATGCCATATTCTCGCAACCTGTCTTGAAATACTTTGCTCCTATATGCCTTCGCATTATCACTAATGATATATTCCGGAGTTTCCCACCTGAACAGGATTAACTCCTCAAGCGCGACAACAAGAGCAGGGCCGTCCGCCGATCGTAGTGATTTCAGCTCGATCCACTTAGTAAATAAGTCTTGAAAAACCACCAGGTATTTAAACCTATTTTTGCTACGGGGCAGCTCTACGACGTCAATCGCTACTACGGCCCATGGTCTTTCTACCACGCGTTTACCGATTAGACCTTGGGGTGCCTGCTGGACTACCTTGTACTTCTGACATTGAGAGCACTCACTTACGAACGTCCTCACATCATACCATACTCCTGGCCAGTAATACTCACGAGCAATTCGATCGTAAGTCTTTTCACAGCCCCGAAATGTCCAGCGAATGGCTCGCAATGAGCGTCTCTCAGCACCCTTTCTCGGTACTCCAGCGGCACCACCATGCGCCAACATTCCTCGCGATTAGTTATCGGATCGAGCAGGTGATCGCGCATGAACCGATACAGGACGTTATTCTCTACTTTCCAATTCTCGAATTTCTTCGGTCTTTGAAGAACGTCTTTCACGCGTTGTAGATACCAAGCATCCTGTATCTTATCAAATGCGCAAACCTCGAGCTCGTCCTCAAATTCTCGCGAAAGTGCGTCCGGCACATGGTGCAGCGCTCCCTTTCTATGTATTATCTCGCAATCCAACTGCTGAAATTCTAATACCCATCTTTCCAATCTACCTGTAAGTTCGCGTTTATTAAGAATCCTAGTGAGCGCACTATGATCCGTAACGATGATAATGTGTGAGCCTTCTATATAAGGCCTAAACTTTTTTACCGCAAAAAGTACTGCCAAAAACTCGATTTCGCTCACCGTGTAATTTCGCTCGTGCGCATTCAGCATCCGACTGGCGTAGCATATGGGATGCTCGCCGTCGTCGAATACTTGGACCAAACACGCGCCAACCGCGAAGGAAGAGCCATCGCAGTGCAATTAAAAGGGGCGCGTAAAATCAGGGCGCGCGAGTACCGGCGCCTCCGTTAATGCGCGCTTTAGCCTCTCAAATGCAACTTGCTGTTCTTCCTTCCATTCCCATGGCTGGTCCTTTCGGATGAGCTTGGTCAACGGGACCTTTATCTCACTCTCGTGTTCGATAAAACGCGCATACCATCCTACCATACCTAGGAATCGGCGTAATTGAGCTACGTTACTCGGCGCAGAATAATCTACTATCGGTTTCACCTTGTCGTCGTCCGGACGTAGACCCTCACTATCTAACCTGTACCCCAAGTAAGTTACCTCGGTACAGAAGAAATCGTACTTTTCTAAGTTGATTTCTAAGCCAACGCTTACTAAACGCTTCAAAACTTTCTCTAGCCAGATCACGTGGCTATTAAAATCTGCGCTAACTACTAGCAGATCGTCCAAATACCAGAAAACGTGCGGCTCATACTCTGGACCGAAAAGTGCGTCCATGAGGCGCGTGAAAGTAGCCGGCGCATTTACCAAACCAAACGGCATTCGCTCAAACTCCCATAATCCAAGACCTGGGACCGCGAACGCCGTATATTGTTTGCTATTCTCCGAAAGCGGAATTGGCCAAAACGCCGCTCGCAGATCTATTTTCGACAGGTAGACTGCTCCGCGCAACCTATCTAAAATAGCGTCAATGCTAGGCATCGGATACGCGTCTACTTTCGTCACCTTATTTACTGGTCTAAAATCGAGACAGAACCTATAGCCGCCGTCCTGTTTACGTACGATTACCGGCGCACTACTCCACTGACTGTTCGATGGCCTAATTATTTTCGCCTTCCATAGCCGCATGGTTTCTTCCTGCGTGAATGCTAATATAGGAGGCGACATTCGGCGCATCGGCGTCTTTATCGGGCGCGCATCGCCTACGTCGATAATGTGCTCGATAACTTTTGTAACCGCCGGAGATTCACCAGGCTCCGGGACAATCCGGTGAACAAGCGCCAAGATTGTCTCTCGTTGAGCCTCCTCGTAGCTGCTTAAACCTGCGCATTCCGCAAAAACAACTATCTCGTTACTATTCTGCTCTGCTAACGGATACCAATCGCCTTGGTCACCTGCCCGCCAAGCGCGATTACCGTAGCTAATATTTATATTCCACGCTATCCAAAAGTCGGCTCCTAGAATCAAGTCGTGCTTCAGCGTAGATACTACCGTCGCAATTAACCAATTCGTCCTACCGCCAATTTCAATACTTAACCTCAAGTCGCCCCACGTTTGCGGCTTCTCGCCTGAGATGCCCTGTACAAAAATCGTAGGCGGCTTTAACCGGTCCTTAAAACGTAAACCAAGATTCGGCCCTACTACTGATACCTGAGCACCTGAATCTAGTAGCGCTGTATAGACTTGCCCGCCTATGTCGACCTTAATAAAGAACCTATTCTCTACTACTGCGACTAACGCTGCATCTGATTCATCTGCCGTTTTCTTCGGGATTTCTGAGTTCCACTCAGACCCTCCCCTCACCAAAACGGAAGGTGCGTCGGCACCGACGACCGAACGTCCAAACAACAAAACCCTAGTATCAACAAGCTCACTTCTATCGCGCGTGACCATGACCTTTGTCGGAGCCCGCTCCGACGGGAGCGCAGCGCCTGAGCTCATTTCCTTACCAACAGATTCCTTCACAGGTTCACCCTGATTTCCTAAAGCAACGGCCTTTTCCGAAGCCTGCCCAACCGTGGGCGAAATACTCGAACCTGCCTCATTCGTGTTCGTGCGCGACGATGGCAACTCATTTTGCCTCGCTGGGCACTTCTCAGGCGAGTTAGCTATCGCGCAAAATTTATTAAACCCTATCGGATCATGCATATCCTTGTCGGGCAAAGTTTTTCGCGCGATAGTGTGTCGATCTTTTTGAAGACTTTCCACGTCCTGCTGTAACGAGTCACGTTTATTTGCCTCTTCGGGTTCATTGCTGATCCTACTAGGGAAACTTACGCCCTCGTCACTCTGCGCCTGAACTTCTTTCAATGTCGAACGACTAAACTCGCTTTTAAACACGTTTTTAAACTCAACAATTTCCTTACTTCCTTTTTCCGGATCCTCATACTCTACAAATACTGCACGCTTGACCTTAGCCTTGACTTTCAAGTATTCTCCTATTACCTCGTCTAAGAGAGGTGGCGCAGAACTGGCAGTTCCCGCCTTGTTCTTGCCTTCCCTTTTTACTAAATTCATAAAAGGAGGTTCAGAACTGGCGGTTTCTGCCTTGTTCTCGCCTTCCCTTTTTACCTCAACGCTATTCCCTTCTTCTACGGTGCTTTCGCTCCTTGCGCGAAGCACTTTCTCTACCTCAATAGCCCGCTCAATCCATCTTAGGCAGGAGTCGTCGAGCGGTCGACGGCTCCCGCGCTGAGGTTTCCCTGCTTTACCTGATTGCAAGTAGGGCATTCTCTAAACACTCAACCTATTGTCCCACAAACCTGACAATATAATGTCGACTCTGAAGTTCGCATTGGACAGTTGTTAGCGTAATGCCCCGGTTGTCGGCATTTATAACAAACTACCCGCGGATTGACCTGAGCTATCGGGCATTGCGCCCTCCTATGTCCCACCGCGTTATAATTAAAGCAAGCCCCCGTGAATGGTCTATTTAAGTTGCTACCTCCCTGATTGCGCTGCTGCGGGACCAGACTAGGGGCTACACCTGCAGCCGGAGCCAACGAAGCCTGCGCGCTCTGACGAGCAGGCGCGGCTTCGTTCGCAGGCTGGTTTCTTGCCTGTGGCTGTTGCCTATCGGCAATAGCCACGGCAATTTCACCGTTCTGCTTCTTGCCCTTTTTACCTAGTTTTTTGTTCTGCTGCTGCGCTTTCTTTTTAGGAGATTCGACTATTAAGACCTCATCAATCGCGTCGTTTAAACCGTCAATAGTTTCGACCGATTTTTGCTTACCGGGTGACTTTTTCGTCTTTGTGTACGCGGATTCCGGAATTAGCGTTACGTCAGCCGTGGGCGGCTTTTGCCACCTTTTCCAACCGGCCATGCGATCTTCGAGTGCCATACCCGCTTCTTTAAAACTATTTAGATCTAAGAAGGTCTTAGTTTCAAGATATCGCTTATATCTTGGATGTAGACCCTCTATGATCATAGCTAACTGGCATCTCACCGAAACGGGCGGATCAAAACGGCGTAAAATCGTCTGAAAAGCCGCGACATAGTCCGTAATGTTCTCGTTCTCGCCCTGTGTTCTTTGACGCAATTCACCGTAAAGTTGTTCTCTATTCAATCGTCGACAGAATTCGCTAGAAAAACTCTTTTTAAAGTCTTTCAGCGTCCTCCACATACCGCGATTAACCTCGTACCACGGACGCGCCTTATCGCGGAATGCGGTGCCTATTGCTATCAGCATTTCTTCGTCCGAGATGCCATAATAGCGCTGGCAATCACTCAAACCTGATAGAAAACTTAGTGCGTTTGTACTATCCTTACCGGAAAAACGAAGAGACCAGGCATTGAGCGCGCTTACTCCATCCGCAGGTATACCATTAATATACTTGATTCTTGGAGGAGCACTCTTTTTGCTCGGTCTTTCCGCTCTTACTTCCACAGTTTTCCGCGGCGATTTAACTTTATAGGTGTTGCAGCTATCAGTATCCGATAGACTCGAGCTAGTGTCGCTTCCACTGATATTTTCTACCTGTCTCACCTGCTTTTGTTTAGGTCGCCTTATGCTCATTACACTTTTCTCGCTAACAATCGAACCTTCACCTAATGAAGCTGGTATTTCCATTTCCTCTCTAGTAGCTACCCGTACCTCGCGCTCCCAGTCTTCAACCCATGAACTTACTCTAGGCGCGTGATATTTCGTGCTCGCCGATCTATTTGAATCGGGATAGAGGAATGTACTATCCGCTCTAATGTTTGGTGCGTTCGCGTGGGCCGATGGCTCAGTCGCAACCGCTGGCGCGTTTAGCGTCTCGCGATCGCCGAGCGGCTTGGCCTGAGGCGGCAATGAAGCCTGCTGTTCGGCCTGAGCCGCTCTACTGTGCATCGCCTCTCTTTCAACTCTAAAAACTGCATTCGCACCATCCGTGATGCCCTGTCTAACCTCGCGCCTATAAATCCAACGCGGTACTGCAGTTAAAGCTCCCCAGATTTGGCTTATCGCGCTAGTGCTACGCTCGCCTTGGTTTTCCGCGACTTGTTCGCGTGCGCCTTCGATCCTGTTGCCCAACGGCGAGCGAGTCGCCATCGGTAACACGTCGTTATTACCGAGCGCGACTGCATTTTCACCCGGCGGTCGAATTTGTTCACAAGAAGCGGCAACACTTGCTTTAGCCTGTGTCGCCTGCTCTTGTTCACATGATAATTCGGCCGCCAAAGGTGCTGCAGCTGCCGCGAATTCATCGCCCAGGTTCGCGTTCCGCGCACTGCTTACCGTTGTTTCTTGTTGTTCGTCATACAGCTTTTCCGGGATTCAGCCTGACGCAAAATCGCCCGAGCGCAACGGTGGCTGCAAATCTGGCCGCTCTCTTAACAGCATATATCGAAGATACCGGGTTTGTAATTCCTCAAGATCGCCGTGTAGACTAAGTTCGCGATAGCGCATTAATTCCAACAGAACGGCCGGTTCTGTGGAATCAATTTTGCGTTTTAATTTTTTCGCATGCGCATCGCGTAATATTCTGCGCAAGACTATTTTATCTCTACACGCTAGCGACATTGTTATTTCTAAAAGTGAAAATCCGTAACTTGACTACGACGCGAGCCTATGGGGCTAAGCAAGTCTCGACCGGTCCGTGTAACCTGATACCTTACTGACTAATTTCTTTCCAAACTATAAGCCGGCAAGAAATCGCCTTGCTTACGTCTATAGAAAGAAATTATAATTTATCAAAATTTACTTACCGTAATTTTGAATAGGCAGTCTAGTAAAATTCTTAAAACAAAGAAAAACTAAAGCGAGGAAAGAACGCAGTCGTCTAGCGTCAAAGCGACTCAATGACGCATCGTTGTCATCCGACACCGCTATTAAGAAAGGTCACTGGCAAGCACTAACAAGGAATTCAAAATACCGAGAACTCGAAATTCTTTTACGCGCACTCTTTTGCCCTTAGTTCACAAAGAAAATCATTTAACCGTTATTTCCAAATTTATTATCAAACCATTTCTCTCATTTATCTCCCAATTGCCAGACTCACAAGGGATGCCATGTAACAAAACTTAATCCTTTGTTACCAATTCTTTTGCGGGGTAAGTGAGGCACTTTCGCTCATGACAATTGAGAGAGAAGAACGAGGGGAGGTTGATAAATAAATTATACACAGACAAGAATCAAATCTCACTTACAACCTATTATTATTAATAATTATTCACACAGAACATACGCGCGCATAACATTATCTAAATTACCGACCAACAAACTACAAATAGAACAATAAACTACTTAAGATAATCACAAATGAACATTTCGCATTTCACTAATACCAAATCGCATACTTAACCTATTACAAACTTACTTAAAACTACGCGAACTAATACCGGGTAAATTGCTCGGCACGTGGGCGCCTGGACAATTCACCGGTCACAACTTACGTCACTACAAATTAATCTTAGCGCGAATCTTCAGATAGCCGGCACGTGAGTGCCAGGCTATCTCTTTCAACGCGTACCGGTCGTCGCATCAACAGAGAGAGAGAGTGTAGAGAGAAAGAAGAAAAGGAAGACTTGACCTTTTTTTCTTGTTCCTCGCAACGTCGAGAATCCTGGGCGATGTGCTGCCGCAGGAAGTACCTGGCGTCGTCGCTGGTCAGATCGTCGCTAACCGCTGTCGCTGACCAGGTCTCCGTCGGCGACGTTGACTCTCCTAGCAGGTGGGCTGGCTGCAGGCCGTTGCCGGTAGGGTTGATCGTGCTTCCTTCCGGCTATTCCAAACTGCTCTCTCTGCTGGGCTCAGACTTCCGCACTGTAGTAGGACTAGGCTTCTACTCCCTCACTCTAGTAAGGCTCGGCTGCGACTCTCTCACGCACTAATTCTTGCGCGCATCTTGCAGTCGCTCAGCGGCGCTCGCTCCTCTCCCTACCTTGACCTATTAGTTAGGCGGCACGCGACGCGTCGCTTATCGGTCACGCGTTGCGCGCCTGCCCATCCCTGCATAGGCCTAATACTCTCTTTCTCTCTCTCTCTCTTTCTCACTCTCTCTCCACGCTCTTCAACTTTTCTTGCGCTCAACTGCGCTGGCTCGTCCTTGGCGCTGAAACAAAAGACCAAGTGTTAGGCGCATACTTAAATGCGCCCAACGTTGGCCACCACGCTTAGCCGAGTGGGGGAGGGAGAAACGCGGACGAGAGACGGGCAAACGGCCTGCCCTCGTCACAAACTGAAAGAACAAATGAAAAAGTATAGATTAAAGGAAATTCAAGGAGAGGGAAGAATAAAAGGCCTATAAATAAGGGAAAGGTTTAGGTGAGGTAACGAAACGAAAGGAAGCAGGTATTGGGAAAAAGAAGAAAATAAGAGATGCAGAATGTGTATGAAAGAGGAAGAAAATTGAAAGCACATAGTAGAAAAATGTGAAAAAAGCAAAAAGGAAGAGGAAAAATGGGAAAAAAATAATAATAGGAAGCAAAGAAAAGATAGCGTGGATGATGGAGCTAAAATGGAAAAAAAGAAGAAACGAAAAGGAAAAAGAAAAAGAAAAACAAGAAGACGAAATTACAAGACCATAAGGACAGACGGAAACAGAAGGCAGAGACACAAGACTCGCAGACACACCTACATACGCACACATGTACACAAAACACGCACGCACACGCAAACATACACATGCACACATACACAAAACACACGTTCTAGCAACTACACAAGCGAGAGGAAGCAGGTATTGGATGATGGAGCAAAAATGGAAAAGAAGAAGAAACGAAGAAGAGAAGGAAAAGGAAAACAAGAAGATAAAATTATAAGACACTAAGGAAAATAAGTGAGGTTGAGAAAATGAAAGGCAGAGGGAGCAATAAGAAATGAGAAAAAGGTGTCAAAGCTCTAATAAGGAGAAAGACAAGAGAAATGATTAGCCAGAAGGAGAGCTAAAGCAAAAGAAAGGCAAAGGTAAAAAGGCAAAAGAAAGTAGCAAAGGAAGAAAGAAAATAAAGAAAAAAAAGAAAATAAAGAAAAAAAAGAAAATAAGTAAGAAAGAGAAAAACAGAAGAGAAGAAAAGGCAGATCTCGGAGAGAGAGAGGAAGAGAAGATTAAGCAACAGAAAAATGAGAAGAAAAGCTGAACAGACAGGCGCAGAAGACAGAGACTCAAGAGTTCCAGACACACCTACATACATTCACATATACACAAAACACATACACACACGCACATACATACACAAAACACATACATTAACAACTACATAAACTAGACTCGAGACACCCATAGTGAAGAAGAAAATTAAACATTCATAACCCATCGATCGAAACGTCTTTCGCCAATATCACACTAATTGAACATTTTTCACATCATCAAGTGTATACAGTGGGCTAGCCGTTCGAATTCTGCAATGAACAGGTCCAAATTAATCCATTGTCGTCTAGCGAGGAGCAAAAAATAATAACAATCGCGAGGCTAATGTCGGTGAACATCATTAATCAAATAAAATAGCAAGAAGTTATAGGTCGTTAGGAACGTATTGGCCAGTCTTCCGTCATTTGCACTCTTTCATAAAGGTATTCGTTTCTTGACACGCAAATAGATGTTTACATTCAGTGTGACTTGCATCATTACTATCTAACGTAAACGTTATAAGATGATACGTCTAATTTTTTTTCTTGAGAAACTGCTATCAATTTACTTACGCCAACGTAAATAAAAAAAGAACACTTGTGTGTGGGCTCGACCACGAAAACCGTAGCTACATCTGATTTTATTACAACCTTGATAATAACTGTAACGCGAGATCGTAAATCCTGGGATGTGCTTTTACAATTGAACTTACAAATTTTACCATCATGTATTAATTTGTGCTTTGAAAATTGCCACAGCAAATATTTTTTAAATAAGAACTTTACAATTGTTTTCTCTCTCTAGAAATTATATTGTGTTACTGTTTTTATTCCGTAAAAAAACCACTATATGTTTATTGCATTATATATCTATCTGAACGGTCATTACGTAAAAAAAATTTCTTTTAATTTGGCTAGCCCAAGGAAACTATTATAATATGATTCACTTTTTAATTTTTTAGATGAAGCGAGCAAGACCCGGACAATATACTGCTAGACACAAAAGGCGCATTGTCCAGCAAGAAACTGCTAAGTTATTGACATATGTTCTAAATATTATCAACCAATATTTAAATAAGAAAGAAGCTTCGAAATGTAATAATGCCAGTGAATCGAATGCTGTAATTAATCATGTTCCTTCCATAAATGCGTCTAATATTCTAATCTATAATGAAGCAAACATAGAACTGCATGAAAAACATGAATATGTACAAGCCGCAACAGAAATTGATAATCTACAAAAGCAATTCAGTGCCAAACAGTGTAATAGTACAGAGCAAGAAGAAGAAAAAGTAGAAATCGATGAGAATGTGATTCTAGGATTAGATGAAATGGAAGAAGTTTACAGATATAGTGATTGTGAAGACGACTGTCTAATTGAAGAAGGAAACGATCACGTAAAAAGCACAAGGAAAAAGTTGTTGAAGACAGAAGCAGACGATGCGCTTAAAAGTAATGATGAAAATCAAGAATCTACATACCAAAAACTTTTGACACAAAAGAGTGAAGCTCAAAGAATATCCGAGCAATTACTTCACTTGCTACCTTGCTGGCAATTAGAATCAAATATAAAAATAAATGCGATGACTAAGTTATTGCACAAAATAAGAGTTGAAATACCTTTACTTGATTTGCCATTGGACGGAAGGACTTTGGTTAAAACGCCTAGGAATACAGTCACATATATTGTTGGCCATGGGCAATATCATCACTTTGGATTATTGTCTTGTTTGAAGAAAATCGTTGCAGGACAAAAATCAAAAGGTATCAAGAACCGAACGGTTAAACTGATCATAAATACAGATGGGGCACCGGTTGGTATTAGTAGAGACAAGGATTTGTGGCCAATTTTATGATGTGACAAAATCACTAAAAAAATTTATATTATTGGTGTTTTTTTACGGAACTTCGAAACCTGACGATGCTAATAAATTTTTAACATATTTTGTAAAGGAAGTAAAAGAATGTATCAACAATGGATTTACTGTTAATGATGAACAATACAGTGTCATAATAGACGAAATAATTTGTGACACTCCTGCCAAAGCCTACATATTGGGGATTAAGGGATTAAGTTTTCCAGGAGAAGTTGGTACTTCTAGAACTGACCAAAAGTTTAACGGGTATGCATATATGAAAACGAAAGAAAGCGAGAAAAAAAAGAAACAAATCATCGGGTAAAAAATTTGAAGAACGAGACGGTCATCAAGTGTAAAAGACAATTTTAACAGAAATTCCAAAATTCGGACTAGCATCGAAGGTTCCATTGGACCCCATGCATCTCGTATTTTTAGCATTGATTAGAAAATTACTTTTTCTGTGGAAATTCTCTGATACTCGTCTACGATTATCAATTCATAAAATAAATGCCATATCTGCAGACTTACTTAAAATCGCAAAATACGTGCCATATGACTTTGCCCGTAAGCCAAGAGACTTAAAGAACTTAAAACATTTCAAAGCGATAAAATTTCGACAAATTGGATTGTACACCGGAGTAGTACCTTTAAAAATCACGTCGATACAAGAGTGTATAATAATTTTCTTTTTCTTCACGTAGTAATTAACATATTTAGTAATTCATTGTTAGCGAGAGACAATGAATGGATAAATTACGCAGAAATGCTGAGTTTCAAGTTTGTAAAACAATATCAAAAATTGTATGGGAAAAGATATGTGTCTCATAACGTACACAGTTTCCAGTATTTGGCTGATTGCGTACGACATTATGGAGAACTTGAAAATTTTTCAGTTTTCAGATTTGAAAATGCCATCGCCCAGATGAAAAGGTTCATGAGAAGTGGCTTTTTACTTTTACAACAACTTGCGCGACGCTCAAAAGAGGTGGAAATCTTATAAGACACTCCGTCAATTATAAATACAGAAGGTACTTTCAGACAACCTCACAATCAAGGTCCTGTAACTTACAATTTTAAAAACGTTATGCAGTATAGTGTGGAAGTCTTTAATAGTTTTAAAATAAATGTAATGATGACAGGAACAATTATGTTTTAGTAAACAAGACTAACGTTGTTAGAGTTTTGAATATTGTCCTTAATCGCGATGACGATGAAATATAATTATTCGGGCAAAAACTGGAAATCGTTGGACCACTCTATACTTATCCTCACTTATCATCGAAATCGGGTATTAACATTGTAAGTGAGTCATTGGACGTATCATTGGATTATTGGAATGTAAAAGCAGTAACAGCAAAACTTTATAAAATACCTTACAAAGACAATTTAGCAATTTTTCCAATCTTACAAACTTTGCGCAATGTTAATTCGATTTGATTAATTATAGAGATAGAGTATCAGTGTTACAAAAATTAAAACTCGAAAAATATACCAAAATGAAACAAAAAATTTTAATCAAGAAGACGAGAAATATGAAAGCATTTTAAACATACGAGGGTGGTCCGATAAGTACTTAGCCTACAAAAGAAAAACGAAAATTTTGGAAAAGTGGCGTTTTATTTTTCAACATAGTCTCCTTTTAGTTCGATACACTTGGCCCAGCGATGCTCCAACTTCTTTAACCCGTCTGAAAAATACGTTTCCTCGAGGTCTGAAAAGTAGGCTTCCGTGGCAGCGATTACATCCTCTTTCGACTCAAATTTCTGCCCGGCGAGTGACTTTTTCAAGTTTGGAAACAAAAAGAAGTCGCACGGATAGTAGTGCGACCGATACGAGATAAGCTGGCCAACTTTATATCGCGACTTTGTTTTATTTTCTCACGACTGCGCGGAACTAATTGCTAATCCCTCGCACTTTGTAAGAATCGGTAGCGTGCAAGTGCTAACCCGGCGAACAAAGAGCTGCGATCGTTCCGACGCTACATGTTATTGATGCACGCGCGCTTTGTAAACATAAACACGCGGGCCAAGTATACTGTAGAGAAGAAGTGGCGTTTGCGATCACGACGCTCTCAGGAAGCTCGATTATAATCCGCTTAGCAAAAACATGGATAATGCATATAGTGCACCATATGGCCAGCCGTGAGGCTGGCCAGGTCACCTTGTGCAAAAATCTTTTGTCAAAGCGGCGGACAGTAGTTGTCTTCCTCAACAGAGAGTGGAGACTTCTCAAACAAACACTTTGTTGTTTTGGCAGAGGATGTCGTAAACTTCTCTTACCTGTACGGGCATGAGCAAATGCAAATGCTGAAGTACAAAATGCGTCACCGATTGCCCTCGACAAGCAACTAATGCTAGTCGACCCGAAGTGAATGCAATGTGTATTTGAACGAAGACTTGCAATCACATGTGCGGATGTGTGTACCTTCACGTGGTGGGGCTGAAAACGCTGTTTCTGTAAAGAAACAGTAGGCAAAACACACAACGCTCGCCCCTAGGGCAAATAGCCAATAGGCTAAACGACAATAAACAACACGGACCATGACAGCACGTGGTGAGGTGCGGCCCGTAAACGCCCAAACATTCAACGTGGAGTCTACCGCACCCCAAGAGCTCAACTCAAGCCCAGAAAAGCCAAAATCCGGGAATCACTTGAGGGGAAATCTCTTGGGATTGTGGAACCACGCGCCCTCTTAGAGGATGGGAGACCGCTCCGGGAGCTAGTTGCAGAGGACCAATGGTCCCGGCAATCCGAATCTAATTCGGATAGATAAGAAATTACTCCCTATCGACTGGCAATCGGTAGGTGCCACTATTGTGGGTAAAGAGTCGTGGCCGTGGTCATAGCAGCCACTCAAAGTTCTTTGCCTCGAGCTCCGGGAGTAAGGCCCGACACCTTTGTGTGAGAAAACACAATTTGAACGCTAATCTCGAACGCTAAAACACCTGATTTTAGCCTGGATCTCGGAAATTGAATTGAATGAGTGGCATGACTGGCACGAACATTGAAAACTGCCTGGGAAGTCGCCTTGTCGGCTAGGCGAGACCCCGCCCCTGACCCAAGTCAGAAAATTAATCGAAAGAGCAGAGATCAATATCAGCGAGTCATAAAAGCCCATGGAAAGGGAAATCCGAGACTCGGGCAAAATCAGAACACAACCTTTCGAATGACGGATACCCACCAGCGTGAGCGGGGACGACCGAAACGCAATGGGAAGACATGCCCCGGCACGTCGAAGCGATGGACCTGTGAGTCGTGGGAGAAATCCCTTAATACAGGTACGCAGGGTGGGATGTATTTCGAACGCGAGCCCAGGAGGGGAGGTTTAGTTGGTTGATCGTCTTAGGAATCTTCCTCTGGCTGTCCTGGCTGAGTCTCTCTTCTGACATCCCAATTTTGGGTTGGCCTCTGCGGGGTAGTGGTACCAGGTCAAGCAAATCTCGTAAGATTTGTACGCTGCGTGCTTCCGACGCAGTAGACGTTGGGGCAACTAGAGTCCCGTCGCGCCCAAACCGAGGGTCAAGCCTTTAGTTCCGCTCTCCTTGAGCGTTGAACCTTGAAAAGATCGGTACTTCTCTCGAGGAGGTCGCCGCCTTAGATGAAAAAGGTTCCGATTCGCTGTGTGCGTCAGGGATGTCGCAGCAAACTTGACTTCCGGATCTCCAAAAATGTTTGAAAGCGAAGGAGTGAAAAACAGTGGGCTATGCCAACCTGTTGGCGCCCAGTGAGAAGGGTGGTAATGTTTGATTACGCTGTGCCTCCCTCAAATCGGAAAAGTGTGACAACACACATACACTAACTGTAGAGAAGAGGTAAATAAACTAACTCGCATGTGATACTGGTTATAATTTCGCTGTTATTATTTCTTACTAGTAGCAAGTTGATTGACTGACCCCCGTCCCCTCCTGCTCTCCGATTAATGAATTTGAACGTTTCGACAACACCGCGCGCTCTTCGATACAATTTCGCGAATAAATAATCGAAATAAAAAGACGGAGCATTAACCCCGTTACAATATATTTACAAATTCTTATTATTAATTGAAAATTCATTAACTAAAGCGATTTACAACGAACAAAAGCATTTTTTATGTCAATGACAATGCGTAGATTCCGAATATAACATTTTCAAAAGTCTAAATTGCATAATTACGAGCCAAAATTAAGGTGCAAACTATTTTATTTATAATTTTGCAACTGACCATTGAAATGAAAAACCAAATATGTAAATATTTAAATAAAATATGCAAATATCAAAGTTATCAATAGATAAAAAAAGTTATAATTTAATTAAAAAATAAATAATAGCTCATATGAAAACTAATTCAATGTACATAACTACAAAATTGTTTACATAACTACAAAACATTCCTTAGTTGATTTTATAATTGAATTTTATAATTGCGTTATAAAATCTAGCAAAAAATGAAAGTTATTCATTACACAAATGTTAAACATATTAAACAAATTAATTATTTTTTGACTGGAATAAGTTCTGCTGTTCACAACAGATTTTTCGTTTTAAAATGATCCAACTATTTTATTGTAACTTCCGAGATATCGATTTTTTAAACTTAAATTGTTAATAATTTTATTATACGAATTTTCCTATACGAGTACTTGCAATTGATCCTTAAAATAAAACCATTATCTCCTGAATTTTATATCGCAAAAACAATCGTCATTTTCTCGTTGACCTATGGTCAATTTTCAAACGCTTGCTCATACGTTTTACACATGCTTATGCTATTTTTCTTTTATCTTTTAACTGTCTTCTTTTACGTGTGTATTGTGCTACAGTTTCAAACAATGCATTTGGCTACATATTTGGTGACTGAGGAGGGTGAAAATATACTTTTAACTTTGTGTCGTAGGACTTCAAGAAAGGTTTTCTACGAAAATAGTTTGAATATACTTATGCAAACGAAGAACGATCATTTATTGAATGTTAAAATCTACTATTTCATTTCCGCATAAGATGCTGAAATGGCAAAGCCAGAAAAATAGAGTAATAGATAAATATGAAGAAATAGAGATAAACAATAAGTGCGCGTGACAGAGCGATCGCAAGAAATTAATAATTTTAAATTAAGAAAAACATAGACGTTGACGTTGGTGGTACAGATACCAGCAACACCAACGGATTGCAATTGATCCCTAAAATAAAAACGTTATCTCTTGAATTTTTTATCGCAAAAACAATCGTCCTCACGGGCGTAATAATTGCAAATAATCAAAAATATTTTCTTCACTTCCAACTACAAACTCTCAAATTCATAAACATTTTAGTAGTCGACCACTGCTTTCGTGAGTATTGTGATTTTTACAAATTATGTATTGAAGTTAAATTGAAATTTTAGTTCTGAAAAAGACGATCATTTATTCCAAAATCTATATGTCGACTAATAGATAATAGAATAGACAAAAGACATAATTTTCAACTTAAAACATTGATGGCACTAGCGCAAACTCTGACCGATCAGTAAAATTTATGTCTGACCAATAGCGAAAAATGGATTTTTTTAAACATTAATTTTTTTGTCTGCACCGGATTGGATTAAAAAAATTAAATTGTATTGAAAAGATAAAAAGTTCAAAAATGTTTTATTGGATATGTGAAAGGTGGAATGTCTATGATTTTAATATTTCTTATATTACACGAAAATTAACTGATTTTCAGTGTGCTTTACTATTACCAGATGAGGCTGGCAACCAGATCAGCAAAACGTTGGAGTAAAGAATGATTAAATGAGATATTTTATTGTTTTCTGGGTTAACCATTAGCAGCGTTATTTATATAAAATTTATCGAATCAGTTAATCTCATTGTATTTAACAGAATATCGAAAATTATGAAAAATACACATCGCTAAATTGTTTAGATGTTAAAATTTATATTTATTATTTGCATAATTGTTTAAATATACAATATGTACGGTAATATTACAACATTAATTAACTATGTGGCATTAGAAAGATGATAAATAATAAATCTTGGCTCCTTGTTGAACTTAAAAGTAACAGTTATTATAACTGTTATGACGTACAACATCGGCTTAATAGGTTCTCTAATATTATACAGCATTCGCATCCAAACTAGAAAATATATTATCACATTAAAGTAAATCGACAAACATGGATTTTTCTTGTTTAGAATAAATACCATATGATCGCGATCTGAATCAAAGACTCGACAATTTATCCCAGAATAAACAGCTGTTAACAGTACAATACTCGGTCCAGACAATCTCCGTGCAATAAGTGCAATAAAAAATTCATTTGCAATTGTTAGCAGATCTTCAATGTTTTACAAAACTAAGGAAAGGATTGAATCAACAATTTTCCATACCTTTTGCAGAATAAATTCTCATTTTACAATTATCTCAGAATAAACAGCTGCTGACAGTACAATACTCGGTCCAGACGATCTCCGTGCGATGAGTACGAGGGTGGTCCGATAAGTACTTAGCCTCACCGCCCGATGGCGCCACTCTCGCAAAAGAAATATTCTATCACGTAGTACAACGTTCTCGATGGTTACTGTCAAGATTTCAGCCGGATCGGAGTTGTAGTTTATGAGAGCGTGTGAAAGCAAGTGTGTCCGTTGATTTTTGAAAAATGGAAAAAGGGCAGTATCGGTCGATGATTCGATTCTTGTTTTTGGAAGGGAAGTTAAAGCGAAATTAAAAAGTGCTTGGATGCTGTGTACGGTGACTCTTTTCCTTCGATGGCGACCGTCAAAAATTGGTTTAACGAGTTTCAACGTGGTCGCACGTCGATTTTTGAAGAGCCACGTCCAGGTGCTCCGAAAACGGCTACCACGGAGGATAACGTGACAAAAATTCACGATCTCGTATTGGCAAATCGACGATTGAAGGTGCGCGAGATAGCTAAGATCGTAGGCATCTCAAAAGACCGCGTGGGTCATGTCCTGTATGAAATTTTGGGCATGAGAAAGCTGTCGGCGCGATGGGTGCCGCGTTTGCGCACTCCGGACAACAAGCACAACCGTGAGACAACTTCAGAGCAATGTCTGACGCTGTTTAAACGCAATCCGAAGGAGTTTCTGCGTCGTTTCGTGACAGTCGACGAAACATGGATCCGCTGGTATATACCAGAGACCAAGGAATAGTCGAAACAGTGGACTTTACCTGGCGAAAGTGCTCCGAAGCAGGCGAAGACTGCCCCATCGGCCGGAAAGGTGATGGCCACCGTTTTCTGGGATTCACAAGGTGTGATCTACATCGACTACCTGGAGAGGGGCAAAACGGTCACAGGGCTGTACTATGCCAAATTATTGGGCCGATTCGACGTCGAATTGCAGAAAAACGGCTCCATTTGGCGAAGAAAAAAGTGCTCTTCCACCATGACAACGCACTGGCTCACACCTCCGCCGTCGCCACGGTCAAATTGGTCGAATTAGGCTACAAACTGCTGTCCCATCCACCGTATTCTCCAGATTTAGCCCCGTGCGACTTCTTTTTGTTTCCAAACTTGAAAAAGTTACTCGCCGGGCAGAAATTTGAGTTGAAAGAGGAGGTAATCGCTGCCACGGAAGCCTACTTTTCAGACCTCGAGGAAACGTATTTTTCAGACGGGTTAAAGAAGTTGGAGCATCGCTGGGCCAAATGTATCGAACTAAAAGGAGACTATGTTGAAAAATTAAACGCCACTTTTCGAAAATTTTTGTTTTTCTTTTGTAGGCTAAGTACATATCGGACCACCCTCGTACATACAAAATAAATATGTCAATTTTAGCAGATCATAAATGTTTTATAAAACTTAGGAAAGAGTCCATTCAACAGTTTTCCATACCTTTTGTAGAAGAAATACTCGTTTTACAAT
This sequence comes from Phymastichus coffea, assembly GCF_024137745.1. Taxonomy (NCBI): domain Eukaryota; kingdom Metazoa; phylum Arthropoda; class Insecta; order Hymenoptera; family Eulophidae; genus Phymastichus; species Phymastichus coffea. Next base: position 767,951 of record NW_026706838.1, read on the forward strand.
TATTCTAGAAAAAACAGCGATAGACAGTCCAATACTCGGTCCAGACGATATCCGTGCGATGAGTACATAAAAAATAAATATGTCAATTTTAGCAGATCGTTAGTTCACTCGTAACGCTCGAGGTGTTCAGATGTGCGAATGATCGCTCTGTAAGTTTAAAGTGACCGTTAGACAGTGACAGTAAACAGACATATCAAAGAAACATAGAGCAAATAAAACAAACAAAACCAAATCATACAGACAAATAATAGTATTAGTTTAGCCGTCATGGCTACAATAAAAGAAAAGGTGCAGATCACACCAATAAAAAATTCGAAAGAAATAAACGATGAAACAACAACCTGGAAAATTGCTCAACAAAAGCGCCCAAGAAATAGCCCAGATGAAAACAAATCAGTTAAAAAAAGACAAACACACATTAAGGACTACTGGCTCGGAAATAGCCCAAAGGAAATAGAAACAAGTAATCAATACGAGGTATTGCAAGAAAAGGAAATCAGTGATAACACAGGTAAATCAAATATTCAAAATCAAACCGTAATTCCAAAAGCTGCGAAATCACCACCAATTTATGTTAATGGTATCTTAAAAATAACCCCACTACGTGAATTGCTCGACCAGATAGCAAAAAATGAATACACGTTAAAAATTTTAAATAATAACGAAATCAAAATACAAATCAATAAACCGGAACTCTTCACACAAACAGTCAATGAACTTGAAAAAAAAAATACCGACTTCTACACATTTCAGCGTAAAGAAAATAAACCGTACAAAGCTGTACTAAAGAACATGCATCCAACAGTAGACATAGACGAATTAAAAATTGAAATTGAGTCATTTAACCACGAAGTAGTAAGAATTACAAATATAAAGCACAAAATCACAAAACAACCGTTGCCAATATTCTTTATTGAAGTAAAACCGAAAGAAAATAACAAAGAAATATTTGAAATAAAAAAACTAATGCAACAAATAATTAGCTTTGAACCTCCGCATAAAAAAAAAGATATCCCTCAATGCATGCGCTGCCAAGAATTTGGTCACACCAAAAATTATTGCCACCGACCTCCAGTCTGCGTAAAATGCGCAAGCAATCATCTCACCAGCGATTGCCCAATCCGAACAAAAATAAATGAAGTAAAGTGTGCAAACTGTGGAGGGAATCATGTGGCTAGTTATAAGGGCTGCAGTGCAAGGATACTCTTACAGCAAAAACTTTTTCCACCGTTAAGGGCAAAACAAATGCCCGAAAATACCGTTAGACTAGACGTTACTTATGCACAGGCAGCAACCGAAAATATAAACACGACAAATACTGAACCCAAACAAACACCGACACCACAACAAACAGTAAACACCAACGACAGTCAATTCGTAAACATGATGCAAATGATGATGCAAATGATGAATAAAATGGACACTATGTTAAACCTAATCAACACGCTTCTAAACAAGATAAAATGAATACAAAAATAAAAATAACAATTTGGAACGCTAACGGTTTAGCGCAAAGAAGCATAGAATTAAAACCTTTTCTCATAGAAAACAATATCGATATAATGCTAATTTCTGAAACTCATTTCACACACAAAAGTTTTTTCAAAATCCCACGATATACACTGTACAGTACAAATCATCCCGACGGTAAGGCTCATGGAGGAACGGCAATAGTAATAAAAAACACAATTAAACACCACGAAATAGAACCACACAAGCATGACTACCTACAAGCAACAAATGTTGCGATCACAGACAGCAACGGTCACATCATTCTCTCGGCATTATACTGCCCTCCAAAACATAGTATATAAAATGAGCAATACAAAAAATATTTTGATAGTCTGGGAAACCGCTTTCTTGCAGGAGGAGACTATAATGCAAAGCATCCATGGTGGGGATCAAGATCAATAACTCCAAATCCAAAAGGAGCAACCTTATATGCAGTAATGAAAAATGAAAACTTAACGCCAATATCAACAGGCGAACCTACCTACTGGCCTTCAGACATAAATAAATTACCGGATTTAATAGATTTCGCTATTATAAAAGGACTATGCCATAAACACATAATAGCTGAATCATGTCTTGACCTAACCTCAGATCATTCTCCAGTCATTATTAACCTAAACTCAACAATAGAAATAAACCAAAAAACCAGTCATATGTATAACAAAAAAACAAATTGGAATCTTTACAGAGAATTAATAAACAAAAAAATTACATGCAACATACCTCTAAAAATAGAACAGGATATAGACGCTGCGATTGAAAATTTAAACAATAACATCTATATAGCCATCAAAAATGCAACCCCTACATATTCAATAAAACAAAATAAAAAAGAAATAAATTCCAAAACAGTAACAGCTAAAATAAAAGAAAAAAGAAAGTTAAGAAAAATCTGGCAACGGACTAGGCTATCTACAGATAAAACAAAATTTAATAGGTCTATTAAAGAACTTAAAAAACTTCTTTATGACGAAAAAAATGATAATATAAACAACTATCTAACAAACCTAACCGCAACTGAGGTTACTGACTATTCGCTCTGGAAAGCCACTAAAAAAATTAAACAACCACAAAAATTCTCTCCTCCTATATTAAAAAATGATATGACTTGGGCTAGAACAAGCATTAAAAAAGCTAACACATTTGCCAAACATCTACAAAATGTATTCAAACCCTCACAACGTAAAATAACAGAAGAAGAAGAACAAGATCTATTAAAAATCGGACAATACAACAACAATAATATTCAACCAACTAACAATACTAAAATAAAAGAAATAAACCACATAATACGTCACTTAAAAAACAAGAAGAGCCCTGGACATGATAATATAAATGCAAAGCTACTGAAAGAACTTCCAATAAAAGCTATAAGATACATAACCATCGTAATAAACTCAATACTTCGTTTACAATACTTCCCTGTTGCATGGAAAATAGCAACAATAATACTAATACCAAAACCGGGAAAACCGCCCCAAAAAGTCACGTCCTACAGACCAATTAGTCTACTGCCCACATTATCAAAAATCTGTGAAAAAATAATAATCAAAAGGTTAAACAAAATTTTAGTCGAGCAAAGCATAATTCCCGAATATCAATTCGGTTTCCGAAACAACCACGCCACAATCGAACAAATAAATAGAGTAACTAACAAAATAGTAAATAGCTTTGAAAACAACGAATACTGTAATGCAGTATTTCTTGACGTAGCTCAAGCTTTTGATAAAGTTTGGCATGAAGGGCTTCTATGCAAACTTACAAAAATCACACCACCAAATCTCTATCTACTGTTGAAATCATATTTAAGCGCCAGAACTTTTAAGGGTAGAGTAAATGATGAAACAACTAACTTATACCCAATTAAAGCCGGCGTCCCACAAGGAAGCGTTCTCGGTCCATTATTGTACTTAATATACACGCATGATCTGCCAACCAAGCAAAATATTGACATCGCCACGTATGCAGACGATACAGCCATTCTGATATCACATGCTAACAAAAAAACAGCCTCCCACAATATGCAAATATACCTAGACGCAGCCGTAAGCTGGTTCGATAAGTGGAGGATAACAATAAATGAAACGAAGTCAATACAAGTAACTTATACCAAGAAAAAAGGATCTTGTCCACCAGTATGTATTAAAAACCAACAAATCCCACAAGGAGAAAAAGCAAAATATCTTGGAATGCACCTTGATCGACGATTAACATGGCGAGAACACATATGGACCAAACGAAAACAACTCAATCTCCAGATAAGGAAATATTACTGGCTATTAGGGAGAAAATCTAAACTCTCAATTAAAAATAAGCTTCTTATATACAAGTCAATAATTAAACCAGTATGGACATACGGCATACAACTCTGGGGCACAGCTCCAAAAACAAGCATAGAAATAATAGAAAGATTTCAAAACAAAACAATAAGAGCTATTACTGATGCACCATGGTTTGTCACAAATGAATATATAAGAAAAGACATAAACATAAACACAGTAAGAGAAGAAATTGAATCAGCCCGCCGGAAATACACCAGCAGGATAAAGGAACACACAAACAAATTAGCAAAGAAACTAATATACACAACACCGATAGTTTCAAGATACAAGAAATATAAAACAGTGTTTGTGCAAGATTGAACAAGCGCGGTATTAAAGTACTGGTACTGATCAGTGGAGAAGTACCCTCATGTAATTATTTTGTAACCAATTAATGTAATTGAAACATTTAAGTATACAACATTTACTTCTTGTCAAAAGACAGATTGTAAATAAATGGTAGTAATAAAAAAAAAAAAAAAAAAAAAAAAAAAAAAATTTTAGCAGATAATAAATGAACAAAAATTTAGTATTTTTCAGTTACACAATTGTAAATTATATTTATATTCGTTATATAACATTATTTATACAATTACAGGTGATGAATACTAACCTTGATAACAGAAAATCTGTATTTGAATTTCTTTTTACCCCTTCAAAACCAGAACGTTTACCTGGAAAATAACAACAAAATTCATTTCAATTATAAATAATTTTCAGATTATTTCAAACAAATACACTACTATTTCAACTCACGTTCTTGATTTATCTATTTCTTACCATCTTCTGTACATAATCTTATCTACGTTGAACCACAAGGTTTGGATCTCAGGTAACTTTTCAGGGAAGCTCTCTTTTCTCAGGTTATAGACTATATACTATCAATCTCCATATGATATATTAATTTTATTCTACTTATATATATATATATATATATATATATATATATATATATATATATATATATATATATATATATACATATGTAATAGCGTCGGCGTGCAAGGCCGATATATTCACTACTATTACCAATTATTTATAAAGGGGGAAGGCAAGGGAGGCGGTGTATCGCTCCAGGCAAAGCAGGAAGGAGAACAGCGGGCAAATGATTTCACACACACAACTCGTTGACAAACCGTTTATTACAACGCACTACCTAGAGTGCCGGTGAAAGTACAAACACTTATTAACAATAACGCGCAAACTTAATCTAAACGAGATGACCGGCACGTTAGCGCCATGTCACCTCGTTAACCGGCTCAAACAATTACTTAAATTACACACTGCCGGAAACTACGCCGGCTCGGAAAAGCCTAGCGTAGCAACGCGAACCGTGAGAATCGCCGAGGAAAGGAAGAGATACAAAGAGAGAGAGGAATCGGTGACCTGACCAATTTTGGTGGACGTCGCTGTTGCTGGCAGCCTTGAAGGTGTCCCACCGGCGGCTAGGCTGGAAAACCCCTGGCTGCTGCGTGGCCGGCGACCTGGCAGAAAGGGCTGTCGGGTTCTGCCTCGATGACGGCTTCTTGCAGGGAAAACTCCTGGCTGCTGCGTCGCTGGCAGAGGAAGTCCCGTCCGGCCAATCTGCTGAGAAATGCTGACTTCTTCCCGAACAAAGGGCAGGCAGCGATGGTCACCAGCTAACTCGTACGACTCTCTCTCGCGTGCGTCGCGTAACTCTCTGTCGCGAGTGCATGAGAGCCGGCTTCTCACGCCTTCTCCCACCACTCGCCTCCTAATCGGCGGCACGCGGCAATGCCGGTCGCGACAAGTGCCGCGCGCCAAGCCCAACTTAGACTATAGTTTTTCTCTCTCTTTCTCTCTCTCTCTCGCACTCTCAATACTCGATCGCGTCGTCGCGTCCACGGCTTCTCCTTTCACTCTCGTGCGTTGCTGAAAAATAAAAGGGCAGGCATCAGGCACGTGGTAAAAACGTGCGCTTGATGCCGGCCGTGCACCTTTGCCTAAGAAGAAGAGGGAGGCAAGCACACGGTGCAGGCCATGACCAGCCTACACCGTCACACATACATGTGTTGAAATACTTGATTTCTTACTGTATTGTAACGTTTTAGCCTATAATAAATTGACTACGAGAGAAATCAGGTACTCGTATACACACATATACATATAATTATATGCCTTTAAAATTACATTTGCAACTTTATTATTAATAATTTGTTGTTGTTCTGTTAATAAAGCCTGAAGAGATCAGTAAATGTGCTGACGGAACGTTGCTGAATATAATTAAAATTAAGTGAATTTCCATCTTTCACTATTTTCCTTCTTTCCATTATTACAAAATTTATCATTTAAGAAAACTATAAGGGAATCAAGACAATATGTCATGTGTGTTCAGAAATACACTTCATCGATACAATTATAAAATCAGAAGAGATCCAAAATTTTTGTAACAATAAAATAGAGGAGAGGGATATTGCCATGAAGTTTGACGGTATACAGCAATGACATATGTGGAAGTCTGAGCCATTCGAAGGGAAGAACAAATATTACATCGCTAGAACTGCGTACATGAATGGATGGAAGTGAATAAAAAGGAAAAGAATATGATTAACATGAAAAGTCAAATGAAGAAAAAATTCGTCAAAAAAATATCGGTATAACAACATACGTCATATTAAGGCAAAAGTTGTATTAAACAAAATTAAAAAAACCAATAGCAAAAAAAAAACCAAATCGATTAAAATGTTATATACGTATATCTATATATTCTTTATAAAATAAGTGTAATAACATTATTTTGTTTCTTTTAAACCTTTTAACAAATACCGACTATACATTTACAGGTTCAATTACAAATTTCATTAAATGTCAAAATATTTTGTTTTTCTCTATAAAAAAGAAAAAACCGGAAACCGGACTTGTATACATTCGAAGATATTGGAACGAAGAATGTGTAAAGAAAATATGAGCCAAAAAAAGATGGCCTTTTCAAGCTATATCACCTTTTTTGCAAGATGTTCTTTTTCGAAAAAGTGCATAATCTTCCAAGAAATGCACTTATGCACTTTTTTAATTACATAAATTTGAAGGGTTACTATAACATGAAAAAGATTTTATCTATTAGGACTATGTTACGGGGTATGCATTTAATGTGTGTGCTATGCCGGGCAAAGGTTATATGTTCGCTTTGTATATGAGCGCGAGCTGCGTGAACGTTGCCGCTGCGCCACAGAATGGCGCAGACTTTAGTGGTGCTCTAAAATTTTCTAAGGTATTGCCCATACGGGCAATCACGAGCACCTTCTCTGCGGCAATCCTCCCGCTGCTACCTTACCTCGGGCGTAGACACTCGTCTCCGGGCGAAGTCCCCGTTGTTTGCCACCGTTACTTTATTCGGTAGGCGCAGCCTCGCTCGGAGGTATGTAGGATTGAATTCGGCTAGCTGGAAACGGGCGTGAAAGCACGAGCTTGTTTTGTCATCACGATCGTACCGATGAGGAAAAGGGATTCTTATACCATTATATCAGTCAATAATTTTATAGCATACCGAATTTACTTATCACTAAGGCGTCCTTTATTATTTTGTTATCCGTATATAAGTTTTGGGCCTGTGCTGCTATCGCGATTTGCTACACGTGGTGTATACCGGCGCTGCCATCTTATTTGCTACCGCACATGAGTCACGTTTACTCGTTTCCGCTACAACGTAATATCGCGCTATATCCTTTTGTCGTTTTGCGATGTCACGTGAGATCGCCGGCGTCTTCACCTAAACGCGCGAAACTATTAACGCGAAGCTGACCAGCTTACCTTACGAGAACATCTCTTAACTATATCGGCACTCAGATTAGCCTCGCTTCGGATCCTGGTTTCACTGGGGAAGTTGCCGATATCGAGTTGGGCGTCCACCCTGTTATCCCTTGCGCGCATCCTCTCAGTATGCCCTTCTCATCTCAGCTGATGTGACTCACTAAAACTGTTGTACATTTTTAAAACGTGAGGAAATGTTCACGCTCCATAAGAGCCACGTCCGTCTGCCGTGAGTAGCTATCTTAGACTCTCTTCGTTTCGCTATCTCTATCTCACTCTTCTCGCGCAGAGCGCGCCTTCAACTCATGTCCGGCCGGTGCTGCCTTTCACCAGTAGTCGTCCTGACGAGGTGAGAGCACGGATATAACGTTCATCGTTATAACTAATAATAAACAAAGAACAGAGATTCAAAATTAGTTTATCAAAATTTAGTTTTCATTTTCTATTTTAGATATACATTTTTAAAATGCATAATTAGTGCAACTATGCATCTGGTAAAGAAGAGAAAATATATGTGTTTCTTTTTTTGATAAAGGATAAAAAAAAAATGGTATGGAGTGGTTCTCCCATGGGTGCCCAATTGGCTCCGCATTATTTACGATGGAATCAGCCGTATGTTCTATTCAATTATGTTTTCTAATCAATTAAATTAAATTTGTCCTTTCTTCCAAAGAAAACCATGTCGGATTTAGATGATGATTACTAATATAAAGTTATAAATGTTCATTATGACTCGGATACGGATTTAGCGTGGTGCTGACGCTTAATAATCGGTTTCAAGTATTTATTGCTAGACGAGTTAGTTCAATATTGGAAGCTGATAGAACAATACCTATCAATTTGATTAGAAAAGCTGAGGAAGGCGAATTACTGATCCGCCACATCAAATGCAACACCTGCGAATTTATTTAAAATTATAAAACTAATGAAATAATGCTATTATAAATTAAGTATAATAAAAAAATGTTTATACCTACTCTAATCGAAGATACGTTTTAATTTATTTATGTCATTTATATAATAATAGTAATATATAATTTCATATAATATTGAAGATAAATATCTAGAGAAGTAGGAGGCGGGTGCGGTGGTTCGAAAAAACATAGTAGTGGGGTTAGGTCCTAAAATAGCGGTGAGAAGCGAATAGTAAACCTATTCTGTTAGAAGCAGGGGTAAGAAATAGTGGAATTAACCATATCGGCTATAAGAGGCAACAAGAGATCTCGTTCCTCTTCTAAATATGTAAGAAAAATGTTAGAATTCATCATCTTCCGTATGAAGAAAAAGACTCTAGAAAAAGAAATTAAGCCAAGTTATATCACAAGTATTGTGCAAGAAACGTATACTAATAATGGATCTAATGCTTGGTCTTATATTAGAAAATCATTATGCGATATATATTGCAACGGTAGTCGATTTAATTAATCGAACCGTTCGCGATTCTGATTCTCGCGCGTTAGTTCTAAGTATTGAGAGAGAGAGGGGGCGCGCGATCTTTTAAATTAGCAGTTACGTCTTAGCTGTTGATTGGAGTGGATATCGCCGAATTTTGTTTTCACAGTTTTTCTCGCCGAATAATCATTTTATACAGATTAATTACGCGCGCGAGTGCATCAAGGTGATAAACAGATTGCGGCGTTACGAAAGCAGCAGATTTGCAACAGAAAGGCGGTACGAGGCAGCGCAGCTGATAAATCAGGACCAGAAGCAGTTGATCGTTTTTTCTGACATCAACAATTACGGCTGATCACCGTAATTGCACCGCAGGGTAGGTGCACCTCCCTTAATTATCGCGTGACAAAATACATTTAGTATTTTGTTCAACCGTGTTAGCGTTGATATATTTTGTATTTGCGCCGAGCGTTAGATCGCGCCAATTTTCGTATCTTCTCTCTCTCTCTTTCTCACCGAAAGTTATTTAATTGTAAATCCTGTTCGCGTGCGTCAGTCTTTCGGCCCGACAAAGACTGTAGAGATTTTTATTAATAAAATCTATTAAAATTATTCGCCGATTTCGTCATATGATTTTTCCTAGTAGTTTAAACAATTAGAAAAAGCTTAGGTTTTAATCCTATTATAGCTAGAGGATTAAGTGGATTTGGAGTAAAGTCGCTTACACTTGAAACTCATCGTGTGTCACAAGGCACGTGACTTAAGGTGAGTTCAACTCTGCTTGATCGAAGACAACTAAGTTAAGTCAGCTGACGTTAAGGCGAATACACGTATTAACATACGTGTTAACGGAGCGGCGGTTTGCTCTGCATCGTGGGAGTTTGTTCTCAAATAAATTTCTCATTTTTGCAGATTTATCCCCCCGTTACAATATGTTAAATAAAATAGAAATCTAATTTAAGTAGAGGGAGGTGGTTGTGGTTGCTCGAAAATCAAAGAAGTAGGGATAGGTCTTAAAAGAGCTGCAAGCCTCGTAGAACTTCATTTTGTCTCAAGAATCGAATAGGAGCTGTTGTAGCAGTAGCAACAGACGTAACATTCTCTATTTCTAAACCTATAGCAAGGTAGATTTTCAAATGCTGAATAACATTAGAATGAAGTCTTCGAAGTCCTTCCTGAAAAGAGTCATCATGAATTGTATGAAGATCACAATTATCTAATAACATGTGTGAGTCAAGATGAATAACGAATTATTCTTGAACTCGATTGTGAGTTCCAAATCATTCTACCAGACCAAATTTCAAGAGCAATAATCCATCATTTCGATCTTTTTATTGATTTTTCAGAAATAATTTAATATTTATATAATATCATGGATGTGATAGATTTAAATTTATTATTTAAATGTATAAAATATCTTCTTATATTTCAATAAAGATTATATTATATAAATTTATTTTATGGAGAAATAAATGAGTCATATGTGTTTCTATTAAAGCAGATTTCAACTTATCTTAATGGACTCACAAGTGACGAAGATAAAATGGAAGTGTCTCACAGATGGAAGCGAAGGTTTGGGCTCTTATCATTAAAATAATAAAACTATGTAATATAAAAGATCTATTTATTTCGATAAAAGCTAGATACATTTAAATTAATATTTTGTAATTTATTGATTTATAGTCTCTTATTTATCCAAGAATTGTGGGTATTGTCAAAGTCAAGCCATTTTACTAAGACTTCATTGCCACGTCTTCTGAAAATTTTTTCTAGAAGATAACAGGATACATAACTTTTCATAGTTCTTATTCGTAAAAACCTTCAACAATAGGATTTTCGTTGTAATCTATTAGATGATATCTTATAGGTTTTGTTCTTATACTGAATAATGAAAATTTAAGTAGTCCAACTAGGTGTACGTTATTTTTTTTAAATGTGTTTAGACTTGCTCATTCGCACTTTATCACCTACTCGTAATTTCGGTTTCATAATGAAAAATCGTTAGTCATAAAAGAATCGTCTTAACACTTGCATTTCATTCTCTTTAGTAACATCTTTCGGCTTCATGTCTATTATATGATGTTTTCGATTATTATAAGATTCGATTATTGTAAGATTTCATTATATTAGGAAGAATATTAATCCACTTATAAATTCATCTTAGATTAAATTTTTTAAACATAGTATTTTTAAGTGTACGATTGAAATGCTCACAAATAAACGCTTTGAGATTGCTATAGGTAAAATATAGATTTATTTTATAATTTACCATTAGATTTTGGAAATATGATTTGTAGAACTCTTTGACTTTGTATACTTTGAGATTTCTAGGAATATATTCTTTATTTAATACAGTTTCCATTGCACTAACGACATCTGTACTAGTTTTCTGTTTTACCAGAACGGCCCAAGCATATTTTGAGAATGTATCTATGATAGTTAATAGATAACGAAAGCCTTTGCTCTCTCTCAAAGACCCTTGCATCTCGACAAGATCGGCTTGCTACATCTCATCTATTTCACGTATACCGACTTTTCGACGTGGATTATTACGACATGTTGGTTTATGCAATTCATCAACTATTCTTTGATGTTCCATATTTATTACTAATATTAAAGAAGATCAAGTAAATAAAATTACTGGAATAATTTCTTTAACTTCTTCTAACATTACAATTGCTTTTCGATGTATTTTTAATTCTATCCTCATTTTATTTATAGACTTTTGAAGATCGATTAGACTCATGACCAGTAATTTCAACTTCATTAGTTTTTCACAGCGTTCGTAATTTAACGGTATCGTTATTCTTCTGTGGATCAGCTAGATTACAAATTTTTTTGTTATCTATGTCGTATTGACCATCTTTAGTAAGTTTATAACTATGAGAGCCCTTAAAATAACTGCTAATTCTCGTCTAAATACATCAACGCTTATAGTCCAATCAACCGGGTCAGGAAGTCGAAAAGTAATGCAGGAGCTGGCCAATTACATTTTTAGGTGTATTTTGGCCTCAGGAACTCGAATTTCGAATTGGCCAAGCAACATTTTTCCGGGAAACCTAACCCGTGAAAATGGAGAAAAACGGGAAAATTTTTGTTTTTTGCGACTAATTCAAAACCGACACGGAATTTCGAAAAAAGTTTCGAACGAAAGTTGTAGATATTGTAATTCTACATCGAAATATATCATCGCACGTGCGTTTTTGTCCAATGGAAAGGAAATTAGATCGAGTTTCCACGACCGAGCGGCACTGGGCCTTGTGATTCATGCAGTAAAGCAGTTGGCCCTGCGCAGTAGCACTGCGCAACTCCAACGTTATGTTTCATTCTCTCTCTCTCTCTCTCTCTCTCTCTCTCTCTCTATCTCTCTCTCTCACTTTCCCTTTTTCTCATCTTTCGACGCCAATGTCAGTTTTGAGGAGTCGTAGTTAGCATTATTAGGGTTAGCTATTTCGATTGACTTATAATCCTTAGATTACAGATTTTTTATTAATTTGGCACAATTGCTGTACACCTAAAAGTGAGATTTTTCCCAAATTTTAATGTCGATACATTAATTATATTAAAAGTTATTAACAATTAAAGGAAAATGATTAAAAACTTTCAAATGGCTATATTTTAAAAACTAATAAAGATATCGAAGTCGGATTTTTTTATAATACTTATAATGCCTTAAATTTTAAAATAATAACAACAATAAACAATAAAATATTTTTTTCGGAAGTTATTAACTTTTTGTTTAAAAAATTGCTAATATCTCAAAAAGTACATTTTTTTTTTTAAATTCTTGCTCCAGCGTGTTCCTGAGAATTTTTGCTATCGAAATTAATCATAAAATTCAAGGGCCCGACATATCCGTAGCCCTAATCAAAAGACGATGCCTCGGTGTACGTCGCAACGGCAGCGGGATGGCTTCGTGGTCTTACGCTGAGGCATCTTCTTTTGATTAGGGCTACGGATATGTCGGGCCCTTGAATTTTATGATTAATTTCGATAGCAAAAATCCTCAGGAACACGCTGGAGCAAGAATTTTTCAAAAAATATATTTTTTGAGATATTAGCAATTGTTTAAACAAAAAGTTAATAACTTTCGAAAAAAATATATGATTGTTTATTGTTGTTATTATTTCAAAATTTTAAGGCATTATAAGTATTATAAAAAAAAAAAAAAATATAGCCGTTTGAAAATTTTTTATTTTTTTTCTTTAATTGTTAATAACTTTTGATATAATTAATGTATCGACATCAAAATGTGGGAAAAATCTCACTTTCATGTGTAAAAAAATTGTGCCAAATTAAAAAAAAATCCGTGACCTAAGGGTTATAAGTCAATCGAAATAGCCAAGAATAACCCATTGATTGTTCTGCGTAGAATCGTTTCTGTTTTTGCAAAGCATTTCAAATTTTTTTATATTGTGCCTATTTATTCAAAATTGTAGGTGTTAACGACATAGAGAAAGATAAGTTCTTACAAAATTAAATTCTTATAAAATATTAATAGTAAAATAGGGATTACGAGGTATATAAATTATTTACAATTGAAAAATCCAAAAAAAAAATAAAAAATTGTTGAATTATTATAAAATTGATGAAATAATATTGTACTCTTTTTTTTTTGCATTATGAAGTGCATTAATTTACGCGTAATTAATTTATCTGCGTAACTAAGGGGAGGCTCCAGCATCATATAGTTTTCTCCACTTCATACAACAGTATATACCTGGTAGAAGACTATATATAATAATAGAAGCGCATCTCTTCTCTCCAGTTCCCTCCACTACTGCACCTTCTACCTCCGCTTGTCCGTTTGTAGCAATGTTTACGCCTTTTTTCTAGCATTTTTCAAAACTTTTGTGGCAATTCATGATCTACGTTTTATAGCTCTTAAAAAAATCTCATCGCTAGCTATACTTCGTAATATACCATCACAAAGATAAAACTTTTACCTATAAAATAGTAATTTCCGATTACGTAACTCCTTAATTAAAATTTAGTAAATAAATAATTTCATAAATTTTTGGCAAAAATCTTTTAATTTAATATTCCAATGTTAACAGTATAATTAAACTTATGACTTAGCACTATTAGGTTATAATACATACTGAACTTTTATAAGTATTACTAAACGTAACATACTGTCTTGATTTTTTAAAATGATAAATTTTATTGTTATCTTATTCTTAGCACTCTCCATTTTTTTAAACAAAAAATTTTTTATATCCAATTTTAGAGCCAACCCGTTGTGAAAACAATAATAATCAAACAATCATCTCAGGTTACACACGTGTGTTTCGTTGGTGAATATCCAACCTCATCAGATCTTTATTAAAAAACAAAACGAGAAAATGGTTACAATAACAGATATAAACCAAAAAACAAATAATAATCACGCTAAAAAAACATTTACCTCAATTCGCAAGTCACAATCAAATTAAAAATCACAATAAAGTCAAAAATACACTGTCAAAATCATCCTATAACATTCGTTCGAATATTCAAAATTCAAATCGGACAACGACTAAGAAATACTGCAAATCAAAACAGTGTCTGTTGCCTTTTATACCAAAACAGATCACACAATCAGATGTATCCCCTCTCTTAAGCCATGAAAACAGTACATTAATCATGATTGTACATCAAAACAAACTTTAAAAATTTATTATAAATAAATGTGAGATCAGTCAGCTAAAACATCAAATAAACCTTTATATTGTTTACTCAGTAAACTAGTGTCTTCTTGTCTATTTATAGTGTTATAAGACAAATTAATATATATCATTTCCGAAATTAATCTCTTATAATAATTAGACTCTCTATCTAAAATTATTGTGTTGTCCCAGTCAAACGAGTGTGTAGGATAATTTTTTAAATGCATAGGAACAGGAAGAGATTTATCTAAAGGTGTCTTCCTATGTTCCTCTATGCGTTTTTTTAAACTTCTCTTAGTTTGACCAATATATACAGACGGGCAACTATCACAACAAAATTTGTATACTACATTTGTCTCATTCCACTTTTCTGTTACATCTTTACCCAGTTTTATTATATTGTCCAGCTTATGATTAATTAATGGTAAACAATGAACATTAAATTTTCTTAAACTATGGTTGCATAAGTTAAAAAATTTTTTGTGAAAAGGCAACGTTAAAACCATCGATTTAATATTCGTATTTTTTCTATCATCTTGAGTAGCAATACTATTCCAAAATCTATGTTTACGAATGCGATCTAATATACATGTTTTAACAAATTTTTTCGGGTAATCATTATTTTTTAAAATGCTCTCAACAATTTTTATATTATCTTTATGAAAGGTTGCATCAGATAGTAATAAAGATCTATCAATCAGATTATATACAATGTTTCTTTTTTGCTGAGTTGTATGGTTAGAATAAAAATTCAAAATTCTGCCTGAACAAGTCGGTTTTTGGTACCAATTAGTGACAATTTTACCATTTTTGATTATTAACGAAATGTCTAAAAAAGTTATACTATTATTACATTGAATTTCGTGTGTGAAATTCAAATGATTATTATAATTATTAAAAATGTCCAAAACCAATTGTAAATTATCCCTTTTTATACATAAAATAGTGTCATCTACATATCTAAAATAAAAAAGCGGTGAACAATTATATTTTTCTCGCAAAACATTTAAACAATCTGTCTCCAAATCATCCATAACTAAATCAGCAAACAATGGCGATATTGGAGAACCCATCGGTGTACCAAAAATCTGTTTGTAAATTATTCCATCAAACTGGAAAAAAGTATTATCAAACAAAAACTTTACCGTATCAATTATTTCAGTAAAAGGTATCTCCGAAACAGAGTGAATCTTGTTAAATCGCCTATCGAGACTCTCAATGACTAAATCACATGGAACGTTTGTAAACAAAGAGCTGACGTCTAATGAAATTAACATATAATCTGACGGAACTGTTATGTTTTGAAGTTTTTTTATAAGTTGAAAACTATTATCTATATGTGAAAAAGGACGTAAATTACATTTTTTTATTTCTTTGTCTAAAACTGTAGATAAAAAATGAACCGGGCTATTAATAGTTGAAATAATAGGTCTAAGTGGATATCCAGCTTTGTGAATTTTAGGAAGGCCATAGGCTTTTGAGAGTACCGTGTTAGTTTGCGTGAGAGCATATTTATTATACTTAAAATTTAAATAACCCTTTTCATTAAAATCACGGAGAATTTTATAAACCCTTAATTGCAACGATCTCAAAACATTTCCACTAGTTACAATTTTATATGTATTCACATCATTCAATAATTCAATCATTTTTGATTTATAATCCCCGACTTCCAAACAAACCGTTAAATTACCCTTGTCAGCTCTTGTAAAAAATATATTGTCATTATCTCTAAGAAATTGCTTAGTGTGATCTATTTTTTGTTTCAATTCCCTCTCAAACTTTGATACATGCAAAGTATTGCTGGCAACTCCTTTCAAATTCTTTATTATAGTATCTCTGATTGTATAGCTATTTTTTATTTCTTTTTTCCGCGAAGCAGTATCATCCACAATATCAACATCACCATCATCATTCACATATGATTCTTTTCGTAAAAAATACTCGACATTTTTAATTGTCAAAATAATATCTTTTTTTGTGAATTCAGATGTATTAAAATTTGGGCCCATCGATACGACCTCTATTACTTCAGTAGGTAACACAATATTAGTGAGATTTTTAACCCATTTTTCACGATGTTTGACATTACGAACAACATACTTCTTTCTGTGTATCATTGCAAACTTATCACTCAATGTCTTGTTCAATCTTTGAAAAATATCACTACTCTTTATTTCAGTAAAGTATCTAAATGAATTTAAAATATCCCGATCCATCTGCAAACCTTTTTATCTACAGTTTTAGACAAAGAAATAAAAAAATGTAATTTACGTCCTTTTTCACATATAGATAATAGTTTTCAACTTATAAAAAAACTTCATAACATAACAGTTCCGTCAGATTATATGTTAATTTCATTAGACGTCAGCTCTTTGTTTACAAACGTTCCATGTGATTTAGTCATTGAGAGTCTCGATAGGCGATTTAACAAGATTCACTCTGTTTCGGAGATACCTTTTACTGAAATAATTGATACGGTAAAGTTTTTGTTTGATAATACTTTTTTCCAGTTTGATGGAATAATTTACAAACAGATTTTTGGTACACCGATGGGTTCTCCAATATCGCCATTGTTTGCTGATTTAGTTATGGATGATTTGGAGACAGATTGTTTAAATGTTTTGCGAGAAAAATATAATTGTTCACCGCTTTTTTATTTTAGATATGTAGATGACACTATTTTATGTATAAAAAGGGATAATTTACAATTGGTTTTGGACATTTTTAATAATTATAATAATCATTTGAATTTCACACACGAAATTCAATGTAATAATAGTATAACTTTTTTAGACATTTCGTTAATAATCAAAAATGGTAAAATTGTCACTAATTGGTACCAAAAACCGACTTGTTCAGGCAGAATTTTGAATTTTTATTCTAACCATACAACTCAGCAAAAAAGAAACATTGTATATAATCTGATTGATAGATCTTTATTACTATCTGATGCAACCTTTCATAAAGATAATATAAAAATTGTTGAGAGCATTTTAAAAAATAATGATTACCCGAAAAAATTTGTTAAAACATGTATATTAGATCGCATTCGTAAACATAGATTTTGGAATAGTATTGCTACTCAAGATGATAGAAAAAATACGAATATTAAATCGATGGTTTTAACGTTGCCTTTTCACAAAAAATTTTTTAACTTATGCAACCATAGTTTAAGAAAATTTAATGTTCATTGTTTACCATTAATTAATCATAAGCTGGACAATATAATAAAACTGGGTAAAGATGTAACAGAAAAGTGGAATGAGACAAATGTAGTATACAAATTTTGTTGTGATAGTTGCCCGTCTGTATATATTGGTCAAACTAAGAGAAGTTTAAAAAAACGCATAGAGGAACATAGGAAGACACCTTTAGATAAATCTCTTCCTGTTCCTATGCATTTAAAAAATTATCCTACACACTCGTTTGACTGGGACAACACAATAATTTTAGATAGAGAGTCTAATTATTATAAGAGATTAATTTCGGAAATGATATATATTAATTTGTCTTATAACACTATAAATAGACAAGAAGACACTAGTTTACTGAGTAAACAATATAAAGGTTTATTTGATGTTTTAGCTGACTGATCTCACATTTATTTATAATAAATTTTTAAAGTTTGTTTTGATGTACAATCATGATTAATGTACTGTTTTCATGGCTTAAGAGAGGGGATACATCTGATTGTGTGATCTGTTTTGGTATAAAAGGCAACAGACACTGTTTTGATTTGCAGTATTTCTTAGTCGTTGTCCGATTTGAATTTTGAATATTCGAACGAATGTTATAGGATGATTTTGACAGTGTATTTTTGACTTTATTGTGATTTTTAATTTGATTGTGACTTGCGAATTGAGGTAAATGTTTTTTTAGCGTGATTATTATTTGTTTTTTGGTTTATATCTGTTATTGTAACCATTTTCTCGTTTTGTTTTTTAATAAAGATCTGATGAGGTTGGATATTCACCAACGAAACACACGTGTGTAACCTGAGATGATTGTTTGATTATTATTGTTTTCACAACGGGTTGGCTCTAAAATTGGATATAAAAAATTTTTTGATAAATTTTATAATGATGAAAAAGAGGGAAATAGTGATAGATGGAAAATCACTTAATTTTAATTATATTCAGCAACGTTTCGTCAGCATATTTGCTGCAAACAATGTTCAGCGGTCTATATATAGTAAGCGTTCCTTAAAAATTAGATTAAACGAATACAAAAAAAAACATTAATTCAGATACAGTAGTAGCTACACATAGAAGAACGTTCTCACATGAATTTGACTGGAAAAAAGCTAAGATATTGGATTATAAAAAGAATTATAAGAAACGAAGAATATCCGAAATGTTACACATTGGCTTACATAAAAAAACACATTAAATAGAAAAGAGGATATAAAATATCTTAGTCATATCTATAAGCCTTTATTAAGATCGATGAGGAAAGGATAATAGATGAAGAGTATATATATGAGTTGAAACACTTGATTTCTCACTTTATTGTAATTTCTACGATCTATTCGTAGGACTTTGCTACGATCTATTCGTTTTAGCCTATAATAATTTGACTACGAGAGAAATCAGGTATACACATATACATATAATTATATACTATGAAAATTACTTTTGCAAACTCTATTATTAATAATTTGTTTTTCTATTAATAAAGCCTGAAGAGGTCAGCAAATGTGCTGACGAAACGTTGCTGAATATAATTAAAATTAAGTGATTTTCCATCTATCACTATTTCCCTTTTTTCCGTCATTACAAAATTTATCTATTTTAAAAAATCATAAGGGAATCAAGACAGTATGTTACGTTTAGTAATACTTATAAAAGTTCAGTATGTATTATAACATAATAGTGCTAACTCGTAAGTTTATAACGAGTGAAATTGCAAACCCGTTATATCTCTCTCTCCCTAGTAACGATGTGGAAATATGACACATTCTTCCGAACTTATCTTACGTATTTATGAATTTACTATGTTTGTATCCATTTATTATCTATGTCTGCGTATGTAATTTGCAACGATTACCGAAAATCGTTCGACTCGCGCGAGGTTAATAAGCGGCTGAACGAGAGAAGCCGCGATCGGTTCGCGAGAGAGAGAGGGCGCGTAGGGGCAATGACCGGGAGGGGAGAGTTCAACAGGCAGTATGACTGTGTCACTCAGTCCGCCTGTGTCGAGCTAACCCGTTTTTCCGAGCCGTTTACGCGTTTTCTTTCGGTAGTGCGAGATCCAGAGGCGAAGCAGCTTATTAGCGACTGAGTGCGGCGAGAGCAGCAGCAAGAGCAGCAACAGCAGCAGCAACAACCGTAGCAGTAACAACAACAACAACAGCAACAGCGGAGTGCAGCGAGTGGCGGAGCAGCAAATTAGCGACGCGTACATCGGATACGGTTGGCCACCGTATCCTCATCGTTCTCGCGGTAGGTGCACCTTCCCTTCTTTATTGTTGTCAGCGTGCGATCCCGCGCAGCGTGCGCGAAGAAATTGTTTGTTGCGCGTGAGCGGTTAGTTCGCGGCGATCGCGATTTTCTCTCTCTCTCTCCCTCAGCGTGTGTTGTCGTTCGCGCTAGCGCGCGCAAGTCTCTCGGCAAAACCCCCGTGTAATAGAATCGTTTAAATAAAGTGAACGATAGTTTTTACTTAATCAAGTCATCGTTATTTTGTCTTTCCTTGTCCGGAGGTCGCGTCTGTTTACATTCGGTTCGAATTAGCCGGTAGTCTGTCACGGACCGTGTGGAGGTAACTAGAGGCGCACCGCAAACCAAGTTTCCAGCAGCGGTCGCGCGAGCGCTACTAAGCAAGGGCGACAGCGCCGCCAAGCGGCGAGTTGGGGGAACCCAACTCGGATTAGCAAGGAGACTCTACGCAGGCGCACTCCAAGACAAGGTAGGTTGATGTGCTTCGAGCACATAGATAACAAGGCGTCGTTTAGCCATTGAGTAGGTATATTCTAGGGAAACTCACAAGTTAAACCGTAGCCTGTTACATGGCGCCCAACTAAAATTAGGACTCACACACAAGGGAATTTGCACAAAAAAAGAGAGCGACGCGCGAGATAGAGAGACGTTTGCGCGCGTGCGTATTAAGGTGCGAGCGGGTAAATAACGCGTGGCTCGTTCGGCACGTGCTCCGCGGTAGGGAAAAGACGCCTCTCCGACCCAATAACACCTGCTTTTGTGAGCCGAGAGCACACTAACCCCAGGGGTCGAAGAGACGTCCGGAGTCGCTCTAGCGCGAATAAAAGAGGTGACAAATCGTGTTTTGGTTACTTTTTGCTTTTTGCGGGTGATTATACACACGTTAAAGTATTTAGGTGGGGGTTAGTCACCGATCGACAGTACCCGCGGAGCACGCAATTGGGGTGTGTGTAGGGTTAGATTTACTAACCCGGTGGAGCTAGCAAACAGTTAGTCTCCACCTATAGGCAGGTAGTTGCGAAGTGGAAGTTCGTACTTCCTTAGGGTACGCGGCACCTGTACACACCCACGAGCCCCGTGGATTGTTGCCTTATGAGTTAAGGCGTAGAGGAATAGTTGCAGATAAAAACCGCAACACCCCGCTCGCGCCTTAGGCGATAGGAGGCGGTAGTGGTCGACTAGGTAAATTAACCTCAACCGTCACCTACGCCCCAGCGTAAGCGACATGGAGGATACCGCCGACGCGATAACCCGGTGGGCATCGGAGCTGCCTTCGACACAGCTGGATAGATACCTGACGCAACTGGAGTTGTGTACAGACGGTCCCAAGCTGATGCAGGCAGTTCGGCTAGCGTATTGGTTGTTAGGCGAATATATCGACCTGGACTTCCAAGGAGCGGCGTTGGATAGGGAGGCGACACAACGCAGGCGAAGGAGCCGAGAGAGGTGGCTGGAGTCCAGGCGACAGGAATTAGAAGCAGCTGATGCTGAGTATCTTGTCGCCCACCCACTCATGCTGCTATACAGAGATGAGGTGGTAGAGGCGAACCTGACGCGGACTCTCGCGGTCTTCGACAACCTTGAGGAGGATAGTCGGAGCGAGATGGAGGAGCGAGAGCCCGTAGAGGAAGGGGAAACCGGTGATTTTAAGGGGCCCGCGGAGGGGGTCAGTAGTGAACACAAGGGTTCCACCGGATCGCCAGATAGGCGAAGAGCTCGTCGTTTCGAGAACACGGAGCTACAACCTCAAGAAGAAGAGGAAGAGCGGTGTGTGACCGAACGATTAAAGGAGGAGATCGAGCGCAACCGAGTCGGGATTAACCGCATATTAGAGATGCTGGAAAGACACGACCAGGTATGCGCGCGGTGGAGTGACCAGGTAACCGCCCTGCAGGTGGAGGTCCAGCAGTTAAGGAACAGGGACCCCACCAATCGACGAACGGTCATACCAGAGCGGCCCAGGAGAACCGTGGACTTCCAATCCACGTATACGTGTCACTACGACCCAAGGGTACCAGGAAGTACCCCGGAACCCCAGCGACCGACCCCTGGCGAACCTCGAGAGGCTCCCCAAAGGCAGGTGCCTTTACGGACGGAACAGCCACCAAGAAGAGGACCAAGAGACGCCGACATAGGTGAAGAGCAGGCGATCCCGGAGGGATCCGCCTGGTACGACGCCAATGCGGCGTCGGGGTACTACGCGACTCGGGACGCGGGTAGGATTGTCCGAGGATGGAAGCTGCGATACTCTGGCACGGCTTCAGAGTGCGTAGACACCTTCTTGTCCAGACTGGAGGATCTACGCGCGGGCTCAGGGCTAACGGACGGCGAAATCTTGTGCTCGGTATCAGAGCTCCTCGAAGGTGTTGCGAGGACCTGGTACGAGCTTAACAAGTTCAAGTGGAGGAGTTACACCGACTTCGTAGCTGTCGCTCGACGTTGGTTTGGGTCGAGTGAGCTGCAGCAACAAAGATTGCTGCAGGAGGCCCAAGCCCGATACCAGGAGAAAGGAGAGCTGGTACGAGAATATGCCTGCCACCTCCTCTTCATGCTGGCCCAGCTACGCCCGCCGTTACCGGAGCAACGACAATTCGATTTGTTATACGCAAATCTCCTGCCCGCCATCCGGATGCAGCTGCGGAGGAACGCGTTCTCCAACGTGGACGAATTCCACGCCCGGGCGACGGAAATCGAGACCGCTTTGCGGGACGACGAGCGCCCGAGGACCAGGCTGGAGCCTACGTCCACGTTATACCCCGAGCACATGGGGGTGTCAGCAAAGGCACCACCGCCCCGGGCAGGACCCCGAACGGCGGCCATGTCCAGCAAACCTCGGGGTAGGGAACAGCTGCAACCCGAGTCACCGGTCAAAACCCAGGCCAGGAAACCCGAGGACCGGCCCACAATCGCCGCAGCGCAGGCGACAGACCGCATTGAAGATCTGTCGTCGTAGATTGCGACCCTGCGACGCGAGATGGACCGGTACTTTAAGGAGAGGAAGGCTAACTCTCCCAGGCGGCCGAGGGGTCAGCCGCAAGAAAAGGGGAGGAGTAAAACCCTCCCTGGGTCTCCTGGCCAGCGACGAGAGGATCAGCGGAGGAAAATAGATTACTCCCAACCGATTAAGTGCTCGTCTTGCGGCAAGCTGGGCTTTACCAGGAGGTACTGCCCGGATTGCAACTAGGGAAACGGGCAGGAAAAAGGAGGACGGAGGTCCCCTCCGCGTCCCCAGTAAAGGTGACCTCTCGTCGCGGGTCGCTTGAACGTGGCAGGGGCCCGTCAGCGACCCCAGGGTTCAGCAAGGTCTCGCCAGGGATATCAGACCCCACGAGACCTGGCAGTGCGGTGGCGTTGGAAGCGACAGCGACCGAACCGATGCCTGATCTGGGTAACCGGGCATTTTGTATCCTCGAAGGGTATGGAGGTCGAATTCAGGTGGTGGAGAACGGGTATGAATGGGTCGCAGAGGAGACCGTCAGACCCAAAAGCTCTAGGAGACCACCTGACACTCCAGAGGATACGCCGGCGACCCAGAAACCAGCGGGTGAGAGCACGTCGATGCGAGTAGCGGCTGCCCTGGGCAAGAAGAACCGTGAAAGCCTCCCGTCCACAGAGGAGAGAGGGACGGAGAAAGCTCCCCGTAGGTACAGACCCGAGGATGAGACCAGATGGTGGCTTCAGGTGGGGATAGGTGCTTACAAGTTGAGGGCACTCTACGATACCGGGGCCTCATCGACGGTAATGGGTCAACTCGGGCTTAGATTGGCATCGGACATGGGGCTGGGCCTGGATGTGACGCGTGCGGGAGAAGCAAAGCTCGCCGACGGTCGTCCATGTCCCATCTTGGGTCATGTGATTTTCCCCTTCACAGTAGGGGGAATCACGAGAGATGTAAGGGTCGCTATAACGCCACTGCTGTCTGATGACTGCTATGTAGGCGCGAATTTCGTAAGGGAATTCAGCGCCAACCTGAACCCTGACACGGACCAGCTGTACTTGGCGAAAACCAAAGTGGCGGTACCGTTGGAAGTGGCAAGTGTCACTGGTACGTCGTGCCTCGCACCCGTAGGCCTGGTAGAAGCCACGGAAGCACAGCGTCAAGAAGTGGCTAGCCTCGTCGACGGATTAATTCCAGACGGAGGCGAGTGTTTAGGCTGTGCTGTGGGGGTCGAGCATGAGATAGACATCGGAGACGCTCGACCCTGTAAACAAAAGTACTACCCGGTCTTCGACAGGGTGCGAGACGAAATGCACGCGCTGGTCAAGGCCATGCTGGACAACGACGTCATTGAACCAGCAACCAGCGGGTGGTCAAGTCCAGTGGTAATGGTGAAGAAGGCAGATGGCAAATATCGGTTCTGCGTAAATTACCAGAAGGTAAACGCGGTAACCAAGCCGGACGCCTATCCATTGCCCTTCATGAGCGACATCCTGCGAAGGATCAGGCATGCTAAGTTTATCTCGACGCTGGACTTGAGTAGCGCGTACCACCAGATACCTCTTAAAAAGCAGTCGCGCCCCATTACGGCGTTCACAGTCCCCTGCCTGGGGCATTTTCAGTTTAAGAGAATGCCCTTCGGATTGTCCTACGCCGGCGCGACCTTCCAGAGGTTGATGGACAGAGTGATTGGCCCGGATTTAGATTCTTTCGCTTTTGCTTAACTCGACGACGTGATTATTATCTCGCCGTCCTTTGAGGAGCATAAGCGATACCTGGGATTGGTTTTACAACGAATCCTAGGTACGGGCCTCACCGTGAATAAGACCAAAAGCCACTTCTGTAAGTCGGAAGTCAAGTACCTGGGGGTCCTAATGAACCGTGAAGGGGTAAGGCCAGATCCAGAGAAGATCAAGCCCATAATGGAGTACCCAATACCACGGACGATCAGACAGGTGAAGCGATTCATGGGGATGATGTCGTGGTATCGTCGCTTTATACCCGACTTCGCGACAATCGCTGAGCCGATAAACCGCCTGACGAAGAAGAGCATCCCGTTTGCTTGGCAGCAGGAACAGGAGCAGGCTTTCGAAAGGTTACGAGACGCAATCGTCTCGGCACCAATCTTGCAGTCGCCAAATCCCAGCGCGCAGTTCGTGTTACAAACGGACGCGAGCGATAGTGGGATAGGCGCGGTGTTGACGCAAGAAATCGAGGGACAGGAGCGCGCAATTGAGTACGTCAGTCGCTCCCTAAACAGTGCGGAAAGGAACTATACAGTCTCCGAACGAGAGTGCCTGGCAGTAGTATGGGCTATCGGGAAGTTCCGGCCCTATGTTGAGGGGCACCACTTCAAAGTCATCACCGATCATAGTTGCCTTAGGTGGCTCCACAGTATGAGGAATCCTACAGGAAGGCTAGCGCGTTGGGCGTTAGCACTGCAAGGGCATGTTTTCGATATAGAGTATCGAAAGATAGACCTCAACGTGGTGCCAGACGCTTTATCTAGGGCCTATGAGGAGGGGGTGGTAGAAGTGGGTGCCATGACTCATCAGCCGGAAACTGCCGATGCCTGGTACCTTCAAAAATACAGAGAAGTATGCCAGGACCCACATTCTCAGCCTACCTGGAAGGTAGTTGGTGGAAGATTGTATCACTACAATCCGACTGAGGAGAGCGAAGGATCCATCGACAATGAGGAAGCCTGGAAGCTAGTGGTTCCTGCCGAGAAAAGACCTCAAGTACTCGAGGAGGTACACGATGCGCCAGCAGCGGGACACCAGGGGAGAGAACGAACATTCTCCCGGGCTAGGCACCTGTATTTCTGGCCAAAGATGTACGAGCAGGTCAGAGAGTACGTGAGGAGTTGCCCGGTATGTCAGCAGTGCAAGGCGGAACAAAGGCCGCCTTTCGGGCTGATGGGTCGTCGAGAGATCTCGCGGCCCTGGCAGGTGGTGGCCAGTGATATTATTGGCCCTCTCCCAAAGAGCTCGAGAGGGTTTGAGTATATTTTGGTCTTCTTAGACCTGCTCACTCGGTGGGTGGAGTGTGTACCCGTACGCAAGGCCAATGGAAGGACCATCGTACGGGAATTGCATGAGAGGGTGGTAACCAGGTTCGGCGCGCCCGAGGTATTTCTTTCGGACAACGGGACCGAATTTAAAAATCAGGAGGTCGATGCCTACTTGCTGAGGAACGGCATCCGGCGCGCCCTTACTCCAGTTTACCACCCACAGGCAAACCCTACAGAGCGAGTGAACAAAACCCTCAAGGCCATGCTCATGTCGTACGTAGAGCGTGACCATAAGAGCTGGGATGAGCACCTGCCAGAGTTCAACTTCGCGTTGAACTCGGCAACTCATAGCGCGACAGGTTATAGCCCGGCTATGCTGGTCTTCGGTAGACAGCCCACTCCCCCCTCGACCTTTAGGAGAGCCCAGGATCAGTTGGTTCGGGAAGCTTTTGAGGGCCAAGAACTGACCGAATGGGGTGAGCACATGCGTCAATTACCCAACTTATGGGAACGCGCTGGCTCTAAGTCCAGGGAGGAGGCGGACCGTCAGGCGGTCTATTATAACCGGAGGAGACGCCAGGCCGACTTTAGGGTTGGGGACTGGGTGTGGAAGCGGAACCGTATCTTGTCTTCCGCAGCTCAGGGCGTTTTGGCGAAGTTGGCGCCGAAGTATGCTGGTCCATACGTCATTCAGGAGGTATGTGGGACTAATACCTACCGCCATGAGGTCCCAGCCAAGGAAACCAGAGACCCGGGAAGCGTCCACCTAGACCGACGGTCCGTCCGAAGAGGGCCGTCGGTCTAAGTCCACGACGGACCAGGGGGTGCAGACCCCAGAGCCGAACAAGCCGGAGATGGCTGACGGCTCAACGCAGTGCCCCAGGCCAAAGGAGGCCTGTGGCCAGGGGCAGTGGGTCTGCAACCACCCCCGGATCCCCCAGCAAGTTGGACTCGAAAATTCCTGGAGGTACGTAAGGTTGGGCCTCCAGGAATTGGAAAACGCGTGGGAGTTTGTCGGGGAACTTCAGCGCCAGGTACACGCACACCTGGGGGAGTTCCTCGACTTCCGCGGCGCCCAAGAGATGCTGGGGGAGTGGGCTCCAGTGGTCCGGCGGCAGAGGGCCTATGGTCAGGCCCTGCTGCGCGTGGACCGGGGGCCGGAGTCCCCAGCGACCGCGGGCCCGCCGGCGGTATTACCTCCGACGGCATCAGCGGATAGGGCCGCGGCCAGGACTCTGGCCAAGCCCCCGACGCAGACTCAGGCCAAGAGAGTCTCGGGGGCCCCCGGCGCCGGGCAGGAGTTCACGGTCCGCGTGGACGGGTCGGTCTCCGACCCTACCGTGGTGGTGCGCACCCAAGGGGGACGCACGTCCGCCACGGTGGGCGGCGTTACCTTTATCGCCGCCCCGGTAACTCCAGCCCAGCCGCCACATCCACCAGCGGGGAGTCAGGGCCAAGGAGCAGAGCCTGGCCCCAGTGGACGGCCGAAGAAGGGCTGTTATATTTGTGGCCATCCCGGGATCACCACAACTTCCAAGAGCCCCAACAAGTCGGAGCACTGGCGCTATCCAAGGCATAAGGCGCCAGGAGGCTCCGGCAGGTGATGTAGGGGGGTGGTGGCCCGGGATGGGCGAATAAAGTACTATGTTAATGAGGATGGATTGTGTTAATTTCTCTCCTTTTCCAATCCTGTCCTTAGGGTCGCGAGTCGGTGAAGTAGTTCGGTCCGGTAGTCCGAAGCTAGGAGGGGGCTGCAACGATTACCGAAAATCGTTCGACTCGCGCGAGGTTAATAAGCGGCTGAACGAGAGAAGCCGCGATCGGTTCGCGAGAGAGAGAGGGCGCGTAGGGGCAATGACCGGGAGGGGAGAGTTCAACAGGCAGTATGACTGTGTCACTCAGTCCGCCTGTGTCGAGCTAACCCGTTTTTCCGAGCCGTTTACGCGTTTTCTTTCGGTGGTGCGAGATCCAGAGGCGAAGCAGCTTATTAGCGACTTGAGTGCGGCGAGAGCAGCAGCAAGAGCAGCAACAGCAGCAGCAACAACCGTAGCAGTAACAACAACAACAACAGCAACAGCGGAGTGCAGCGAGTGGCGGAGCAGCAAATTAGCGACGCGTACATCGGATACGGTTGGCCACCGTATCCTCATCGTTCTCGCGGTAGGTGCACCTTCCCTTCTTTATTGTTGTCAGCGTGCGATCCCGCGCAGCGTGCGCGAAGAAATTGTTTGTTGCGCGTGAGCGGTTAGTTCGCGGCGATCGCGATTTTCTCTCTCTCTCTCCCTCAGCGTGTGTTGTCGTTCGCGCTAGCGCGCGCAAGTCTCTCGGCAAAACCCCCGTGTAATAGAATCGTTTAAATAAAGTGAACGATAGTTTTTACTTAATCAAGTCATCGTTATTTTGTCTTTCCTTGTCCGGAGGTCGCGTCTGTTTACATTCGGTTCGAATTAGCCGGTAGTCTGTCACGGACCGTGTGGAGGTAACTAGAGGCGCACCGCAAACCAAGTTTCCAGCAGCGGCCGCGCGAGCGCTACTAAGCAAGGGCGACAGCGCCGCCAAGCGGCGAGTTGGGGGAACCCAACTCGGATTAGCAAGGAGACTCTACGCAGGCGCACTCCAAGACAAGGTAGGTTGATGTGCTTCGAGCACATAGATAACAAGGCGTCGTTTAGCCATTGAGTAGGTATATTCTAGGGAAACTCACAAGTTAAACCGTAGCCTGTTACAAATTATCCTTCTGTACGGCTATAAGGTAAGTGAGGCAAGAGAGAGATGCGAATACGCAGGGATACTTCCGTGCGCGACCACGAGGCGCAGAGAGAGAGAGAGAGAGAGACTTAGTCGCGCCTTAGCGAGTGACCGCGCACACTGATTGACTCACTAAGGGGCAATTCTTGGCTATTTCAAACAGTTTAAAACATCAAATCACCAATTTTGTTCAAAGTTGGTAGAATTGTTACCTCTACAGAGGTCAACATCTGTGCAGAGATTTAGATCAAAATATTGATAAGGGGCCGACTTATCAACTGTTGAAAAAATATTGGACTTTTTTTTATTAATTCGATTTCTCGGAGACTAATAAAGATATGGACATGATTCTTTTTTTAGAAGACGCGAAAAAAGTTTCACTTTTAAAATGTAAAGAGTAAAATATCAAATCATTTATTTATGTCATTGTTATAAACAATTTTTTCAAAAAATCGACGATATTTCAAAAAACGATTTTTTTTTTAAATTTTTGCCTCATCGTGTTCCTTGTCATTTTTTACATAAGAAACCGTTGAGAAAATCAAGTGCCCGCTATTAGGATTAAGACAGCACTAAAATGAAACAAACCGCCAGCTAGCCGCTCGGCCGCTTGAACGTCCGCTACTCGTGCGGTTCCAACGTTGCTTGCTGCAATTGCCTTTAAGGAATAAATAATTTCATATTCTATCAGTCTATATGTATTTATTTAAATAATATATAAATATAAAGTTAATTAAATAAGTAATTAAATTTAAATTAAATTTAATGACTTATTTACTTAATATAACGTAATATAAAGTAATATAAGTAATATAAAAGGACTATTGTTTTGTAAAATCTAACACAGCATTGTATGAAACATTTTCTCTGTGCGTTTGATCGGGCGTGAGAATGACGTATATTCAAAAATATATGGTAGAAAATAGGTTAGAACAAATTACTTGAAATTAACTTATTAAGAGTATTATGGTGTAGGTCCGATAAAAAAACATTTTTAATGCGGCCGCTTCGTTTATATGCGCCAGTCTCAAGCCCGATCAAACGCAGAAAGCAAATGTTTAATTTCAATATTACATCAGATTGTATAAAAAAAATAGTTCATTTACGTTACTTATTTAATCAACTAATTTATATATTATTTAAATAAATACATATAGACTGATAGAATATTAAATTATTTATTCCTTAAAAACAATTGCCGCAAGCAACGTTGGAACCGCACGAGTAGCGGACGTTCGAGCGGCTAGCGGGCGGTTCGTTTCATTTTAGTGCTTGAAACGATACAAAATTATATAAACAATTATCTACAAAACTGGCTAAACTTATGGAGAATTAAAGTGAATGAAAGTAAATTAACGCATACAACTTTCACACTTAGGAAAGACACCACTTGCCCACCTATTAAACTCAATGACAAAGACATACTATAAACCAGTCTTGTGAAACACTTGGGAATTCATTTAGATAAAAAACTTACATGGAAAGAGCATATATTTAGAAAATGTAAATAACTGGGTCTGAAATGGAGAAAAATACACTGGCTTATTGGAAAAAGTCAGAGCTTGTAATAGAAAAGAAAATACTGCTTTACAAAACAATAATTAAATCAATCTGAACTTATGGCATTCAACTATGAGGTAAATGTCATGGTAGTCCAGAACGGTGGGAACGTCCGCGTGAGCAAGCATGACTAACAAGGAAACCCCCCAACCCGACCTCACCGATTACAATAATCTTTTGATATGTTATAGCTCATCAAAAAATAAGACATACGTATTTTTTTTATCGGCGGAAAAACACTTTGAGGGGGTGAAAACAACTCTCAAAGTTCACCCCCAAAAATAGATTTTCCAATGTATCTCAGCATCTAATTGATATTTTACGACCAAACAAATTTCATATCACTTCTCATGTGAAAAGCAAACTAGCACATGCAATTCCGACCACAAGGGATACAACCCTTATTTTTTTTATTTAAAATACTATCTATTTCATGGCTATTTTTATGAAAAAAATTAAAATAACCCGAAAAAAATTGGAAAAAATATTACCCTACATAAAATACAAAAATAAAGTTAATCTAGTCAAGCTTTTTTTCAAACTACCCCCTTAAAGTTGAAAAACCACCCCTAAAAATTGTTTTCCATACATTACAGGTGGTGTTGATAATTTAGTGTAAAATACGTTAAGCATCATTTATACTGTACAAACACAACTATCTCGTGCAGTTTCGACCACAAGGGTTGCAACCCCTAATTTCTGTCATCGAAATTTTTACCTTCTTTGTACCTATTTTTTAAGAAAAGTTCATAATGAGCTTAAAAAAATTAGAAAAAATATTACCATGGATAGAATAAGAAAAAAAAATTTACTTCTCATTTTTAAAACCACCCCTAATGTTGAAAAACCACCCCCAAAAAATTGTTTCCAATACATTACAGGTCCTGTTGATAATTTACTGTAAAATACGTTGCTCATCACTTATAATGTACAAACACATTTATCTCGTGCAGTTTCGACCACGAGGGTTGCAACCCCTAATTTATGTCATCGAAATTTTTACCTTCTCCATTCCTATTTTTGAAAAAAAGTTCATAATGAGCTTAAAAAAATTGGAAAAAATATTACCGTGGATAGAATAAGAATAAAAAATTTACCTGTTCAAACTTATTTTCAAAACCACCCTCAATGTTGAAAAACCATCCTAAAAAAAGTTTCTGACATATCGTTGCAATCTCTTCTAAATCAAATAAGCTATGATTCCATAGCTATTTTGTTGCTCTCTTTTAAATTTTTTACGTTCTATCGTTTATTAATTCTATCAAAAAATAAATAACTTTTATTATATAAAAAAACAAGTCAAGAATAATATAATATTATAAGTATACCTAGAAGATAAGTATAGTTTCTCGGATGCGCAAAAATTTTGGTATATGAATGATAGTATTATCAGAATTTTATTTACGTCCTACTATCAGCGTCTCTGACGATTGTCTGTTATTTTCATGATTGATAAATATGAGTAAGTAATTCTTCATCAGTAGCCAACACAACTTTCTTGTTGTTGGACGTATTGTATCGACTATTGAACTAACAGCATAATAAATAGTAATAAGAATATAAGATTATAAGTACAAATAATAATAAGATACTATTTCGTTAATTCGTATTTCGTAGTACCTGCTACGTAAGTATAACTATAAAATTATTTTTTATATGCAAATAATTTTACGGCTTTTTAATATTTGTTATTAAAAAAATTAAAATTACACTGATTATGAGGATTTATTAATTAATGATGTTTATAATTATTGTTTACTTATTGATTTGTTTATTATTATTGTTTATTAATTAATATGTTTACTTTTTAATTTATTAATTAATTTTTTTCATGAATGTTTTCTATAAGTTTGTTTATCATTATTGTTTACTTATCAATTTGTTTATTTATTTGTTTTTATCCTAATTTGTTTATTTGTTATTCAGTTTATTTCTTATTCCCCAGCGATATCAGGAGAGACCTATACAGAGGAAAAATAAGGAAAAAAAGGGGACGGATGGATGGACGGACGCACGGAGAATTTCGCGCCTTCTGTTTAATATAATAGAAGATATATGAGATATATATATATATTTTTTTTTATTTCAGTTTAAAATTGAAAATAAACGCTCTGAACGTTTTAAATTTATTATTAGCTTACGTTCAAACTCTACAAATACCTGAAAGTGAGACAAATTATAAAGAGATTCAATTGTCGGAAAGAATTAAAAGCATTTTAATAGATTCCGTGAATGATTTCAATGAAGTAGATATGATCGTTGAAGATACATTAGATTTTCAAGAAGATTACAAAGATCATGCTGCAAAAATAGTAGAAGATGAAGTTCAACACCATTTTCCTGACGATTTCGAAGCACCCACCGACCATTGTACCAAAGACAATGAAGATGTCAGTTTTGAATATAAGCAAAGAGCCGTAGAATACTGGAGAAGTGGCAAAAAAAAAAATTTAAGTGTTGAAAGTGTACGTCAAAAATTTAAGAAAGTTTCATCTGTGAGTCAGTTGAAACGTTGGGCTCATACAGTCAATAAAGGTGGTACTTATAGAGAAAAAATTGCAAGAATTTGTCAGTACACTTTTGATAATTTTAAAGCAGCAGTAGACGCTGGTTACATCATTCATGATCGTGACATACGTCGATGGGCATTGCAAGCTCAAAAGATTATAGGATCAGAAGATGTAAGATTCAAAGCTTCGGATAACTGGCTTTGTAAATTCAAGAAAGCTCATAGAATAGTATCCCGGAAAATAAATAAGATTATAACCAAGAAAACACTAGAAAGTAATTCAGAACTAAGGATTAAACCAATACTTTTATTGCTGATGTTAAAGCAGGCATAAGAATAATTGGAATTCATAATGTGTTTAATTCTGATCAGAGCGGATTCCAACTGGAAATGCACTCCGGAAGAACGCTAGCGGTTGAAGGAGAAAAGCAGGTACAGTGTTTAGTACAGTCAGTTTCTTCAACAACCCACAGTTATACTATACAGCCACTCATATTAGCCGCAGGAGAATTACTGTCACCACTCTTTTTAGTTTTGAAGGAATCTAGCGGTGAGTTTGGACCCATTGTTGAAACCACTTTATTTAGACCCGAAAATATTTACGTAGAAGCATCTAAATCTGGAAAGTTGACTACAGGTATACATAATCCCATCTAGTTACAATTAATGTCATTATAAATGATTTTACAAATAAGATTTTTGATTTTAGATCTCTTTAAAATATGGCTGCAAAAAGTATATTTCCCTAATGTAGGTTCCAATACGATGCTGTTGCTTGACTCCTGGAGCGGTCATTGTGACAGTGCCATAGAAACTGTAACTCCACGTGATAAAATTATAAATTTAAAAAAAATACCGACTGGCACAACGGGAAAAATTCAGCCACTTGATGTTTTTGGATTTCGCATATGGAAGAACTTTGTCCGCCAATTTTCAGATACCGTAATTTTGATGAATTATGATTTGGATTTACATAAAAGAAACAACATCATTAAACTTCAGTCGTTAGTCCACAACCAATTATCTTCACCAAGATATACTAATCTTTTTAAATATTCCTGGTTCAAGAGTGGTTACCTCACTAAAAAACCAGAAAATTTTGACAATCCTGTTGCTTACAGTTTTGGAGATTCCTGCAATACACATTGTGACATAGAAGGATGCAAAAATGTGGCTATTATACGTTGCGGTTGGTGCAAAAAATCATTATGTTTCGAGCACTTCTATGAAGAATATCATTATTGTAAGAAGTATGAACAATAAATCCGTCCTAATTTTTTTGATTGTTTTTAATTGGTAACTGAATGAATTATAGTAACGCATATAAAAATCAATTAAATATGTATTACTTGGCAGTTTACAATTTTAGTCACAAGAAAGGAGAAAAACTCAACCAACAAAAACAATGGCAATGCTATCAACCCTCCTAATCACCGAATGGCGATGGTAATAAACCTCCCCCTAATAACCCTCCTAATATCCCCCAATGGCATTGCTTACAACCCCCCATTAACCTCCTAATAACTCCCCCCCCCCCCCCAATAAGACCCTCCCCCTAATAACCCCCTAATAACCCCAGTAGTTAGCAGGGTTGATAACGTTGCCATTATGTTATTCGGTGGGTTGCAAGCATTGCCATAAGGTTGCAAGGGGGCTCAGCTATGTCTTCGGGCTATTAGTGGGGGGCTAACGGCATTTTCATTGGAGGTTTTTAGGGGGTTATTAGGGGGGGTTGTAAGCATTCTGATAGTGCGGGTTAGTGCGGGAAATTGCTATTGGGATATAAGGGGAGTTTTAGAAATTGCTACTGGGTGATGGATCATTTTTCCGGACAGATTCGGAATCGGCGCAACAAAATACTTTGGAAAAACGTTGTCCCAGTTCTGAGTCTTGTTGGGTGATATAATCTTGAATTGGTACATATTTTTCGTATTCTATCCACGATAATAATTTTTCCAATTTTTTAAGCTCATTATGAACTTTTTTTTAAAAACAGGAATGGAGAAGGTAAAAATTTCGATGACATTAATTAGGGGTTGCAACCCTCGTGGTCGAAACTGCATTATAAGTGATGAGCAACGTATTTTACAGTAAATTATCAACAGGACCTGTAATGTATTGGAAACAATTTTTTGGGGGTGGTTTTTCAACATTAGGGGTGGTTTTAAAAATGAGAAGTAAATTTTTTTTTCTTATTCTATCCATGGTAATATTTTTTCTAATTTTTTTAAGCTCATTATGAACTTTTCTTAAAAAATAGGTACAAAGAAGGTAAAAATTTCGATGACAGAAATTAGGGGTTGCAACCCTTGTGGTCGAAACTGCACGAGATAGTTGTGTTTGTACAGTATAAACGATGCTTAACGTATTTTACACTAAATTATCAACACCACCTGTAATGTATGGAAAACAATTTTTAGGGGTGGTTTTTCAACTTTAAGGGGGTAGTTTGAAAAAAAGCTTGACTAGATTAACTTTATTTTTGTATTTTATGTAGGGTAATATTTTTTCCAATTTTTTTCGGGTTATTTTAATTTTTTTCATAAAAATAGCCATGAAATAGATAGTATTTTAAATAAAAAAAATAAGGGTTGCATCCCTTGTGGTCGGAATTGCATGTGCTAGTTTGCTTTTCACATGAGAAGTGATATGAAATTTGTTTGGTCGTAAAATATTATAACGAATCGCTTGTATATTCGTTATGTCTCTCTCTCCCCAAGAAGCCAGTGACTAATATATTTATTAAACATTATAAATTTTCATATCGTTTGAATAGTTACAGCATTGCGGACGTCAGCGAACTGGTAAGCGACGCGACTGGCGTACGATAATCGATATCGACTCGCGGCGCGGACCTCGCGGAGAGACGCTTCCTTGCGAGGAGAGAGAGAGAGTTTCGAAAATCGAGACAGTTGGCTTGCAATCCGCGACCGGCTAAGACTTCTCGCACGAGTCACCACAAATTCTCCGGCTTTTCTTCGCGACGAATTGGTATTAGGAGGTAGCAGAGAACATCGCTGCAGCGGGGCTGAAGCAGAGGCCTGCTACGGACGATCAGCGCCGCTCCTATCAGGGGAGAAGCGTCATCGCCAATTTATCGACGACAAGAGCGGACACACGACAGAAGCGAGTTCGCTACTTAACGCTCTTGGACAGCGGCTAGATTAAGCGTGCAAGCGGCGATACTGTAAGTACCAGGTCTAGCGCTTGTCTTCTCTCTCTATACCGCTCTCTCTCCCTTTTGTTACGTTAATTAAGTCGCGCGTTTACGCTCGCCTTTTTCTCTTGTACGCGTTGCGCCGCGACCACCGTTGATACCGGCATGTTCTCTCTCTCCGCGAGTGCGCTGTCGCTTTCGTACTTTCGTCGTACTTTAACTGGATAAGTGCCGCTTGCCGTGTGTGAACACCCGGCTCCTACAAGGCGATTTTGCTGCTACTTGATCCGACAAGGTTAAGCGCTGTCGCCTCCTCGTTCGAACGGTGCGCGCCGGTTCGCTGTCGTCATTGTGCACAGCTCACAACAGAGCGAGTGCTTGCGCGACCATAACCGCACAGCGCGTGCGCAGCCTCGTCCGCTTCACCGTCAAATTATTGCGAGTTTCCTTGCGTTACGATTGACTTTGTTTATATCGACGCGTTGTGATATTATGTACTCCATTGTTGCTAATTAAAATTTACACGCATCCACTATTAATCGTATTTGAGTGTTTATTGTCCGCCGACTCCCCGTTCCTCGAACCGTAATTGTGCGTGCGACTGTACCCGCGCGAGTCTTTCTTCTTGGACGTCGCGCATCTTCACGCGTAGCCTACGACACTCTCCGCGGGCCAAATTTTCGACTCGAGAAGGAGGCAACTGAGCTGCTGGACCCAGGACGTTCGGTGCAGGAGCGCCGATCTGCTCTGGAGAGCCATTTATCTACTTTTCCGCGGTTACTTTTATATAGCGTGTCCCGCTCGAGCGAAGCTGAGCAGGAACCCCGTTATAATATCAATTAGATGCTGAGATACATTGGAAAATCTATTTTTGGGGGTGAACTTTGAGAGTTGTTTTCACCCCCTCAAAGTGTTTTTCCGCCGATAAAAAAAAATAGGTATGTCTTATTTTTTGATAAGCTATAACATATCAAAAGATTATTGAAATCGGTGAGGTCGGGTTGGAGGGGTTTCCTTGTATGTTGCTACTCTATATTACTGTTGCATTTTCAATCTAACGCAACTTAAATTTTACACAACTTAATATAATGCATTGAGTATTGATAGTAGCTCTAATCAGTTTTTTTTGTGCTCTAATCCAAGCTCTGGTCACGAAAAGA
Organism: Phymastichus coffea; assembly: GCF_024137745.1. Lineage (NCBI taxonomy): Eukaryota > Metazoa > Arthropoda > Insecta > Hymenoptera > Eulophidae > Phymastichus > Phymastichus coffea. The sequence continues at coordinate 805,121 of NW_026706838.1, forward strand.
AATCAATGGTCAATATCCGCTGTAGCGTTTAATCAACACATGGATCGCGATGGAGTTTCCCTAACTTCAATGTGCCGTAATTCTACTTTGGTGGGGCATTCTAGCATGTCAAGACCCGCCATTTTTTGTTTTGATGCTAGCTGTGTTCTCCGCTTATCTTAGCGTAATTAGCATTCAGCCGGTCTCAAAAAGTAGCTTTCGCTCTTTTCGATGCGATACGTATCAGGAATTCCTGTTTCCTGTCTCGAGAAGCCACGCAGGTATTCAATTGACCGTACTCATTAAATATGGTTTTAACAAAATCATTGTTTTTCTAAAAAAATCAATAAAAATTGGTCTCTGTTAAAATTTTAAATACATAAAATCATTTTTTAGTGCTAGAAAAGTTTGTATTTTCATTTTCACCTATCAAAAATCACTCAATAAAGTAAACGAAAAATTGAGTCTATTTTTACTTAGATGGATGCAAAAAAAATAAAGCACGGATTCTTGTTCCTCTCCGAAATTTAAAAAATAGATATTATTTTATCCATAACAATATTTAGTTTAAAATAGTAATCCGTGCTACCACATCATCTTCAAGCAGAACTTGGACACAATATTCATTCATATTGGTGCTCACCTATTTTATTTTCAAGAAGCGAAACAAGAAGTTTCCTTATATGATATTAATTCTATCGATTAGTATATAAGCAACAGTCTTTAATAGAAAACGGAATGAAATTAAATTTTTAAATTTATAGTGTCCTTGAATGCTTCCAAAGTTACCTCTCTTCTTTAATCTCTCGACGGCCCCGATATGTTTTCGCACAAGTGATGGTAGAACAAGTAGAAAACTTGTTAGAAGCAAATCCTGCATAAAGTTTACGAGCTATGGCGAAAGAACTGGGAAATTAGTTTTAAATTTGCATTGTAGTCCGGAGAAGATATGTTATAGAATCCGATAAACATCAAATGTATTCAATGTACAAAATGTATAACGAGTGAAATTGCTGACTCGTTATATCTCTCTCTCCCTTGTAACGATAAGTAAATGTAACATATTTCTCCGAACCTATCCTATGTATTTATAAATTTATTATATTTATATTCATTTATTGCCTATATTTGCATATGTAATTAGTAGTATAGCAATTTATGTTCCAGCACACCTGCGGGGGGTCTGTAACCCTTTGGCCCCACCGGGCTTAACACTTTCATGTTAATAATAATTATTATTGTTAACAATTATTATTAACAATATTCGTGGGGGTCCCTGGTTTAACCCTTTGATTCCCTGGCCTAACCCTTCCGTGTTAATTATTATTAATGTTAATAATTGTTTATAATTTTTTGAGGAAGGTTTCTAGGGCTCCTAGTCCCTGGGACCCTATACCTAGTGCTTTCAGTCTAATTAAATTTAAATGTTTTTTTTTTCAAGTTATATATATATATATATATATATATATATATATATATATATATATATTATTGACAATTTAGTTGCTACATTGAGAATGAAACGAATAGAAAATAGCGACGATTTTTTGAAAAAAATGAAGAGACAGACCGGAGAATCGAACCGAAGTCCTCTGGGTTGGCAGGCTAGCGCTCTACCACTAGAGCCAATGCCACATGTTCCTTAGAGGATGCATATTGTGTATATTAGCTACACACGCATACATTTGGTATAGGGCCTGAGCGTGCGGAGGAGGAGGGGAGCGCATGATGTCTATAGTTCTAACTTGAGGATGCGTGCTCTCTCTCTCTCTCTCCCTCTCTCTAGCTCTAACTTAGCGTGGACCACAGCGTGCGGAGGAGGAGGGAAGCGCATGCTGTCTATAGTTCTGGCCTGATGGGGATGCGCTACTATAGTAGTAAACGTATGCTCTCTCTTTCTCTCTCTCTCTCTCCTACGCTCTGACTCAGCGTGGACCACAGTGCGTGGAGGAGGAGGGAAGCGCATGCTGTCTATAGTTTTGGCCTGATGGGGATGCGTTACTATAGTAGTAGTAAACGTGCTCTCTCTCTTTCTCTCCTACGCTCTAGCTAAGTATGGACCACGGTGCGCGGACGGAGCGTATGCTGTCTATAGTTAATACGTGCTCTCTTCACGAAGGGAAAGTTTTCGTGAGAATGCTAGAGACTACGAATGCAGTAACTCGACTGACACCTCCTTGAGATGTTCCTCCTAAACATCTCTGCTAGGAGAGAACCTTATTCCCATCTGTTCCCCTTTCTTACAATCGTTACGATTATTTTACTATTTAAATAAGTACACATTTATTATTTATTTAATATTTATTATTTTTAATTATACATTGAATAGAGTACACTTTGTCTATAATCTTTATGTTCAGTGTCTGACATAGCTATTTTTAAATATTCAGTTGAATTTTTATATGAATTATAGTCATCTGTAAATCTTTCGACTGTGTCGATCCCTTTTGATTTTGCTTGTTTTTGTCTTTCCATCATCCAATCGTGTATTTTTTGTGTATTTACCGCAGCACATACTATAGTATATGCATGATGGTTTAAATTTAAGACTTAAATCTTCCAATCGCGGACATCTCATTTCAGTTTCGATATCTAAAATATTTCTGGTATTAAAAATAAAAAAAGACACTAATTAAATTCGAATTTAGAATTTTGTACTATTGTATATTATTTGAACCTACTTTTCAGGAATAATATTTTGAGTCATTGCTTCTATTGTAATCCTTTCACATAAATATTTCTACAATTATGTAAATGACTACGAATAGTACAATTTAAAAAATTATATGGTAAAATACCATTTCTCCATAATATACCTATAAAATTGTTTATATTAAATATTTCAAATAAAATAAATGTTAATTAACGATAATAAAAATAAATACCATGATGATGTAATTCCAACTACTTATTAACACTTTGATATTCAATAGGTAGTTAGAGCTAATGATATGGAGGTTTAAAAAGTAGTACTGTAGGTGAAGTATTAGAACATACTGGTAAATAGGCAAACTCCTTACAAATAAAAATATTATTAGGACTCTGAAAGTCTTGAATATCTAAAATATAGTCCATCTTAGAGTATAAATCCCATTATTCTCTATGATATGTGAGCTGAATCGTATCTCAAAGCAATAATGACTATATTTTTATTCTGAAGATCTATATATACACCCTTTAATACTAAACTAATAAGTTAGATGGTGCTACAGTCGGTTCACCCCCACTCTTTCGTTTGAGCTATCCCTTCCATATACTGCCTACAGCGCTCACACTTTATAGGCAGCGCCCTCAGTTTGCTGGCAGCGCCCTCACTTAACCTTTAAAAACCGTTTTTGCCTAGCAAAAGAGCGCAGTCTCTCGAGACAGCCTGCGAGCTAAGCTTGCCTTACCTTTCGCCATTTGCAAGTAGTTCCTCAGTAGTTAGTTGAATCCTTATTGATTTGTTAAACAAATCAATATTAATTACAAACTGAGAACAAGTTCATTTTAGAGTTGTTCACTACCTTTTCCATCCTTTCATCATAATAATCCTTTATACAACTATAGATAAGTGACTCTACAAGACAATAAAAACTAGATAACTAACAACATGACTTCTATCGCCTATTTTGAAGAAACAATTAAAAATTTATGGAAAGCTTATAATCATTCGGACGATTTAGATATAGACGATTGTATTAGATGGAGAAATCTAACATAATTAATGCTATAATTTCAATTAATGAATTTATGAAACGATCTGATTTAAGTAGAGCGATTCGACAAAGGTGTCAAACTTGTGCTTGTCATTTGAATTCTATTGAAGTCAATTTAAGTAAAACTATAAAAGTTGGTGGAAGTATACAACCATTAACCGCTATTCAGGATGAAATTCCAGGAAATGGAGTTGTTTGGAGACCAATTCATTCAGCCTTTGAAAATCGAATTAGTACAGTCTGTATAGTTAATCAACATCATTTAGATATAAAAACATTTCTAGTTGCCGCAAATCAACTTTTACAAATTAAAATACCTCAATTTCTTGCTATCCATAATAACTTAAAAATAAATACAGAAATTGCATCACAATTTATCATAAAGAAAAATCAAGAAGAAGATATTAAAATCAAGTATTTCAATACAGAAAATTTTTGCATTTCTAAGACTACTGATCTTGATAGATGGTTTCAAAATAACGTTAAAGATATTATACTTAAACAAATCGAAGAATTTCAAGAAAGAGACTCAGACTGGTCGTTAAAAACTATTGTTGGTCTCACTATTAATATAAATAAGTATAATCCATTTAAACCATGCTCATATATACCATTACCGCCAAGCATAGATAATAAAAGAGCCTGTGTTAATGTTAAAAATGAAGACAATGAATGTTTTAAATGGGCTATACTTTCATGCCTTCATCTAGTTAAAAGAAATCCAAACAGAGTAATTAAGTACAAGCCCTATGAGAATGAACTGAATTTTGATGGTATAAGCTTCCCTGTAAAAATAAAAAGTATACCTAAATTTGAAAAGTTGAATAACATAAGTGTAAATTTATATATACAAAAAAATATGGATCGAAATATGAAGTCTCACCATGCTATATAACGAAATTAAAACAAACTAAACATGTGAACTTACTCTTAATACAAAACGAATATATTGATGAAAATGATACTAATAGACTACAAATACCAATAGATGCTGAAAAATTCAAATTAGAAACTCACTACGTATGGATTAAGACTTTATCTGCTCTCCTTCGTAGACAAGTTACTCAACATACTGAAAAAATTTATCTTTGCGAACGTTACCTTCATTATTGTACTAACGAGGAAAATTTTAAATCTCATGAAGTTGACTGTTCCAAAATAAATAAGTGTCGGATTAATCTACCTGATGATACTACTTTAGAATTTAAAAATTTTAAGCATAAAGAGGAAGTTCCATTTCTTATATACGCTGATTTTGAATGTCTGTTAAAACCTATAGAAGATCCGAATAGAAATCTCGATGTTAAGAGACATAGTTTCCAAGGACATGAAGCCTATAGCATTGGATTATATGTAAAATGCCGTTATGATGATAGTAAGTCGATATATAAGTCATATAGAAAAAAATTAAATGAAGACGAATCACCAGCATTATGGTTTATAAAGCAATTGAAGTCCCTAGTGATTGAGTTAGAAAAGATATATAATAATGCAATAAAAATGGATTTATCATTTATTAATGAACAGGCATTGCAAAACGGCAAGAAGATGTGATATTTGCAACCAATATTTTCAAGATAACCAAAAACGAGTTCGTGATCATTGTCATTTAACAGGAAAATTTAGAGGTGCAGCTCACAATCATTGCAATTTGAATTATAAAAATGCTGCTTTCATACCAGTCGTATTTCATAACTTTACAGGCTATGACTCACATTTTATTATAACAGAAATTGCTACTAACTCAGAATTTGAAGGAAAGATCTCTGTTCTCGCTGAAAACAACGAGCGATACATATCCTTCACAAAAGAAGTTGCAAACAGTCGAATTAGCTTTCGTTTCATGGATTCTTTTCGATTTATGCCTATATCTCTAGATAAATTAGCATATTATTTACCTCAGCTAGATATTGTACAGAGAGAATTTCAGAAAGATAATTACACTTTAGAACAGATTAATTTACTCAAAAGAAAAGGAGTTTTCCCATATGAATACATCCAAAATTTAAATAGACTAATTAAGACAGTTACCATCTATTGAAAAATTTCATAGTTAATTGACAGATAGTGATATTCCTACTGTAGAATATAAGCATGCTCAAAACGTATGGAATATTTTCGGTAGTATTTGGAAGAAAATAGATTTAGGAATGTATTCTGATCTCTATCTGAAAACTGATGTACTTTTACTAGCTGATATTTTTGAAAATTTTCGATCAACCTGTAAGAATGCATATGATCTCGATCCTGCTCATTATTACACTACCCCTGGATTAACACGGGACGCGATGTTAAAATATACAAATATGAAGCTTGAACTATTAATAGATATAGATATGGTTTTATTCATTTAAAAAGGTATTCGTGGAGGTATTAGTCAATGCTGCAATAGATTTTAAAAGCAAACAATAAATATATGGGTGAAGAATTAAATAAGGATGAGCCAAACAAAATTTTAATGTATTATGAGGTAAACAACCTTTATGGTCGGGCTATAACTCAATCACTACCATTTTAGGGCTTCAAATGGGTTTCAAATGTGGATATGTCAAATTTTTTCAATATCTCTGATGATAGCGACGTAAGCTATATTTTAGAAGTAGATCTAGAGTATCCACAAGAGCTGCATGATGATCATAAAGACCTACCTCTTTGTCCTGAACATACTAAACCACCCGGATTACAACAGAAAAAACTTTTGACAACGCTTTATGATAAAGAATGATACGTTATTCATTATAGAGCGTTAAAACAAGCTCTCAAATATGGACTAAAACTCAAAAAGATATATAGAGCGCTAGAATTCAAAGAAAAACAATGGCTGAAACCATAGTTGATTTAAATACTGAAAAAAGAAAGCAAGCTAAAAATGAGTTTGAAAAATTATTTTACAAACTTATGATTAATGCAGTATATGGAAAAACGATGGAAGACGAAAGAAAGCGAAAAGATGTCAAACTGATCAATGGGGTGGTAAATATGGCGCTGAAGCTCGAATTGCCCAACCAAATTTCCATAGTAGTTCCATCTTTCATGAAAATTTAGCTGCTATTCAATTATCCTGGACAACTATCAGTATCAAAAAACCTATATACATCGATCTATGTGTATTAGATCTTTCAAAAACATTAGTCTACGACTTTCATTATGGTTACATGAAGCAACGAATTGGTGAAAAATGTAAATTACTTTATATTGATACTGACAGCCTCATTTATGAAATTCAAGATGTCGATATGTATGAGATCATTGTATCATTATCATTATCAAGTAGACATTGATAAATTTGACACATCGGACTATCCTGCTGATATAATGATGATAACGATAAACTGTTATTTATTCTCGGACGGTTATATATCTTGCGGGTGTTTGTTTCAAAGTTTATCCTACCAAAATATCTTTGATAGGTTGGTTGAATTGGATAATCTGTCATTTCAATATACCTTTTTATTTTCATTTTTAAAACTTCACACATTTCGCTGTCGATTGCACTATGGTTTACGTTGTAGTTTTTACTATATGTTTCATTGTGGAAAATGCAGTTTGGACATTGGAGTATGCTGCTACTACACATTTTTGCTTGGTGCTTGCCAGCACATTTATAACACGTTGGCTCTTTTTTTGCTTTTTCACACTTTCCGCCGCCGTGGCCAAAACCTGAGCAGTTGTAACACGGATATGTGTTGATGACGTCAAAGACTCTACAGTTTTGACATCCAATAAATAATTTGTTACTACTGTTTTTTATATGTTTATATAGAATAGATGGAACTTCTATTATTGCAGTTACTGTTTTATTTTTTTCATTTGTAAATACATGATTTACTTTGCATTTTTCTTCGTATTGACTAAAATTTCTTGCATTAATATCAGTTTCTATATCTTTTACATTTGTTGTGAAAGCTTTAAAAATTCCTACTACTTTAACTATCGGTTTACGTATTTCTTCTTTTAGAACAGTAAGTGCCGGTAGTTTTTTTTGTAAAGTTTTTTCTAACACTGTGACATTTTCTTCGGTCATGCAGTTGATAATTATTGTGTCAGTATTTTTAACTTGTACACTTTTTATTTGTATGTTTTTGTCTTTAATTAAGTAATGTGCTACTTGATTTTCTAAGTTTATGTTATCATTACTCTTTTTCTTTATTATTAATCTTGATTTTCTTTTGGGCTTAGGTTTTGGTAGTGCAATTGTTTCAGCATACTACTGTGGGCAAAAAGTAAGGTGAATTTGTTTGTAAAATGAAAAATCTTTATTTATTCTTCTACATCAATGTCATCCCCTTCGAAGTAATCCCCTCCCGATAAAATACACTTATGCCAACGTTTTTTCCAATCCTCGAAACATGCCAAATAGTCCCTTTCCGGTATAGCCATCAGCGCCTTCTTCGATTCAGCTCTTATCTCCTCAATCGACTCGAAACGCGTTCCCCGGAGTGGTCTCTTGAGTTTTGGGAATAGCCAGAAGTCACACGGAGCCAAATCAGGCGAATACGGTGGTTGCGGAACGATATGCGTCGAATTTTTGGCGAAATGGTCACGAAGAACGAGTGCAGTGTGAGATGGTGCATTATCGTGATGCAAAAACCAAGAGTTGTTAGCCCATAATTCTGGTCTTTTTAGACGAATTGCTTCACGCAAACGACGCATAACGCTCAAATAATATTCCTTATTAACAGTTTGGCCGGGTGGAAGGAATTCATAGTGTACCACACCACGAAAATCGAAGAAAACTGTCATCATGACCTTGATTTTTGAACGACTTTGACGTGCTCTTTTCGGTCTGGCCTCGCCTTTAGCACTATATTCGCTTGATTGGTCGGTTGTTTCAGGGTCGTAAGCATAAATCCAAGTCTCATCTCCCGTAATCATGCATTTGAGCTTGTCCTGATAGTCAGAAAGCATTGTTTCACACACATCAACGCGGCGACTTTTTTGCAAGAAATTGAGCGTTTTCGGTACCAAACGAGATTTGACTTTTCGTAGGCCCAAATGGTCTTTCAAAATTGTTTTCACAGATCCTTCTGATATTCCGATCATATCAGTAAGGTCTCTAACAGTCAACCGACGATTTTCGAGCACTAATTCCTTCACTTTATTGACGTGTTGGTCATCTGTTGACGTCGATGGTCGTCCGGAGCGCTCCAAGTCATCAACACGTTCTCGACCCTCTTTGAAGTCTTTGTACCACTTATAAACATTTTTCTGCGACATGGTAGAATCACCAAAGGCCTTCCGCAACATCCTCAACGTTTCCGCAGCCGAAATTTCATTCCGCAAACAAAATTTGATGGCACTTCTTTGCTCAATTAAATCAGACATTGTAAAAATCGAAACATGCACTCTTGGTTGTTTGGTAAACACAAGCGTAAATATATTACTGATGATGACATTGACATGAAATTTGTCCCAGATGTCATTCGCAGTCCTACCAACTCAAGAAAAAAAGAACTAGCCCGAAATGTTAAGCCCGCGAAGTTTAAATTGAAAATTCACCTTACTTTTTGCCCACAGTAGTATGTTTTTCTCATAATGTTAGTATTTGCATTATTATTTTGTTTTTCTTTAATTAGTAGTTCATTGAGCAATTCATTTTTTTCTTTTGTTTCTTTGTACAGTTCTTTCAATAGGTTATTTTCGGCTTTTAATTGTTGTAATTCATCCAAATCATTGATCTGTGTTACATCCATATGATCATCTTTTTCATTTAAAATTTGCTTTTTATTCACAAGCTCATTTAATATTTCCTGTTTTATTTGTTCTCTACTTACAAGTTTGAATTGTGTTATGAAAGCATTAGCTTGTTCACTTAAGTCCCCATATGGCAAGTTTGATGTTAGTGCAAAATTTGGATGCTCCTGGCATATTATGAATGAGCTGTTTATTAGTTTGATTGCATTTCCTGCATTGATTTTTGCTACTATTTCACTCGTATGATAGGAAGTTCCACATACTAAACACACAACTGCTCCTACTTTTTTATTTAGATGACACTTGAAATGCTTATGTAGCGATGATGCGTCAGGCGGTTGCACTTCCGCACCGCTCGACGGCGACATCGCGACTGAATTATATATTATTAGAAGTAAGAGATGGACTTCGCCAATATTGATGAGAATTATCCAGTCTTCTATTGCAAATGCAGTAATACTCTATAATGCTTGTTCAGGCAAAAAAAAAGTAAGCGCAAAGAAATTCGCTTTGAGTATTGTAGATAGTTATGTCAAAAACGCTAAATTAGGTGATTTGAAAAACCACAATTTGGGCCTAACTATCAGAAGAAGAGCTTGCAATGGACAAGGATGTGCTACTCATACGTTTTACATGTGCAAAGAGTGTAAAAAGTATTATTGTAGTCAATGCTTTGCTAATTTACACAAGTAAATAATTGGTAACAAATGATTGTCAAAAAGAAATATTTCTAAAAACATAAAAATTGAATACAAAAAAATACAAAAAAATAAAAATTACAAAATACAAAAATACAAACAAAAAAACTATTAAAGTGGAGATTTTTTAATTTAAAAAATTTTATTTAGCTTATAACGGGGAGTATATTTGCACGCGTTATTTCGCGAGAGATCAAGTATTATTTTATATGGCTCGAAGCTGGTGTACAGCAACCGCGCGAGGATATGCCCGGAAACTTAATCACGCCTTAAGGCCCGCAGGAGCGTCGTGGGCATAGCAGCTAATCCCTAAGTAAAATCACTGACGGAAAAGCGTGGAAAGTTGTAGAGTCAGGTGTAAATAAGAAAAGAGGTTACGCAAAATAAATGATATTTATACATCTTATAAGTTTACAAGGAAAGCAGTGCGGCGATAAAGAGAGAGAGAACGATTAGCTAACGAGAGAGTGGCAAGGCACGCAAGTAGGCACTTACAAAAGTGCGTCGGGCCACCGATGAGCCGTGTCAAATATTCGACTGCCAGGGAAACAATCACCCAGTTCACACATGAATTGTCCTACGCACTATCTTGAGGTACAGTACACTATTCACGAGATCCGGCTTCGATTATCTACCGCCGCTGGGCCAAAACGAGATGTCTATATGCAGAAGGGCGATGTCGCGATTTTCTTTCTTGAAAGCCGGTCGGCAGGAACACGTGCTTTCTCAAACGCGAGTCTCTAGCTAATGTCGCGGCAGCGTTCCCCCCACTCTCTCTCTCTCTCCTCTACTCTGTCGAACCTAAGTCGGTTCTTGTCGCGCGGCCGTCTCTCTCTTACCTCGCACGCTGTTGTCTGCTGCGACGGCCACATCCAGGCTTCGTACATATAATTACATGGGAAGGTTTAAATGTAAATATATAAGTATATCTATATATATAGTAGTTGTGAGAGAGAGAGAGACATAACGAGTGATTTATCACGCGTTATAAGCTGCGTAAAGTCGCAAAACTTGGATTGTATTTCCGTTACATTTTCGGTTGAATCCAAATACATACCAGCCATAAAATCACTAAGAATTGTTAAAAAAACATGTTTAGAGAGAAACTTAATTATTATATAATTTTTCAAAAATTCTCACATGTTTCTTGACCACTTCTAAGCACTTTTTGTTCTATAATATTTTTTTCAAAAGTTGATATTTTTCGTATAAAAAAATCATGAATTTCTAAATTACACTACGATACAAAAACCGCCATATTTTTTTTTCTAATCAACATTTTTTAATAAAGTCGAATGCGCTTGAAAGATAATTGTCCGATGTCGCGAAAAAAATTATTTAGGGAGCCTATTTTAGGGTCCATTTCTTTTCAGCAGAGCGAAATTTGGAGAAAAATTGAAAAAAATTTGGAATTTTTTCGAAAAAATCGGCCATATTTTTTTTTCTGTCAAGATTTTCAAAAAAACTTGGTGATTTTTCGAAAGAGCATACACTAAAACATAAGGAAACCAAATTTCATCCAAATCTATTGAGAATTGTACGAATGGCATAATGTCAAATCGAAGCATTGCAGCCATGGACGTTTGCCACTTAATGGGTTAAAGACTTCCCACAAATTTTCTAGATAAATCGGTTGACAATGAATCAGTATAACAACAAATAAATGTCTGAGGCGTCAAGGCATCATGCAAAGGCTAGCTTCCCTCATTGCTTTGTTCCATTCATCATCATCTTCTATAATTCCTAATGCTAGACATGTTGCTGTGGAAGAATGATGTAATACATTATTTATTCTTTTTAAGTCATCGTAACCCCTTTGACATGAAGTAATAATAATCTCAAATGAAATAATTTAATTTAAGTTGAACTTATTGAATACATTCAGCCTATACAATTCAGATGTTTTTTTCGAGTTGCCCATGAAGCAACCATTTGACCATTGACTTTAATTTTTTGTAGATAAAATATTTAGAAATTTCAGAATAGTAATATTGCCTTGCTATCTGGTTAGTTGCATTCAACTTAAAATAATTAAGTAACATACTGCATGAATTATTTAAAATTACTAATAAATATGTTTCATTTTCATCCTGTGCAATAATTGCTGCTTGTTCATTAGGTAAATGTACTGATAATCTTGTAACAACGTGATTCTGATCTTGCAATTTTTTACTGAAAATTCTGTAATATGCTTCCACTGGACCAACATAACGCGTTTTAATGAAATTATGACATTCATGGTCATTAATAGTGATACTATTTTCCGTTTGCCCAAATACAACTGTAGCGGCATTGTGTCCTTTATAGACATATTTATATAAATATTTAACGGATGTATTACTTGAAACAATTTCCACGTTGATGTGACAATAAAAAATTAGAAGTAATTTAGCACAATATGGAACCACCCACCTATAATCTACTACATGTCCATTACAACGTTCATAAGTACCGGTGTCTCTTTAATAATGTGGATAACCATTTTCATCCATAGTAGTATTTCGATCAAATTCTTTTGGAAAATGGTTTGAAGATTTTTTCTCTTTCATGCACCAGGTGACATATGGTCCATGAATGATATCGTATAAATGGGAATCGCTTTAATTTATTTCAGCTGATATAAATTTATTAACTATATCATGCGTAGTAATTTTGTATCCTTGCTCTAATGTGATTAGTAAATGCATATGCAGCAATCCTCGTTTCTGGAATTCAATTACATAAACGTAAGATACAACTTTTTCGAATAAATTTTCTTTAATTACAATATCTAGCAAACGATCTTTTTTCAAATATAAAACTCTTTCTACTAATTCTAATCTATCAGCAGTTTGTTGACCTGGAAACAAATTTTCTGTTATTTCTGGCCAATTAGGGTCACATGTCATTCTGAGAATAATATCTGGTTTTCTTGTTTCATTTACAATAGCCATAGCGTCTTGATAACATTATTGCATATGCCGTGGTGAGCATATGAATGATGAAGGAAGAATTAGTCTTGCCTACTTGACCATGAGTTTCATTTGCACAAATCCTCATGTGATCATGTAAACCTTTGTGCGTATCAGCTCGTATTTCTTTTTGATGATTTTTACAATAATCAATTTTATCTCTTTCAATTTTTACATGACTATCTACTATCCATTCTTAAAATAGTCTACGCCTTCTTATAATAGGATTAAATTCATCTTCCCTAATAGTAAAGCTGTGTCTAGTATAATCTAAACGTATGATTTTACGATTATTACTAACATGATGCATATTATGATGCCATCAGTGTGGTCCATATGGGTATAATAAAGGATAAATCCAAGCTTCAACATTAAAATTTAAGGAACTTACAGTTTGTAAATTTTTTTTAATTTTATTCCTTACGCTAATATATGATTCAAAAATTTCTCCACAGCAGTTGTTGAAAATATTGCAACTCCATTTATTTGTTGAAAATTGTATCTACGCATATCTTGTCCAGGTTTCAATAAAAATAATAAATGCAGTTCTGATGATGATGACTCATTTCTTATGTCTGATACTATTTGTTATATACGTATTTCATCTTCCATAATTTTATAAAATTTAGCATAAATTTTATTATCACGAATGATGCTGTCTAAAATTGCCATTAATTTGTGACGTCGGGGGCACTCTCAGGTACGCTTGGAGTAAGCATAAGTTCAGGGTTGTCTGATTTGGCTTGCGTACAACGCATAAGCCGGAACGAGCAATGCTGTTGCGCAGAGAAACTACTAATAGGGAAATAATAACTGAGTGTTATTATTGAACACACTATACTCTCACTCAATGTGCTCTTAAGGGACTCTAAGGGAAATTTGCCAAACTCACGCTTAGCGAATTTTTAAACAAAGGGGGAACTTAGGACAAGGAAAAGAAAAAGAAAAGATAGCCACATACAAAATTCACTTACTTTTTATTTGATTGTATTATACTACACTAAAGTGCGCACTCTCTGCTCTCTGCTATCTGATCTCTATCTCTCTCTGAGTTATGGATGTTCTCGGACTGGCTTTGTTTGGGCTGGCTCTGCTTGGGCTGATTCTTCTCTACTACATTTTTTTCTCTAATTTTCTTATTCTTTTGTGATCCCTTCAGCACTGGTCCCGTGGTCTTGTGCAAAACTTTTTATAAGCAGTGAATGGTTGGGTGAAAATCTCCTTCTTCCGGTCCATGACATGATGACGATTAAATTTCCTATATCGGTGGGAAAAATGTTCTTAATCCGATTTGATATTCATAATTGGTCGGAGGGCGTGAGTTTTCAGAGATGTCATTTCATAATTTGGGTCCATTTCTTCAGAGATGGCTATTGTAGTGCCATTTTCGAGAGCAAGAGTGACACTATAATCTATAATTATTGACACAAAATTGTAATGGACTTAGTTAATTCTAACGGAATATGTCAATTATTTAATAGTAAGGGAATTATAATAACTATAAATTACAATAATTCAATAATTAACGATTACACAGCTCCACAAAAAAAAATGAAAGTCGAGTGTCAGAAACCAAACCTACCCTACCCTATGTTTTTCGGGTCGCTGAACACGAATCCGAAGTCCGTTTCACCCCATCAGGTCCTGATTCCCCATAATCTCAAAGTTTAACTCTAAAAACCACTAAAATCGTGATCTATGTAATTCTCAAGCATATTTACCCACAGAACAATATAATTAATCAATACACAAACCATAAGCCCTCAAACTCTGAGACCCTGTGTCGCCGTAACCTCAAAACCCGGGACCCCCGTAACGCCATAACCCCTTAACCCCCATGAACTCGTTTTACAGGCATTCCGGAAAAAAAATTCCGGAAACCACAACCTACTTACCCTATGTTTTTGGGGCCGCTGAATACGAATCCGAGGACCGTTTCACCCCATCACATCAGGACCTTCCATAACCTCAAAAATCAACCCCAAAACCCCATAACTCGTGACTATGTAATTATCAAGAATATTCATCCACGTGACACACGAATGAATCACAAACCATACGCCCTGAACTCCTTAGACCCCGTAAAGCCGTTACCTATAAGCCCAGTATACCCCCGTTATGCCATAACCCCGTGACGCCCATAAACTCGTTTTACAGGCATTTCCCGACAATATGAATATTAAGTTTCAGTGACTCGGTTACTGTATAACCTTATAGCTCGCTTTGTAACAAAGAATTGAGTCTCAAACACTGCGAGGTTGAAATATGCGCGCTACTCTTTGAAGTGTAGTAATATTTATCAGCTCAAAATCTGAAAACTCCCCAACTTTATCATTTTCCAGAGCCGCAAACCCAAAAATCGAAGAACGATCTGAAACGTTCAAGCCTAATCAGCAACAGAGATCTTCAACGCGAGGTTGCAACAGATATTTGCGTCTCCAACGCTAAACTAATGTCCTGTATCTTATTATGTGAGGAACTTTATTAGTTTATGATAAGCGAGAAATATATTCTTTTCTCATGTGTTTAATGTGCCTCGATATAATACCCACATTCAGCCGAGCCCAGGAACGACGACGTGGACATAGCAGGATTCCGTTCCCTTTGGGGTGCTTTATTTTCGTGAGTTCCCCTCGCCTCTCACAGTCGGGGTACTTTATTTTCGTGAGTTCCCCTTGCCTCTCACAAATAGAAATATGAATATAAATTAATAAAAACAAATGTAAGTAGAATAAAAGTAAAGTTTTTCATTCTGTTTTGCATCTTTTATGATATCTCACTTGCTTACTCTCGAAGGATCGACGAAGTGAACGTCGCTTATGAGTTTGGCTATCCACTTGAACATCTCGTTTCAAATTCCAAACGTAATCTGCCATCATATTTACTCCCCAAACTCCTTGGTATCTTTTTTCCATATCTTTGATATCCTGGTGGAATCTTTCTCCTTGCTCTTCACTAAAGTCGCCCAATTTATCTGGAAAGAAATTAATATGAGAATCTAAAAAATGTAATTTAACGCTCATGTTGCAGCCTAGACTTTCAAAATTGTGAATAAGATCACTCACCAGTTCCTTATAATTTGGACTTTTCATATTTCCGAAGAAATTTGTTGAGACGTTGTAAAAACTTGTCCATGCAGCTTTCTCTGTATTCGTCATATGATTTATGAACAATGAATCGTTGAAAAGTTTCCGGATTTGTGGACCATCAAATACACCTGCCTCCAATTTTGCATCACTTAGTTTGTTCATTTTCTGTGCAATATACTTGAAACAGTCTCCTGATTTATCAAGAGCTCTTACAAACTGTTTCATAAGCCCGAGTTTTAAATGTAAAGGTGGTATTATGATTTTCGATGGATGTACAAGCGGTTGATTCGTAACATTCACGGATCCTGGTTTTAACGACGATCGTTCGGGCCAATGTTTCACCTTGTAGTGACTATTACGAGCTCTACTATCAAAAAGGCAAAGGAAACAAGGGAATTTTACATTACCACTTTGCATCCCCAAAATAATCCCAATGATTTTTAAGTCACCACAAATCTGCCACTCATGCTCCGAATATTTAATTTTGTTCAAAAGATTCTGAGCATTTTCGTAATTTTCTTTGAGAACTGTGGAATGAGCGATTGGTATTGGAGCAAAGATATTTGTATTATGGAGGAGGACTGCCTTCAAACTACGAAGTGATGAGTCGATAAAAAGGCGCCAATCTTTTGGCCTGTAAAAATCAGTTTTTAAACTGTTTATAAGACCAGCGACATCGTTACAATATACTAAATGTTCAAATTCGTCATGTGTAAAAAACTGTCTTAGTTCGCTTTCGCGATTTCTGTATATCGTTATTTTAGTACCTTGTTCTAAAAGATTCTTTTCTTTTAACCTTGAAGCTAAAAGTTCATGTGCCTCTTTTGATAAACCCAATTCTCGGCCCAAATCATTTAGCTCATCTTGACTGAATTGTTGTGGAACTTTAGTCGTTTTACAGACGTCATCGCTCAAACTAGATTCTTCGTTCGATTCTTCATCTTCTTCAGTGCCACTGGTACTCACGTTATTTTCATCTTGTTCTACCATCGCTTCTTTACTAACGTTGTTTGATTCCATGGGGCGATTTATTTTTCGAATTAAATCCCTTGGTTTCCGTTAAACAGAAAAAACAATCATCTCTTGATTCTGGTTTGCCCCATAAGACTGGTGATTTGAATTTTGAATTTGATTTGGTCTTAGTTCTGTGGCACGTAAGTAACATTTTGTGACAATAAGTGCATACAATGTGAGGGACCCAGTCTTCATTTTGATTCGACATATTACGATCGAAGCAATAGAGGTATGAACTCTGAATAGCATCTGTTATGGTTTTCCGACAGCTTGGTACGACGAAAAGACCGCACACATAACAGAAATTGTTTACTTTGTTGGGATTGTCGTGAACATGTATCGATACTTTCGTCTTCGTCGATGCTGGTGCACCGACCTTTTTGGAATTGCGGTTGCTTGATGACGACGCCTGCGGGCCCGCTTTCGCACCCTGACCAGCCGCCGATACTGGGGTTTCCAATCCCTGCATCGTAACTTTACTACGTGTGTTTGCCATGACGGCTCAGACGCCGTTATCCAGGGTCTCTGCCGGATGGCGAAACAACTCCGTTGCCCACCGTCAACCACGTGGAGGTGCCCTGGATTGCAAACACGCGTAGAAAATTACTAGATTTGTCTCACTATCAATTCGTTTACGCCAGCTTCCCGACATTCGATTTCAGATTCCGACATTTGGATCAATTGGTCGTGGGCTTCATTTTTGAGATTATGGGAAATCCTGATCTGATGGGGTAAAACGAGCACAAGATTCGTGTTTAGCGACCCGAAAACTATGGGGTAAGTAGGTTTTGGTTTCCGGAATTTTTTTTCCGGAATGCCTGTAAAACGAGTTCATGGGGGTTAAGGGGTTATGGCGTTACGGGGGTCCTGGGTTTTGAAGTTACGGCGACACAGGATCTTATGGTTTGAGGGCTTATGGTATGTGTATTGATTAATTATATTGTTATATGGGTAAATATGCTTGAGAATTACATAGATCACGATTTAAGTGGTTTTTAGGGTTGAACTTTGAGGTTATGGGAAATCAGGACCTGATGGGGTGAAACGGACTTCGGATTCGTATTCAGAGACCCGAAAAACATAGGGTAGGGTGGGTTTGGTTTCTGACACTCGACTTTCATTTTTTTTTTGTGGAGCTGTGTTATCTACTCCAAGTCCAACAGGTAATAAAACCAGGAATACTAAATAGTTTTTCTGCAATATTACAATATGGATAACAGCTTATATGATATTATATTTGAAAATGAACATAAAACAGATAATATTGATGATCTAAACAAATATATATCTAAAGAAAATAATATCATTCTTTGTATAAACAACAGAAGCCTAAAAAAAAATTACAATAAATTACTAGTATTTCTGAAGAACCTCGAAAAAAAACCATGTATAATAGTATGCACAGAAACATGGAATTTAGACAATCATGAAATGTTCAATATTCCAGACTATAAAATATATTACAATGAAAGTAAAATAAACAAATCAGATGGAGTTGTTTTGTATACGAAAGAAGAAATCACCGAAATTACAGAATTTCTTGAAATAGATAAATTAAAAATAATTAACTCTAATATTACACTAGAAAACAACAAAAATTTGGTGCTGTCTGCAATTTACAGATCTCATGATTTATCTAAATCTGAATTCCTATTGAATCTCAAAGAATTATTGAAAATAAACAAAAAATATAAAAACAATATTTTAATGGGAGACTTTAATTTTGATATATTGAGTGAAGAAATACTAGATCAAGATTTTTTACAAGTACTGCTAGAAAATGGATATTGCCCTGGACTACATACCATAACAAGAGCATCCAATATTGATATTAACAAAGGTACATGTATAGATAATTTCTATGTTAGGCTAGGAAAAGTCAAATATAAAACTTACGTCCTCAACGTACCTTTCAACGATCACTACCCAATAATGATGAGTTTAAGGAATAATTATAAATGTGCACAAAAAACCAATTTCAAAATAATAAATTATTTTAAACTAAAAAATAAAGCCAAAAGAACTGTTTGGACTGACATACAAATTATAAAAGACCCTAATCTAGCTACGAACAAATTAATAGAAAAAATTCAAACATGTATTACGGCATCATCTAATAACAATAAACACAATAAGAATAAAATGAACCCAAGAAGTAATTGGATAACTAAAGCAATAATGATATCATGTGCACACAAAGAAAAACTTTATAATAATTGGAAAAAAGATCCCAATAATGCAACAAAAAGAGAAAAATATAAAAACTATGTAGAAACTTTAAAAAAGACCATAGATCTAGCTAAAGAAAAATATGAAAAAAATCAAATCAAAACAAATCAACACAATCCACGAAAACTATGGAAAATAATCAACAACAAAATTGGGAAGAAAACCAAAAAAAACAATAACATAAATCATCTATTAATAGGTAATAATAAAATTACAAACTCAAACGACATTGCAGAACAAATGAATACATTTTTCAGTACAGTAGGCAAACAGATATGTGATAATATTAGACAACCAATAAATAGTAACATTACTCTACCATCTATGAACAACAACAGTATTTTTCTACATTTAACAAATAGAATAGAAGTTCAACAAACAATAAGGAAAATGGGCAACAAAAATGGAGGATCTGACGGCATCAACACTCAGGTACTAAAGATGATAATAAACCATATAAGTGATCCGTTGACCTATATCTTTAATTTATGCTTACAAAAAGAAATATGGCCTGACGAATTAAAAAGTGCTGAAATTATTCCTATCCACAAAACTAAAGAGAAGTATCTACCAACAAACTATAGACCTATATCTTTAATATCAAATATCGCCAAAATTTTTGAAAAATTAATACAAATCAGGATTACAAGTTTTTTCAACAAACATAATTTATTTTCTAATAAACAATTTGGTTTTAGAAAAGGTCTTAGCACCAAAAATGCCCTATACTACCTAACTAACTCAATATATAATCAACTAGACAAAAGTAAATCAATAGCAGCAACTTTCTTGGATCTAGCGAAAGCTTTTGACACTGTGGACCACAAAATTCTACTCAAAAAACTCTATAGATATGGAATTAGAGATAGTGCGTATGAACTTATCAAAAGCTATCTAAGTAATAGGAAACAAAGAGTTAAAATTAATGGTGAATATAGTCAATATCAACACGTCATCATTGGCGTACCACAAGGTACAATATTGGGACCTTTATTTTTCATAATCTATATTAATGATATGTTGCAATTGCTACCAAATGATAATGTGTTGGCTTTTGCTGATGACACGGTAATTATCGTGAAAGACGAAACATGGCATGAAGTCGAAAGAAATATGAACTTCTACTTAAACAAAATATCCATTTGGCTAGCATTGAATAAACTGTCACTAAACATTGACAAAACAGTATACATGGCATTTGGAAATAACTGCAATAGCAACTCAACATATCTACATATAAATATAAAGGGTGCACCTATTCGAAAAGTTGATAACACTAAGTACCTTGGAGTGCATTTCGATAGCCATATGAGATGGGACATGCATACAAACATGCTATACAATAGACTAAAATATCTAACTTATATTTTCTACAAATTATCTAGGATAATGAGCACAGATAATCTACGTATGATTTACTATGCACTTTTCCATAGCATAACAACATACGGTATTATAGCATGGGGTGGAGCATACATTGGAAGACTCAAATATATACAAACTCTACAAACACGACTATTACAAATAATAAATAAAAACAAGTTTATAAATGAAAAAAATCCACTAAACATAGATCAAACATTCACCATGGAATCTCTAGTGTATCACTATGTCAACCTGCAAGATGTTCCTGAAGAAAAATTCCGTAACAAGGAAAAAAACTATACAGCCCCTTAAAAGAAAATTAACAATCAGCATTAAAGATAGCTATACAAGAGCTTTAGCCACCTTCAATCAACTACCTTCTCACCTCAAAACTTTAAATAGCAATACAAAAACAATAAAGGACAAAATAAAAAAATGGATAAGAGGCCATCCATTCTAGATACAGAAATTCAATGAACCACAAAATACATTGCAACAATTTACAACAAATATATTACAAACTAAAGCAACAAGGGAACTTTGATAATAGTCTAAATTCAGCATTGGAAGTCCATGTGGATATGGATAAGGATAAGTTTCTCTTGGATGTAAGGATATATTTGTGTTCACAAGGCACTTGTACACTTCATCACAATCGTTCTCATCGTCGAATGTCTGAATATAACATGAAAAAAATTAATGTATCAGATAACTACAGAAAAATAATAGAAACAATTGCAAATGTGATTAACATAGCATGGAACTCACAACGGATAACTATTAATACCAAAACAAAAAACGGACTCAAAGAGGGAAAAAGAAACGAAACTTACATTCTAACAAAAACAGATACAACCAACATAAATTTCATTAATAAATGTGAATATTGCACATACAAATAATTAATTGGTAAAAAACATATACATTTCATAAAAGAATAAAACAAAGAAGATCACAAAGAACCAAATACAGATAAAGTAAGATATAAACCCATAGAAACAGTATTTAAACAAATAGATGACATTGCAGACAATAATAGTATGCAAATAGAAACAAGTAAACCAAAAAATACACCAGGAAAACCGATTCTACAAACAAATAATATTCGAATGACCTATGGAGACATCAATTATCTTGGAAACAATAAAGCATTATTATACTTTTATAGAGGTATCAGAGGATATCAAACTTTCACTAATTCATTGTACTCACTTGAACAACAACCTAAATATAAAGATTTGATAGTCTTAGATGACATAGTATTCACAGCAACATGTAAATGTGATTCACATAAACAGCATACTGAAATGTTCCCTCACTATAGAGTCACGTGTGCTACAGGACTTACTTGTCCTGTTAGACTAAATACATACGAAAGAATATCATACGCAAGAAAAATGAAAGCATCAATGACGACAATCGTAACGGCCAGACAAATGTTAATCAGATATTGCAGATAGAAGAACAAAATCGAAGATATTTGGTGAAGTAAGCTTTTATAGGAAGCATTCTTGCTACCAATATTAAGCCATACTTCATCTGTGAAATATTATAATATTATACAAACCAACTCTTAGTTTTAAGTTTTTTGTTTTTTTTTTATTATTTTTTTTCTTAATTTTCTTTGTTTTTTTTATTTTTTTCTTAATTTTCTTTAAGTGTTTAGTAGTTTTAAAATACCAGGCCAGCGAACAGGTTTATCCTCTGCCGGGTTACAAATTTGTAATGTAAAATTGTATAATTATTACTACTTGTTGTAATATTTTGTACTATACTCTGGTTAATAATAATAATAATAATAGGTAATAAAGCACTACAGTACTGATCGTGTAGGTCAACACCTCCCATAAATAAGTTATAAAGTGAAAACACAAGTGGCATAGAAATGTCAGTTTTCGTTTTTTTTTCTTTGGAGTAGCGTT
The DNA here is from genome assembly GCF_024137745.1 of Phymastichus coffea. Taxonomy (NCBI): domain Eukaryota; kingdom Metazoa; phylum Arthropoda; class Insecta; order Hymenoptera; family Eulophidae; genus Phymastichus; species Phymastichus coffea. The sequence continues at coordinate 827,760 of NW_026706838.1, forward strand.
TCACTTCTTTTGTTGATGTAACACCAGCTGTAGTTAAAATAATCGAAACTTGTTTAGAATCTACCACGGTTACGAAGTTCATTCCGCTATTTTTTTCATATTGAACTTTAAAAGTTCCACGAGGAGCTTTTTTATCAATTTCATTTTTTACTGGTATACCATCTTTCCTAATTACACCAGTAGCTCGTAAGCCAAGCTTTTTTAAATGAACAAGTAAGTCTGGATTTGTGTAGTAATTATCAAACCAAAGATGGTATTCTTCAATTTTCTTTCTAGAAATTGATGAAAGTAAAGCTTCGCTCATAGATAAAACAGCTTGGCTTCCTAGAGCAATACTTGACAATTCATCATTATGAGTGCCTTTGCCACAGTATATGTCACAGTCAAAGAGGTATCCATCAGCACCACAAATTCCAAACTCTTTTATTCCCCATCGAGTTGGTTTATTTTTTATAAATTGTTTGATCAACAGTCTACCAAAAAATTTAATCATCATTTCGTCTATGGATAATCCTGTCTGAAAAAAACCAAACTGTTTTATATTTTTCCTAAAAATTTCTAATATAGCTCTAACTCTCCAAGCACGATCTTTTTCATTTTTATCTGTAGGTTTGGAGCATTTGATTTTTGATTTGATTTTCAAAAACTTTTTCAACGACATCAATGATCTAACAACTGGGGACTCGAGTAACTCATTTTTGGACTAATAATCTTTTTCAGATGTTCTTTTGTTGAACGCAGAAAGAATAATAATGGCAACAAATTTATTTAGTTCTTCTATTGTTATATCTAAACCGTTAAATTTTGAAGCTTCAATGATATATTCTTTTATATTTTTACAAACGTAACGTGTACATTGCTGAATGTGCCGTAAGGGTCGGAGAAACTTCCTGCGTTAGTGCAATTGCCGTCTGGGACAATGTATCCTGCCAATTCTATCGGGTGTACGGTTGTTTGATTTATCATTAAGTTTTGTACTAGATTATCGCCGATCGTCATTATTCGATAAGAGTGCATTTTAACGCATTCTTCTCGTATTACTTCCTTAATATATTCTATTTCGGAAAAAGGGGGGGACCATTCGTGAGAGAGCGCGCCGCATGTCTTGGCTGATCGTTTGACCTCTATTTTGCAATAACGAACTTTTACAGTTGCAAAATCATTAAGTTGGAGGAGGGATATTTCAGTTACAGTAGAATTGATTATCGGATTAGGAATGTCGCATTTAGCAATATCTACAAGAGAGAAGGTAGTGAAGTCAGTAAAACGTTGAAAACAATCATAGGCTATGAAAGGAGTGACTATTTTGAAGTATTGTTGAACAAAGATGCTGAGAATTACTGCTTTCATCTGAAACATAATTTTTCAATTACTACTTGTTTCGATGTACGATTTTTTTAAACGATTGGCGTGGACCGTTCGAGTTTCTTTTTCGTTTATTTTTATTTTAATATTTTCTTTTTCTCCCACTTCCAGGACCAAGTAGGGACCGGCAAAGTGACTGCCTGTGAGTTTATGAGGCTTTGGGCCGCTTTTTAGAAAAACCCATTGACCGACTTTAAATTTGCTAGGATTTGTTTTTTTATCATATTGCATTTTGGTTTTTTCTTTATATGTTATTAATTTTTCTCTAGCTATTTCATGTACAGTCGGACCTCTGCTACTGCACGTTTTCGGGAGTTGGTGCCCTCCGCCACTGCCCGCTACGGGCTCTCTGGCATTAGCCAATAAGAGCGCTCCGTCAGGTACGGGCATTGAGTGGCGTGCCGCGCTGGTTTCGAGGGGGGCCCGGAGAAAATGTTACAAATTTAGGTACATATCCCCCCCCCACAAATTGCAAGAGTCATAAATTACAAGAAGTGTAAGTCATAAGTCACAAATTACAAGGAGTCATCTTGTACTTGAAGATATGCAAGATATAAGAGCGACGCGTCGGCGTCAGACCCATAAAAGTGCGCCGCCGGCAGGTGCCAGGTAAGCGACCGAGAGCGTACGACACTGCGCTCGAGTCATAAATCGGGCAGTTAGAGAGGCTAGGTAACGGGCAGTGGCAGAGGTCGGGCAGTTGCGGAGGGTGCAGTAGCAGAGGTTCGACTGTATATTGTGTAACTGTTTAACCAAGTTTTCCACGTAGCCTTCGTAGGTAGGTAGTAAATCTTGTTCTAGCAAGGGCTCCGTGCTTGGTAGGCGTGGCTTGCGAGCGAACAGTAGTTCCCATGGTGAGAACTGGTGGCTGCTGTGCCAGCTCGTATTATAATTAAATATAGCAAGTTCGACATACTCGTCCCAATTTTTGGTCTTGGAAGTGAACATTTTTAGATACTCAATTAACGATAAATGAATTCGTTCAACATTGGTAGCCTGCGGGTGATAAGCCGTTGTAGTAATATGCTTAATTTTGAAGCAAGCTGCAACACGTTTCATTAGTTTTGAAGTGAAGTTAGTGCCTCTGTCACCTATTATGACGTTAGGTGCTCCAAAGGTACATATTAGTTTTTTAATAAGGTTGTCAGCTACAGTAGTAGCTGTTTGGTCTGGCATGGGTGCCGCTATGGCATATTTGGTAAACGTGCACATGCAGGTAAGTAAGTAAGCGTTTGCCGTTTTGGTAGGCTCGAGTGGGCCTACTACGTCTATGCTGACTTTAAAAAAGGGAACTGGTGGGGTATCGGTTATGATCATTTTTTGTTTGACATTATGTCTATTTAATTTTCTTAATTGGCATGGTAAGCATTTTTGAATAAACTCTTGCACATCTTCCTTCAGGTGTACCCAATAGTATTTATTCTTGATATGTTTGTAAGTTCTATTGCAACCGTTATGACCGCCTATAGCTGAACAGTGGGCCTCTTCGATTACTTGTTGACGATGCTCGATGGGGGCGAACACTATAAGTCCCTGACAAACTATAATCTTGACTTCAGAAGGTCCCAGTGTATTTTTTATCATTCGTAAAATTTCAAAGAAATCGACGAGCTCAATTTTTTTACTTTGGGCTATACTGACGGTTTTAATTTTATTTTCAGTTATATTTATTACTAATTGCTTCAGTGCCTGGTATATATAATTTCTAATATTTTCGGTGGTCTCTTTAGTTTCATGACGGATTGGGATAATAAAATGCATCTTGTTTCCTATTTTGATTGTAGTGGGAACGGCAAATTGCAATTTGTTCATTTGTGGTAGTATATCATGTTTAAATAAACTGAGTGCACCTTCATCCAGGGGGGTACCAAATGTGTCAGTGAAGTACAAGTAATTGTCTCGCCTCATAAATAGTGCATCCCGACAATAGATAATGTTTTTATTAGGTAAAGTCACGGGTCCGGTAGGGGAGTTGGCTGAGTCTTCAAGCATCACGTCTTTTAAAGAGGTCATTTCCTGTTTTGGTTGTGAGTCCTGTTTATTTTTAGAGTCTTGATTATGCGTATTATATTGTGTGCCAATTTTATTGCCTTCTGAGCAGTACGTGTTTTCAGTAACTGTAGGGGATTTAATATTCGTGTCAGTTTCCGTTACTGACGTGTCTACTTCCTGAGAAGGCGGATTCTTTTTCTGACGCGGCAGGAGGGACTTGATGGCTTCCAAGTATTTTGCACTTGGTTGTCGGCCCCTTGCGCATCCTGTGGTCATGGCGTGCGTATTTCCTGGCCTTTTTGTATTATCATCTAGTCGAGCTGTCAAGACCAGTGCTTGAACCGGATCTTGCCTAGTTGCTTGTAAATGCTTATTGAGCTGTTCGACTTCCTGTATAGGATTTCGAGAGAGCGCATCTACATTGGCATTCGACGCTCCTTTTTTATATCTGACTTCGAAATTGAAATTTTGTAACAATAGTTGCTGATGAGTTGCTTGTGAATTTGGGTCACTTATTGAATATAGATGTACCAAAGGTCTATGGTCAGTAATGATGATGAATTTTCGGCCGTCCAGATAAGGTCTGAATTGCGAAATACTCCATACTATTGCTAATAGCTCGAGCCGGATAGCGGGGTAATTACTTTCAGCAGGTGTGAGGGTACGTGAAATGTATGCTACAGCATGTTCTCGCTCTTGGTCGTCAAATTGGGAAAGCGACCCTGCGATTCCGATTTTAGATGCGTCAGTGGTAAGAAAAAATGTTCTGTCGAAATCCGGGTGTCTGAGCACCGGAGGTTCACATAATTTATCGCGTAGTGTCTCGAAAGCTTTTTGCTGTTCTTCCGCCCAAACGAACGGCTGGCGTTTAATAGAATAGTAAGTGGTTTTGCGATCTTAGCAAAATTTTCTATAAATCGTCTATAGTATCCTGCCAGGCCGAGCCATTGTTTAACATTCTTTGTCGTGCGCGGGACCGGGAATTCTTTTACTGCGCACAGTTTGTCGTTGCACGGACGTAGTCCGTCTTTCAAGATTACATGACCGAGGTATTCGATTACCGGGCGTAGAATTTTGCATTTCTTCGGATGAAGGACCAGATTAGTTTCACGAAGGCGTTTCATTAACTCGATGATGCTCTCGCAGTGTTCGTCGAATGTTTTAGAATATACGCAAATATCATCGAAAAATGCTACTACATTTTTTAAATCTGATACTAGTACATTTATTAGTGACAGAAAAACTGGTGCGCTAGTTTTAAGTCCAAAGAGGGAGCGACAAAACTGATACAGGCCTGACTCGCATTGGAATGCCGTTTTATGCCTGTGTTCCTTTTTAATACTTATCTGATGATATGATAAATACATATCAAATGATGAAAATAGTTGCGCACCGGCCATTCGTTCAAATAAGTCGACAGGTAGAGGGACTGGGAAATTATAATCTGGAATAATTTTTTTTAGCGCGCGATAGTCAAATACGATGCGCGGCGGTTGCGGTTCGCCATCTTCCGTATTCTTCTTGGGCACGCAAAAGACTGGTGCGCAATATGCGCTAGTTGATTTTTCAATAATACCTCTTTCTAGCAATTCCTGCATTTGTTCATTTATAAATTTACTGATCTGCGAGGGGTGCCTAAACTGTCGTAGTCTGATTGGTACTTCGGAGGTAGTATAGATCTCGTGTTCGATAATACTCGTGGTACTTGTCGCCCATAACAAAAAATCTGTCGCTGTAATTTTCGATGATTTCTTCAATTTTTGTTCGTTGATCTTGTTTGATATGGTCCAATTTAATCAACTGAAGTAACTGTTTGACTCTTTCGTGACGATTATTCGTTTCTGGGTTAACAAACCGTGCTGCGCTATGCGCTCTAGGTACTTTTCCCCTAACAATCGAGCGGGCCGTTAATAATGCATTTAATGCGTTACTAACTATATTTGGCTTTTGTAAGTTACTTTGTGATTTAATAATTGGATCGAGGTACCTATTTAGTATTTCGAGCAAGTATAAGTGATCGCTATTAATTTCAGATTCTTTATTATTTAGGCAACTAATAATACTGCTAGTTAATTCTCGTATTGACGGGTAATCTGATTCTGATTTTTCTGATTTTTTAATTATTTCTGATGCTTTGTTTAAAGCGTAGAGTAAATCGGATTCGTTTTTCAGAGTTTGCATGCGCATGCCAGAAGTTACAGATACAGAGTTAATTTTTTCTGAGTTCTCGGAAAGGTAGTTAACAGACAGGTTGTACAGTTTGTCGGAATCTGATTTTTTTTGTGCTTCTCGGATTTTTTTTTCAGACAGCCGAGGTATATACGAGGTGTGATCAAAAAGTAAGGTGAATTTTTATTTTTCTCAAAAAATATTTATTTATTCATCAATTTTTATTTTATGTCCTTCAAAGTAATCCCCCTCGGATATAATGCACTTGTGCCAACGCTTTTTCCCATCCTCAAAGCATTTCAAAAAATCATTTTTTGTGATCTTGTTTAGTTCATCCTTCGATGCCGTCTTTATCTCCTCAATCGTGGCAAAACGCCGTCCTTTCATGGGACTCTTCAGTTTTGGGAACAAGAAGAAGTCACAGGGGGCCAGATCTGGGGAATATGGTGCCTGTGGCATCGTTACTGTGTTGGTTTTAGCCAAAAATTCGCGCACAAGCAACGATGTGTGAGCAGGGGCGTTATCATGGTGCAAAAGCCAATTTTTATTTTTCCACAAATTCGGACGTTTCTGGCGGATTGCTTCGCGCAAATTGAGCATAACTTGCAGGTAATATTCCTTATTTACTGTTCTACCCTGTGGCAAGAACTCATGATGCACCACGCCCCTGCAGTCAAAAAAAACTGTAAGCAAAACCTTTACATTTGATCGAACTTGGCGTGCTTTTTTTGGTCTTGGTGATCCAGAATGCCTCCACTGGGACGATTGAGTCTTAGTCTCGACGTCATAACCGTATACCCATGTTTCGTCACCTGTTATAACCCTGAGTAAATCTGGATCATCGTTGACGTCATTCAGTAGCTCTTGGGCAATGCTCATGCGAAGTTTCTTTTGGTCGAAATTGAGCAATTTCGGAACAAACTTCGCTGACACACGTCTCATGTCTAAAACACTCGTCAAAATTGATTGGCACGAACCAAATGAGATGCCAATATCATCAGCAATTTCTCTAATGGTAATTCGACGATTTCCCAACACTATTTTCTTCTCTTCTTCAACATTCTCATCAGTTGTTGATGTGCTGGAGCGTCCAGAACGAGGTTCGTCGTCGGTGTCTTCTCGGTCTTCTTGGAAGAGTTTATACCACTTGTAAACATTTTTTTGGCTTAAAGTAGACTCACCGTATGCCACTTTCAGCATTTCAAGTGTTTTGGAACATTTGATTCCATTTTTCACACAAAATTTAATGCAAACTCTTTGATCCATGTTTTTAGACAGCAGCAAATCGTGGAGCACGTAAAACACTTCTAACCTTGATGCCTCTCACAAACAAACCAAACACACTACAAAGCTGAAATTTGGAACGTATGTTCTAGACGAGTGTACCGACATAACCAAATAAAAAAGTCGAAGATCGAACGGACGTAGCCCGCTAAATTTCAAAATTTACCTTACTTTTTGATCACACCTCGTACTCTTTAGGAGTCAGTATGTCACCTTGTTTTATGGCCTCATGACCATTTTTTTTTACATGGGTTTTGTATACAGGTGCGTTCGTCCTCTGAGTTTCGACTGCTAGGTCCAGTAGCTTTCTAGTAGGGTCGTCGACCGAATGCAAGGAGTTATTGCCAGGCTGTGCCTGTCCTTCGTTTGCGAGAGGTATTTTGCTGGGTGCCTGGTTAATTTTTTTTGTTACGGGAATAGCTCCAATGTAACAGGACTTACTTTCAGTGATAATTGGGAAAAACAAGTCATTAATTTTTAAGAGATTCTTGGCGTAATCAATATATGCTCTGTATTTTTTTAATGACTCGCTTTCTATTACACCGTCTTCTAATATAGGAAAATTTTCCGGTACTAAGTGAAAATCTAGTACAAAGTTATGAAAGGTTAATGAAACTTTTCCTAATGTCGAGATACTTTTTTGCGAGATCCCCGTAGTTCGTATCTGTCAAAGATATCTACGTGGACACCGTCTGGTTTGCTTGAAATTTTAAATAGTGAGACTGCTGCCCCGGTGTCTACGATGAAGCTAAATTTTTGTTTAGTTGTTTTTATTTCAAGTTGAATTGTTGGTGACTGACTGTTAAAATGTAAAAGGATGCTTTTTTGTGCGTGCGACATTTGAGGCGCTGTATTTACAGGGGCTCCCGGGCAGCGCCGAGTGTCTGGGAACCCTAGTCTTTTTCCGCCTGTTGTAATTTTTGATTTCTGAGTTTTCGTTTTTCGGAATCACTCTTCCAGTGTCCAGTTTCTTTACAGTAATTGCAAATCGAGGAATTAGTTTGTTGTAACTTTTCTTGCAAGTTTAAATTGACTGGGGCGCTTGTTTTTACTTGATTTTGGGCGGCCTAAAATGGCTGATGGCTGGAGCAGGGATTAGTGTTATTGTTAGCTGCCGCGCGAGGCTCTGCCCACGGCTGCTGTTTGGGCTGCTGCCGTTGCTGTTGCGTAGTTGGCCGAGTTTGATTTTGATTTTGCGGTATCCGATACCAACAGTCTTTAGCTGTGTGTTTTGGTCTATTGAAAATTTGGCAGATGCTACTATCTTCCGCTTTCATTAATCGAACCGGCTCTATTTTAGGTTGGATTAGCGCTTTTACTGTTTCGGTTATTACCTCAGGTTCCTGTACGTTGAATTCTCGTTCAATTTCTATTGCTTTCGTTGTAGCTAATTCTAAATTTTCGGCTTCCCCCATACGTGCTTTGATGACCCAGTATAAACCGTGGATGAAGAATTTTACTTTGTCTTTTTCAAGTTGTTTTTTAAATCCAGCATAGTTTTGATTTTCCCTTACTGCTGCTTCAAAAAGTTCGTCAGCCACTGTTTTCACTCTAGTAGAAAATGTGACTACATTCTCACCACGTTTTTGTTTTAACGTTGCTAATTCGCCTGTTAATTCATTACAAGTTTTTGCTGATCCAAACAGTAGGTCTAAAAATTTAATCATTTGTTCTACATTATCAAACGTTTTTCCTTGTAATAGCGTCGGCGTGCAATGCCGATAAATTCACCACTATTACTAATTATTTATAAAGGGGGAAGGTAAGGGAGGCGGTGTATCGCTCCAAGCAAAGCAGGAAGTAGAACAGCGGGCAAAATAACTTCACACACACTCAATTTCGTTGATAAACCGTTTATTATAAACGCACTACCTCGAGTGCCGACGAGAGTACAAACCACTTATTACTAATAACGCGCAAACTTATTCTAAACGAGATTACCGGCACGTTAGCGCCATGTCATCTCGTTAACCGGCTCAAACAACAACTTATACTAAACACTGCCGAAAATTACGCCGGCTCGGGGAAGCCTGGCGTAGCAACGCGAACCGTGAAAATCGCCGAGGAAAAGGAGAGATATAAAGAGAGAGAGAGGAATAGATGACCTGAATAATTTTGGCGGACGTCGCTGTCGCTGGCAATCTAGAAGGTGTCCCACCGGCGGCTTGGCAGGAAAACCCTTGGCTACTGTGTGGCCGGCGATTTGGCAGAAGAACCTGTCAGGTATTGTCTTAATGACGGCTTCTTGCAGGAAAACCTCCTGACTGCTGCGTCACTGGCAGAGAGAATCCCGTCCGGCCAATCTGTCGAGGACTGCCGACTACTTCCCGAACAAAGGGGCAGGCTTCGCAGCGATGGTCACCAACTAATGCGGCCGATTACTCTCGCGTGCGTGCACGTCACTGCCGCGGGTGCATGAGCGCCGGCTACTCACGCCTTCTCCCACCACTCGCCTCCTAATCGACGGCACGCGGCAATGCCGGTCGCGACAAGTGCCGCGCGTCAACCCCAACCGCTAGACTATAGCTTCTCTCTCTCTCTCTCGCACTCTCAATATTTGATTGCGTCGTCGCGTCCCTGGCCTCGTCCTCCGCTCTCGTGCGTTGCTGAAAATAAAAAGGGCAGGCATCAGGCACGTGATAATAACGTGCGTTTGATGCCGGCCGTGTGCCTTCGCCCGAGAGAGAGAATACAGGCCTACACGGTGTAGGCTATGACCAGCCTACACCGTCACATCCTTGCACGCTTTTAAGTGCTTCACCGCTTAGTTTAATTTTAATTAACTTGGTGAGATCATTTTCATTGATTGTCGGGACTATGCTGCATGCCTCTCGACAACCGCCGATAAATAAGTGTAAGGGTATGTTAAATCCGTCGAACTTAGGTACGAAGTTAACAGCGTCTTTCAAGCTAAAATTTTTTATTGGCGATACTATGTTTTGTGTGGAATTCATTAGTCCCATTCTGAAAGTCCCCGGCGTATAATACATAGTAAATGGGCTGCTTGCAAAATTAGTTTTGTTTGTAGGGGCAAAATGTCGAGTTGGAGTGAAATCAACTTTTTCCGATTTATTATGAGTTATTTCTGGTGATTTGGAAGCGGACGGTGTGTTAGTCATAGATACGTTTGTAGTGGGCGCGTTGTACGTGTCTGAATTTTTAATTGCTGTCTCGTAACTCGTTTGATTTTCGATGAGCTCGAGTAATGGAATTTCAGTTTTATCTAATTTTAATTTTTCAAAATTTATATCCGTAATAGCGTTAAGGAGGAATGCTGGATTTAAATTTTTACTAGTCATTTCAATGAGGATGTCAAATATTAAGTCATCTTTACATATAAAGTCCAATGGGTTTGTATCAATGTAGTCTTGTAAATTATATTTTAATCTTTGTAATTCTTCTACTCGGGTAATTTGCTTTGTTTCGGTGGGTGGAAATCTTTGATACAGATATGTGAGACATTCTGTAAGCGTAGATTCCCTGTTTATTGTAAAGTTTGGTTCTTAGTATTTCGCTAATTTTTTTTGTTAGTATTTTGAGTGTGATTAGTTTTCGTTCGTAAGGTGTTTCGACCATTGTAATTTTGCGATAAGATCCTAATTACCAAGAAATGAGGGGCCCCTAATTGTTATGTCTAGGCGAGGAGATGTTACAGCCAGACGTAATAATATATTTAAATATTGTCGCGTTGGTAAAGGTTGGATCTTAGTCAGGAGTTAAGCAGAGGTTGGTTAAAGGGATAGCGCCTTTATTATACGTAGGGCGTTTTAAGTAAATAACATAGTTTCTTACTTTATTAGGATTGGACTTCAGAAGAGGTTTTTTTCGAACAGTCTCAGGTGTTTGCGCTTGATTTAAGGTTTATTGTTTAAAGACAATTATAATACTTAATAGAGTATAATCCCGGTTCTAAGTAGCCGGATAGTTAGACTTAAAAAATAACTTTGCGAAACTACCAAACTGCTAAATTGTTAACTGTGTACTGCGTACTGTGTTGTGCGAATTTCAATCCAGCCTTTTTATACCGTAGGCTGATATACCCCTTCCTCTGTTTTCGCCAATTTAATATGCGATGAGTAATATTCGCGGAAATATTATGGAGACGTGCTTAGACTAATCTATCCCGCTAGATAGATTTACAAATCTTCCCGGGAGGGTTGGTACAATAGAAAATTAAATTACCGATACCCGGTTTGTTACCATAACTCATAATTCGTCAGGTACTTATTCTTTCGTATCGACGTGACATCTTAAACAGAGCTACCACCTAACTTATAAATAACGCCATCTAGTGTTCTTTTCAAATATTAATCTTGATTAAACATAACACTTATTTAAAATAATAACATCGTAAACAGCATCGTGAAAAAGCTGAGAATCGTCTAAAATTAAAAAGTCTTTGGCTAAATTTTCTAATTTAAACATACTTTTACTTTTCCTTTCAGGTAAATGTTTTTTAAATACTAATAAAGTATTTGAAAACCCAACAATATTATTAAATTTTTTAAGCATATCATTATTCAGTATCGTTCTTTATAAATTACGCAAATCAAAAGCAACATTGTGTGCTATTAATAAAACTTTACTTTTTTTAGATAACTTGCTTAAAAATTTTTGGAATGAAATGAATGCATCTAGTATTGATAAAGTTTCAACTTTTGTTTCGCGTAAATACAAATTTGTATCCACAAGGTGAAATCCTGTAACATCCGCAGCACTAGGACTAATTTGTTTGGTAGATTGTGCATAAACATTAAAAGTGTGCTCTTCGCATTTCGCAGTGATTTGCAGAATTTTAGCCTCTTTATGCAGTCCACTCGTTTTTAAATCGAACAACCATTTTAGCAGTAACAGCGTCAACGTCAACGTTATTATTTTTATCACAATTTCTTATTGCCCTGGTAATATTTTTACCATGATAAGTTACATTATGAATCCCACAATTTTATTTATACATTACCCCTTCTACTTTTTCATTAGACTATCTTAACTTTTCTCTACATCTTTTTAATTCGAGCCTCCGTTTTTTCTTCGAGATTAACTTATCTATGCTTGCCCTCTTTAACCTTTTTCGGTCACTTCGTAGTGCATATTTTAATGTATGTGTACCTTCTGGTAATCCTATTTGACGTCGAAGATTTTTTATACTTTCCTCGCCATCATTAAAAACACATACCGCATCGGCAGTTAGTGTTTGTGTGTTGTCACACTTTTCCGATTTGAGGGAGGCACAGCGTAATCAAACATTACCACCCTTCTCACTGGGCACCAACAGGTTGGCATAGCCCACTGTCTTTCACTCCTTCGCTTTCATACATTTTTGGAGATCCGGAAGTCAAGTTTGCTGCGACATCCCTGACGCACACAGCGAGTCGGAACCTTTTTCATCTAAGGCGGCGACCTCCTCGAGAGGAGTACCGATCTTTTCAAGGTTCAACGCTCAAGGAGAGCGGAACTAAAAGCTTGACCCTCGGTTTAGGCGCGACGGGACTCTAGTTGCCCCAACGTCTACTGCGTCGGAAGCACGCAGCATACAAATCTTATGAGATTTGCTTGACCTGGTACCACTACCCCGCAGAGGCCAACCCAAATTGGGATGTCAGAAGAGAAACTCAGCTAGGACAGCCAGAGGAAATTCCTAAGACGATCAACCAACTAATCAACCTCCTGGGCTCGCGTTCGAAAAACATCCCACCCTGCGTACCTGTATTAAGAGATTTCTCCCACGACTCACAGGTCCATCGCTTCGACGTACCTAGGCACATCTTCCCATTGCGTTTCGGTCATCCCCGCTCACGCTGGTGGGTATCCGTCATTTGAAAGGTTGTTTTTACGCCGTTTGTCCCAAAGTCGGATCTCGCTTTCTAAAGAATGGTTTTATGACTTGGCTGATACTTATATTTGCTCTTTCGATTTGGTTTTTGACTTGTTATGTCAGGGCGGGGTCTCGTCTAGCCGACAAGGCGATTCCCCAGGCAGTTTTCAGTATCTTTGCCGGTCATGCTACGCATTCGGTTCAAAACTCCGTCGTTGGGTCAAACGGGGCAAATTGCGTTCGAGGATTCAAGCATCAGAATTTAGTTCTGAAGTTGATGTTCAAAAATTATCGTTCAAAGTTTCAAGCTTTATAAGCTTGTCTGCGTTCAAAGTTTCAAAAATTAGGTTATTGTGGGAGTTTTTGTCCTTTGGTCAGAGACCTTGTAAGAGGCGGCGTCTTTCTACCATAGTTCGTGACTATTTTTCTGCGCTTTCTCTTTGTTATAGGTGCTCCCTCTCTGGGCTCTATGACTTTTCTAGCAAAGTCTTCAAAGGCTTTGTAGATTTTCCTGCTAGATACTAGGGCCGTTTCCGGGCAAGGCCATGTATGACCCTCCTTTTCGACAGCCTCTATTAATGGCTTCCTTAGTTCCCTTATATCTTCGCAGTTAAAGAGAATATGACTTTCGCTTTCTATTTCCCTACAGTTACACAGTTGGTCTTCGCATAGTCCTCTTTTGTGGAGGTATGACTTAAAAGCGCCATGAACTGGACTGTGTAGTGATTGGGATTTAGCCACCTCTTCTTTAATCTGTCCTTGATTACTGGGAAGTAGCAGTACGTTCTCCTGCCATTTGTGGCTAACTGCCATCTCTCCTGCCATACCCTTTCGATTTCATCGTTGATGAGTTGTATGGCTTTCGAGATTTTTAGTCTGCCCGATCGAAGTTCTTCGGATTTAATTTGGATGCCGTGCATTTTAATCGATTTCCCTTTCCTGACGCAGTAATTTGCAACTCTCGCGTCGAGCTCTAGAGCTATTGGTCGAGAGGCTGCTAGCACATGCGCCGCTTCATGAGAGATCGATTTGTAGGCTTTGAGTGTTCTGCAAAGAACTGATCGCTGCAATCTTTCTAAAGCAGATTGTTGTTTGATGTTAGTTCTTTGGCACCAGCCCACAGCGGCATATGTAACTTTCGATAGTAGGAAGCCATTATATATCTTTTTCATGGAATTGAATTTTAGGCCCCAGTTTGCTTTTGCTATTTCACTTAGCTTGAAGTAGGTGTTATTACAGTCTTGAACTACGTTTCGAATATGTTCTTCCAATTGGAAGCCCTTCGAGATCGTGATTCCTAGGTACTTGACTGATTTGTGCGTTCTAATGTTGTCTTTCCCAATTTTGACTGTAGGGTTCCTATTCTCGCTTAGCTGGCCTTTAAGCAATATTAGTGCTGACTTTTCCACTGCCAACTTCATTTTGTCAGACTTGCACCAGTTCATCATTATATTAATGATTTCTTGGGCTTGTCTTTCAAGATCAATGCGTGTCTTCGCCTTAATGATAGGAAGTACATCGTCTGCGTAGGCTAGTACTTCGTATCCTGCATCCCTGATTGCCCGAAGTGGTTTGTCAAAGATGACATTCCAGCCTACCGGTCCAAATACTGAACCCTGTGGGCACCCCCTCGTCACTGTTTTCAGTGTTTCTTCGAAGTGAGCATATATGCCCACCTCTCGATCACTGAAGTAGCTCTGGAGGAGCTTGTAGATGTTCTTCGGGCAATTTCTTTCTTTCAATTGGGAAAGCAGGCTTGGCCACCATAAGGCGTCGAATGCTCCTGAGACGTCCAGTGGAATAGCGGCTACGTACTTGGTCGACGGATCAGATTCTGCCTCTTCTACTATTTCATGTAGTCTTCTAATGGCGTCCTCTGTAGATCTATTTGCCTTAAAGCCAAATTGATCTTCCGAAGACCAGTCCGAGCTATTAAGAATGTTGGATATTCTTTGAATCACAAGCCTGTCGAGTGTCTTTCCCGCTATAGGGAGTAGACATACGGGTCTATATGATTTAATCTCGTTCTCGGGTTTTTCAACCCCTTTGAGTAACGTGATTAGCATTCCACTTTTCCATCTTCTGGAGAACACTCCGCATTTTAAGCAGGCGTTGAAAAGTCGCGTCAGATCCTGGTGTAATGGTATTGCGTTAACAAGCATCTCGGACTCTATTTTATCTTTGCCTGGTGATTTCCCTGCCTTGTTCGCTCTAAGGGCCATTTCGACTTCCCTTGTTAGGAAAGGCATTGCGTCGCCGGTTGTTGGAACCTCCCGCATATATCTGCGAATTTCTGCATGTGCATCGTTTTCGCAGCTTGGGTCGTCATCAGGCATTAATCCTTCTAGTAGAGCCATGCTTGTTTCTTTCCAGTCTTTTGTAACTGAACCATTACGGTTAACCGTGCACATTGCTTTTGAGATTCTGACTTTGTTGGATGCTTGTTTGTATGGATACGCCGAAGCGTTCTTTTCGCTTTCAATAGTGCAGAAGTCTCGCCAGCTATTGCTTTTGGCTCTTTTAATAGCCGTTGCATATTGGGAATTCATTTGACTAAATTTTCCAAGTGATCTCTGGAGGGTTTTCCTTTGTTTTATATTCGGTCCTTCCTTGTTTTTCAGAGCAGCGATTTTTTATTGTCTTTGTATCGCTCGCTTCTTACTTCGCAAATCAGGATTCCGCCAGGGTTGAGAGCGCGTTCTTCTCATTTTTGATGGAATAGAGTCCTTTGCTACCCTTATCAGAACCTCTTCAAATTTTGAAACATAAGTTTCAATGTCTTCAGCGGTTCTTAAAGGGAGTTTAGCTAGGTTCTCTTTCTCGAATTTACAAAGTCTCCCGAATTTCTCCCAATCAGCTTTTCTCATGTTAAACCTTGGTTCTAATCTTTCTTCGGTTCGTATGAGTCTGGCTGGTTGAGGCAAAATCCAGTTCAATCACTATGGGCCTGTGGTCACTGGTGGTCCATTCTTTCACCGCCCAGCTAGCCAAGAGGTTTGACAGGTTCGACGTGTGTAAAGTTACATCGATATCCGTCTCGCCCCTCGTGCTACGGCACGTTGGAAGTTGGTCCCTTCTATTGGCCACTATTAGCCCGAATTGGTCTATGAATTCTTCAATGACTATTCCATTCTTGTCCTGTGTGTTAGACCAGATCTTTGACTTGACATTTGCATCCATTCCAACTAAGACTCTTTTGCCTTTCAATTGCTTTAGAGTCTCAGCTAGTTTGTCAAGATAGGTCTTCCTGCTGTGGCTGAACTGGCAGTAGATGCTTACGAAGTAAATTTCGCCAAAGGCTCCGACCACTTGTGCGCAAACACAATGGGAGTTGCACAGAATAGAAATCTTGGTAGCGGTGACTTTGTGAGGATTGTAAAGTATCGCAGCTTGAATCTTTTCACCCTTTTTGGATCCATAAAAAGCTGCGATGCTGCCCATACCTGAAATCGCGTTATTCCAGTGATATGGTTCTTGCACCAGTGCCACCTGTATGTCAAGATTTCTGTCTGTCATGATTTCTCTCAGCTCATCGTTGGCTACTTGCCTTTGGTTGAGGTTCAATTGTATGATCCTCAATTTCGGGCCCAGTTCGGGGTTTTGTTGTGCGTTCAATTTAAACCTTTTAACTGGTGGGCAATCGTCTTTGCTTTCGTCATTGTTTGGTTGCGAGGGAAACTGAATTGACACCGGAGTGTTAGAGCAGTGCTCTGGTTTCTCAACGGTCGTCTCCTGCTTACTTTTCCTCGCTTTGTTATACCTGGAGTGGTTGACCATATCGCTTTCAAGGTACAACGCAATGTCTAGTTATATTTTTCCTCCTTTGGGATCGCTGCTGTCGATTCTGGAGGGTAGCTTTCGAATTTAGTCCTGGCGTTAACGTGCGTGTTCAATTAAGCAAGTGGCGTTCGAGTGCGAGTAGTGAGTGCTTGTGCTTGTGTGTTGACGTGAGCTTCTTCAGTTACCTTTGCGGGTTTCTCCATGGTTTTCCATGGCTCTTTTATTTACAAATTGATTAGGCTAGTTATTTTCCTAGCGTTTTAATCTATTATTAGATTATTTATTTTGAATTTGTTTATTTTATTTTATTTCTTTTTAATTTGATTTAGAGATTTTGAATCTGGGCTTAACTCTGTAATTTCTGTAATTTTTAATTCTTTCTTATTTATTTTATTTTATTTTGATTGGTAACTTTCTTATTATTTTCTATTTACTACACTACTGCTTATACTATTGCTTAAATTATTGTTAACTACTTAAGAACTAATATAATTATAATATAACTTAAAACTAATTACGAGTGTACCAGCGTGTTTTTATTTCACGCTGGGTTTGATTTTTAATCGAACCTCGTTTGGTCAAGTCCGGGTTAGGTGTTAGACGAATTGCAACCAAAGTAGCATTTGAGTGAGCATGTCGGGTTTCCGCCTTTACTGTCATCCTAGCCTGTGTTTGCCATTAGCAGCACTGGATCTGATGGACATTTAGTGCATGGTTTTCGCTTTCAAAGGGAGCTGACAGCCACTAATTTCGCTTTCAATTGCAAAATTGCTTTAGCTATTAGGGATTAACAATTCCTTAGCAGGAAGGATGCTGCCCTTCTGTGGAAATATTTTTCCTAAGGGTTTTGGCATCCGTAGTGCGTTCTAGTCATCGAGAGTTACTCGGCCCAATGGACTGTTCTCTCGCACAATTGGTGTCGGGCCTTACTCCGGGAGCTCGAGGCAAAGAACTTTGGGTGGCTGCTATGACCACGGCCGCGACTCTTTACCCACAGTAGTGGCACCTACCGATTGCCAGTCGATAGGGAGTAATTTATTATCTACCCGAATTAAATTCGGATTGCCGGGACCATTGATCCTCTGCAACTAGCTCCCGGAGCGGTCTCCCGTCCTCTAAGAGGGCGCGCGGTACCACAATCCTAAGAGATTTCCCCTCAAGTGACTCCTGGATTTTGGCTTTTCTGGGCTCGAGTTGAGCTCTTGGGGTGTCGTAGACTCCGCGTTGAATGTTTGGGCGTTTACAGGCCGCACCTCACCACGTAATGTCATGGTCCGTGTTGTTTGTTTTGTTTGGCCGGTTGGCCTATTGTCCTGGGGGCAAGCGTTGTGTGTTTTGCCTACTGTTTCTTTACAGAAACAGCGTTTTCAGCCCCACCACGTAAGGTACACACATCCGCACATGTGATTGCAAGTCTTCGTTCAAATACACATTGCATTCACTTCGGGTCGACTAGCATTAGTTGCTTGTCGAGGGCAATCGGTGACGCATTTTGTACTTCAGCATTTGTATATGCCCGTACACAAAAGAGAGAAGTTTCGACGTCCTCTCCTAAAACAACGAGTTGTTTGTTTGAGGAGTCTCCGTTCTCTGCTAAGGAAGACCACTACTGTCCGCCGCTTTGACAAAAGATTTGTGCACAAAGTGACCTGGCCAGCCGCGAGGCTGGCCATATGGTGCACTGTATGCATCATCCATGTATTTGCTAAGCGGATTATAATCGAGCTTCCTGAGAGCATCGTGATTGCAACCGCCATACCGCATCGGCTGTTCGATAATCACAAATAGCACTCTTACTAAGGCATTTATTTTTGTCAGCTTTATTCGCTACTATATTATTAAAGCTTTCATTACGCTGATTCGATGCTGCAACTGAAAATTTATGGGCATCTGCTGCATATTTATTAAAGAGTGTTTGTAATTCCTTTAATAATGCGTTGTCGGATAACGTCACTGTGTGTGTATCTATAGGTTTACACCAATTTCCACTATTTTCATGATAACCAAACAACAGATGCTGAGGAATTTCTTTTAAATTCTTGGCTAAATTTCGACTGTTGCCTTTATTTTGAGCAACTGCGTAGGACAGGCATTTTTTAATGTAAGGGATATAATTTTTTTATTTAATTGTTTGTGTGTTTTGGCTAACTAATAAATTTCATTTGAAAAATTTTTAACTAGATGATTTTTATCAGATAATTTATGTATATTAACTGTAAGGTCATCCTTTCTCACACCTGCTATCATAGAGCTATCCTCATCTCCAATAATAACATTAACTTGCAGATTATTTTCTTTAAGAATGGTACTATGATTAATCAGTGGAATACTAGCATCAGCCTCCATTGCTTTGGCACTGCCGTGAAAATTCAAACGACATTGATAATTGTCTTGTGAATGTCCCGAATCGCACATTTTGCATTTTCTATTTCTCGTTGCATAATCCAAAATTTTTCCAGACAAAAATCCAATAATAGTACTGTAACCATTGAGACTATCATAACTTCTTCTGTTGCCACGCTTTGTCCATCCCATATCGAAGCTTACAATTATATTAATAATAAATCCAAGGTTGACATCAAATGATTCAGCATTGTCGTTTAGATTTGTCTTCAGATTCTTGTACCAAGGAAAAATATCCTCTGCAATTTCTGTTGGTTTGTAATAACGTTTTTTATGAAAGTCAGTTAATAAATAAGTACTCGTATTTTCATGTTCTATATAAACAAAATATTATTCATAAAAAATAAGTATACATTTTACAAAGATAAATGTTTGTAATATACTTGAGGATAAGTATATAATAGGTGTATAAATATAAATATGTAATCTAAAAAACATTTCAAATTTCATTACATTATTTAACATTTTTTTATATAAAATGTTACTTATTACATATAATATGTGTATAAGTATACAATTTAAAAAACATTTCAAATTTGATTACATTTTTCATAGATAAAATATAACTTGTTGCATGCTTATTATAAATTATTGTTAAAAGATAAATTGTAATAATATTAGGATAGCTGTATAATGTACAATTACTTAAAATAGAAAATAATCATTTTGAATATACTGTATAATCAATTTCATCTTATTTCATTAAAACTTACATAATCTAATTAAGGTGTAATTTTCAATATCAATATTTCTTACAATTCTAACATTAATTTTTTAATATTATCAATGACTAACTTCCTTTCTTCCTCAGTTGCTCGTTTGCAACTATTCTAAGCTACTTTTTCTATTGCTTCTCCAATAATCTTTTCATAACATTTATATACATTATTGGATACGCTGGGAATGTTCGCACAAGCAAGGATTTTATTGAGTACGGTGCATCCGACTCCAGAGTGCACAGCTCCTGTAAATAACAAAAAGAATAGAATTAATATTTATACGATTAACATTGTAACGGGGTTGATAACCGTCTTTTTATTTATGCGCGCGATCGCATCGAAGAGCGCGCGGGATTATCCAAACGTTTAAATTCGTAAACCGGAGAGCAGGAGGGAACGGGCGTCAGTCAACCAACTTTCTATTAGCGCGAAATAATAACATCGAAATTACAGACAATATCACATGCGAAATCGTTTATTTCTTCTTATTTCTACAATAGTAGAAAGTATTAGGCACGCGTGTTTATGTTTACAAAGCGCGTGCGACAATAATATGCAGTGTCGCATCGGTCGCCGCTCTTTGTTCGCCGTGTTAATACATGCACGCTTCTTATGGAATACCAGAGATTAGTTAGTAGCAATCATAGCAATCGCGAAATTAAGCTGGCCAGCTTACCTTATTAGCAGTCGCACGGTGAACGGAAGAAAAAGTTCGTGATTAAGTCTCGGGGAAGTCCGCGTCTGTGACCAAGCGTTTCAGCTTTCGGTTTTGCCCTCGATGGCAAAACCCCGCACTCACGCACACTTACACGCATTCGTCTCAGTCAGGCGAAGACACAGCTCCTGCCGATCCTTATCAGCTTGTCTCAGCACTCAGAAAAACTCGGGAAAAACTCTAATTATCACTATCTGCAGCGGAGTGTTCGGGTTCTCATCTTCGACTGGTTCATTTTCATACGCGCGCGTTCCGTCTCGTCTCGTGCCGAATTCCCTCATTACATTTTCCCCAACCGGTAGGTGCTGCCCTCGCAGGCAGCCGCATGGATGGGCTGCTAGCGCTAATAAGACGTTTACCGTCACAGCCCCCTTCCAGTCTGGACCTATGGGGTCCTCGACGATAGAATCATTAGCGCTATTCCTATGGAGGTTAAGAAGGTAAAGGATAATAAAAGGTCATGTTCTCTGTGATATTTCATGTTTTTATTGATCGTTTCTGTGAGTGCGGCCCTGCCCATGGGGGCAGGGACCTTTCACCTGGCTGGTCACTGAATCATCTCTCGGCCTTCCTCGTCCAATAGGGGGCGTCCGCGTGCCTCCCAGTCCAGCCTCTCTTGGAGCAGGTCGGAATATTGCCGGACACGGGGGCAACGGTCCGTACGGGTCACCCCGGGGTAGTGGCAAACGTTGCACCCTTTCCACTGTGCGCGGGATAGGGTGCCCCGAGGGAGGCCTCGCTCCCTGGGGGTCAGCGGCAACCCGTCACGTCGGTTCGGGGCGGACCACAACGGTCTTCCGGCCGTGTGGTCCTCACCCGCGGATCCCACCACAAGGTTTATATGGATGGGTCCAGTTGCTTGACCCTCGTTGCTACCGTCCACGTTCACCACGAGATTTACCCCGCACGTCCGCGGACCCCGATGTATCGTGGCCTCCGATCTGGCCTCCAGAGCCGCTAGTCTGGCTCCGACAGCTCGTCTCGGCACTCAGGAAAACTCGGGAAAAACTCTTATTATCACTAGCTGCAGCGGAGTGTTCGGGTTCTAATCTTCGACTGGTTCATTTTCATACGCGCGCGTTCCGTCTCGTCTCGTGCCCAATTCCCTCATTACACATTTTCCCCAACCAATAGGTTCTGCTCTCGCAGGCAGCCGCATGGTTGGGCTGCTAGCGCTAATAAGACGTTTACCGTCACAACAGATATAGTACATCTCGATACGGGTACGCAAAAGGCGTTATTTCCGAAACGAGAGGTTTACGGCTCGAGCCGAACGCGAGGAAAAAAAGCAAAAAAAAAGTTTTGACGTACTAGTATCGAACAGTATTTTATAGCACGAGACGCCGAAAACAAGCAACGAAGTTGTGATTTTTACGTTAGAGTGCTATACATTTTTTATTTAAAATAAACATACATAATAACTATACTATAATAACAATTGTACTGATAAAACAATTCCATACAATGTTTTAGTTTCCAAATTTTAACTAAAAATTTTTCTTTTTATATTTAGGTTGCGGAGGGATAAGCACTTTTTTGTAAATAAACGGAAATAAAAGAACAGACTTACCAAGTATGACTTTTGCATTGATGTATGATACGTTATCTTTTACTTTTCCAGTTTCAACTTTGGTAGTTGAATTACACTTATTACACAAAACATATAAACTCGAATGAAGGCCTATCTTTTTTTCAGATTGTATATTTTGTAAATACAGATAGTCTTGGCATTTATAACACTTCAGATTTCTAGCCAATTCCACTATGTTAACAATACGGTTACCTTGCATCATTTCGTCGTTGTGTAAAATACTAACAAGATTTTTCACTGATTGTTTTTTTTGCGCCATAGCTAGCATGGTTTTACACTTTTTATCAACCACTTTTTTTTTAATAAACCTTCCGTTTTTCAGTCTGTAATTATGTGACATGGTGCTCAAATGTAACCTCGCTACTGATATATAAAAAGTAAACACATGCGATGGGGAAGTACGTAGGGGCGTAGGACAGTATTGCAGCGTTGCCAAGTTGCTGCTAACTGTGCAGTAGTGCAATTATTGAACTTCTGCGCAGCTTTGTAGCTTCAAAGAGCTCAACCTACTCTTGTTATAGATAGAGGCGTTACAGACTCTATACATGCACATAGAAAGATGATTTTATTGAGCACCATTGTGGTAGATGAACGTCCTTAAGTCGGAAAAAAAATTTGTCGTGCGCGGATAATAAGAATGTACACAAACTTTAAAAAATAAACAATGTGTACAATATGCATTCATTATTATTCTATCGTGTACAATTTATTCGAGTATGACAATATTAAAAATATTTTGTGCACAATCTAATAGATAATAATTTTCGTGCATAAAACTTATGCATAATAATTATGTGTATAATTGTCGCCCTGCCTTTATTTGAACGTAAACATAATCTCTCATTTTATTTTAATATTTAATCTTATATCTTATGATATATTTTTCATTATTTTATGAAACAATTATCTTAGACATTGATTTTATTAAAATAAGCTCAGAGAGAGAGAGCTGTTCTCGTGAAAATGAAAAGTGGACGGCTTTTCGCTATAACAGCAAAGTTTGTAAAAATCAAGAGGCCTGGCTAGGAATCATTTAAATTCACAAAACAAAATATTCTACTGACTATGAAATCTTTGGATTCAATGGTATAAATGAGTATTTATTATATTTATTTTCTAGTGTTCCTGTCTTATAGATTCTGCATATTTTTACATATTTTGAATATTTCTTAACTGTACTTAACTAATACTTATAAACGTCTTGTTACAGGAAATAAATCTATTTTTTCTGTTATAACGCAAAACTTAAATTCTTATTAACCACAAGTAGAAATAGAACTAAAATCATCTCTTAAAAGTATTATGCATGGTGTTCTTGAAAGGCGGCTCAAAAAAGAAAAATTAGCACATAAAATTCTTTCCATTCAACCGCTTTTCAGGAACACCGTGTATGCTATTAATTTCCGTTATTAGCCACAATCAAGAAGATATATACGTTCTGAGAAATCAAAAGATAACCATGACAAGAATATCCAATTAAATGATAATAGATTTATTGAAGAAAAGAAAAATTCTTCCTCAAAAAATGATGACATTATGAGAAAATTTAATGTCACACACTCGTCAAATTCAGTAATTAATAGTTGTTCTCCTCTTTCATGTGAAAATCAGATTGATCAAGGTATAGTTTTGTCTCATATAGAAGCCACTTGTATTGAAAGTAATGATGTTTTTAAACATTTTGAAGTGTTTATTGATTTTAATGCTGCAGGGATTTCACGGAATGAACATGTTTTAAAAAATAGGAGACCAGATGAGAATTGGAAGACATAAAATGATATCATACTGGATAGACCTGACGGATTAAATTATAATACAGATGAAATCATGAATTTTTATGATCCAAATTTATTGATACAGGAGAAATAGATCTTGCAGAAAAAAATACTACAAAAATAGAAGAGGAGGATATTATTGACTGCGAAACAGAATGCAATCAACTGAAAATAATCAAAAATCAATAACTAATGAAAAATCAAAAATATAATGTAATTGCTATCCGAATTGTTTAGTTTTAATAAACAATCCCTTAGTTTAAATTATAGGTATTTTTCTTTCCAGCTAAGCCAATGGTATGGTTATCAAATGCGGATATCTTTCATATAAAAGAGAGTGTTAGTGATCTGAACAAACCTGGAACTCCCCAAGTTCAAATTAAAACATTTTAATAAAAAGAGTACCGAAAAATTTCATTACTGTATTTAAAGAAAAAACAAAAATTATTACCCAAATTCGTCAGCATATGAACAAAGTTCACGTAGACAAAGAAGTATTCAAAGAAGCTAAATCCAGCGAGACAGTGTTTAAGCGTACTATAGAATGTGATATTAATTATGTAGTATTATCAATACTATAATTACTATATGAAAACAAATGATGAAAAAATTATTATTAAGCGAAGACCCAATAAACATAGAATTATCAAATGCAAGTAATTAGATTGAGGTGAGTTGAAGTGGTCTGAATACATAAGTGATTGTAAAATAGGTTTCGATAAGAAATTTTAATTGCCTGTAGCATATAAAACAAGTTTGCCAAATTTAACTGTCGAAGATTTCGTACCACACAAAGAATGGTTCAAAGTAATAGTATAAAATTTGATGAAAAGATACAAATGCAACCTACAAAATGTGGTAAGAACTTACAATTGTTGAAATCCCATGATATAATTTTGTATCATGTTATTCGTTTCATCTCCTTAAAATCGTCCGAAATAAGGCATTAGTTAAGTCATGCCATTATGCATGCAAATTATATTGTTACACGTGTGTGTGTGTGTGTGTATATGTCTGAATGTGTATGTGGGCGTGTATAAAATTCTAGTTAATTTAATAAAAACGAAAATGTTATTATCTGACTAATAATAAAAAGTGTTTAGGCATTTAAACTAATTGAAAGCAAATGTATATTTTTAAAGAGATTACATTTACAACGCTATTTCTGTTTAAATTCACTTTGCAATACGCCAGAGATTAAGTACGATAAATTGTGTTATTTACGCTGCCTTACAAAGTAAATGAAAATAGAGTGAAGTGGTCCTACGCAACGCAATTTCAATTCACGATACCTTTACTTGTATTTCTATAACATTTTAGTATTACAACTTCTATTCGGACTATTGTTGAATAGCTGGAAATATTCTTTTCTATTAGTGATTATCTTCATAGTATAAATATGAAATTAATTTCGACAGTGGCGTTTATACATATTATTTTGTTTGTGATATCTCTGAGTTGGGCATATACTGATTCTAATGTATTAGGTAAAAATTTATCAGGATAAGTTTTTCATGTTCAACTTAATGGAATAATTTGAGTATGAACAGCATATAATTTTTGAAAGTCCTTCATTCCCAACCATATTTGAAATACACATAACATTGGATACAATTTTTTATCGTTAGAGTTTCCAATGTTTTTCTCTTTTATTTGAGATAGTACTCTCTTCCTACATACCACCTTACGATGTTCATAAATTAGAAATAAGTGATAAACATTCAGTCTATCGTTTAATCTTTAAAATTTTATTATTTATTATTTATTTATTCAGATATTTAAATTTGAAAATGTATAAATTTTTATTAGTTACTAGAAATTCAATAGTATTTGCTTATAAAGATAAAAATTTAATTAATTTAAAAATTTTCTGTATTTCTCATAAACGAAAATTGTAAAGTTGGTATATTAACGAATTGCGCTTATCAGTAAATTAATACTACTTGTAGTAAATTTATAATTGAAAAGTATCAATAAAAAACAATTTTTATCGAATTTTCGTGACTAGCAGGTGCATACTTAAAACTCGATTGCAAAACATAGCAACGTTCCATTTGCTACATACAATTATGCATTTATTACTCACGTAAATGAAAATTGATCATGTCCTTATATCAATAAGATATCTCAGAAAATTCAAAATAAAATTATCATCATGTTTCTGAATAAGTTAAAAAGTTTTTATTTTAATGTTTTAATCTATATACAAGGCCTCCCATTTTAAGATACATCTGAATAACTTTTATGGAATGCATTATTTTTTTAATTATTAAAGTATGTTTTATGAATTTTCAAAAAGGCAATACGATGATAATCTTGGATTTGACTTTGAAGATCATTTTCAAGATAAAAATTTTTTTCGTATGGTATCTTATTTGTATTCAGAATATAATCTTTGAAAATTTTGTTAACTACGGAGATAGTTTTCGCTTTTTTAATTTTATATAATACAACATACTTTGAAGAATACATCAATTGTTGATAGAATGTATTTTACAAACGTCCCTTGATATGGGTAATGGACCGTGAAAGTCGATTGATAGAATTTCATTTGTATTGTTACATAAAATCGATTGTATCAACTCATCGTATCGAACCGTTCGATAAGTATTTAGTTCGTTGACAAATCATGCTCGATTTTAATAGCTACTCAAAGCGCTTATGTATTTTTGGCAGGAAAAATGTTTCTTGTTTGATTTTATATATTTTAAATGAGCCCATATACATTATGCACATCAATAATAAAGCTAGCGAATATATTTTTTAGAATTATTTTATTTATCGAATTTATTACTTTATATAGAATGTCGCTTTTTATTTTACTAGTGTCGTCAAGCGCGCTTCGCACGCTCATATCTCGTTTGTATTAATATTAAATTTCCTGTTTAAATTAAAACTAAACTATTATAAAGTACATCGCATACATAAAATAGTTCTTCTAAGCTTTAACCTGCTTAACATTTGTCAATATTAATTGGGAAATAAAAATCCAATTCCGTTGATATTTACAGAATTAGTTATAATTTCAAACCTAATAACGTAGCAGAACTTTAGATGTAGCTAATTACTCATAGGTATTAAGCAATGTATGAAGTCCATATCTCTTCCTTCGTCTCCTTCTAAATACCAAGTGGTACTGTTAGCGGTCCAAACAATTTAATTTCATTTCTTATTTGATATACTAGTGTTATTTAGCGCGCTTCGCGCGCTTTTTTTTTTAATGTTTTACTATTATTTATTACATTATTTTAACCTTTTACATGTCAACTTCAAGATTCCAATGGACACGAATAAGTCATGCTGTTTAAAATAGACTACATACGTCAATATTTATTGATGAATAAAAATAGAATATGCACCCATTTTTTCTCAAAAATCGATGAACTTTTACTCATTTCAGGATATATCGGAAAAATTATTCAAAAGATTAATTCGACCTAAGATCAATAATACTATTATACTATTATACAACACTAAACTTACATATTCAATAGTAGTGATTATGGCTCCAATCTTATATTAGTATGAGTAATACATTTAATATCGTGTACTTTTTGCTGCCACTATGAAAACACCCGTGAATATTCTTCTAATTTAACGGGTTTAATATTTTGAATAAAAAATCAACTAAAACCAATTTGAATTCTCGCGGTTTTTTTCATTTGGGCCAATCAGGTCATGAATAAAATGCTTCAATATGCTTCCATCACTTTTTTATAAGGGGATTTGTCTACGATTTTAAACTTTTTATAGGATGTCTTCATATGAATAGATGTTTCTTCTTCCAGGTTTAAAGTGGTTTGGATCATTACTTTTAACAAAATCTTTTTCAGTCACATTATTATTATCTTTTACCTATTTATCCATAACAATTTTAAGGTTATATTTATATTTATAAGTTCAATTTCAAAAAATTTTGTTGAATAATTTTATGTACCCCATCTGCCGAAGTTACTTTACAGTATTTTATTTATCAAACAATCTAACAACTTATGTTTCTCTTCATCTTTAAGAATGTTTATTCGAAGCTAAACTTTGTAACACAGATTTTCAGTAAATTTATATGTGCTAAGAATAAATATAACTTAAGAGCATTAAAATTGTTTTATGATATTATTTTAAGGTTAGGCCGTTGAGTGAATGTGTATGCTATTTGTTTTTAATGTTTATAAAGTCTTTTACTTATTTTTTATTCACTCAATTAATGAATATCAAATCAATGTAAAACAACTCGAGTTATTTATTAGCATAAATTTTTTTGAGTATGTCAGCTACTCTGCTAATAATGCCTTGTATACACTAATAAGTCTAAAACATGTACACTCCCGCCCAATAATCTTTGCCCACCTGAGAACAAAACGACTATAACTTTGAAACTCCATATCTCGGCTGGAAATACACCTACAGAGCTCTGCGGGGGCTCATTTGAAAGGGTTTTTCGAGCACTTTTCAATGGTGTATATTAAAATTATGTTTAGATATTTCCCTTGCAGATAGGACGGTGAATATCAAAACAAAAATACGAAATTTTTGCTTTTTCTTTAACCGCTTACCATTTCGAGAAAAAAAATCGTAGAAAAATTCTAAACATAGCATTTTTTAGCTCTTTTTCTGCACTATCCAAAACACTCATTCAAATATAATTTTCGTCTAAATTCAGCGATTATATGAGCATTTCATTCAAAAACAGCATCTATATTCATTGCTCTGTATCTCGGAAAATTCGAATTGTAGAAAAAAATTTTTTCGGAAGAAAATGCTCTATTTTGTAAGTAGAATACGTGAACGAAATTTCATAATCATATGAAAACATTTTTTTTTCAGTCGTAATATCAAGTAGTCTAATTTTTTCAATATTTCACTTTGGAATAATAAAACAGATCATTTATACTCGAAGCTATTCTATTAATTGTAGACAAATTTTAATTGTATGTAAATCTCGATCAACGAAAAATCTAAGTAGAAAAATTAATCTAATCTACCAAAACTGACATAACTAATGATTAGTGAAAAAAATTTTTTTTTAATGTTGTTCTAATCTTCTAAAAAATTGTTTACCATAGTAACATATTATTGAAGTATGGCATCGAGAGATTTTAGTAAACGTTATCAAGTTATTGGATTTCACATAAATGGTAAAAGCAATCGTTTCCGCGGTCTACCAGAGCGCTTCTTGTCTTCAACACTGCCGCTACTTTTAAATTTATTTACATTGTAGTCTACGGTTCGACGAGGAATATTGAGAATACTAGCAATCTGACGATTGCTTTTACCATTTATGTGAAATCCAATAACTTGATAACGTTTACTAAAATCTCTCGGTGCCATACTTCAATAATATGTTACTATGGTAAACAATTTTTTAGAAGATTAGAACAACATTAAAAAAAATTTTTTTCACTAATCATTAGTTATGTCAGTTTTGGTAGATTAGATTAATTTTTCTACTTACATTTTTCGTTGATCAAGATTTGCATACAATTAAAATTTGTCTACAATTAATAGAATAGCTTCGAGTATAAATGATCTGTTTTATTATTCCAAAGTGAAATATTGAAAAAATTAGACTACTTGATATTACGACTGAAAAAAAAATGTTTTCATATGATTATGAAATTTCGTTCACGTATTCTACTTACAAAACAGAGCATTTTTTTTCTACAATTCGAATTTTCCGAGATACAGAGCAATGAATATAGATGCTGTTTTTGAATGAAATGCTCATATAATCGCTGAATTTAGACGAAAATTATTTTTGAATGAGTGTTTTGGATAGTGCAGAAAAAGAGCTAAAAAATGCTATGTTTAGAATTTTTCTACGATTTTTTTTCTCGAAATGGCAAGCGGTTAAAGAAAAAGCAAAAATTTCGTAATTTTTGTTTTGATATTCGCCGTCCTATCTGCAAGGGAAATATCTAAGCATGATTTTAATATACACCATTGAAAAGTGCTCAAAAAATCCTTTCAAATGAGCCCCCGCAGAGCTCTGTAAGTGTATTTCCAGCCGAGATATGGAGTTTCAAAGTTATAGTCGTTTTGTTCTCAGGTGGGCAAAGATTATTGGGCGGGAGTGTACATATACACGTAGATACTACTCGTACCACATGATGATAACCCACGTGATTACCTTTCAGCCAATCACATCACGAACAAAACGCGAGACTTTCCAGTCCATCTCTTTTTTTACACAAGGTTTTTTTTACACACTGACCAGCTTTACATGTAACCTTACTTTATCTCCTCTCTCTCTCACTCTCTAATACAGATCATGTAACTATATCCCAGCCAATCAGATCACGAATAAACTGGCTTCTCTTTTGGTCGGATCTTTTTTTTATAAAAGGATAATTTCTAACAATTGTTTCTTCATTATTTAGTATCCTATCTTTTATTTTATTACAATAATCATCATTATTTTGGTGATTTACTATTTCCTTTAGTAATTTAATCATCTCTTTACTTAATTCTATTTTTGCTACCGCATTCATTATATTATCAGTTTCTCTATTATCATCCACTTTCGGATATATTTGCCTACTGAGATAATCTGCACTCGAGTTTTGTTTACCTTTTATAACGAAATATTTTATCTTGGATCAATAAGCTCCAGCGAGTCATTCGCGCGTTATTAAATCTGCTGCAATTCGAAAACGTCACAGCTTCGCGATCTGTGCGAACTATAATTTTCTTCGCCTGCTGTAAATATGACTGCAATTAATGCAATGCCCATACTACCGTTATTAATTCTTTTTCGGTCGTGAAGTAATAGATTCCACTACCTTTCAATGTGCGACTGACAAAACAAACTATTTGTTTCTCATTTTCATCGTTTACTTGAGACAATACTGCCGCGATCGCGTAATCGCTCACGTCCGTTGTCAAAATGAATGGTTTATTTCGATTGATATATGTTAATATTATATCTTTATCAATAGCTGCAGTGATCCTATTGAACCGTAATGAATGTTCCTGAGACCATTTAAATTTAACTCCTTTTCTTAGTAAATTTAATAATAGAATCGTTAATTCCACATAATTTTTTACGAATCGCATATGAAAATTAATAAAACCTAAAAACGATTACAGTTCTTTATCTTTTGTTGATTCTTTAAACTTTTTAATGATGTTATTTTGTTCGGATCCGGGATTATGCCCTTCGGAGTTAACATATATCCTAAAAACTCAATTGTATTGCGATAAAATTTCGATTTACCGAAATTAAATGTAATGTAATGTTTTTCTGCTTTTTTAACAATAGCTTTAAGTGATATAAATGCTCATCAAATGAATCTGATGTAATATGCACATTATTAACGAATATCAATAAGAAATTTTGTAAATTGGAAGTTATTTCGCTGAATGCTCCTATGAATATTGTTGAGCTTGTTTTTATTCCAAACGCCGAAACGTTAAATTCGAACACTTTGTTTAATATCATGAAAGCCGTATATTTTTTGCTTTCTCATAATAAGCCGATTTACCAACAACTGCTTGTCAAATCTAAGCTAGACATAAAAGGTTTCTTTGTGCATCGTAATAATACTCGTATATCGTCAATTGATGGTAGACTTCGTAATCATCATCCAAGTTTTCATTTAATTTCTGCGCGTCTAGGCATAAGCGAATATCACCGTTTTTTTTCGGTACTATGATCATCGGGTTTATATAATTACTTCACGATAGTCGTATAATACCTAATTTTAACATTTTGTTGATTTCGATTTCAACCTTGTCCCTATAATGTATGGAACTGCATATAGTTTTGAAAAAAATGGCTTATTGTCTTTTAGACCTAATTTGTGAGTATATGTATTAATTAATCCCAGCTTTTTTGAAAAAACATTTTTATATTTTAATGTTAATTGAATTAATTTTTTAACTTAATCAAAACTTAATTTATTACATGATTCAAGTTTATGTTTAATTTCTTCATTTGATAAACTAGACTCTTTATAAATATAACCCGTGCAATCAAATAGAGATTTTGATTGTAATATATTATGGTCATTTTCGCCAATATCGCAATTCAGATGGAATTCTGAATTCAATAATTTATTGTCATTTTCGCCGTGTTTGCATTCGATTATATTTAAAGAAGAATAATTTCTCATATTTTTACAATCGTTATATGATAATTTTATAATTGGACTGTCTACTGATATCGCCAATAATTTTTGCTGAGTATTAATAATTATATTCAATTTTTCTTGCACAATTGTGACAAAAATCACTCTTTCTTGTCACCAATTATTTTGCGGGGTAAGTGAGGCACTTTCGCTCAAGGCAATTGAGGGAGAAAAGAGAGGATAGGTCATAAATAAGTTATACAATGACATGAATCAAATTAAACTTACAACCTATTATTATTAATCATTATTCACACTAAACATACGCGCGCATAACATAGTCTAAATTATTGACCAACTAACTACAAAATAGAACAGTAAACTACTTATAATAATCACAAATAAATATTTCGCATTTCGTCCTAATACCTATTCGCATACTTAACCTATTACAAACTTACTTAAAAATTACGCGAACCAATACCGGATGAATTGCCCGGCACGTGGGTGCCTGGACAATTCGCCGGTCGCGACTTACACTATTATAAATTAAACTTAAGCGCGAACCTTTAGATAGCTGGCACGTGAATGCCTGGCTATCTTATTCAACGCACACCGATCGTCGCATCACCAGAGAGAGAGTGTAGAGAGAAAGAAGAAAAGAAGGCTTAACCTTTATTCACTGCTCCTCGCAACGTCTAGAATTTCGAGCGATGTGCTGCCGCAGGAATTACCGGTCGTCGCTACTGGTCAGATTGTTGCTAGCTGCTGGTTATTGTTGCTGACCAAGTCTGCAGGCGACGTTGACTCTCCTTGCAGGTGGGGCTGGCTGTAGTCGCAGATAAAGCTGTTGCCGGTAGGGTTGGCTTTCCTTTCCGCTATCCCAATACTGCACACTCTGCACTCTAGCAGGACTAGGCTTGCACTCCCGCACGCACTTTTTCTCGCGCTCGTCTCACAGCCGCTCAGCGGCGCTCGCTCCTCTCCCTACCTTGACCTATTAGTTATGCGGCACGCGACGCACCGCTTATCGGTCACGCGTCGCGCGCCTGCCTATCCCTGCATGGGCTTAGTACTCTCTCTCTCTTTTTCTCAATCTCTCCGCGCTCCTCAATTTTTTCCTGCATTCAACTGCGCTGGCCCGTCCTTGGCGCTGAAACAAAAAGACCAAGTGTTAGGCGCATACTTTAATGCGCCTAACGTTGGCTAACAGGCGTTGCCGAGTGGAGGAGGAAGAAACGCAGACGAGAGACCGGCACACGGCCTGCTCTCGTCACACAATAATACCGATAATGCATAGTTTTATTAATTTTGGAATAACTAAATATATCAAATTCATGTTTATATTGCCTAATGACATCGGTATTATGACTTGTAGTTTTCATCGAACTGATTTATTGCCAGTAGCTGATTTTATAAATTTTCCGCATAACAGCAAAGTTGCACA
This sequence comes from Phymastichus coffea, assembly GCF_024137745.1. NCBI lineage: Eukaryota > Metazoa > Arthropoda > Insecta > Hymenoptera > Eulophidae > Phymastichus > Phymastichus coffea. The sequence continues at coordinate 860,881 of NW_026706838.1, forward strand.
ATCTTGCAAATATTTTATATTATTATAATAAAATTTTTCTGGTATAGCTGTAACTTCGCTACCTGTATCAATTTATGCCCCAGCGGTCGTGTTATTACTCAGGCATATGCTAATTTCCGGACATTGTGTATGTTTACAATGTTTGTTGTCCGGGTCAATGTCCTGAACTAGATCTGTGCGCGAACCTATCAGTGCGGCGGATAATAACTCGATCAGTAGGTAAACTAGAGAGGCCTCAACTCAAGAAAGTATCTGCCTACTGACAATGAGCTGATGTCCTTCCTGAGCTCGTGCATTTTGACTTCGACACTGTCAACTCAACTCCCCCCCCCCCCCCCCAATGCTGGATCCGCTGGTCAATGTTTTATCACATAGTTCCTATTGTGTATATTAGCTACACAATTGGTATAGGGCCTAACTCTAAAATATATATATACAGTGCCGCTCACGCACTTTTACCCCCCCACGGGCAAAATCAGTCTAACTTCAAAGTTTTATATCTCTGGTAGAAATTAACGTACAGAGACGCGCGTGGGTGCGTTTGAAAGGTCTTTCGGAGAGCTTTCAAATGATATGACTCACGGTTGCCATCGATTGTTTTTTTAAATTTTGCAACAATTATGCAAAATTGAAAATTCTGAAATTTTTTTATTATTTTTGACAATTAGCCAATTTTGGAAAAAAAATCGTACGAAAATTTGAAGTACACCATTTTTTAGCTATTACCAAGCCCTATCTGAATCACTCATCAAAAATTTATTTTCGTCAAATGTGACGCGCGCACGGGCATTTTTTCCTGGAAGTGACAGTTTTTTTCAACATTTTTTATCTCCGTCAAATTGTAACAATCAAAAAAAATTTATAGAAGAAAAAATGTTTGTTGTTTCACGTAGAATACTGTAATAATTTTTTTTTTGGTTTTTCCAAAAATTTTTTTTTTCGGTTTAAATTATTTTTCAAGGTCGAAAAAAAAAAGATTTTTTTTTTATGTAATTTACGATACTTGTTATGTAGTATTATTGAATGGGTGGAAAAAAATTTTTTTTTGTGGTTTCTCATCTTTTTAGCGTACCGACTGTGAGAAAAAAAAATTGAAAAAAACCGAAAAAAAAAATTTTTCGAAAAACCAAAAAAAAAATTATTGCAGTATTCTACGTGAAAAAACAAACATTTTTTCTCTTATAAATTTTTTTCGATTGTTACAATTTGACGGAGATAAAAAATGTTGAAAAAAACTGTCACTTCCAGGAAAAAATGCCCGTGCGCGCGTCATATTTGACGAAAATAAATTTTTGATGAGTGATTCAGATAGGGCTTGGTAATAGCTAAAAAATGGTGTACTTCAAATTTTCTTACGATTTTTTTTTCAAAATTGGCTAATTGTCAAAAATAATAAAAAAATTTCAGAATTTTCAATTTTGCATAATTGTTGCAAAATTTAAAAAAACAATCGATGGCAACCGTGAGTCATATCATTTGAAAGCTCTCCGAAAGACCTTTCAAACGCACCCACGCGCGTCTCTGTACGTTAATTTCTACCAGAGATATAAAACTTTGAAGTTAGACTGATTTTGCCCGTGGGGGGGTAAAAGTGCGTGAGCGGCACTGTATATATATATATATATATAACTGAAAATGCTATTATATATATATTTATTATAATTAGTATAAAATGAAGTTTTTCTTGCAGTTCAACGTGTGTGTGTATCACGTACCGAAGATGGTTTAATAAAAAAGAATATTTTTTTGTATCAATTGAAAAAAAATTTTTAGTATTGTATAAAAATTAGTATAAAAATATATCTTATTCTGCATGTTCTTAAAAATACATGTTATTTTACAAATTATCTAATTAAAAAAAATCACTATAGAAATCCTTCAACGCCTTCGTCGCTCTCTTCCAAATCCATGCAACAACTATCGATGTAAAACTTTTTCATTAATTTAACTTTTTCATTAATTGATGTGCACAAGTCGTTATGTATTTGCTGTTATGATTAGGGCACTGATTTTAATTTTTCTAAAGGTGAATAGCCCCAATTATTCAAGTCGAAAACTTTGATGTCATATCATTCTAACCACTCGTTTTTCAGACCTCCGGAAACGAAAATTTTTGACATCTATGAGTGTATCTGCAATGATGAATTTATGATTTTCATATTTTCGTTACGTCCGGAATTTACAAATATTTAATTTAATTTACTTGAAAAATCAGTCTATAGTAAGCGAAGCTTGGCAAAATTATCGAAAGAAAAAGAAATAAAAAGAGAACCTGTTGTAGCGGGTACCCTTCGATACCTTTTGGATTGTTGTTTTCTTTGCGATTTGTCGATTTACAGTCCGACATTCGACAAGAAATGGAATGTGCCTAAAGTACCGCTCACAGCCAGTCACACTTTAGAAGTCGAGAGGGATCAGCGGAAGTTTCGGTTTAAGTTGAACTTTACTGATTTTAAGAGATATCGTTTCCCTTATTAGATTTACACCTTTTTACTTCAACGTTTCGTGCAGCTTGTTACCATTTCACTTCCGGTTGCCGAGTGTCGCGAGTCTTCTCTGCAATCGAGGAAAAAACTCCATGATGGCCCGCCCACTGGCGTACTAACTCATGTCACCGGCCAATGGGCTACTTGCTCAATCAGCTTCGCGAGTCGTTACTTATTCTACTCAGCAATTCTCGCTAAAGCGTAAGAAAATAAAACTGTTTCTCCTACCTTCGCGACTTGCTTTTGTCAAAAGCGCATATTAGACGAAAAGCTATACGCGACTTCCATTCTCAGCGGGAAACGGCATCGGCTTACATGCATATTCCGTCTGGAGGTCGATTGGTACCGAAGTTACCGAAAGCGAGGAACCGCGCAGTTAGCCGTTTGCGTGAGAAAGACTAAAAGTCAGACGCAAACTGCTACTTCGACAACATATCAGCGTCTGATGTTTGGCTTGCTTGGGACATAACATTTAAAATCGCCAAAGTTCCATGTTAATCCATGATAGTAGAGTTCTAACCAGAGAGTTTGTGGCTTATATTTCTCCGATAGTCTTTGCCATTGAAATGGAGGTTTGAACAAGCGTACGAGTGATTCTTTGTTCTGGTTAAATGGAAGTATCACTAACTCTTTCACAGCATAAGTTTTGCTAGTCATCATGAAGCCTTGCATATCCACTACGTACTCCATTGTGACAGAAAGCTACTATTGAACTGCTTAAGGAAAGAGTCAATTTCTTAATACCCCTCCCCCCTCCGAAATAAGTTTTTTTCACATCTCCATTTATTGGATTATACTGAATAATGCGATTGCGTTGAATAAGACAATATACTGCAGTTCCTTCAGGAATATTTTCTCTGGTTTCGAACTCCAAGCGCACATCTACTGGAGCAGTCTTCAATGACTCATTTTATTTTGAACAGTTAATCACTATGAGTGGCATGTAATTTTCAAATTCGAGTTTTTTGAGCATCGGTTCGTCATCTTTACCGTAGTATACGTTTTGAAAATTGCCATACGTACAACATTGCGTACTGGTTTTTATTGAAATCAATGGTGAGATTATCCAATGGATAGCTCTGAGAGTTGAGGTACAGTTTTACATTTCTGATGTTACAATGATCAAATATGCAAGTGTTAGAGTTTGATTCATTTTTTCGATTAGTTTGGAAGGCTAAGATAAGGTAACGTGATTTCTCCAACTGATTTGTTGTTTTAACTGTCCAGACGTAATCTGTATTTGCAGGCAGCGCTGGATATTCGTACAATTCCCAACTACGAAAATTCATTGAAATACTTCTTTCACTTTTTAGAAAGTCGAGTAGACGTATCTTCTTTACATTCAACGTAGTCACATATGGCACAAGCCATTCGAGACGTGTTACATCAATCTTAACTTTTCATAAGTTTCAACGTCACTGACGGTCTTATTTGTTTGATAAACTGTATTTACATTGGTATTCGATCTTATGAGAATTAGTTCATGTTTCATATTCACTAGTACTTTACATCCTCAGCGAATCAAAGTATAAAGCCCAGTGGAATCAAAATATGAAAGTCGCCACTCGCATTAGATATTTTACGGTCTTCTTGTTCTATATTTATCCATCCAGCATTTTAGGCAATCAAAGTTTGACTTGGAGTGAGAGATAACCAGTTCTTCATAGCATTTGTGAGACCAACGTTCTTACGTTTATCTATTTTTATAGCGCTCAGGTCATACTTAATTTCTTCAAACATGTGACAAATGGCATTATTAATAAAATTAATATTCGTTAACAAAGTGATATTTTTGCTACACAATCGTCCACAAATGTGAAATCGTAAAAGACACAAGTCTTGATGTTAAATTGATATACGAATCTCGTCACTATTTTTGAACGATGAATTGGTGTAAGGTTGATGAGCGTGGATCTCGTGATGATAATGATCTCGCGAAGATTCATCGACGACGACAGCTGATTATATTTCTAGAATGTTCTTCATTATTTCGTTGAAAACAGCAAAAATAATTATGCAGTTTATTTTCCACCAAAAACTACTTTTAACACAAGACTATCTAGGAACTTTATGCTTTATTGACGTGTTAAAGCTTTCGCTTTCCGATGACGATTGATGACTGGAGTTCGCCGTGTTAACGTTTTCAATTTCAGTCGACGACTAATGGAGGGTTTGCATTTTTTACATCTTATATAGCCCCTACCACTCTTTTAATTGTAAACAATTTCCATCATACGATTTTGAGGTGTAATCTGATGATTATGACTTCACCACGAAAATTAAATGAATTTCCGTCTTGATCGACGATGCGTAATTGTAAATAATCTCCAGACTTTTACGTAACTGTAAGATTAATCACGTGAGAGGAAATTTAAATAATTTTACATCCAGGCGGTACTGCTGGAAAAAATTAATGAATAGCGTGAACAGTGTTTCCGTTTAAGTAAGCGCCAGCGGTTATATTACACTGGACTCTCACAGCGTTCACCTTGAGAGTACTGACGAGAAGATCAAAGTTGTGAGAAACGTTTACCTCTAATACACGTTTGAAAAACCCAGTAATCGTCCAATGGAATTCTGCGGAAGAAAATCGATGAGTTCAGAACATTTGATTGTACTACGCAACGTGTTGTTGTTTGGTTTCAAATTTAATGCTATACGACTATGAGTGTCAAGACGGTCCATAACTTGATTGAGGAATTTGTGAATGTCTTCGATCTCATAGGTACCAACGGGTATGTTGATAATTTGATTTGCGACGTAAAATTTGTTATTATCTACGTCTATATTAGGTATCGAATTGAACGTAAGGAACTTCACTAAGCCCAACTTGTAATGTTTATGCTGTGATCGTTCAATTGGTGAGAAATAGTGCGCTTCCAACAGTGAAGAATTACTTGAGAGAGTTATAATCCTCCAAGACTGTCTGAACATGACTACCAATATTTTTACATTGCCTTTATTTTTATACCCTCGCACAAAAACTGTAAACAAAAATGACCGCATATGTAAGTATTGAAATCTTGATATCTTCCCATATAATATATGATCTTGATATCACCAAGATACATCATAAAATCAGTAGGTGGCTTAAAATCTCCAAAGCTATCAAAATATGTAACGCTTTTTCCGATTTTCCGATAAGCCACCCAGTGCGTCCTTGTTCCTTCGATGTCATCAAGATTAACTATAGATGATTCGTAATAATATGATTCAGAACTCGGTAAGTCATTTCTCATGAAGACTCCGGGAAAATTTGATATATTCAAAATTTTTGCATACTTCATCAAGTAAGGTTTGAGATAAAGTCCACAGCCTTTTTATTAGGTTTAAGATACAAGCCTAAAGTAATGGCCTCCATCGTTTTGTTGTGTCTCTTATTCTCTTTCAATTACTGTTTTGTAAACTTTGCATCGTTCACAGCTCTTGCGATTCCTGCGGCGCTGCAAGCTAGAGCTTCAGTTGCACTCAAGCCTGCAAAAATGGTATGAGAAAGGGCTAAGCTCCATCCGCCTTCGTTGATATTGGCCGAATTCGTGGAACGTTGATGTTTGCTTTTCCATCAGATTTTTTAACGGCTGTACGAGCGTTTCTCAAAGGAGATCCGATGACTTTGCACCTTGGACCATTTGAACGTAACCACTTTGATTACGCTTTTCAAATTAACTAACTTTTTAGTTTTCTTGCGTCCTTTCGGCTTGGTTGTATGACATGTATGACAATCATGTGAATTCTAATATGACTTACAATCAGTTTAAAGAACTTTGTGCAAAATTATGGTTGGATGATAAATATGGGTTTTTACTGATCGACAAAGATAGAGTTATAAATTGAGGAAGATATAGAAAGAGCTTTGATTGTTTTGTTATAAATATATCACGATAGTAATGCAGTATATAGTCTCGACAATTATTGAAGCGTGAACATGATTGATTATCAACGGGAAATACATGTGCTTTCTGAACTTGTAAAAGCACAAAACGCAATATGACAAAAATATAGTTTATTCAAGCATACCCGAAAGTATACTGATGTAGTCTTGAACAAGACATTCAAGCCAATAGTCAATCCTCTTAAAGCCATCATAAGCGAAGTGAATCCAATTAAAAATTTAATAAATGTGAAGGAAAACTTTTATTTCAGTCAAAAAGTCGAAATTTCTAAACAAAAATCAAAATATGAAATTAATTATTCTACTGATAGCATTAATAGGTATGACACCGCCCAGTCTAGTGGCGAAGATTGTGATGCTACTGTTACGCACAATATTACACAGATTTATCACAGTTTATTTGAACCAAGCGAGGATGAGCATTTAGCTGGTGATAAGGACACGAATGCATTAGATAAAAGTGATTCTAATTTTGTAGACTTGATTTATGGAGTAAGTAAACAACGAAATGGTTCAAACATACTTGGTAAATCTACGGTGATTTTTGACAAAAATTATTTAGACGTCGATGGTTTCAAGTATCCAAAAACACAGGGGTTAATGGAGTTACTGGTAGCAAAGCAACTTAATCCAAATTTAATCAGTTCGAATGATCTCAAGAACTACAAAGTAATCTTAAGATATCTAGTATTCATAGGAAAAAAAATAATCCAAATGAGGCTATACGAGGGCACAATAGCAATAAATTCAATAACATAATGGGTCCGTCGTTCAGTTTGACTAAAAGGACAAAAGGAGGGCAGGGGCTACAGACTGGTACGCCTTTCCCTATTTACAAGGTTGCACGAAACAATACTTACATGGATTACTTATACTGGAATGAACCGAATGAGCTCGTTGATTGTCTTCGATTGTTAGTGGCTGAAAAATCAGCTAGTAACAATAATCATATCAACGAAATTCGTTCTATAATCGAAGAACTACGCGAGGGTGGATATATACTACTGTGGGCAAAAAGTAAGGTGAATTTTCAATTTAAACTTCGCGGGCTTAACATTTCGGGCTAGTTCTTTTTTTCTTGAGTTGGTAGGACTGCGAATTACATCTGGGACAAATTTCATGTCAATGTCATCATCAGTAATATATTTACGCTTGTGTTTACCAAACGACCAAGAGTGCATGTTTCGATTTTTACAATGTCTGATTTAATTGAGCAAAGAAGTGCCATCAAATTTTGTTTGCGGAATGAAATTTCGGCTGCGGAAACGTTGAGGATGTTGCGGAAGGCCTTTGGTGATTCTACCATGTCGCAGAAAAATGTTTATAAGTGGTACAAAGACTTCAAAGAGGGTCGAGAACGTGTTGATGACTTGGAGCGCTCCGGACGACCATCGACGTCAACAGATGACCAACACGTCAATAAAGTGAAGGAATTAGTGCTCGAAAATCGTCGGTTGACTGTTAGAGACCTTACTGATATGATCGGAATATCAGAAGGATCTGTGAAAACAATTTTGAAAGTCCATTTGGGCCTACGAAAAGTCAAATCTCGTTTGGTACCGAAAACGCTCAATTTCTTGCAAAAAATTCGCCAAAAATTCGATGCATATCGTTCCGCAACCACCGTATTCGCCAGATTTGGCTCCGTGTGACTTCTGGCTATTCCCAAAACTCAAGAGACCACTCCGGGGAACGCGTTTCAAGTCGATTGAGGAGATAAGAGCTGAATCGAAGAAGGCGCTGATGGCTATACCGGAAAGGGACTATTTGGCATGTTTCGAGGATTGGAAAAAACGTTGGCATAAGTGTATTTTATCGGGAGGGGATTACTTCGAAGGGGATGACATTGATGTAGAAGAATAAATAAAGATTTTTCATTTTACAAACAAATTCACCTTACTTTTTGCCCTCAGTAGTATATACTGAGAGTACTCCTACAGTTTGAGTATTATCAAAATGAACGTCGAGATATTCAGACGTAAATTTAAAGAGCAAGGAGTCAACAGTCTTCACGGTCCGCTCGGTATTGGGTTCAAACTCACGAGTGAGTACCATTAAGATCTAGAGAATAAAAGATTGGAAAATCTTGCTTCTCCACGACAGGGTAAAGACGCTATAAATTGGGAAACTGTGGTTGAAATCAAATCTACGAGAGACATGATCACACGATTGAGGAGTGATCTTAAAGATTTCGATGCAATTATCAAAGAAGAATTACCACGAATAAAGCCAAGTGTTCAAAATTTAGAAAACAGTCGATTAGATGGAAGTATTGGTGGTGGGCGAGTTGCACAAACCAAGGAGATAAATTATCCAAGACGAAAGCACGACGTTTGAGGTATAGATGAGATGTGGCAAGCCGATCTCGTCGATATGCAGGTCTGTTCTAGAAAAACTCGAGACTACATTGGCTTCTCACGATAATTGATAATTTTCAATCAAGCATGGACTATGCCAGTGAAAAGGAAAATCGGTAGCGATGTGACAACGGCCATGAAATATATTTTAGCGAAAGCTAGACTGCCAAAGAATCATAATACGGATAGAGGCAAGGTATTTTGCAATGCAGATTTTGAAGCTCTCGTGAGAAATTATAATATCAATCTATACTTTATCTATACGTTAAGAACGCTATGTGGAAAAAGTTTAGTCTCTGCGAGATCTGCAAATGTTTCGACATACTATAACGAGTGAAAAATTCCTCGTTATACTTTCTCTCTCTCTCAAGTACGTTTGTGTTTAAAATATATATACATTTATTTGTGATATCTATTTTTTATTTCCCCTTTGCTTAGCAGCAGCGAAAACGCAAGGGGAATACGGTAAGAGAGAGAGAGAGAGATGCGACATAGGAACGGGAGAGAGAGAGGTAAGACTCGAGAGGGGGCGCGAGAGGTGTACTACGAGCGGTGATTTTAGGCAGAAAGAAAAGAGGCTACGCTTCGAACGGCACGCGCGCGTTAACTCGAACTCCAGAGTTTTGGCGGTATTCCCGTACTGCATTTTGTGAGGATTGAATATATAGCAGACCATCCCGGTGTGTAAGTGAGCGACTGGACTATCCCACAAAAATGACTGGCAGTGTCGGTGGTCTAAACAACTAAGAAGACTGTGTGAGTGTGCGTGAGAGCTGGCATCGTTGCCGCCCGCCCTCATTGGATAGCCGACCCCTGCGAAGATCGCATTACTGGGCGATCCTGACTTTAGGCAGCTTCCTGGACTCGAGCGTGTCTATAAACGACAATTGTAAGTGCCGCTCGATTTTAACTCTCTCCCTGACTACGTTTTTGCTCTCTCTTACGCACTGCGCTTTTCTACCTTGTGTATTATCTTTGACTATCTTTTTTATTACACACTTCGTTCATATACTTATATCTCTGTTCGTTCTTTGAAGCCTGTTTCTCTATCCATTTCCTCAATAATTTAAGTTAATGCGTGTTCGCGTTCGGATAAATTCGCGTCTCACAAGAAGCCTGTATTCACGACGCCTCCGCGGGTCCGTAGGCAGATCGGCCTTATAAGCGGCATACTGCGCTACCGGATCGGGTTTGGCAAGACATCAGCGAAATCTGCACATCAAATTTAATTTCCGGCAATTTTAAGTGAGAACGTGTTAATTCCCTCGAAGAACACACTTTTATATCAACGGGGACAGCCAAGATGGGCTCAAACCCCGTTATATAATTTAGCGCCCAACGTGTTCAAGAAACAAAGGCCAAAGTCGTCGATACGCGAACTACGGAAAACTTAGGGCTACGCGAGTGCGCTTGTCTGAGAATTCAACGAAAGAATTTCGAAGTCGGCCGAGTTGTCAGCGGCGAAAGCGCGCCGGTCGACACGTGTTTACATTTACATTTCGAGAGTTAGGCGCGCGCGCATGTAAACAAAGCGTCCCATTTCTATCGCATAAAATTTTTGTGTATGAAAAAAAAAACAGCGAATCTTTATGTCTGAAAATTTTGGTTGGTTGTGTGTGGTATTTTGCGTGCTGTGTGCATGGTAGGCGTTTACGCTCGTTGACGTGATTTCAATTTTCGTCACCGTTTATCGACATAGTAAATCAAATTTTTTTTTTTCGGAATTAACATTTTCGCGAAATTTCTATTATTTTGTTTGTGGTAATTCGGCATTTTAAATGGCAAATAATAACGTACTATTCGATAGCGATTTTAGCATTTTCAAGAAAAATGTTGATAAATAAATTAAAAAGTGGGTATTTAAACTACCAAGCAACGAATTAAATGACACGTTAAATCGACTAGAATTACGCACTGAGGGTTCATTATATGAAAGAGGCGATAGCCTGTACAATCGCTTGTATGGCGATTATACAGCAGCAGATTTCGTTCAAACGCAAGATCCGGAAGAGACTGCGATCGAACGACGCGATCAGCTGTACATAATATACATGCAGGAAAATAATATGCCCCCTCGTTTACGCGATGCGTTGGTACATACGATGTATACTGTGACAAAAGATGACGACGATGAGGAAATAAATAATTCGGAAGCAGAGGGGGAGCCCACGGATTTTCCGGCGAGCTCGCCGATAGAGCGGACCACAGACATGTCGTTTACGACGACGGTAGACACGCATCTCCCGATGTCAGGACAAACTCACGGTGCGACAAGCGCATTTGAATTTTCGACTACAAACCCGTCTGCCGGTTTGCCGCAAAATATGACGCTCGCGCAAAGCCCGTTGAATTTTCCTCTTCCTATCTCGTCCCAAAGTATTACAATTACAACGGCGACCCTCACACACGCAATAACCTCCACTACACCAATGTACAATGGAACCGGCACTGTGCCAAAAGAACACCCCGTACCTTCTCATCGGTCAAATTGGCCGCGCGTTAAAGATAGGCAAGAGTTAGACATGACTGTGGTGCGCTTGCCAAGTGGCGTTTCGCAATATATCCCTAAGCCGACAGCAGACGAATTGAGACGCGCTCTTACAGCAGAACGTGACTTGATGCTTGCACACGAAGCAATGCGTCGCGAAGCAGAAGCTCTGAAAAAAACTCTCGCGAGCAAAGAAAAGCAAATAGGAGACTTGCAAAAAGTTAATGCAGAGCTGCATGTGCAAATGCAAAACGTCGTCACGAGCGTACAGAAACAATCAACAGAAGCAATAAACAGAGTAAAAGCAGGGAAAAGTGTCAATTTCCAAGACACATACGAAATTTTCGACACAACAAAATACGATAACATCGAGGATTTATCAGCGTTACGTTTACTAAAAGAACGTCAAGTAAACTTGTTTTCGTCAACAACAAGACCATCGCACACGTTCCCAATGCAAACAGCGGATCGGTACGCGAATGCAGCGGCTAGCATCGCCACTCCTTGGCCGGCAGACGCGGCGTCACACGCGCCACATGCTCAGCCCGCATGCTCGAGCTGGGGGAGGGGAGACTCGGCTCAAGCGCCAGTTCCATCGCTCTCGCACAGCGTGCACGCATCGCACCCGACCCCTCCGTCACGCGGATTTCCAATGAATAATACCTCGTACCTCCAAGCGAATACGCAAAGCTACTACGATACAGCGCGTACTAGCTTCAGCCATAAGAATATGGGCAAGACGATTAGAGAATGGAAAATCCAGTTTTCTGGGGATACGACAGTAAGCATCGAGGAGTTTCTCGAGCAGATTGAGGAAAATCAACGCGTTGACAGATTAACGGACGGTGAGTTACTCGACTCGTTGACACCGTTGTTTAAACGACCGGCTTTGCTGTGGTATCGTATGTTGAGGCGTACTTGGCATACATACGAGGACTTTAAAAAAGACACATTGAGCACCTACAGCAAGTCGAGGAGAAACAAGTCCAATTTGGTAATTGAAGCACATCGACGTACACAAGGAAGAGGAGAGCCAGTCAGCGACTATATCGCGCAACGACTCCTACGGCACAGCCAAAAGAAAGCGAGAGCGCGCACGCTACACAACAACAGCAATTTTCGAACAACAGAGGCCGAGGCAGCCTTTATCGTGGCCGAAGCCGAAGTGCGATCTGGCTGAATGGCTTTCGTACGAGAGAAGTCACACCGAAAAGTGACAAAAACAAAGACAAGGAACCAGGTAAAGGGGGTGAAAAGTTCCTGTGCTGGGGATGCAGTTGGCCCGGATATACCCGATTCGACTGCCCAGAGTGCTCGCAAAAAAAAACGAACAAGGGGCGAGTAGATGAGGTCCATACCACTCCGACAGACACCCGGACCTTCGAGACTTCTAGCGTGGCGGGAGTGACGCAGACATCGCGAGACATGACAACTAACTCAATGCTAGCCCCGAGTTGCTCGAATGAAATGCGATCGTCTACTGATAGAGTTACCGCGGCAAACGCTAGAGTTGACGAGTACCCTAGGTGGTGGCTGAATTTGAATTTCGGCCAGTTTTCGTTCAAAGCACTCTTCGATACAGGTGCATCACGCACTGTCCTCAGCCCAGTCGGACTACAGATTGCATCGTATTTAGGAATATGCCCACGCTACTACGCTGGTCCAGGCGCAAAGGCGATTGATGGGCACATAGTGCCGATCGTCGCTAATGTGAAGTTACCATTCACAGTCGCAGGAGTGACTCATTACATAGATTGTCTGATTTTGAGCGAGTTAGACGCAGAGTGTACTTTAGGTGCGGATTTCGTGCGCGCGTGTGGAGCTTGTCTCAATCCCGAGACAAACTCCATGACAATAAAAGGCGCCGAGAGAGAAGTTCTCCTCTCGTCGCTCAGAACAGAAGAGTTAATGCCACTCGCTTCGCTTGGAATCGAGAATATCTCGAACGAGCAGCGACAAGAAATAGAAGATATAATGAGCGAACTCTTGCCAGAGCCCTCGTGCGAAAAACTGGGTTGCACAGGATGGATCGAACATGATACGATGTAGGCAGCGCGTGCCCAGTGAAACAGCGATATTATCCTGTTTACGAGAAGTTGGAAAAAGAGATGCACGAGCAAGTGTACAAGATGCTTCGTGCAGGAATTATTCGTAAATCGAAGAGCGAGTGGTCCAGCCTAGTGGTCATGGTGAGGAAACCGGACGGCACTTACCGATTTTGTATCGATTACAGAAAAATGAATGCGTTGTCTCGCGTGAGCGCATACCCATTGCCGTACATGGATATTATTTTGCACAAGTTGCAGCACGCGAAGTATATATCGGCACTCGATTGTTCGGGAGCATTTTTGCAAATCCCTCTGACAGAGAGATCGATGCCGATCACAGCGTTCACGGTGCCAGGGCTTGGGCTCTTTGAATTTACCAGAATGCCATATGGTTTGGCCGACGGACCCGCAACGTTTCAAATGTTAGCTGATAAAGTCATCACGCCTGAAATGGAACCGTATGCGTTTGCCTATCTCGACGATTTGATAATTGCGACCGAGACATTCGCAGATATTAAGTGGCTCACGCTTATTCTTAAACGAGTAAACGAAGCCGGCCTGACGATTAATCGCAAGAAATCAAAAATTTGCATGACCGAGGTACGTTATCTCGGCGTGCTAGTGAATCAAGATGGAAGCCGACTAGATCCGGAACGAGTGCGTCCGATACTCGAATATCTCGCACCGAGAAATTTGAAACAGCTGCGACGCTTTCTTGGGATTGCGTCGTGGTACAGAAAATTCATGGACGATTATGCCACGATTTGTGAGCCGCTCACTGCGCTGACAAGGAAAAATGTGAAGTACGAGTGGAACGACGAGCAATTGGCTGCATTCGAGCAGATAAAAGGATTACTTGCGACTGCGCCTGTTCTTGCTCGACCAGATTTTAACGCGCCATTCATAATTGAGTGCGACGTGAGCGATACCGACCTCGGAAGTGTACTTCTTCAGCACATTGACAGCGAAGATCGCGTACTGTGTTACGCTAGTCGCACCTTGTCCGTGACAGAGCGCAGACTATCGGTGACGGAGCGAGAATGTCTCGCAGTGATCTGGGGATTGACAAGTTCAGGCTGTATATAGAGGGCTATCATTTCACGGTAGTTACCGATCACCATAGTCTTACGTGGTTAAGAAATCTAAAACATCCCAACGGAAAACTCGGCCGTTGGTCTCTGCAGCTGCAATCGTACGATTTCGATATCGTGCACTGTAAAGGAAGGAGAATGTCGTGCCAGACGCGCTTTCTCGCATGTATGAGACTGACGAAGATGAAATTGAGAATCAGCGAGGATATCAGAGATCCTTGGTACTTGAAAGAGGCCAAACAAGTTCTCAACGATCCAACAGCTCACCCGTATTGGAAGATTGTAGGCGGCCGCCTGTATACATACAGGCCAGACTTGATAATTGACGAGATGTTCGGAACGGACGACGACGCGTGGAAGCTCGTCGTGCCGCGCGAGCAACGTGAACAAGTGCTCGCCGAATGCCACGAGGATCCGACGGCAGGACATCTCGGCCGCTACAAGACGCATGAGCGCGCAGTTTTATGCTATTATTGGCCATGCTGATATCCGTCAAAAACTTCAATCTTACACCTGTATATTTCAATATGGCATCCTGACTCAATCCGAGCGTTGTATAGTAGTGGGCCGGATCCAAACGATACGCTGTTCAATATTTGGTCCTAAAGTTTTCAGAAACTTTGGCCAACAAGAGAACGTTCGTCTTAAGATATGAATCCGAATAATTGCCTAGATCGGTGATATTGAACGTTCTCCAAACATTCTCGATTTCTTTGATAAATAAATGCGCACCATATTCACTGAGATTATGAAAAAACACAGGTATATTCCTCGATTCTTGATAAGCAATGTTACACGTGCTGTGAGCAGCTCCACGATACTTTCCAGTAAAGTGACAATGATCGTGAACTTTTGTATCTTTTTTCTTGTCAAAAGGCTTATTACGTATATGACATTTTGGCATGAAGACAGCTAAATGTCTTTTGAAGCATTAAATTTTTCATAGGCTGTGGGATTTTGTACAATTTATGCAGATACTTGGCCAAATTATAAAGATTGTGAACAAACCGCTTGGCTAAAACAATATCATCGATAGTATTCTGTTTGTAGCTTCGATAACATGAAAGAGAGTCGTCATAGCTACAATTGACGAAAAAACCAATACTGTACGGTTTGTGATCTTGATAGATTCGTTCATCGTTAGACACCGCTTCTAAGAGATTCTCAAAATCAGCGTACACAACAAACAGTACTAAACATTCATTTTTAACATTTTCGAATTGTAAAAATTTATTTTTCTCACTGGGAAGCACAATTTTACACATATTCACATTTTCACAGTTAATCTCGTGCGTTTTCGATCTCTGTTCAGTTCGAAAATAGTGTAAGCAACGACTGCATATGTATGACTTTCATGTGTGAAATGACAACTGTTGATACAGCAGTCGAGATAAGTCTTTTATCCAAATATAGGGCACTTTGTAAGGTATATTAAGACGTTCCATTTGCTCTTCGTTCACATCGGCATTAACATCGATATAATAATTTTCCACTAGAAGAAGATTCACATGCTTTTCTTTTTTTCCATCAGTCAAATGTTTCGGCAAAACCTCGTAGGACTCATTTTTTAAATTCAAAAAGTACACATTCACTGAAACATCGTTTTGTTTTTCAAATTTAACAACTTTTTTCGGGTGTATCGGAAATGATAAATTTTTGAAATTATATTTATGTTGATGAGCAGTATATGCAGTGACACGACATATACTGCTCATCAAGCTGAGAGGATGGCCCATTTGAAACATTCGTTGTCATCGTTCTGTACATTTACACAGGTTCTTTTTCTTCTAATAGGTTCACGCAATTCAACGTAAGAATCAGCCCTTATAGGATTGTACCTGCTGCTATTTACGGTTAAGTTTAATATAACACGAAGAGACCAGCCCGAGTTTGCTCTTGAAATTCTTCCGTACTTTTACTAATTAGTTCTAAAACGTTTTAAATGAATCACTCGTCTGTGTATGTAGTTAGGTATATATCGGTGCAATTTTAGTATTGAAATTCTTTATATCCAGCACTTTATCGTTATTATTTTTTTTTGACTGCATACTCCGCATCTAGTACAGCATTCACTTTTCAAGAACTCTGTTTCTTCAAGGTCTCTTTAATTGGAGCATGGAATAATGTTTTAGCATGCCTCAAAAATATTTTTAAATACAGATGTTTGAGATTGATTATTACACCAGTCTTTATTATGTTTTTGAATGCATTATTCACTTCGTTCCAGCAAACTGTTGGGTCTTCAGCTGGATTGACATTAGCCGGTGTAGTACTAGCCGGTTCGAGACCTTCACCAGCCACATCGAAAACAATGAGAGATTTATATATTGATTGTTCACTGTACTTGCTCACAACTGTTTCAGTAATCAATGAAATGGCAATGAGCTGTGCTAACAGCCGAGTTTTGTATTCGTTTAGCAAATGTAAAATGCCTCTAATCATACACATAATGTCTCCAGTTTCTGTCTGCTAGCCACGATCAATTTAGGCGAACGAGAAAGCTCATCCGCTTTGTGCAAAGCCAATGAACCCAGTGTCAATCATCTTTCAATGTCTTCGACACTAGCATGACCAGCGATCGCCAGACGATATACACGCAAAAGTAATAAGGCTGTATTCTTTAAATACTGAGCCGTGATTCTAATTGTTTAACTGAGCAGATCTGACAAATCCATCACGTATGAGTTTCATAATTAATATATTAGGTTGGTCAAATTTATCAATAATTTTTATTGCCAAAAGTTTTAAACGTGTATAAGAAGAAGTGGTCCTTAAATGGGCTGATTACTGCTTGACAGTGGCAAAGAAAAAAGCACATGCGCGATCATGACCATATACCATTTGTTGAATCTACTCCACACTAATCTTTGCTACTCTCACTATTAATTATGCGTATCCTCCTTACTCAAAATTGTCGACCAATGACCGATGCGCGATCAACGTTTATGGGAAGAAATAAAAACTGCATTAATTCGCGACGTTACGGCAGTGATAACAATGCAGAGTGAGAGTGACAACGAAGTGATGGGACTTGTGGAGGATGTTTTACTTCAACGATAATGAGTGGCTGGATGTACTGAATACAGCGACAGAAGGATTCAACGAGGACTTCGGTGTTCTGGAGATTGACGTCGTTTTACCAGTCGTCTCCTCACCAAATTCTCCAGTAAAACCACGAAATAACATGGTAGAGGAGGAGAAATTGCTGCAAACATCGACTCCGAATATTGACATTTCGAAGGCTAGAACAGTGGTTATGTCGCTAACACCTCTGCCGTCAATATTGTAATTAATTCTTTTTTACTCTCTCTCTCTCTCTCTCATTATTTTTTAATATAAAGAACAGAATCATTTTAATGTAAACAGATATGTTCTTATTATTATAAAATTTATGTATAACTAATACTATTATATTAATAAATTAATAAAATTTAAATGTAATAGTTTTATTATTTTATTAATATAATGGTATTAGTTATACATAAATTTTATAATAATAAGAGCATATATGTTCTTTATATTAAAAAAAGGTTGAGAGGGCATGATTAAGCAATCGAGATGTCAAATAGATTTATCTTTAAAAAAGTTTTATCTTTTTGTTTAATTGTGTGTGTGTGTATGTGTGTGTGTGTGTTACAGATCTGATCACGACGTGGAAATAATTTGTCAATTCATTTTATCACAACGCGTGATAAATGCAGATTTGGTGACACCTCCAGCGCCCTTCATCAACCTCGCGATGACTCAATTGCTTTTGGTGGACTTAGTTTTACCAGAGCAGCATAGTTGAAAGATATCGCTCCAAGAAGCAGAGGTATGATTTTTTGATTTTTTCAATATAAGAACTCTTTTATTTTGCCTCTTTTTTCTTTGTTACTAATCGGTAATTTATTACAAGTTTCTTTGTTTTTGCAGGTCGATAATTAGGACAAAACGTTGCCTGTTTGTAAGGGGGGGACTGTGCCCACTGTGCTGCTGGTCATTGCAGTTGGCGACCACAATGGGGGGAGTCTCCTCCACAGCGTGGAAATCAAAGACACGCGAACAGGAACGGATCCGTCAGACACTTTGTACGTCGGTTGTTCCGGTCTCGCTCTTGGTCTCCGACGGGAGATCTATTCAACAGTCAGCTGTCTTATTGTAAATTACTGTATATCAGCTTGTTTTAACAGCAGAAACGAAGTGTTGTAGTAGTTGATCAGAATAATTAGTTTGCTCATCATTAATTGAAGATATACCGTAAAACTTATTTGAAAGAATGTTTTCTAAATGGTTGTAAAAAAATCGGAGGAAATTTTAAAGGATTGTATAGCATTGTGAGTAGTCGTAAATGTTTTAGTCCGGTTATTTTGGTACGAAAAAAAAATAGATCTATATTTTTTGCAAACAGCGAGATTTTTGTTTATTTCGACACGTAGATAATGGGAAAATAGTTTTGATTTCCAAAAGTTTCCGGAACATTATTTTATAAACGATTTATTGCAAAAAAAATGCACTTTTTTTAGTTATTGGCTTCTAACTTTTTTCCTAATCATCATCTCGATATAACCTTAATGGAAATCGATTCCTGAGATAATTCTACATAAGGATAAGCATGTTTGAAATTAAAAATTTTTTTATTAATAACGATATCTTAGATTGTTTTCAAGATTGCAAAAAAAAACAAACGCTTATATCTTCTTTAATTTTCGATAAATTTTGTCTAGACTTTCACGGTTGAAACATCTTCGAAAAATGTATAATAGGAAGCCGGTCCGATTTTTCGAAAGTTAATTAATTACGAGTTAGAGCGCGACAAAGTTTCAACTTTGACGGTGAACTGCGGCCGTCCTGACCAGATTTCGAAAAAAAGACCAAATGTAACCTAAGAAGGACGATGAAATCTATCGGTAGAAAAAACTTGATAATTTTTCAATAATTAGTTTCTGAGAAAAAGACGAATGATTGAAATTGCTTAGTTGTAAAATAGAATTTAACAATGAAGCAATAAACATATTAGAATCTAATAAAATTCATTCGATTGGCAATTGAAAGACCTTTCATTTAAAAGAAAAAGGATTGAGGCCTGCAATGGCTCGGTCGGTAGGGCGACGGACTCGCATCCGGTAGGCCTGGGTTCGATTCCCAGTCCCTGCTGATTGATACAAGCACCACTGAAAAAAGTTCATGTGCTTTGTTCTCAAACACATTGCAAGCCTCCGTCGCTGATTAGCACTGATGGAGCATAAATAGAGCGATGTTAAATAAAAGAAAAAGGATCTTTCTACGATAATTAGTAGCTGGGATATTATTATTTTGGTTTTTAATGCATAACTCGTCTTGTTTATAACTTTTTCCAAATTTAATTGCTAATTTTGATTTGAGAAGAATTTACTTATACATTAAATTTTTTTAAGCTATGCAGGATTTTCATTTTTATAAGCAAACTTAATTGTAACAATTGGAGCGCGACCGCCACGGTGGTGTTGGGGGTCAGGGGAATGATTCTCTCCTCACGGCTTCGAGGCTTTTGAGCTACCTTAGTTGCGGAATTAATTTACACCACTTCTAAATATGGTAGAATTGTTTTTTTCTTTTTTAAGTATTTTTTCTGTACATTCTGATTCTTTTATCAGAATTTCATTGAATATCGTCTATCCTGCCCAATTTGCACAACAAAATATGAAAATTAATATTTATTGAAATTTCGTATTTTTTAATATAAATCCCATACAATTTTACACCAATTTTATGTAATTTATAAAAAAAAAATTAGTATATAAAATGAAAAAAATTACAATTTCCACTTAAATTTATAGTAAAAAAAATCTTTTCTATCTCAAAGGTATTTTCGTATGCTACTTGAATCTATAATAATATTTTTATAGTAAATTCTATTTAATGGGGAAGTTTCACTTTCAAAAGTATAAATAATGTTTTTCACGATTATTTTGCATTCAATCTACTTTATAATGAATTTTTTTAGTTATGTAATTTTTTGTGCAATTTAAAAAATATATTAATTAGATGAATAATGTAGATCACTTAATTTGACGAATCAGACCCAAACTACGCGAATCTGAATGATATGAAAAATAATGTTTCTTCTTGCAAAAGAAAAAAATTATAATAATTGATGCACCTATATTTATCTATTTTATGTGTTGCATTACTTATATTTAATTATAATTATTGTATCGAATATACATTAAGACATGTGATTTATAAAAAAACATTTTATTGTAATTGTTATCCTTGTATAATGAAAAAAAATGCATTAATGAAAAAATGCTACTAATTATCGTAGAAAGATCCTTTTTCTTTTTTTTTTTCTTTTATTTAACGTCGCTCTATTTATGCTCCATCAGTGCTAATCAGCGACGGAGGCTTGCAATGTGTTTGAGAACAAAGCACATGAAACTTTTTTCAGTGGTGCTTGTATCAATCAGCAGGGACTGGGAATCGAACCCAGGCCTACCGGATGCGAGTCCGTCGCCCTACCGACCGAGCCATTACAGGCCTCAATCCTTTTTCTTTTAAATGAAAAGTCTTTCAATTCCCAATCGAATGAATTTTATCAGATTCTAATATGTTTATTGCTTCATTGTTAAATTCTTTTTTACAACTAAGCAATTTCAATCATTCGTCTTTTTCTCGGAAACTAATTATCGAAAAATTATCAAGTTTTTTCTACCGATAGATTTCATCGTCCTTCTTAGGTTACATTTGGTCTTTTTTTCGAAATCTGGTCAGGACGGCCGCAGTTCACCGTCAAAGTTGAAACTTTGTCGCGCTCTAACTCGTAATCAATTAACTTTCGAAAAATCGGACCGGCTTCCTATTATACATTTTTCGAAGATGTTTCAGCCGTGAAAGTCTAGACAAAATTTATCGAAAGTTAAAGACGATATAAGCGTTTGTTTTTTTTGCAATCTTGAAAACAATCTAAGATATCGTTATTAATAAAAAAACTTTTAATTTCAAACATTCTTATCCTTATGTAGAATTATCTCAGAAATCGATTTCCGTTAAGGTTATATCGAGAGGATAATTAGGAAAAAAGTTATAAGCCAATAACTAAAAAAAGTGCATTTTTTTTGCAATAAATCGTTAATAAAATAAGGTTCCGGAAACTTTTGGAAATCAAAACTATTTTCCCATTATCTACGTGTCGAAATAAACAAAAATCTCGCTGTTTGCAAAAAATATAGATCTATTTTTTTTCGTACCAAAATAACCGGACTAAAACATTTACGACTACTCACAATGCTATACAATCCTTTAAAATTTCCTCCGATTTTTTTACAACCATTTATAAAACATTCTTTCAAATAAGTTTTACGCTATATCTCCAATTAATGAAGAGCAAACTAATTATTCTGATCAACTACTACAACACTTCGTTTCTGCTGTTAAGACAAGCTGATATACAGTAATTTACAATAAAAAATAAAACATTCTCTAGAAAAAAACAAAATTAACGTGCAAATAATCTTGAAAATGACCTTCAATGTCAAATTCAAGATCACCATCGTGTTAACCTTTTGAATATTCGTGAAATTAATTTTCACAGTTTAATAAAATTGTTATGTCGCGACTCCGTACCCGTGACATGTGTACATTTAAATCAATAAATTTTAATTTAAGACGGAATGATCGAGATGTAATACGTAAGTATACAGGGTGAGTCATTTTAATTTCCCCAGTCTAATAACTTTTGAAACAAGCAAATTACGCAAAAATGTTTCAGACCAAAGTTGTAGGGGTTCAAGGCGGACATCTAGGGGTGACTTTGAAATTGACCTTGAGCTTGACCTTGACGGCTTTCTCAAGGTCAAGTCTATTTTTTTATTGGGAACCCCTATTTCTGACCTCGGCATCGGAAAGAGCGGGAAATTTTACATCCAGATAATATCTTTTAACATGGGTCAAAATAAACCCTTAAGGTCATGCTAAGGTCAAAACTATCCTGGAACAAGAATCGAACAATGTAAGTAAAATACGAAAAAATGACTCAGAAAAAAGTTGTAGGAGTTCAAGGGGGACGTCTAGGGGTGACTTTGAAATTGACCTTGAGCTTGACCTTGACGGTTTTCTCAAGGTCATTTCTATTTTTTTAATGGAAACCCCTATTTCTGATCTCAGGATCAGAAAGAGCGGGAAATTTTACGTTCAAGTATCTATTTAGTTTTTTTTCATAAGAACATAAACAATATTTCAGTTTTTACTTAAGAAATTGAAGCCGCTTTCAAACATCAAAAGGTTTAACGAGCATCGAAGACCTTTGTCGTACTTCTATTCTCAATGTGAAGCAAAGGTCAAATTCTTGAAAATTCTCTTATTTTTGTTACATTTCGAGGCGAAGCTTTTATCGCATATGACCGTTGTTAAATAAACTTCCAAAGAATAAGGGACTGGCCATGTACTAACGATGCTGATGTTTAAGATCATAAACTTCCTATCTTTAGCACTACCCAGGAACAACGACGTGGACGTACAGTCCGGTGAAAAATAAAAAAGGATAGGGAACGGAAACAAGAATAGTCCCGTAAAATTTAAAAAAATTAAATTTAAAAAATTTTAAAATTTAAAAAATTTAAATCCTGTAAAATTTCCTGCTCTTTCCGATTCCGAGGTCAGAAATAAGGGTTCCCAATAAAAAAATAGACTTGACCTTGAGAAAGCCGTCAAGGTCAAGCTCAAGGTCAATTTCAAAGTCACCCCTAGACGTCCCCCTTGAACTCCTACAACTTTTTTCTGAGTCATTTTTTCGTATTTTGCTTACATTGTTCGATTCTTGTTCCAGGATAGTTTTCACCTTAGCATGACCTTAAGGGTTTATTTTGACCCATGTTAAAAGATGTTATCTGGATGTAAAATTTCCCGCTCTTTCCGATTCCGAGGTCAGAAATAGGGGTTCCCAATAAAAAAATAGACTTGACCTTGAGAAAGCCGTCAAGGTCAAGCTCAAGGTCAATTTCAAAGTCACCCCTAGATGTCCCCCTTGAACCCCTACAATTTTGGTCTGAAACATTTTTGCGTAATTTGCTTGTTTCAAAAGTTATTAGACTGGGGAAATTAAAATGACTCACCCTGTATATACAGGGTGACCCGTTTTAAAGGAACCACCCCGAAATTTTCTACGGTTGGTATTCTACAAAAAAATTGTTCAGACAAAAGTTATTTGGGACAATGAGGGACACCTTTCCCAGAAATCGGATTTGACCTTGAGATTTATTTTCAAGGTCATTTGAAGATAAAGTCATTTTTTCAATAAGAACTTATAACTTTTATCCCGGATTCGGAAAGAGCGAAAAATTCTACGATCTGATAAGCTATTATGTGTAGGGTGCAGTTGACCCCCCCTCCCGCGTAACGTTATGTAGGTGTCAAATTTATTATTTTTTTCATCTATGTACAGGGATGATCGGGAAGGGTAAAACTAATTGTAATAACTCAATAACTTGCTGGTAATATCTTGCCCCCCGCCCCAACTCAATAACTAGACGGTAATATCTTGCTGCAGCACGATATCGGCCTTAACCGTCAAAATTACCTAGGGAGGCTTCTGTACCCAAACCACGTGAGAATCCGAATCATTGAACAAAGAGAGAGACGTCGACCACGAATACGCAGAAATCGTCGTCGTATTATGAGACAGAACAGCGATGATCCACGAATTCTCGTTGTTTTGGCAATGGTTGATTTGGATCATCATATCTCTTTGCGTGAAATTCAGAGACGTACTGGAATCCAAAGAACAATAGCCGGTAAAATTTTGCGGCTTCATAGATTTCATCCGTATCACATAAGCTTTGATGCCAGATGATCTCCGCCGCAGACTCGAATTCTGTAATTGGGCACAAGCAAGATTCGTGAAGATCCTGAATTTTTCAGATACCTAATGTTTTCGGACGAGGCTACATTTCATAGTAATGTACAACTCAATCGCCATAATAGTCATTATTGGTCTATCCAGAACCCTCATTGGGTACGTCATGTTGATAATCAGCATAGATAGTGCCTCGTAATTTGGTGCGGTATAATAAATGGTTATCTGATAGGACCTTATTTTTTCGATGGGAATGTCAACGGCGCAGCATATCTTGATTTCCTGCGGAATGAACTACCAGAATTATTGGAAGATGGGGACTTGGAAACTAGACGACGATTATGACTTCAACAGGACGGTGTACCGTGTCATCGCTCACTAATAGTTCGTCACTTCTTGAACCAACGATACGGAAGACGATAGATAGGTATTGATAGTGACATTACTGAGTGGTGTCCAAGATCACCAGATCTAACAAGTCCAGATTTATTTTTATGGGGCTATTTGAAAAGTGTTATTTATGCACAGCAACCAACAACACGGCAACATATGATGCGACGCATCATACAAGCTTGTAGAGCTATTCCGTGTCACGTTTTGTTGTCTACAGTTGAAAACTTCGAACGTAGAATTCAACACTGCATAAATTTGAACGGCGGTATTTTTGAACATTTTATGATATACAACAAAAGTATAAAACAAAATGACAATACAGAAGTATGTGTTACAACCTTGACCACAACTCTATTTGTAGTCATCGTCTTGTCTTTATTGGCTGGGCATTCCCACCTTGCCTTAATTGGCTCAGTAATCAATACCTCGCCTTCATTGGCTGGGCATCCCCACCTTGCCTTAATTGGCTGGGTAATTAATACCTTGCATTCATTGGCTGGGTAGCAAACGTCTTGTCTTGATCGGGTCAGCATTCTCACCTTGCCTAGATAGACTGGATACTCTCTCTTTGCATACATCGGTTAGATTGGTTCACGTTACTAAATGTGGCACGAACACACGTAACGATTAAATCAAAAATAACCTTGATAATCGAACTTTTATTTATCTTGAGTATTGGGTTATTATTATCATTATTATTATTTATTTATTTTTTGTTGAAGAGAGTCTGAATCCATTAACGGACAACTGACAGAAGCCCGTCAAGTGTGGGACTCAGTAGCTTAGGCCACCAATACCCACCAAACATATCTCTCCTTGTTCGCACCGTAACCAGCCCGCAACTGTTTATCATATTACTTCAGACTGGACGGCTGTCATTGCGTGTCCAAGCACACATTCATCCCTTTAATATTCATTCATTCCCAAGTAGGCTCTGAAATTTTTTCATTCATTCAATTTTCCAAGCATCCATCCGTCTTTTTGTTTCGTAACACATTCGTAACGTACAGCGCGATCTTACGCCATGCGTCGGCTGTTGTCAACATTACGTTCGTCACGTTTGCTGGCGTAATCGGCCCTAATTCTGTCTCCAGTCTCAATATTTGCTCGGCCCAACGGTCGCACACGAAAAACGTATGCTCCGCGTCGTCCCAAGACCCCCTACAGTACACACAGTCTGGGGAAGTTACCTTACTCATTCTGCGCAGGTACTTTCGGAAGTATCCGTGTACGATCAGAAACTGGGTGAGATAGAAATCCACCTCCCCGTGCTTTCTGTTTTTCCACGGACCAACGTCTGGTATCTGTCTGCGGGTCCATCGTCCTTGAACGTCTGTCGTCTATCTTGTCTGCCATTGTTCTGTCGTTTTCGTTCGTTCCTCTGTTGCATCGTCGGCCCTCCCTACGGTCGCACTTCGGTCGTAAATGTGTTTCCTCTCACCTGCCAAGAGGTCGATCGGGATAACGCCTGCCGTCACGAATATCGCGTTTTCCGAGACTGTTCGATACGCGAACGTGATTCTTAGTGCTCCCGTTCTTTGTAAGCTCGTCATAGTCTTTACGTGTCTCCTCACCCGTAACGAGTCGGCCCATACCTCTGCTCCGTAAAGCATGATGGACTGGGCCCATCAACAGTCTTCGTATACTCGGTCTCAGTCCTTTCGCTGGCTCTAGCGGTCGCGTCTCGTATGTGGGGCCAAAATTTCAGTTTCATATCTAGAGACACCCCCAGGTACTTTACCTCACTTTAGGTCTCCAGTCGTTCCGTTCCTATGGTTATCGGTATTATGGTGTCTATTCTCTGTCTCGTCAGTATCAGTAAGCCTGTCTTAAAAAGAGCCAGGCTTAGTCCATGGTCCGTCATCCACCCATCCAAATCCCTCATCACCTGGCTCAGTTTAAACTGAGCCAGATGTGTGTCGCGGGCCGTTATTACGGCTGCTATGTCGTCAGCTTAGGTGACCAGATGCGTGTCCGGGGGCATGTCGAACTTTATTAGTCCGTCGTACAGTACGTTCCAGAGATCGAGACCCAGTATGGATCATTGTGCCACCCCCGCTGTAATTTTCCGGTACTTCCGTCCTTTCGTCGTTTCATACGTCAGTCTTCGGTCCTTTAAGTAATCCTTTAAGACTCTTAGATGGTAGGCCGGCATCTGAAAGCCGTCTAGTGCTCTCAGAATATCCACCCACCTAACAGTGTTGAAGGCGTTCTTTACGTCTAATGTTACTAGGAGCGTTATTGGTCTGGCTCCGTAGCAAATCTCGTTCATTCTGTCAACTACCTGTCTCACGTCTGTGATTGCTCCTATCGTTGAGCGTCCTTTCCGGAAGCCGTGTTGTCGGTCCAACAGGTCGCCAGCGGCTTGCACCGCCGCGTTCAGTCTTGGTCTCAGTAGCAGTTCGTATAATTTGCCGGTCGTGTTGAGGAGGCTCAAGGGCCTATACGAATTCGGCTTATCCGGGTCTCCCGTGCCTTTGCCAATGAGAACCAACCTCGCGTTCTTCCAGAGTTTACTGATAACACCCGCTGTCAGGCACCCACTGTACAACTGCAAGAGTATATCGGGCCGTCGAGTCGCTACATATCGTAGCAGTTCACCCGGTATACCGTCTGTTCCAGGAGCCTTGTTAATCTTCAGCAAGGTATCGCTCGTATAAGCTCTTCCCTTGTGAAGCAAGGACATTCCATTTCTTCGTCCGTATTCATGTCATCGATTCTGTCAGGATGCGTTGGAAAAAGACCCTCAACTATCTTTTCCATTGTCCTTGCGTCTTTTGTCTCCGGTGGAGCTCGAACGCCTAGTTCCCCGGTTACAATTTTGTAACCCATTTCCCACGGGTCCAAGTCCACCTCGTCTGTCAGTCGTGTCCAGCATTGTCGTTTGCTGTCCGTTATAGCTTGTCTCAGCCTTTTTCTGGCAAGTTTGTATGCCTCTGAGGCTTCTTCGTCATGTCTGTTTCTTTCTCTTTGTGCCTGTCTACGTCGTCGGTGACATTCGCGTCTGATGTCTGTAATTTCTTGCGTCCACCAATACATCTGTTGCCGGTCGCGTCCGTATCGTTTTTTCGGCATCGTAGCTTCGCATAGGTGACGGAGGTATTTTCCGCCTCCTCAGCTAACTTCTCCGCCGAGTCACGGTCCGTACCACTTCGAGTGGTTTCCGTAAAAGGCTCTGCGTTTTGCAGTAGTCTGTCAAGTTCTTTTCTGTCCAGGTGTTTCGTGTCCTATCGTAGAGGGGGTAACACGTTACCTCTTCGTCTAGTCGTATTTTCGTCTGTCACTTCAAAGATTATTGGTGATCACTGGCTGTATATTCCTCGATCATTTTCCATCCTCTTATTCGCGTCAGTAGTCTGTCTGTGGCCAAGGTCACGTCTGGTATAGATTGACCCCACCCCGTTCGTCTGAATGTCACCGTCTTTCCCTCGTTCACCACTACTAGTTTCAGCCTCGCGGCCATCTCTAGTAGCAGTCGTCCGCGTCTGTTTGTCGTGGGCATACCCCACTCAATCGCCCGCCACGATCGTATTTCCGGATATATCCCTCACTGCGTCTTCGATATCTGACAGTGTCCATCCTCACCCAAACATAGTCCGCCCCGGACCTGCTTGTCGAGACTCGCATCGCTTCGTTTCCGCGTACCCACACCGCGTACCCACACACGATGGCTCAGGTCTGTTTCTGTATTGTTTGCTTATCACACGCACGTCTGCATCCGTCTCCGTCGCAATTTGAGGGAGGAGCATGTGGGCTACGCTACTCCTGTTCACATTGCATTGTAGTATCGTCAGGGTCATTTTTTCTGTTTCGTCTTCAGTTCCATCAGTGCTGCTCTGCATACGGCGCACCGGCCTGATCCAGGCACGTGGGACAGGTTCTGTCCTTCTCCCCTTATGGAGGACGCAGTCAGTAGTATTTTTACACTCCTAGCCCACGTGACCCGTCTATTCGCATTTCATGCAGCAGTTTTTTCTGTCCGGCCCTTTACATTCTCTCTGCGTATGTCCGTACCCGAGGCAGTTGAAGCATCTTTGAGGATGAATCGGAGTTGAACTCGACAATTCATCCATTCTATTTTGATGCGTTCTTTACCTATCAGTCTCGTTGCTTCCACCGTGTCGAACTCGCAAACGGCTCGCGCATTCCCATATGCGTTCGGCGCAAGGAGATGCACTTTCCGTTCCGAGTCCGTATTTAGTTCGCGATTTATCGTGTTTGCCATGTCCTGTACCGTCGTGACGCCGTCCAAATCAGCAAACTCCAGCGTCACCCTTGGAAGTTAAGTCTTTCACTGTCGCAGTCTGTCCTAATACTTTCTGAAGTGTCCTTTGGAAGTCCTGTCCTTGCGACTCCAGCCGCATCAATACGGCATCTGAACGTCTACCTTCTCTGTCTTGTGGTCTAACTTCTGTATGATAGTCCGCAAGACATCGGCGTACAGTTGTCCTTCCGCCGGCTTGATCAGAATGGTCCCGCGCCTGATTTTCAGGTTGGAACACTCCGATCCTCGGCTTCTGTATCTATCTGTCGTCTTTTGTACCGTCACGTTGTCGGTCTTTTTCTTGGTCCTTTTCTTTTTCTTTTTTACGATGGTGGCCGAGTCCTCTGACACCTCCACTCTCATCTCAACATCCTCCGAACGAGTCTCTTGAGTGGTATGCGTGATGTCCCCCTCGTCAGGTATCTGTCGGTTTCCGGCATTCACCCCCGGCGTTTGCTGTGTGGCAGCAACGTCTAGGAGCGTTCTCCATCTTTCGTCATCTACTTGGTCTAGGCTTGGGGTCTCTTTTAGCTGTCGCCTTTTATGTCCTAGAGTTTCCTCCATTATATTCGCTCGTCTTTCCGTTACGTTCGTCTTTTGCCTGATCTGTCGCATTCGCTTCAGTTCATACATACAAACTTCTACAGCCTCATATTTCTCAGCCATACCATTCGTAATCACGCGACTCACGTTTCTTTGGACGTTCGTCCACTCCGTCATTTTTCCTAGGGCACTGTGTATGGTGAGCAGTTGCTCTCGCATCTTACTCTCCACAGCGTCCCAGGATTCTGGCGACGTCGACCCCGTCCTTTTTCCTGTCGCAATTACCCGTCCACCAGCCAGGTTTCCTACTATTGTAACGGGTGAGCCGCGCAGATCCAGTGACTCTCCTGAGTCGATAGACGCAGGCGGCACTCTAGTACCTGCAAAATTTTCTTTACCTTTCATCTCATTTTCATCTCCTTCATTCTACTATGTATTTTATGTGTTAGTGGTCAGAACTAATTACCAGGTATAGTGGGTCCTGCAATCTTTCCTGAGTAGATCCCCTGACCGAGCGTGCCTAGAGTCTGGTGGCCTCGACCGTTCCTCCCCCCCTCCCTGCAGCAAGGGCCCTTTCGATAGCCAATCAGCATTACTACAGAAAGCGAGATTTGACCGACTACCCGAGTCCGACCCCCTACTGGCGGCCCAGGAGTGTAAGACTGGTTTTGTGATTGTAACTTCCAGAGTCGGCACACACACAATCTAGGGTAAACTCTCTCGTGATTGCTCTCGCCACCGTCTGGTAAAGTTCAGCTTTGTGTCTGATCGACTAATCCGTCATTCCTCTGGGTTCACATCCATTCGGGAGATGTCCGTTTATAGAGCCCCCTTATTTATAACCCGCTTGGATAAAATACCCGTTTATAGGTCTCTTCATTCATGCTCCCAGAGAATTTTTGATTAGTTAATTAGATGTGTAGGTTTTGTGTGATGAGTGGTTGTGTACAACCTTACTGCCTACCACTATTAGCGGCTGTAACCAGTGCTTCCGTTAGCCGTCTCTATTTTAGTGCTGCTGCAGAGAGCATCGACGCGGTTATGCCGTTTCCAGCGGGTGCGACGTGGACCACGGAAGTTAGTAATTCTCTATTGTGGGTGTGATCCACACAATAGAGCACCCACTGTTATCATTATTATTATTATTATTATTATTATTATTATTATTTTTTTTTTTTTTTTTTTTTTGGTGGTAAAAAAACAGGATAAATCCTCATGGACCATAACGGTTGGAGTGTGACGGCAGTTCACCGAAGCTACCCACCTACACTCTCCCACCCGCCGTATGACGTGACTCGCTGATCCTCTCAGACCGGGCTGTTTCAAGCGATCTATCAATCGAACGCAAGGAGCCTCCGGGTCGTCGAAGACCAGCTGACCGCCCAAATCCCGCTTCTCTTCAATCGGAGGGTAAACCGTCCGGGGAAGAGTAGTAAAGTCCACCTACACCATTCTCCAGCGGGGAATCGCGTAAGCATTACTTCCCGCTGGAGAACCGCGTCAAGTCCTCTCGTTGTCCACGGGTCCTGTATCGTTTCGTTACGTCCGTTTATTCACATTCATCCATTTGTTCATACCATTTACTCTCGCATTCTTCTCGTCTAACACTCAACTTCCAGGCAACCGTCCGCCTTTTTTCCTCGTAGGATAGTCTCAACGTACGTTGCCGTTACCGTCCGTAGTCTTTGTCTTGTAGCATCTTTGCCACAATGTTGTTGGGCGTGATGTTTCCAAGTGTCGTCTCCAGTCTTTGCCTTTCGTCGTTCCAGTGTGAGCATTTGAAAAATGTATGCTCTGCGTCATCATATTTGTATCCACAGTATTTACAGTCGGCGCTGTTAACTTTGTCTCTGTCAAACAGATATTTCCTGAAGTACCCGTGGCCGGTAAGAAACTGGGTCAGGTAAAAATTCACTTCCCCAAATTGCCTATCCGTCCACGGTCTCAGGTCGTCGATGAGTCGTCTAGTCCATGCTCCGTTCGTGCTCATCCTCCATTGTTTGTTCCAGTCCGTCATCGTCTTAGTTCTTTCGTCCTGGGCAGCTTCCGTTCTGGTCATGTCGCTGTTTCGTTCGTACACGCGTTTCCGCTCTCTGGCGAGCATGTTTATCGGGATAACCCCCGCCACCACCAGGACAACCTCAGCCGAGACTGTCCTGTAGGCGCAGGCTATCCTCAGTGCTCCCTGTCTTTGTACGTTTGTCAGTCGTTTGCAGTATTTCTTGACCCCCAACGCGTCGGCCCACACCTCCGCCCCGTAGAGCATGATCGAGTGGGTCGTTGTCATCAGTAGTCGTCTCTTCCATTGTCTCGGTCCAAATGTATTTGCCATAAGACGACTGAGAGCGGAAGTCCTCTCTTCCGCCTTCCTCACTGTCTGTTGTATGTGCGGCCAGAAGGTCATCTTCGTATCTAGGGTCACCCCCAGATACTCGACCGCCCCACTGGTCCGCAGCGATACCTCTCCGACTGTCATGGGAATCAGGGTATTAATCCTGCTTCCCATCAGAAGGATGAGTTCTGTCTTGGCCAGGGCAAGGCTAAGTCCGCGTTCAGTCATCCATCTATTGATTCGTAACATCGCGCGGTCCAGAAGCATTTGCGCCAGCTCCGGGGTACGGGCTATTATCACCACAGCCACGTCATCGGCGTAGGCAACCAGCTCCACCCCCGGTGGCATCGGTAGTCTTAGTAGTGCGTCGTACAGTATGTTCCAGAAGTCGGGTCCAAGGATTGAACCTTGGGCGACTCCTGCTGTGATTCGTCTGGTCACTGTTCTGTCGGTCGTCTCGTATCGAATCCATCTGTCGTGTAGGTACTCCCTCACCACCCGCATCAGGTATTCGGGAACCCTGAAAGTTTGTAGGGCTTCCTGAATATCCCCCCACCGAGCGGAGTTGAAGGCATTCCTGACATCAAGAGTAGCGAGAAGTACTATTGGCCTCGCTCCGTAGCACACGCGCCCCGTCCGCCGAAAGGCGTCGGTCACTTGTCGAATCGCCCCTATAGTTGAGCAGCCCCGTCTGAATCCGTGCTGGTTTCCTGCAAGTCCTCCGTTTGCAGTTACCGCGTTCGTCAGTCTTGGTTTCAATAACGCTTCGTAAAGTTTAGCCGCTGTGTCTAGAAGACTCAGGGGCCTATAGGAAGACGGACTATTCGGCTCTCCTTTTCCTTTATGCAGGAGAACCAGTCTAGCAGTCTTCCATAGTCTGGGAAATATGCCCGCACGTAAGACCGCGTTATCCAGGAGGAGTCCTGGACGTACGCCCACGATCTGCTGGAGGATCTCTCCCGGGATACCGTCTGGTCCGGGTGCCTTACCAGGCTTGATCGTGGACACAGCCTTAGTGAGCTCTGCCCCGACAAACTCTGGCACTGTCGTCTCTTGTTCGTTCGTCATTTCTTCCGTCTCTGGTTGGTTTGGGAAAAGTCTTCATTGTCAACAAGTGACATGTATTTATTCAAATCAATAATTTCAATTTAACACGGTACGATTGAGATGTAATAAGTATATATATATATATATATATATATATATATATATATATATATATATACTTATTACTTTTGTTACTGGATAACTGGGTTGTGCTTTATTAAAGGAATATTATTTCCAACTCTTATTTTTCTTAATAGGTGTCTTCCTATTAATCCCAATGGAAGTAGTAGTAATGAATTTTAAACACAATATTTATGAACATTAGTAAGATCTCACTTTATTTGATAAATAGAATTCACTCCGTGAGCGGTAATTGAATTAATACAATGGAATTATCGTACGTCGCGAATCAACTGCCTAGAGAAATCGGTACGCTCTTTTATATATTGACTAATTAGCCTACATTGATTTGTCGAGTAATGAAGAAGTTAATATATCAGTGTTTCGATTTCTGGGTTGAATTCTGCTGAGTTCGGTTAGTTTGACAATTTTGTATTTCTTAAAGGTGTAATACATTTTAGTGCTTACTTTGCTACTTTGAGCTTGCTTCATTGCCGCTGACCTCAAAATAAGTAGGGTTTACGTATCAGGACCTAACACCTCTGTGGCTAGATAGTTGCATATCGGTATGGTATCAACGTAGAAAAAAGAAAAGAAGATATAATTATATTTATGTTAATTTTGAGATATTCGGCAATTATGCTCAATTTTATATAAATTTTGTCTTAAAACTAATAAGAATAACGTTACGTAAATAATATTATAGTGTAGTAGAGTTTAATTTGAGATCTTTATTAATATTATCTTTGTAGTTATGATTAATGCAAGTCTAATGTGAAGATTGGATTATGTTGTTCATTTATTTTGGAAATTTTGTTTGGAATCGGTGTTGAAGGTATGGGTTTGGATCTGGCTTGGAAGTATAGAGATAGTTTTGTTATGGTGACTTTTGGGTGGTCAACTATTATTTGACTCAATTCGTATTCGTTGTTTTCTGCTGCGTTTTTGCACTCTTACTTGGCGAATGGCTTGTTTAGTGCTACGAGTAGGTGTGTGATTGAGCCAAATAATGCTGCTAGTAAACATGTTGAGAATCCATATATTGAGTGCAATGTATAGTCTCTAATTATCACATTAAATAGGCTTTATAAACATTGAAATATGATCACACTCATTATAATTGCAGAACTTATAGAGCCGAATTTATTGAGTTTGTTGACGACTTTATTCTAGGTGCTTTCTGCTAGGTCGGTCAGAGTTTTTTCTGTAAATATCAAGTTTTATATCAGTTGTCCTTGCATGCTTTCGTCGCCTCGCATACCTCTTACAATTACGTTAAGGAGTACTGCTTTCTCCATGGGAAAGAGTATATGGTTTTCTAATTGTTGCAGATCTTCTCGGGAATAAATGCCACTAGTTGCTAATGATTCTAATTTTGTCGGTTGCCATATTGTTGTTGTGTTTGGTTTCAATATCAGGACTGTGTTGGTTGCTTTCCTCGGTGTTAGTGTGAGATTTATCCATTGGTTTTCAATTTTGTAGTATTGGGAATGATTGTTTTACAATTTATATTTGTTCCCATCTTCAATAAGATGTGTGGTTTTGGTGTAAGGTAGTATGTTTCGTTTTTTTGATTTTACTGGAAGTTGTGCAAACCACCTATCCGGGTGGACTAGTTGGACTTCAGTAGGCGTACATTGTATGATGTGTACGGCTTCCCCTGCCAGCCGAGCTATGTATCCAGGCTTCTCCACTACGTTATATGCAAATTCCTCAGGTGCGATGGATGCAATGGATAGGGAATTGTACAGGACTTTCCTTTCCAATTCACATTTTTGTTTTAAAATATCTAGGTAAAGGTTTTTGATTTCTGATCTGATATGTTTCTCTACGTACACTAACTTACTATTAAAATACGTGAATAAATCTTAATTATCTATCTCTTGCTTTATCTGAATATCATTGTCGAATAGAAAATTGAGTTCCAATCTTTCGAATATAAGAAGTTTTGGGTGTTCGGTTTTTGTCAGAAATCTATTATAAAAACTTATATTTCCTTTAGTTGACAATGCAAAAGATACTTCTTTTGTGCTTATGCTGAATATTGTTTCTTGATTTGGCGAGATGATTTTAGTGACCGGACCCCTATATAAAACTTTGTATTGGTATATAAAACAGTCTTCGTGTGGTAATAACGGCTAGAAAGTGTAACCTTGTTCTATATCAATACAATGTTGGTCTGAAAATTTGCATACTATACCCGAATTTAACCTTATTTTGTCACTTTCTAACCTAACCACTGCGTAACTCTCCCATAGAGTTATTTTTATAAGACTCTTTACGAAAACGTTACTTCATATTCCGAAATTGTCGGTATAGGTCGCTCCCGAACAAGATTTTTCGTCAACATTTCCTGCTAAATCTAATCCTGAGGTTTTTGTAAAGTTAATTTTTAATCCCGCTATAATATATACATTATCATATTTGAAAATACCCGTTTGGTGGATGTTATTACAATCATCGTGTGATATATCGTAGATGTATTCTTGGAGTGAGTTTTCTGTTGGACCTAAATGGCTAAACATGCCGTAATGGAAAGCTGTACATTATACTATTTTACAATGGATAATTTTTATTGACCTAAATTCGGTTTTTTGTAGTAGTTCTGTTGTAGATTGTGTTGCATTTATTTTTGATCCGTGGAAATCACATTCTCCAGCGTCCACAAGGGAGTATGTTGTGATTGCCGGATTTGTTGAGGCGCAGTTGAACCCGATGAGTCCATTGCTTGTTTGAAGGAAAGTGATTAGCATTAATATAACTAATGAATGACGTTCCATTGTGTTTTCTGAAATTAAAAAAAATATTTATCTATTTGTTTAACTAAATTTAATTTATTCGCATCAACTGTTTTTGGTTTTCCGTTGTCGTTGATTACAACGCTGCCCTTTTATGATATTTTTAATATTTCAAAAGGTCCTAAATATTTATTTTTTTCTAATTTTCCCGGGATTAGTTCTTTCATGAACCAGACTTTATCTTCAATTTTGAAATCTATAGGATTTATAAATTGGTTATAGTATTGTTTTGATTTTTGTTTTGAAATTATCAAATTTTCTCTAGCCATGTGTGCTAGTTCGTTCATATTTTTTATTAAGTTCTCTAGGTAGTTTGGCTTGAAAGGCAAAAACAAGTTCATGCGGCGTAAAATTGTGACCAGTGTGAATGCTGGTGTTATAATTAAATTGTGCTAGTTCTAAGAGTTCCTCCCATTCACATTTTTTTGATGTGAATTGTTTGATATATTCACAGAGAGGATGATTTGCTCTCTTGATGAGCCATGGAATTGTGGGGAGAATGATATTGTTTCAATTTTTTCGAATTGAAATCTTTTTGCTATTTGTTTTAGCAATTTACTTTTAAAGTTCCGAGCTTTATCTGTTAATACTACTTTTGGTGTTCCGAAATTGCAAATGAATCTTTTTATAAAAGCTTCGCTTACTGTTTCCGCGGTTTGGTCTTTTAACGCTGTTAGAGTGATAAATTTTGAGAGTTGGTCTTGAATTGTAAGTATGTATGGATTATTATGTTTTGTAATCTCAAATGGTTAAATAAATCCATGGCGACTTTATCGAACGGTTTGATCAAAAGTATAGTTAGCGGTTTCGTTATTACAGCAAAATTCGGAACAAAGCGTCTATAATAATTGCAAAGTCCGAGGAGTTCTCTTACATCTTTTGTACCTTCCGGTGTTGAAAAAGTTTCAACGGCTTGTATTTTTTTGTCTGGTTTTATACAGGATTTACTTATAATGTGTCCTAACAAGGATACTTCTGTCTTTAGCCAATCGCATTTTTGAGATTCGAGTTTTAAACTAGCTTCTCTCAAATTTTGAGCTACTTTGTAAAAACATTCGTTGACTTCGTCTACTGTTTTTCCGAAAACAATTATATCGTCAATAAAGAAGAAACATATATTGGCAATTAAATCGCCTAAAACTGTATTAAGTATTCTTTGAAATGTTCTAAGTGAGTTTATTAGGCCAAATGGTAGAACAAGGAATTCAAATCGTCCTAACGGGTGTATACTAAATGCAGTTTTAAAAATGTCTTTGGGGTGTATTTTTACTTGATGAAATCCTGATTTTAGGTCAACAATGTGGTAATATTTTGCTTTTCCCAATCTATCGAACATTTCAGTTATATTTGGAATTAATAATTAATTGGTCAGGAATAGTTTTTCCATTTAATTTTCTGTAGTTTATTACTAAACGCCACTTGGCTTTTCCATCTGCCAAGCTCTTTTTCTTAACTACCCATGTTGGTGCGTTAAAAGCTTTTTTCGATTTTCGGATAACATTGTGAGATATTAGCTTTTTCACTTCATCTATTGCAATATCCCGTAGTTTATGTGATAATGGAAATTGTTTTACGTAAACGGGTTATTCGTCAGTTAAATTTATTCCGTGCTGTTTTACGTTACAGGTGCCTAATTTATCACCTTCAACCCAAAATATGTCTTCAATTTTTTCTATTAATTTTTTCATTTTCTCGTAGTTAATTCCTTGTAAATCTTTTAAATCTATTTTTTCAAACAATTTTTCTTTGTGATTTAACTTATTATTTTCTGATTGTTCTTATTTTTTTCCTAAAAAATTTATATTGCCTGCGTGAAAAATTTTATTTTCATTGACATTGAGGTCTGTATTTTCCGTTAAGTTGATACTGTCAGAAAAATTGTCTAAATCGAAAGAAATATATTAGTATGTTTGTGTCTCTTCTAGTATATTGTTTTCGGGAGGGAATTTTATTTCAAGATTCTCTTTTATGACGGATATGAATTGTTCATACTAATTATAATCTTTGATATGTTCGTCGTTTGTTTTTGGCATTTTGTCATTATTCATTGTCATGTTTATATGGTTAATCAAAAGTTCTATTTTTAAAAGGTTTTTTTCTAATTCTGATTTTAGGTTTGTAAGTCCTTTTGAAGAGAGAAATAATTCGTCTGATTCTTTACAAATTTTAGTACTCTGTTTCGTATTGTTTGATGAAACTATGTCATTGCATAATTTATCTGTTGTTACAGTGTCAATTTGTTCGGTAGCTGTAGAACAGATTATCTTTGCATCATTTCGTTTCAAATTATAATCATTTTTAGTCATTACATAATTTTCATCTTTTTCTTTTTCTCATTCTGCTTTATTTTCTTTATTAATATTATGTAGAGTTTTGTTTACAAAAATTTTTTGCTCTTGTCTTATTGTTGCTTTTATTTTTCCTTTTTTTTCACTAAATGCGATTGAATTATTTGAATTTATGGGGACTGATATAAGTTGTATTTTTCGATTATTTATTCCCAAATAACCTTCGTCTAGTCTTCATTTGTGTTCTTTCAGAATGGGTATTCCTAGTATTTCGTCGTAAGGAATTGAGAATTCTTTTGGAGCGACATGGAAATCAATTAATAGTCCATTGATGACTAATTTTACTAGGCCTAATGTTTCAATATTTTTATCAATAATACCTAATAATGAAATTTTCTCTGAATCTAGTATGGCGTTTACTGGTATTTGATTACTTTTTATAATGTTTATTTGAGCTTCACTGTCAACCAGTTAGTTGAAATTAGCGTTTGAAAATGGATTCAGTATTTGTATGTATTGCAATAAATTCTCTAATTTTAGAAGGTACATTGATACTTTACTTTTAAATGTATTTTTGAATTCTACGTTTCCTTTACATTTGTAACATAATTTTTCTTCTATTTTGATTCTTACGTCGTCTTGACTTGCTGACCTAATCAAGTTTGCTTGTGTCACCGGTTTCAACACTTAGCGTTGTCATTAATTTGCTTCTCGTTTCTGTAGTGAGTGGCTTACTATATCTTTCTTCCGTGCACTCGATTTAGGAAGAAACTATTCGTTTCCCTGGTTATTGCGTTTGAAACATTATGAATCTGTATGATCTGTTCGTTTACAAGTTGTGCAAAATTTTTCTTGACTGTTTTCCCATGATTTTATAATTGGACATAATTCAATTTTATGAACTGATTCTTTGCAATAGGAACATACTATACGTTTTTTTACATGTTTTCGAGTGCTTTTATTTTTAAGCAATTTTCGATTGTGTAGTTTTTCATGTGACAATAGTCGCATTTTGTATCGTTGTTTCTTCTAAAATTATTATATCGTATAGGTCTGTTGTAATTGTTGTTTCCGTTTCTACGTTTATCATTATTAAAATTCGAGTTTGTATTATCTCTGTTTTCGTTGTTTCCATTATTTTTGTTATAAGTATTCAAAATGTTTACTAATTTACAGTCATTTATTTCATGATTTTCTTTGTTGCATATTTTGCATGCTGCAAATCTGTATCTTCTTATTTCTTCTGCATTTGGGCAAAATTTTACTGAGTGACTGATTTCGTTGCAACGTTTGCATGTTACATTTGGACAATTTAGTACGGTGTGTCCTGTACTGTCACAAGCTGCACAGAGCTCTGATGTCTTAAGTAACTTCGAGCATGTATATGGGTTGGTCCACTTCCTTTACATTTCCAACATATTTCGTATTCTGTAATGAGTGGGCATTGTGGGACAGAATGGCCCATTACTTGATAGTATTGACAATGATTACCTTTTATTTTGTTAAATTTGCAACCATCTATTGAATGCCCTTTAGCATTACAAAATTTGTATATTTATTCTATTTTTGTTTTTGCAACTTTGCAATTGTTTGATAAATGATCAGTGGATATGCAGTATACGCATGACCCGATGTGGCAAAATAAAGCCTCGTGATTATAGTTTTCACAGATTTGATAATTGTAAATGTTATTGATATTCGCTGAAGGAGTAGTTGAATTCCACGTGTTCTGAAGAGTGTCAATGGTGTCTCCCCTTAATATTTTATGATTTTGTAGTTTTGTTTCAATTTGTATGGCTTCTTGCACAGCAGCGCTTAAATTATTCTGATCGTTCAGTTCTTTACGAATGTTTTGTTATAAGCCGTTTATTAACCCGTCATTATTTATCATTGTTTCAAGGTTAGTTTGACAATTTTGTTTAAATAATCAAAACACTTTAAATAGAAAAGAGGATATACTATATCTTAGTCATATTTATAAGCTTTTGTTAAGATCGATGAGGAAGGGATAATAGATGAAGAATGTGTGTGTGTGTGTGTGTGTGTGTGTGTGTGTTGAAATACTTGATTTCTTACTGTATTGTAACGTGACTGGCTACGAGCTATTTGCTTTTACCTTTAATAATTTGACTACGAGAAAAATCAGATATACACATATATATAATTATGTGCCATTACAATTACATTTGCGACTTTATTGTTAATAATTTGTGGTTTTTCTGTTAATAAAGCCTGAAGAGGTCAGCAAATGTGCTGAAAAAAGGTTGGTGAATATAATTAAAATTAAGTGAATTTCCATCTCTCACTATTTCCCTTCTTTCTATTATTACAAAATTTATTATTTAAGAAAATTATAAGGGAATCAAGACAGTATGTTACGTACTAAAATTAAAAAAAGATAAAAATCTTTTTAAAATCATTTTCAAAATTAGAGGTTTGCAACGGTAGTCGATTCAATTAATCGATCCGTTCGCGATTCGGTAACTCGCGCGTTAGTACGAATAATTAAGAGAGAGAGGGGGCGCGCGAGCATTTAAATTAAACAGTTACGCCTCAGCTGCTCACGCGACTTTACCGCCGATTTGAGTTTTGCACTTTGTTTCGCCGATATAAAGTTTTCTTTGGATAATAACGTGAGTGAGTGCAATGGAATTTCTGTGACAATTAACAGCAGCAGTGCAGAAGCAGTATAAAAGCTGATAGAGGCAGATCAAGGCAGCGCAACTGATAAATATGAGGGCAGCGGCAGTTGATATATTTCATCAACAATTACGGCTGATCACCGTAATTGCACCGCAGGGAAGGTGCACCTCCCGTTATTATTGCGTAACAAAATACATTCGGTATTTTGTCAATCGTGATAGCGATTTTTTTTTGTATTCGCGCCGAGCGTTAGTTCGCGGTAAAATACGAATCTTCTCTCTCTCTCTCTCTCTCTCTCTCTCTCTCTCACCAAATAATATTCATTGTAAAATCCTGTTCGCGAGCGTTAGTCTTTCGGCCCAATAAAGACTGTAGTTATTTTTATTAATTTAAGTTAGTCAAATTTATTCGCCGATTACGTCATTTAATTATCCCAGTAGCTTAAGCGATTTGTAAAAGACTTAGGTTTTAATCCAATTACGTCTAGGGGATTAATTGGATTAGGCGTAAAGTCGCCCACACCTAAGATTCATCGAGTGTCACAAGTCACGTGACTGAAGGTGAGTTC
Source organism: Phymastichus coffea (assembly GCF_024137745.1). Taxonomy (NCBI): domain Eukaryota; kingdom Metazoa; phylum Arthropoda; class Insecta; order Hymenoptera; family Eulophidae; genus Phymastichus; species Phymastichus coffea. The sequence goes on from NW_026706838.1 coordinate 902,050, forward strand.
AACTCCGTTCGATAGAAGACATTTAAGCGAAATCATCTGACGTAAAGGCGAATACACGTACAATCATACGTGTTTAACGGAGCGGCAGTTAGCTCTGCATCGTGGGAGTTTTGTTCTTAAATAAATTTCCCAATTTTTTCAGATAACCTCCTCCGTTACAGGTTTTAAAAAACAGTCAATTTTTTCAATTTAGCTTATTTACGACCCTCATACATCAAATTAAATGTATGATACGAGAGGGGTCAATAAGTCTTTACAAAATCCAAGAGATGGCGTTTGTCGCGCTTAAATTGTGATGTTTTTGGCAAGCAATACTACTAACTAGATATCGTACAAAGTTTCAGCTCGATTCATTAAGTCGTTTTTTTGTGACCGTTGGTTGAACAAAAAGTTATTGGTTTATTTGAAAAATGGAAAAACCAGAGTTTCGAGCGGTGATAAAACATTTTCATTTGAAAGGCCTTACACCAAAATAAATCACAGTTGAGTTGAACGCTGATCATGGCAAGTCTGCTCCTGTGTTTAAGACTGTTTATAACTGGATAAATGAATTTAAACGTGGCTGTACAACAACAAAAGATGAACCTCGTTCAGGACGCCCCGTAGAAGTGAGTACGCCCGAAATGGACAACAAAGCCTACGATATGGTGTTGAGTGATAGAAGATTAAAATTGCGAGAATTAGTTGAGGTTACAGGAGAATCAAAGGGTGCAATCATTTCAATGTTGCATGGAAAATTGGGGATGAAAAAAATATCAGCAAGATGGGTGCCGCGTTTGCTCACTATTGAAAATAAACGAATCTGTGTGGTCACCTCTAAGGCTTTTTTGGTACGCATACGTCATAATCCAGAAGACTTTTGGCATCGACTCGTAACTGTAGACGAAAGATGGGTACACCACTATACTCCTGAAACCAAAGAACAGTCCAAACAATGGATTACCCCAGGAGAACCAGCCCCAAAGAAGGCAAAGACGATAAAGTCAGCTGGCAAGATTATGGCCACGGTTTTCTGGAATGCGTATGGAATCATCTATATTGACTACTTGGAAAAGGGCCAGACGATCACTGGACAATATTATGCGTCATTATTAGGTTAGCTGAAAGAAAAAATCAGCGAAAAACGTCCTCACTTGAATAAAAAAAATACTTTTTTCTTCAAGACAATGCACCAGTTCACACGTGTGCAGTTTCGATGGCAAAAATTAACAATTTAAAGTCCGAATTTATTGACCATCCACCATATTCGCCTGATTTGGCTCCCAGTGACTGTTTTTTATTTCCTAACCTCAAAAAATGGCTTGCCGGACAAAGATTCACGTCGAATGAAGAGTCATCGCCGAAACAAATGCCTATTTTGAGGGTTTTCAGAAATCATATTTTTCTGATGGCTTAAAAAGACTGGAAGGCAATTTAATAAAATTTATCGACCTTCAAGGAGCTTATGTTGAAAAATAAAAAAAAATTACATACGCAAAACTTTTCTTTCCTTCTTTTTGTAAAGACTTATTGACCCCCCTCATAAACCAGTTTGAATTGGAGAAAATTAATGCCACAAATTCTAGTCCAAAAAATAAAAAAAATTATGTATTTACGAGTCTTGAAATTTAGCTGTTAAATCAAAACCAGAAGTCCTATTATTCTTTATGAATATCTCTGACAGATGTCACTTTTTGATTGTACAGTATTATATTAAAAAAAAAGCAATAAACTATTGAAATAAAAGCATACGAACAATTTGAGGAGTTGTAATTTTTCAAGAAGGTCTTTTTTCAAGCTTTGAAAAATGTAATTTACCTACATATACACTTTTAGAAACTTCTGAGACAGTTAAAGTATTCTTTTTATACGTACTAATATGTACGAGGTGTGATCAAAAAGTAAGGTGAATTTTTATTTTTCTCAAAAAATATTTATTTATTCATCAATTTTTATTTTATCTCCTTCAAAGTAATCCCCCTCGGATATAATGCACTTGTGCCAACGCTTTTTCCCATCCTCAAAGTATTTCAAAAAATCATTTTTTGTGATCTTGTTTAGTTCATCCTTCGATGCCGTCTTTATCTCCTCAATCGTGGCAAAACGCCGTCCTTTCATGGGACTCTTCAGTTTTGGGAATAAGAAGAAGTCACAGGGGGCCAGATCTGGGGAATACGGTGCCTGTGGCATCGTTACTGTGTTGGTTTTAGCCAAAAATTCGCGCACAGGCAACGATGTGTGAGCAGGGGCGTTATCATGGTGCAAAAGCCAATTTTTATTTTTCCACGAATTCGGACGTTTCTGGCGGATTGCTTTGCGCAAATTGCGCATAACTTGCAGGTAATATTCCTTATTTACTGTTCTACCCTGTGGCAAGAACTCATGATGCACCAAACCCCTGCAGTCAAAGAAAACTCTAAGCAAAACCTTTACATTTGATCGAACTTGGCGTGCTTTTTTTGGTCTTGGTGATCCAGAATGCCTCCACTGGGACGATTGAGTCTTAGTCTCGACGTCATAACCGTATACCCATGTTTCGTCACCTGTTATAACCCTATTGAGTAAATCTGGATCATCGTTGACGTCATTCAGTAGCTCTTGGGCGATGCTCATGCGACGTTTCTTTTGGTCGAAATTGAGCGATTTCGGAACAAACTTCGCTGACACACGTCTCATGTCTAAAACACTCGTCAAAATTGATTGGCACGAACCAAATGAGATGCCAATATCATCAGCAATTTCTCTAATGGTAATTCGACGATTTCCCAACACTATTTTCTTCACTTCTTCAACATTCTCATCAGTTGTTGATGTGCTGGGGCGTCCAGAACGAGGTTCGTCGTCGGTGTCTTCTTGGCCTTCTTGGAAGAGTTTATACCACTTGTAAACATTTTTTTGGCTTAAAGTAGACTCACCGTATGCCACTTTCAGCATTTCAAGTGTTTTGGAACATTTGACTCCATTTTTCACACAAAATTTAATGCAAACTCTTTGATCCATGTTTTTAGACAGCAGCAAATCGTGGAGCACGCAAAACACTTCTAACCTTGATGCCTCTCACAAACAAACCAAACATACTACAAAGCTGAAATTTGGAACGTATGTTCTAGACGAGTGTACCGACATAACCAAATAAAAAAGTCGAAGATCGAACGGACGTAGCCCGCTAAATTTCAAAATTCACCTTACTTTTTGATCACACCTCGTATAGCTGTTTTTATCAGATAAATATTTAAGATCAAAGAATAGAAAAAATTAATGAGTAGAAAAACAATCTGAAGAAATTGACAGACTGAGAAATACAGCATCTGAAGGGGGATTCTTTGAGATCAGATAGGTCCCACCGAACTGATATTAAAAATGAGTACCGGTGGATGGTTATACGTCCATACTGCTATAAAATGATATTGCTTTTAGTCAGTAGATCTGGAGACTTTTGCACAAGGTAATATGGGGATTGAAATCGTTTTAACGATCTGAGTAGCAATGCTTACTACGATCTATAAAAGATTTTTATTCTACAACCCCTGTAAAACACACAGATTTATATTGCGCTTTCAAGTATCAATATTCATTTAATATCTTTCAAACTGCAAATCATACAAAGTAATTGATGTATCATTCACTTAAATAAGTAAAACTATGCGAAAATTTCAATTTAGACATATCACGGTCCTAGTAGTCTTTTAGAATTTCCTTCATTAACCCATAATGAGATCGATAACTTTTATTTTAGCTAAGTGCAGTACTAGCCAAACAATCAGCTACCGATACACGAGCCCAAAGTGGAGAGCTAACCGCCGATACGGAGAGCTGCGAGTGAGGGATTAGCCATCGTCACGCTTGGCCAAAAGTGCAGGACTATCTACCGATACGGAGAGCCGCATATCAGAATAACTACCGATCGCAAAGCCGTGCCGCATAACCTTCTGAAGTCGTTCCGAGTGTTCCTGGGAGCGTGAAGACAGATCAGCTACGAGGATCGAGGGGAGATAGTTGACGGAACTGAGTGCGTACGAGTGTGTGCGTGAGAGGTGAGTTTCGCCATAGAGGGCGAAACTGCGAGCGAGAGACATCGCAACCGACAATCGGACACTGCACAGAGACACAGCGTGCTGAACGAGATCCCCCTCCCCCCCTTGCAATCCCTGCGAGAGCTGAAATAAAAAGGTAAGCTTGCCAGCTTAATTTCGCGACCGTGATATAATTGCTAAACAATAATCCCTCGACTCGATGGAAAGCGTGCATGCAATATCTTGGCTAACAAAGAGCGGCGAGCGTTCCGACACTGTATGTTGTTGTCGTGCAAGCGCGGTATGTAAACATAAACACGCGGGCCGAATGTAATGTAACATTCAGAAGTAATAAAGAGTTTTCATCTGTGATATTAACCAGTACTTTCGACGTGTTTATTTCGTATCCGTAGTTAGTTGGTTGACTGACACCCGTTCCCTCTTGCTCTCCGACTTCCGTATTGAACATAGGTAATTACGTGCGTTTTTCAATACGATTACGCGGATAAAACAAATTAAATAAGTAATATTAATAAACTAATTTTTTGTATAATCTGATATAATATTGTGTAAATATTTGCCCAATCTTTGCGTTTCATTGAGCTTGATTCCAACAATCGAGTTGGAACAGCTGTTCGCGGCATATGCGCTTCATGTGTTCGCGAACTCGAAAATGAGACAACACAAACTGTTTTAAAATTCAAGGACAAATACACTAAAAAGACTTTTAAGGTGTAGTTCCCGAGTCCCACGTGGTGGCGCCTCGAAATACCAAGTAACTAATATGCTTGAGTTTTCGAGGTCTCGATAGCGATGAGCAATCAGGCCTCGCCCCACTTCTACCGACGGATAGCTGCTCGGTAGTGAGTAATTGCTCTATGTAGGGACGAGTGTAGCGAACGCCCGGCGAATCGAGGAACTAGCCCTCGATAACATCGAGTTAAAAGCGCGCGTTAACTGTGATTGTACATGTGAACACGTGTGCGAGCGGTGTGCCTCTATTGTCTCTATAAGAAGAACGCTGAAAGGAACTCTTTATTGTAAGTATTTGTTATTATTGATGAAAATCATTCAAACTTATTAAACTATTTAATTATGAAGATTTTGCAATGGATTCAAGTGCTTCGATGCCTAACGAAGGTAAAAACAAAACTGGAGAAAAACCGAAACGTAAAGCAGGTATGGAATTTTCGAAACTCATGTTATATTACTGACTATATTAATAATTAACTAAAATAAAAAGGGTATTACGTAATTCGTTACGGACGATTGTAGAATTTGATGATAGATATTAGTTGGCAAACAGGACAAATTCATTTTTAGTCCAACCTCAATTCCATTTGTTTTACTCTAAATACATAATTTTGGCTATTAATTTAGTATACATCAAATAACGATTATTATTTCTAATTGATGTTTGTCTGAAATGTTATTGCAGATAATTTTATTTTCAAAGAAAATGAAATATTTTATCTTTTGTGAAAAAGCTTAGAAGGTAGAATTATTTTAGGCAAATACGAAATTTTTGGAATTATTGACTTTCGAAGACTGAAACATATTGTTATTTATCACTTTTTGGAAAAAGATCCAATAAACTATTTGTAAGTTCATACCTAATTACATGTTATAATGTTTTGTCCAGTATACTACCAATCATAATTTCAATGTCATAAATTCATTTTTATAATAAATACAACATGTTTTAATCATTAATACAATTTACTTATATGTGCAAAATATACTAACCGTTTACTAATACATAAATTGCTTTATAGGTCTCAGTAGAGTATAAGTGTGTTACGTCTTACGACGCATCCTTTTTGTAACAAATGCACATTCGTGAAATTCAAAGCTGCTAACCTACTCGCACGTCAGCTGACGAAACGCGAGGTGAATGACACTCCGAAATAAAGTGCTACATCTTACGACGCATCCCTTTTTGTAACAAATGCACATTCATGAAATTCAAAGCAGCTAAACTACTCGCACGTCAGCAAAAAGCTGACGAAACACGAGGTAAATGACACTCCTAAATAAAGTCACCAAAAGCAAAAATTTATATTCAGCAAAAACAAAATGTCACACTATATCGCAATACTGAGCTGAAAAGAGCTATAAAAGATATAAAAAGGAATGAACAAAATTACTCAGTCAGTTGATCAGTAGTCCGTCAGTCAGTTAATAAGTACCTGTAAGACTCAACTCTGTACACACCGGTCCAACAATTGGTGATTACCTTTGTAATAGCGTCGGCGTGCAATGCCGATATATTCACTACTATTACCAATTATTTATAAAGGGGGAAGGCAAGGGAGGCGGTGTATCGCTCCAGGCAAAGCAGGAAGGAGAGCAGCGGGCAAAATAACTTCACACACACAACTCGTTGATAAACCGTTTATTACAACGCATTACCTAGAGTGCCGGCGAAAGTACAAATACTTATTAACAATAACGCGCAAACTCAATCTAAACGAGATGACCGGCACGCTAGCGCCATGTCACCTCGTTAACCGGCTCAAACAATTACTTGAATTACGCACTGTCGAAAACTACGCCGGCTCGGGGAAGCCTGGCGTCGCAACGCAAACCGTGAGAATCGCCGAGGAAAGGAAGAGATATAAAGAGAGAGAGGAATCGGTGACCTGACCAAATTTTGGTGGACGTCGCTGTTGCTGGCAGCCTTGAAGGTGTCCCACCGGTGGCTAGGCTGGAAAACCCCTGGCTGCTGCGTGGCCGGCGACCTGGCAGAAAAGGCTGTCGGGTTTTGCCTCGATGACGGCTTCTTGCAGGAAAAACTCCTGACTGCTGCGTTGCTGGCAGAGGAAGTTCCGTCCGGCCAATCTGCTGAGGAATGCTGACTTCTTCCCGAACAAAGGGCAGGCAGTGATGGTCACCCACTAACTCGAACGACTAATTGCTGTCACGCGCGTCGCGTAACTCACTGTCGCGAGTGCATGAGAGCCGGCTTCTCACGCCTTCTCCCATCACTCGCCTCCTAATCGGCGGCACGCGGCAATGCCGATCGCGACAAGTTCCGCGCGCCAAGCCCAACTACTAGACTATTGCTTTTCTCTCTCTCTCTCTCTCTCTCTCGCACTCTCAATACTCGATCGCGTCGTCGCATCCACGGCTTCTCCTTCCACTCTCGTGCGTTGCTGAAAAATAAAAGGGCAGGCATCAGGCACGTGATAATAACGTGCGCTTGATGCCGGCCGTACGCCTTTGCCTAAGAAGGAGAGGGAGGCAAGCACACGGTGCAGGCCATGACAAGCCTACACCGTCACACCTTACTTAATAAACTCGCGACTGTTACAAAGTAATATCCTGCAGTATTATTCAACGACCTATCTAATACAATTCAACAAGCAGTTAGAGCCTGCTACATTTATACAATTCAACAAGCAGTTAGAGCCTGCTACATTTATACAATTCAACAAGCAGTTAGAGCCTGCTACATTTATACAATTCTACAAGCAGTTAGAGCCTGCTGCATTTCTGTCAACAATTAAAAACTACGATTATCAAGGTAGTGCAATTATCAGACATACATATTTACATTTCCAAATACATTTATTATAAGTGAGACATATCCAACCACTAGTCAACATATTAGAACGTCTCATTCATTAGCTATTCGTAGTTGATGCACGAGACGTAATAATTGAATCCTCGTTAAATGTTCATGATTGATAATAAATTAAATAGTTTCTAAAATGATTTTATTCTTTTCCAGCATAACTACTGCCATTTTCAATTATATTGCTGATCAAATTAAAGAATTAATACCATCGATTGATAATAAAAGAATTAATATCATCGATTGAACTGCTGTACATTCCATACAGTAAAGAGGATCCCGAAGGTGGTTCATTATATTGGTATTACAAAGAGTGCAGGAAGCATTTAACACTAGCTGAGATTTTACCTGAAAAGAACAGCGATAACAAGGTTATGAAAGATTCCTTCATTGATAAAGATGATATTTCAAGTGAGTTAGTTGAATAAAAAAAATCATCTAATTTATGAATACATATAAAAAATAATTTTTATATTTTGAATTTATAGATGATTATGGACCAGAGTTTGATTGTTTAACTGATCAAAATCGCGAAAAGTATAATACAATCATAATAGGCGCCAAATGGAAAGATTGCTTCACTTTGAGGCATAATCAGCTCATTAAAAAGGAGAAAACAGAGTTTGTACTATCAATCAAAACCTACGTCCAAACTTTTGCATGTCTAAAAGATGCAACTGCATTGGATTTAGTAAGTTGAAATAAAAGTTTATTAGTAAAGCCATGTAAAATAATTTGAAAGAATATCAAATGTAATTTGAATTTGTTGCAGCTCGACATTGATTTTCAAATTATACTTGTTGGTCTAAAAGAAAGTAGCGTAATCGAGGAAAGTCATTTAGAGAATTACAATTGTTTATTTGAAAACAAATGGCCACTGATATCTAAAAATATTTTGAAGGTCATCAGTCGACTAAGAGGTCAAGACATTGTAAAATTTAAAAATAAGTACGCTGATCTTACTAAAACAGGTGATTATTATAGTACTCTAATTATGTGTGTAAAAATGCTACAATGTAATTTATGTACTCTATGACGGTAAACGTCTTATTAGCGCTATCGGCCCAACTATACGGTTGCCCGTGAGGGCAGCATCTACTGGTTGGGGAAAATGTGACGAGGGAATTCGGCACGCGACGAGACGGAACGCGCGCGTATGAAAATGAACTAGTCGAGGATTAGAACCCGATCGCAGAGCTGTGCAACAAAGACATTTGACGTTTACCCGAGCTTTCCTGAGTGTCGAGACGAAATAATAAGGAGAGACAAGAACTGTACCATCGCCCGACATAGACGAGTGTGTGTAAGCGTGCGTGTGTGAGGAGTTTCGTCATCGAGGGCGAAATCGACAGCGAGAGCCGATCGACCGCAGAAGCGGTCTTCCCCGAGTCACGCCTACGAACTTTTTCTTTCGTTCTCCGTGCGACTGCTAATAAGGTAAGCTGGCCAGCTTAATTTCGCTATCGCGATAGAATTGTCTATAACTAATCTCTCATACTCGACAAGAAAGGCGCATGTAATAACTCTGCGAACAAAGAGTAGCGAGCGATCCGACACTGCATGTTGTTGTCGTGCGCGCGGCATGTAAACATAAACACGCGGGCCGAATACAGTGTAGCATTAAGAGGCAATAAACGATTCCGTATGTGATGTTAACAGTATTGTCGATGTATTTATTTCACGTTAATAGATAGTTGGTTGACTGACACCCGTTCCCTCCTGCTCTCCGGTTTTCGTGTTTGAACGTTCAGATAATCACGCGCGCTTTACTATGCGATCATGCGCTTGAAATAAATAAACGGTATTAACCCCGTTACAACTCATTAATATTTTAGACAAACACGATGATATTTTGGCTCTTGTGGCACTCCCTTTCTGTATAAAAGCTACTAAAACAGTGTCAAAAAGTATTGTTTCTGATTTTTTTATCTTATTATTAGAGGTAATAATCATTTAATCTGTATGCAAAGCAATAATTCAATTTTATAATGTGAAAAAGGGTTTTTATAAATTTATAGATTAAAAATAAATGTTTTTTTTCAGGATCATAGCAAACCAAATAAGAAAAAAAAGAGTACGAACAAAATTTCATTGCAACTCCCATCGTATATTTGATATTTTGTGGACCAGTAAATGGGATTGAGAAAGCGTACGTTGTCTTCAACAACCAATTGTTTCCATACAAGGATCCTTTAAAAGCTGTAGGAGTTTGTTTCAAGTGCTGTCTTGCTTTGCGTTACTGGCCGAGGCATTATGACTTTATATGGCTATTTATTCAGCTTTGAGTATACAAATTCCCTAGTAAGAAGTTACCTTATTTCGTCAATGTTACTTCACAAAGTATTAGAATGTTAATTCAATCTTTAAAAACATTAGAGATTCCAAGGGAACAAACAGCACAAACTGAGTCAGCAAATGCAAGAGAGATCCCACTTGTCAGAGATGATTCTAATGTACTTGGTTCCGTTGAAGTTAATTAAAAATATGAAGTGAAATATACTTTCAAATATTAGTATTATTGCTAGTTTACAGTATTTAATACATCACTTTAATTGAACGTGTTAAGTTATAGTGTTTAATTAATTATGGATTTACTTTTATTTATTAATTACATCACAATATTGATTTTACAACTGTATAATGATTCTAATTTACCAAGAGTAGTCGTTGATATAGTTATATCATTTTTCAACAAATTCCATCGTGATATTTATTTGTCATCATTGAAAGTAGATATCCTTAATGCCTTCAGTAATCAAGAACTTTCTAATGAATCGCGGTGTAACTTAGATTCTATCTTTCGCAAGCATAGTTTTTTATTTGAAAAGTTAAATTCAGAACAAAAACGAATGACATTTTTGAAAAGTAAAGGATATAGTAAGCCACAAGTTATTGATATTGGAAAAACTTTACAGTTAATATTAGTCAATAATGAAGAATTACTAAAATTTAAACCGATTCATGTTCTATGAAGTCGTTTACGCCACACTTTAAAGTGTTTTTTAGAAATTCCTGGCATTTTGAGTGAAATATTAAATTACGTTGATAATATTTCTTATCAAGGTACAAAACTTAATAAAAATGTCATACAAGATAATTTATGGCAGCAAAGATACGTTCCGAAATTTTTAGGTGAATTAGTTGTACCCTTTTATATTTATTATGATGAGATAGAATGTGGTAATGCTTTAGGAAGTATTGCCGGTGTAAATAAATTTGCAGTCATTTACGCCCAATTGGCTTATCTTCCACCACGCCTAGCATCACTTATTGAAGCAATTTTTTTCTGTATGTTACTTTATTCTGAAGATGTAAAGAACGAAGATTTATCGTTAGCTCAGATTTTTGACAAGCTGATTAAAGAAGTGAATTTTCTTTATAGAGATGTATTAATGATTTTTTATGATGAAACAATTCGCAAGATAAAGTTTCAACTTGTGTTAGTTTTGGGTGACAACCTTGGTTTGAACGAAATATTTAGCTTTGTAAAATCATTTAAAAGTGATTATATTGTCGGATTTGTAAATGTATTATCGAGTTAGCATCTAGATTACCTTTTGAAGATAAAAATATTCTTAGAACCGAAACAAACTATTTAAATGACGTTCATTTGAAAAACGTAAAACTGATTGGCGTGAGAGAACTGTGCATTTTCCATAACATTAACAATATCCATCTCACTCGAAACTGTAGTTTGGATATGATTTGGATATGTTTGGATGGAGTTTGGATATGTAGTTTGGCATGATTACTTGGAGGAAGTTTGTTTATATGTTTTACATGTGGTATTTTGCAACTTAATTTAAAAAAAAAGTATTTTACTCTGCAAACATTAAACAATATTATTGAAAATTTTGATTATGGGTCATCAAATTCTGTCAATAAACCGCCTATCATAAAAATAAAACGATTGCAAGATAATGATACCTTGAAAATGTCAGCGGTAGAAGTTTTAAATTTGATGAGATATCTACCTTTAATGATTGGAAACTTCATTAGTAAAGATGATGAGTATTAGAAATTAATCAAACATTTAAAGCAAATGCTTGACATATTTATATGTAGATATGTCACTAGAATAAAAGCAAAAAACTTAGCAAATATAGTAATAAAACACCATGAGTTATATATAAAATTGTGTCACTCTCTAAAGCCGAAATTTCATTTATTACTTCATTATGCGAGACAGCTATTAGAATTAGGGCCTTGTTTCAACTTTTCCACAATGCGTTTTGAATCGCGTCATCGTTTTATTAAGTCTGTTGCCCAATAGACTAGTTGTAAAAAAAATTTGCTCATCACAATAGGAACGAAAGAAGTTTTTAAAACATGCTACAATGTACATTGCGCTAGATTCACAAAACTTACTCAATCGAATGTAGAGCAGTTTAATGATGGTAAAATTCATAAAACGGAAAAAATTGAAATTACTGGGGTATTGTATAAAATTGGCATGTTCTTGATTACGGATGTTTCCTTGACACTTAAATCATTCGGTGAAATTACAGACAGAACGATTGTTAAAAATAGAATATATTTTACGATAAAAATGTACAGAGAAACGTATTTACATTCTCTCTACCATTCATTTGTTGTAAAGCGAGGTTCTTGTGATGATATTTTTATTAAGCACGAAGCGTTACACGATTATGAGTCTTGTTTCTCGGTTATAAAAATTATCGCACCTTATCAATCTAAAAGGCCATTCATGAAACGTATAGTTTGCTCACATTTTAGCTTATAAAACTGTAACAATATTGGCATCATTAAAAGGTTTTGAAGTGATGAAACGATTAAAACTTTTTTTGACATCACATAGAAAAATGCGAAATATTCTACATTATTCAATATTGTTCTAAAAATTGTTAATTGAAGAACTAAACCCTAATTAGGATTTTAATTTAAGCATTATATTTGAGCGTTGTATTAAATAATATGCGTTACTGATGTATTGGTTTAAAATAAAAACGAATTTTATATAAATATCAGCGTAAGTTACTTCAACTTTACCATGAGCCTAATGAACAGTTCTTCGACTAGTCGAGTACTAGTCCCTCGATATGTTTATTCAAAGTCCCTCAATCAACCAAAGTATAAGTTTTTAAAAGATTGATTGGAACCGATTGATGGTATACAGTATCATGCATTCAGCGAGCATGAGACAGTTGTTTCACCAGATAAAGCTCATCCAAATTCCATCATGATTTTTGACGATATAGCCACTGAAAAGCAGGACAATGTGAGAGCACTCTTCTGTATGGGAAGACATAAAAAAGTAGATAATTTCTATCTCTGTCAATCATACGTTCGCATATCGAAGCATCTCATTCGAGATAACGTGAATTTACTAGTTTTTTTTTACAAGATGGCGTGAATATTAAACATATTTACAACGATAATGTTAACTTAGATATGACTTTTGAGAAGTTCAAAGCAATTTCTTCAAAATGTTGGAGAGACGATAATCATGGATTTTTAGTTATCGATGGAGATTGACTAATCAATTCTGGATGGCATAGAAAGGGAATTGATTCTTTTGCTATAAATATAGGAAAGTGAGCAAATGAAGATTATTTAACTTTAGAAATTACAAGTATCTACATGGCTGATTTTGAAAGAGAAAAGGTGCTCGAGCAATTATCTAAGGCTCGTGATGTCATCAGATGTAAGTATCAACTAATAAAACGTGACAAAGCTGATTTAGAAAATATATTGAATGAAACTTTTAAAGCTATGGTTGATCTATTGAAGAAACTTGTGGAGATAGCTATTGATAAAACTAACGTTAATACTGAACAGGAAAAGAACAAGGAGAAGAAAATTATGTTCGATAAAGTTTTCAAGCCAAAACAGCAGCTGACACTCCCTATAAATCTCGATATTTCAGTAGTACTATTAATGAATTAAATTCTACATTTCGACCAATTGATACTACATTTGAATCCGTTATTTCTATTGATGATGATGCTGATGAAGACGAATTTAATAAGACTACTAAATCATCACTTAATGCAACTGCAATAAATTTAGACAAAGTTAGTTCAAATGTAACTACAAAACAATAAAAATAGCTATTGGATGATTCGATTGTAGAAAACTATATTCGACTATTGCATGAACCTCAACAGAAAAGTAATTTAGACAAGACATTTAGTGTTCGCTTGCACGAAAATACATACGAGGTGTGTTCAAAAAGTAACGAGAATTTTTAAATTTCGCGGGTTTGGAGAGTCCGCTTGTATAAAATTTTTTTTTATTATGTTGGTACACATGCCCCTGAAGTACGATAAAATTTTCAGCAATATTCATTGCTTACTTTTTAAGTGGCAGCCGCTAACGTTAGACGTGTTTTTCGAGCTCGGCGATTTTCGTTTGTGAAAAAAAATGGATCAAAGAATTTGTATTAAATTTTGCGTAAAAAATGAAATAAAGTGTAGTAAAGTTTGTCAAATGTTAACAAAGGCATATAGTGAGTCTGCTATGAGTAAAGCAAGGATTTATGAGTGGTATAAGCGTTTCCAAGATGGCTACGAAAACGTTGAAGATGACGAACGACCCGGACGCCCAAGCACATCAACAACCGATGAAAACGTGAAAAAAGTGAAAGAAATGGTTATGAACGATCGCCGAATCACAATCAGAGAAGTCGCTGATGATGTTGGCATATCAGTTGGCTCATGCCATCAAATTTTTTTGAATGTTTTGGAAATGAAACGTGTGGCAGCAAAATTCGTTCCAAAATTGTTGAATTTCGAACAAAAACAGCGGCGAATGGAAGTTGCTCAGGAGTCGCTAAATGAAGTCAATAACGATGCAGAACTACTAAAACGTGTTATAACAGGTAAAGAAACATGGGTTTACGGATATGATGTCGAAACTAAGGCTCAATCGTCCCAGTGAAGGCATTCTGGATCGCCAAGACCGAAAAAGGCTCGACAAGTGCGGTCGAATGTGAAGGTTATGCTCACTGTGTTCTTCGATTTTAATGGCATAGTGCATTATGAATTCTTGCCACAAGGTCAAACAATCAATAAGCAGTACTACCTACAAGTTCAACGTCGTTTGCGTGAAGCAATCCGAAAAAAACGCCCGGATTTGTGGCAATACAATTCATGGCTTTTGCACCACGATAATGCGCCTGCTCACACTTCATTGCTTGTTCGTGAATTTTTGGCCAAAAACGAAACTGTAACGATGCCTCAGCCTCCATATTCGCCAGATATGGCTCCATGTGACTTTTTTCTATTTCCAAAAATAAAGAGAACATTAAAAGGCCGTCGTTTTACAAGCATAGATGACATTAAAAGCGAATCGCTGAAAGAGCTAAAAGCTATTACAAAGATCGAGTTTCAAAAGTGTTTCGAAGATTGGAAAAAGCGTTGGCATAAGTGTATTGTATCCGAAGGGGACTACTTTGAAGGCGACAACATTAATGTAGATGAATA
Source organism: Phymastichus coffea (assembly GCF_024137745.1). Lineage (NCBI taxonomy): Eukaryota > Metazoa > Arthropoda > Insecta > Hymenoptera > Eulophidae > Phymastichus > Phymastichus coffea. Next base: position 917,064 of record NW_026706838.1, read on the forward strand.
AATAAATATTTTTTTCATAAAACGAAAATTCTCGTTATTTTTTGAACACACCTCGTATATCATAGGCAATTCCCCAATTTCCTTTCAAAACGATAACGTAACTGTGAATAATAAAGCTTACAGTAAGACGAGATACGAAACAAATGGAGAATATCGCAATCAGCATGTAAATAAATTCAAAAAATTAATATTGGTCCAATTTTATCTTTGAGCGGTAGTGCTAAGCTAAAATTGACTATTGATGGAAGACCTCTATTTCCTAACTATAAAATAGTTAGAAAAGGAACATTATTTGATTATGTATATTAGGATGATCCAAACAAGCTCGTTGATCGATTGAGATTGCTTATCGTCGAACAAACCGCTGGTAATCCTAGTCATGTTAATGAAATGCATTCAGTTATTGAATATTACGTGAAGCTGGTTATATATATTAAGAGGATCCTAAATATTCCTCAGTAATAAAATGAGCGTTGATGTATTTGGACGTAAATTGAATAATAAGGAGGGTAATCGAGGTCCCCCTGGTGTAAGGTATAAAATCACTAAAGACGGACAATACGACGTGAATGACAAAAGAATTTGTAGTATAGCCGATCCTTAGGAGAGTAGCGATGCTGTAAAATTACGAACGTTGCGAAAAACTAGCGAAGCTGACGTTACTATGCTTACGACTGCAATACATACGAGGGTGGTCCGATAAGTACTTAGCCTACAAAAGAAAAACGAAAATTTTGGAAAAGCGGTGTTTTTACATAGTCTCCTTTTAGTTCGATACACTTGGCCCAGCGATGCTCCAACTTCTTTAACCCGTCTAAAATATACGTTTCCTCGAGGTCTGAAAAGTAGGCTTCCGTGGCAGCTATTACCTCCTCATTCGACTCAAATTTCTGCCCGGCGAGTGACTTTTTCAAGTTTAAAAACAAAAAGAAGTCGCACGGGGCTAAATCTGGAGAATACGGTGGATGGGGCAGCAGTTCATAGCCTAATTCGATCAATTTGGCTGGCGACGGCGGAGGTGTGAGCCGGTGCGTTCTCATGGTGGAAGAGCACTTTTTTCTTCGCCAAATGGGGCCGTTTTTTCTGCAATGCGACGTCGAATCGGCCCAATAATTCGGCATAGTACAGCCCTGTGACTGTTTTGCCCCTCTCCAGGTAGTCGATGTAGATCACACCTTATGAATCCCAGAAAACTGTGGCCATCACCTTTCCGGCCGATGGGGCAATTTTCGCCTTCTTCGGAGCACTTTCGCGGGGTAAAGTCCACTGTTTCGACTGTTCCTTGGTCTCTGGTGTATACCAGTGGATCCATGTTTCGTCAACTGTCATGAAACGACGCAGAAACACCTTCGGATTGCGCTTAAATAGCGTCAGACATTGCTCTGATGTTGTCTCACGATTGCGCTTGTTGTCCGGAGTGAGCAAACGCGGCACCCATCGCGCCGACAGCTTTCTCATGCCCAAAATTTCATGCAGGACATGACCCACGCAGTCTTTTGAGATGCCTACGATCTTAGCTATCTTGCGCACCTTCAATCGTCGATCTGCCAATACGAGATCGTGAATTTTTGTCACGTTATCCTCCGTGGTAGCCGTTTACGGAGCACATGGACGTGGCTCTTCAAAAATCGACGTGCGACCACGTTGAAACTCGTTAAGCCAATTTTTGACGGTCGCCATCGAAGGAGAAGAGTCACCGTACACAGCATCCAAGCGCTTTTTGATTTCGCTGCGCGATTTCCCTTCCAAAAATAAGAATCGAATCACCGACCGATACTGCTCTTTTTCCATTTTTCAAAAATCAACGGACACACTTGCTTTCACACGCTCTCAAAAATAAACTACAACTCCGATCCGGCTAAAATCTTGACAGTAACCATCGAGAAGGTTGTAGAAATATTTATTTATGTGATAGAATATTTCTTTTGCGAGAGTGGCGCCATCGGGCGGTGAGGCTAAGTACTTATCGGACCACCCTCGTAATCTTAGAAAATCTCTAAATATAATATTATATATATGTTAAATTACAAGCGTATAGAGAAGCGACTAAACATTTACAAGAAAATAATAATAATAAGGACCTTTGTCTTAAAGAAAGACTTAAAGAAAATATCGTTTGACTTTATGCATCAATTTTAACAAATATATTGAAAATGAAAGATCAAAGAATGGTTGATGAGTTACATAAAACAGCACGTCGAAATTATCCTCTTAGAAAATTCGATATACGCGAAATAGACGAGACATGGCAAGCTGATCTTGTTAAGATGCAAGGCTATTCCAGAGAGAAAAAAAGTTTTCGCTATCTATTAACTATTATAGATACGTTCTCGAAATATGCTTGGGAAATTCCAGTAAAACAGAAAACTGCTACAGATGTCACGAATGCAATGGATTCTGTATTAATAAAGGGGCGCATTCTTAAAAATCTCCAAGTGGATAGAGGCAAAGAGTTCTACAATACAAATTTTCAAAGTCTAATAAAAAATATAAAATAAACTTATATTCTATTTATAGCAATTTTAAAGCATCAATTTGTGAACGTTTCAATCAAAAATATTATGTTGAAAAAATTCAGTTTAAGAGGAAATTATAAGTGGATTGACTTTCACCCCAATTTAACAGAATCTTATAATAATCGAAAACATCGCACAATAAATATGAAGCCTGAAGAATGATAACAAAAGAAAATGAAGGTAGGAGATAAAGTGCGAGAGAGCAAGTCTAAACACGTTTTTGAAAAAGGATATACGCGTAATTGGTCTACAGAAATGTTTACTATTCATCGTATTTCGAGAACTAAACCTGTAATATATCACCTGCTAGATTACCAAGAAAATCCCATTGTGGTGGTTTTTACGAGCAAAAACTACAGAAAGCTATATATCCTGGTATCTATTTTGTAGAAAAAATTCTCAGAAGACGAGGTAATGAAGTCTTTGTAAAATGGCTTGGCTTTGATAATACTCACAATTCTTGGATAAATAAGGAGGCTATAAATCAATGAATTACAAATATAAACTTATATGTATCTAACTTTTATTCAAATAAATAGTGTTGTTTTCATTCATAAATATTACATTGTTTTTTTTTATTTTAAGAATAAGAGACCCAACCTTCCCTCTTACTTTTGAGGTACTTCAATTTTATCTGTGTCACTAGTGAGTCCATTAAGACTAGTTGAAATCTGCTTTAATAGAAACACTCATAACTCATTGACCTCTCCATAAAATAAATTTATAATACAATTTTTTTTATATATACGTAAGAAGATATAAAAATACATTTAAATAATAAACTGAAATCTATCACATCCTTGATATTGAATAAATAGTGCATATTTTTGAACTCTGTCGGATAGATCAATAAAAAGATCATAATGATGAATTATTGCTCTTGGAATTCGGTCCGACAGAATAATTTGGAACTCACAATCGAGTTCAAGAATAATATGAGATTCATTTTGCCACATGTATATTATTAGGTAATTCTGATCTTCATACATTTCATGATGACTCTTTTCAGAAATTACGTCGAAGAGCTTCATTCTAATGTTATACAACACATTTTAAACTTCATCTTGCTGCAGGTAAAGAGATCTTCAATGTTATGCCTTTTACTGCTACTGCTACTACTACTGCTGCTGCTATAACAGCTACTACTCGATTCTTGAGACAAAAGTAAGCTCTTCGAGGCTCCCAGCTCTTTTAAAACTTGTCTTCACTACTTTGTTTTTCGAGCCGCCACAACTGCCTCCCTCTACTTTGAATTAAATTCCTATTTTATTTAACTTTATAACGAGCCTCGGCTCGTTATGTCTCTCTCTCCCCGTAAGTTAATCATAATCCGTTGATAACCCATGTATTCTTTTCCTTATGTATTTTTGCCTTGCCGTAGCTGTGGACGCGGCACGAGGTAAGTCAGGGAGCACCGAGTAGAGAGAGAGAGAGACCCGCGTGTACGCGTGTAAGCGTGAACGCCCGAGTGTCGCGCACGTTGACTAATTGGCTGAGACGCGCCGCTGCCGAATAGCTAGCGCGAGAGAGGGGGACCACGTCCGCGTGCGAGTCAGAATCGGCTGCCCGCCTTCGCGAGAGGAAGCAAGTTCGGCGATCGACGCAAGGAAGAAGTGCTTTGTGCTACACAGCTCGGGTTTTTCTTACCGAGAAAGACGAAGGGTGCAGCGTGCGTGCGTGCGTGCGTGGGTGCGTGGGTGTGTGTTTGCCGATCTTAGCCGGTCAGCCCGAGAGAGCTGCCTCGTGGCCGAACACCTGCGCGTGTCAAGTCTAAAGCCGGGGCCACTGCGAACTTGTCATGTAAGTGCCCGTTCGATCTTAAGACTCTCTCTCGCTTGCTTCTCACTTGCCTCTCTCACTACGAATGCTATTTGTATGCTTCCTTTGTTATCTTAGTCTTAATAAATATTCATTCTGATGACCACTGCGTCTTTCATCTCGGCACTTCCTCCCTCCCGTGTTACGCGCACGCCGGCTTGCACCGTTCGCTGCTACCTGACCTACGACGCTCTCCGCGGGCCGAAGGCAAAAGTGCCTTCGAGGGGCATATCTGAGCCGCTGGGCTGAATCCCGCGTGTTCCCCGTACGAGTTACCCGCAGGCCGAGTAGCCGCTTAGCATCACCCTTAACGGGGTAGCAGAATCCCCGTTACAACTTATATATAGTGTGATAATTTTTTAATATAGGACTAAGCATTCGATTCATCTTTAGTATAGGTTTCTTAAACAATACTCGTGATATAACTTTATTCATTTCGGCAATACGTCTTTGAAAGCGTACACGATCTCGTGCTATCTGCCCCTAAATACCTTTTTTGAGTATTTTATTTCGTATGGAAGATGATGTATTCTAACTTTCTTCGCAAATCATATATAATTAGTAGAGGAGTGAGTCTCCTGTTGTCTCTTATAGCTGGCATGGCTAAATACTTAATACTTACTAAGCTTCTATTACTTCTTCTTACCGCTGCTTCGAACAGAATGGGCTTCCTATTAACTTCTTATCGTTCTTTGAGATTCTAACCCCACTACTACACTTTTCGAGCCGCCGAAACCGCCCCCTTCTCTCTTTCTTATTTTTTTTTTTTTTGTTAGGGAATAGTGAGAGCCCCAACCATCGGTCTCGCGTATGAGGTACTTCCACTACTAATATAAGTGATTACTTCTCCAAAGACGGATTTAAAAGGATAATTAAATTAGGATTAAAGACATGGTTAAAATTCAAAATATAATTTTATTACTTATTCGCTATATATACATTTATACATTATTCTAAATTAATTTTTAAATTCAAAGTTGGAGTCTTCTCGATGGTGTAGAAATAATTCCTTCTTCTTTGTGGCCTCGTACAATTTCTGTAGCATCTCCTCATTTTTTTCTAACGCCAAACTTACTCGCTTTGGTAGAAATACCTCAAATTCTTCGTCTACAGTTACTGCAACGCTAAATCCGTAGCAAGTGTTCAGCCATCTCAATTTAGTTACAATATATGTACAATTCTTATCTAACTGTGACATAGTCTTTCTAGGAGACTGAGCAATCTTATTGATTGATAAGAAATCCATTCTACAAAAAAAAATCAATCATTAATTAACTATATACTTTTTATTACTATTAGAGGTAGAGTTAGAGAACTATGCAAGAAACTTACTTTTATTAAATTTCTTGGAGAGCTTCTACTAGTGGGAGAAGAGGAGGATTACGAAGAGACTGCTGCTTCAAGCGAATATTGCACAACTGCGTTGGACTGAAGCGTGTTCTCCGCTTTAACCAGCATCCTCTCTCTTAGAGCTTGTCATTTCCCCCTCTTTTCAACCACTACTCTGTCTTGAGCGACATCTATACAATTTTCCTTTCTTCTAGCTTTTTCCTTTTCCTATGTAACAAAACTTAATCCTTTGTTACCAATTCTTTTGCGGGGTAAGTGAGGCGCTTTCGCTCATGACAATTGAGAGGGAAGAATGAGGGGAGGTTGATAATAAATTATATACAGACAAGAATCAAATCTCACTTATAACCTATTATTATTAATAATCATTCACACTAAACAAACGCGCGCATAACATAATCTAAATTATCGACTAACAAACTAAAAATCGAACAATAAACTGCTTAAGATAATCGCAACTGAACATTTCACATTTCACTAATACCAAATCGCATACTTAACCTATTACAAACTTACTTAAAACTACGCGGACTAATACCGGGAAATTGCCCGGCACGTGGGCGCCTGGACAATTCACCGGTCGCAACTTATATCACTACAAATTAACCTTAGCGCGAACCTTCAGATAGCCGGCACGTGAGTGCCAGGCTATCTCTTTCACCGCGCACAGGTCGTCGCATCAACAGAGAGAGAGAGAGTATAGAGAGAAAGAAGAAAAGGAAGACTTGACCTTTTTTTCTTGTTCCTTGCAACGTCGAGAACCCTGGGCGATGTGCTGCCGCAGGACGTACCGGGCGTCGTCGCTGGTCAGACCGTCGCTACCCGCTGTCGCTGACCAGGTCTCCGTCGGTGGCGTTGACTCTCTCTTGGCAGGCGGGCCGGCTGCTGTTGCTGGCAAAGCCGTTGCCGATAGGGTTAATCGTCCTTCCTTCCGGCTATCCCAAACTGCTCTCTCTCTGCTGGGCTCGGACTTCCGCACTCTAGCAAGACTAAGCGTAGACTCCCTCACTCTCGTAAGGCTCGGCTGCGACTGTCTCACGCACTAATTCTTGCGCGCATCTTGCAGTCGCTCTGCGGCGCTCGCTCCTCTCCCTACCTTGACCTATTAGTTAGGCGGCACGCGACGCGTCGCTTATCGGTCACGCGTTGCGCGCCTGCCAATCCCTGCATAGGCCTAATACTCTCTTTCTCTCTCTCTCTTTCTCTCACTCTCTCTCCGCGCTCTTCAACTTTTCTTGCGCTCAGCTGCGCTGGCTCGTCCTTAGCGCTGAAACAAAAGACCAAGTGTTAGGCGCATACTTAAATGCGCCCAACGTTGGCCACCACGCTTAGCCGAGTGGGGGAGGGAGAAACGCGGACGAGAGACGGGCAAACGGCCTGCTCTCGTCACACCTAAAAGATCTTTCTTTCCCACTACTACCTTTTCCCCCACTACATACGACCTTCTACTGAGCGCAATCTATTGATTATTGCTGAAATAGAATTTTTGTACTGCCCTCTATGGTTATTTTCTTCATCTTCCATTTCTTTGCCACGTCTCTTTCGGCGTAGCGCTACAACTCTATCTTTTAGTTTTGAGATTTCTATCGTTTTGTAATATCCCTATGGAAGTGTATTATATTTCCCATATACATCTTTTCTCATCAAAAGGACTTAAAGCTATCTTCTACTCCCTTTCAGTTCGTAATTGATACAATCTACTTCGAATATTATACTGCTTTCGAGTTATAATTTTCAAATCGATCTAATGACTAAGGTAATCTTCATATGAAATTGTTATCTTAACCGTATGCGTTTTGACTCCTTTGCTAATCGATTTTCTACTTCAATATTATATATTTTACTTCTTAAGCCAATGAATTTTTTCATAATGTTTCCATTATATTAATCTTTCATTATACCAAGAACTTTTTTGTTAGCTCGAGGTATACTAAATTGGTTGTTAATCGGATAGTCAGATATGTTAAATTCATCAATATCTTTTTTCAAGATTCTATATATGTCAACGTCTTGAATTTCATATATGAGGTTTAAGTCAAGGCTTCTGATTAAATTTTAGTGTTCTATGAATCTTTTTAGTTTTAATCCAAACTTTATAGCCTGTTTTAACGCTCTATAATGAATAACATATCGCTCTTTATCATAAAGCGTAGTCAAAAATTTTTTCTGGGTTGAACCAGGTAGTTGACTATGCTCAGATCAAAGACGAAGATGCTAATGTTCGTCATGTAACTCTTTCAAATACTCTAGATCTATTTCTAAAATATATCCTATCACACTATCATTATCAATATTGAAAATATTCAATTCGCTAACATTTGAAATCCTCTCAAATTGCCTATATGGTAAAGGTTGTGTCATTGCTCATCCGTATGGATTATTTACATAAAAATACATCAAAATACATCAAAATCTTATTTTGTTCATTCTTATTGAAATCTGCACCCATATACTTATTATTTGCTTTTGAATGTCTGTTAGAACAGTGGCTAATACCTCCACGAATGCCTTTCTGAATAAATGAGACTCTATCAATGTTACTTAACAGTTCGAGTTCAATATTTGTACACTTTAATATAGCATATCATGTTAATCCTCTGGAGTTGTTAAAAACGTGCTGGATCAATTTCATATTCATTTATACAGGATATATGAACATTTTCGAAAATATCAGCTAATAGTAAAACGTCTGTTTTCAAATAAAGATCAGAATACTGACCTAAATCTTGACCTAATTTGAAAAGTATTCCAAACGTTTTGTGCGTGGATGTAATCTGCCATAGATACGAGGTGTGTTCAAAAAGTAAGGTGACTTTTCAAATTTCACGGGCAATGTACTTTCGATTATCGATTTTGTTTTGTTATGTTGGTACACTTTACCCGAACATCTGTACCAAGTTTCAAGTGTATAGCATTTTTTGTTTGGTTGTGAGAGGTGTAAAGGTTATAAGTGTTTTGCGTGCTCGGCGATTGCTTCCTATCGAAAAATATGGATCAAAGGATTTGCATCAAATTTTGTGTAAAAAATAAAATAATGTGCTACGAAATACTTGAAATGTTGACGGTGGCATACGGTGAAACTGTTCTGAGTAAAAAAAATGTTTACAAGTGGTACAAACTTTTCCAAGATGGCCGGGAAGATGCCAATGACGAGCCTCGCTCTGGACGCCCAAGCACGTCAACAACTGATGAAAATGTTCAAGCAGTGAAGAAAACTATCAGAGAAGTTGCTGAGGATGTTGGTAAATCGCTCGGCTCGTGCCATGAAATTTGTTCTAATATTTTGGGCATGAGATGTGTCTGCGAAGTTTGTTCCGAAATTGCTAAATTTTGACCAAAAGAACCGTCGTATGAGCATCACTCAAGAACTGTTGAATGACATCAACGACGACCCAGATTTACTCAAAAGGGTCATAACTGGTGACGAATCATGGGTATATGGTTATGATATCGAAACCAAAGTCCGATCGTCCCAATGAAAGAGCCCACATGAGCCAAGACCGAAAAAAGCACGCCAAGTTCGATCAAATGTCAAAGTTTTGCTCACTGTTTTCTTCGATTACCATGGCGTGGTGCATCAGGAGTTCTTACCATATGGACGTATGGTCAATAAACAGTATTATCTTGAAGTTATGCGCCGTTTGCGAGAAGCAATACGAAGAAAACGCCCAGAATTGTGGAAAAACAATTCATGGCTTTTGCATCACAATAATGCCCCTGCTCGCTCATCTTTGCTTGTGAGAGATTTTTTGGCCAAGAACAACACCACAATCATGCCTCAGCCATCATATTCACCGGATTTGGCCCCATGTGACTTTTTCTTGTTCCCAAAACTAAAGAGACCTATAAAAGAACGGAGATTTGCAACGATTGAAGAGATAAAGACTGCATCGCTGGAAGAGCTCAAGGCTATACCGAAAAGTGCTTATGAGAAGTGCTTTGAGGATTGGAAAAACCGTTGGCATAAGTGTATTGTATCTGAGGGGGATTACTTTGAAGGGGACAACATAAATATTGATAAATAAATAAATATTTTTTCTTAAAAATACAAAGTCACCTTACTTTTTGAACACACCTCGTATATCACTATCTGTTAATTGACTATGAAATCCTTCAATAGAAGGTAATTGATTTTCTGTCAGACTATTTAAATTATTAACGTATTCGTATAAAAAGACACCTTTCCTCTTAAGTAAATCAATTTTTCTTGCTGTGAAGTTATCTTTCTCAAATTCTCTTTTTACAACATCTAGCTTAGGTAAATATGATGCTAATTTATTTTTTTTTTTTTTTTTTTTTTTTTTTTTTATTTAACGTCGCTCTATTTATGCTCCATCAGTGCTAATCAGCGACGGAGGCTTGCAATGTGTTTGAGAACAAAGCACATGAAACTTTTTTCAGTGGTGCTTGTATCAATCAGCAGGAACTGGGAATCGAACCCGGGCCTACCGGGTGCGAGTCCGTCGCCCTACCGACCGAGCCATTGCAGGCCTCTCGCTAATTTATTTAGAGATGAAGGCATAAAACGAAACAAATCAATAAAATGTAAAATAATTACATAACCTTAAAAATGTTTTGTAAGAGATATATAACGCTATTTGTTCTCTACTAGAACAGAAAATTTTCCCTCGAAATCTGAATTAGTAGCAATTTCTGTTATGATAAATTGAAAGTCATAGCTCATAAAATTGTGAAATACTACTGGAATGAAATGGACCTGTTTTAATTTACAGTGATTATGAGCAGTTTGCCTACCGGTTTGATGAAAATGATCTCTAACTTTCCTTTCTTCTTCCTTAAAAATTGTATTGCAAATGTGACATTTCGTAGCCCATTATACGAGGTCGGTCCGGAAAGTATCGGGCCTACGTTTATATCTTCGCGTCGTAGTGTTCGAGCGACCTCTACCGGACAGAAACGTCAACAGTAAAGCTTCACGAATCTATTGGTTACTTACTGACACCTGCCAGACGTATAGTTCATGCGCAGCATGTCTTTGTTTACAGTGCCTTTTTCGCGTTCGTCGGATTTTGATATTGTCAAAAATGACTGAAAACAAGATCAACGATTTTGCATCAAATTTTACTTTCAACTCGGAAAAACGAGTTCGGAAATATTGAAATGATGCAAAAGGCCTTCGGAAGCGAGTGTATGAGCAAAACACGAATAAAAGAGTGGTATAAACGGTTCAAGGATGGTCGCATTTTTGTCGATAGTGATTCTCGTTTCGGCCAACCTTCGACGACAAAAACCGCAGATAATATTGAGCGGGTGCGACTTGCAATCGAACAAGATCGTCGTATGACTGTGCGAGAACTAGAAGAAGACCTTGGGATACCAAAAACTATCATTTCAGAAAGTTTAACCGAAAATTTATGAACAAAACGCGTGTGTGCGAAATTTATCCCAAAATTGCTCACAGCAGAGCAGAAGAACATTCGCTTAGAAATCGCTCTGGACAATCTGGAAATGGTCAATAATGACGATAATGTGCTTAGAAAAGTTATTACAGGTGATGAATCATGGATTTATGGTTATGATCCTGAAACAAAACAACAATCTTCACAGTAGAAGCATTCTGAATTGCCAAGACCAGAAAAAGCACGTCAAAGTCAGAGCAATGTTGAGTCAATGTTGATTATTTTTTTCGATTGTGAAGGTGTTGTACATCATGAATATGCACCAACAGGTCAGACAATCAATAAAGAATACTACGTTCAAATTTTAAAACGGTTGCGTGATGTAGTAAGAAGAAAACGGCCGCACTTTTGGAAAAGTGGTGACTGGCTTCTCCATCACGATAATGCGCCAGCGCATTGAGCTAATCTTTTGCAGCAGCTTTTGAGCAAACACAATATCGCATTGCTTCGACAACCTCCATACAGTTCCGGCATAGCCCCTAGTGACTTTTGGCTGTTTTCACAACTAAAAAAATCATTCAAAGGACACCGATTCGATGACAAAGCAACGGTTGAAAACAATGCGACGAGTGTACTTAAGGCTATCCCTAAAAGTGAGTTCCAGGACTGTTTTGAAAAAAGGAAACATCGATGGAACCGTGTTATTCAATCAAGTGGGGATTACTTTGAAGGCTTCCACCTACTAGATAATAAAGAATAACGCTAGCACGAAAATATAAAAGTAGGCCCGATACTTTCCGGACAGACCTTGTACTCATATATAATATAAGATTCATTGCTAATGCATTTTTATATACTTTGTAACGGAGAATTCCGGCCGTACCCGTCTGGGTTGCTCGCGGCCGTACCCGTCTGGGTTGCTCGCGGCCGTCCGCACAAATTATTTATTCGGGGATTCGGGAAGCAAAAGACGTTCCCACGACTGAATAACGCGTCGAGCATAAACACGTTAAACGCACAGATTCTAAGTCGGGATGAGGAGTGATACAGCGGCGAATAAACACAACAGCGGATTAACACTAATCCTTTAATCGTCAACAATGAGTTACAAGACAGCGATCTCGGACTTACACACTACGAGCGGTACAATAACAAGCGCGAACGTTAAGGTGAATCGGTGGCTGGTCAGCCTGCCGATTCCCTTATTAAAACTAAATATTATAACAAAAGCCCGACAAACTACTTTCCGCCGTTAAACTACCAACGGGATAGCCAGCAGGTCTGCCGTGCTACCACCTATAAGCTGGCGCCCAAACATGCAAGAGAGAGAGATAAGAGGAAAATACGGCACCGACCTCGACCTTCAGCCTCTCCGACGGCTGGAGCGCTCTGCACTGTGACGTCACTGGTGTGTTCCCGACCGTATCGCTGGTACATTTGTTGTCGTCGCTATCTGTCCTCTGGCTCGTCCTCTTGCTCGCTCCGCAATATTGCTGCCTCGATCTCAACCCGCTCGCTGATCGTTGTTTCTGCCGCCTCCTCGTCGCTCGGCGCTACAACTCGTCAAGTTCCTCGCGCGCTCGCCCGCGCACCTCGCCGGTAACCCCGCACGCACCGGTGCCGGGTATCTTGTGGGACACGGCTGGGCGCGACCCAGCCTCACGCTCTATCACTCGTCCGCGCACCGGGCGTGTCTCCGGAATGAACAAAACGTCGGCGAGGTCGCGAGGCCAACTCGGAGAAAACCGTGACCTTCCGGTTTATCCGCGCGCGTGACTTTCTCTGCCCATTGCCTAGCAGAGACTCCTCGAATTTTCCGCGGCGATCCGCAATTCGAGCGCTCTCTCTCTCTCTCTCTCTCTTTCTCTCTTCTTCTGCGCCACCTGCGTCGCTCCAGTCGTCAGCTCAGCCCGTGTTCAGCACCTCGCAAACAAAAGGTCCAAGCATGAGTGTGTGTGCCAAACGTACACACTCTCAGCCTGGCGCGGCGCACGGACATTTGCGAGAGCTAACGGACGAGATCGGCCTAGCCGAGATTCTCCGTCACAGCCCCCCCGAAGCAACCGATCCTTTCCATAGGGTCGGGGGCTGTCTCCCGCTCTCGCCGTCCGGGCGCCTCGCCATGGCTGGGCCTTTTCTGTTGGCCACGAGTGAACTGTCTGGTAGCGGTAAAATAAAATAATTAAAACCCACAACCAAAAGCAAAACCCAGAACTAAAACTAAAACCAGAACCAGACAACCTTACAACACGAAAATAACGACTCCAAGAGAGAAACGTCGTTTCTTCGAACTGGCCCGACACCTTCCTCGATGGGCAACCCACTGCGAGAAATCGCTCGCGGGCACTGCCTCACACGAGTGGCGCCTATGGCACTCCGAACAATCTCGCTCGTTTCCTAGCCTCACATCCTTAGGTCGAGTTCGTCGTGCCCGAACTCTGCAGCCCACCGTAAACTATCGTTGAGAGCGTTGGATTTCCACTCCCAGTGGACCGGTTTCCAGCCAACCTACGAATTGGCTCGCAGTTCGCACAGGTGCGGAATGTACAGTTCGGCGCCTGGCAGTTCTGGCATGACTCTTTCGATTGACGCAGAGGACAACTCGAAACATAATGTCCCGGTTGACGACACCGGAAACAAATTGAGTTCCTCTGCGCCCGGCCAGTCTGTTCTCGATCAGAACCAGAGCACTCCGAGATCCTATGGCCTTCTCCATTGCAGCCATAGCATCGACCCTGAAAAACAGCTCTATCTCGCCCGTTCCTTGGGCTATTCTGACGTTGAGCGACCCGCATATCCCCGCCAGATCTTCCCTGGTCTCTGTCGGTTCTAGGACCGGATAATTGCGTCGGTACGGGCTGCATAAAACTGCTCGCCGCGCACTGATACACTCCCGAGTCGCTACCCGACGAACGTCCGGACGTGGCAGTGTCAGAAGCATTCCTCTTCCCTTGCTTCTTCTTCTTGGCCTTCGGCTTCCCCGCCGGAGACACCTCTCCTTGGGAAACCACGGCACTGACTGCCACGTGGCTCTTCTTGCCCTTTCCTCGATAAGCAGCGTCCTCAACCGGCAAGTTGTCCTTAGCAGAAGGAGGATGCCATCTCCTCTCACACTCACGATGCTTCTCCAGCTTCTCTCCGTAATATTCTATATCACGCAGAGTGCAGACCGTCTTCTCCCGAATGTACCTCCCGTACTCCGGGTTCAATCCTGCCTTTGCCAAACGAATCAGTTTTCTTTCTGACGGAGGGGGCCTCATTCGCCTTACGACGCTCTCGAACGCAGTCAGGTAATCCCCTATCGATTCATCCTCACCCTGCGTTCGACGAGCTAGCACGTCGTAATATTCCTCCCTAGACAGTGTTCGGCAATAATGATGACGGAAATTGGAAGCGAACTCTCGGAACGTGCGCCACGTTCCAAATTTGTTGGACAGCCACACCTCTGCGCGATCGGAAAAGATGGCATACAGAGCTGGGAGCACTTCGCGATCCGGGAGCCTGTACATTTGTATACAGCGCTCCAACCTCTCCAAGAAACGCTCAGCTGATGATCCTGAAGTTCCTGTGAATCTCAGGTTCCACGTACGGAACGCAGTCACTGCATCAGCCCGTCTCCCATTCAAACGTCTTCTCTCGCCTCGAGGGGGCCACTCACTGGAGCTCAATCTCGCTCGATTGTCACGGTGTGACCGACGTTGGCAACGAGCACATGTTCTCTCGTCTTCGCTGGAGGGACTGACGTCACTCGTCTCGCTCGACTCTGCAGAGCTCACGCACCTGTTTCGTTGCCTCCTGCCTGGTCTCCGCCTGCGACGTGGTCGCCTCCAACTCATCTCACTAGACGAATTCAGTGAAGACGTCGGCGGACTCAAATTTTTGTCTGGTCTCGGCCGGCGCTCCCTATCACTCGTCGCTGAAGCCATTGACCCCCGTCCCAGCTTCTGCAAAGGTCTGTCAGGACCTGAGAGCTGGGGTAGCCTGGGCCGACTCATTCCCTGCTGCGATGCGGTTCCCGCACGCGCCGGCGACACTCGAGAGACAACTGGGACCGTGAGAACCTGCGCCGCCGGAGCCATATTCCCTGCCACAGCTCGACCACCTACACCGAACCCGAACGCCTGCAAAACCAGCACTAGCTGATCAAGCATTGCTGGGTCCAACTGCGCGATGGCCGGCGGCAAAATAGGGCTCGGCAGTCCCGCTTCTCCAGTCCCAACACCCGGATCCGCCGCATTACTCCGCGGCATGACCGAGGCAAACACGGACGTTTCGTTTCTCCTCTCGACCTCCGATGCGTTCGACTCGCGTTCAGCGCCCTGTTCGACGAAGGTCCGCTGCGCAATGTCGGATGGGTCAGCCGACCCTGAGATCGGAATCGAGTGCTCCATCCCCTTACACCTTGGAGGACGGAACAAGGAGAGTTCATCACCTCTCAAAGGGTCCGAGTGAGTCTCGCGCGTTAACGCCTGCTCCAGTACGTTGGGCAAGCTCAGATCCGCCCCCATATCCTCGTCGTCAACGTGGATGGGCTCCGGCAACCGACCAGACAAGAAGTCCTCGGGGTACAGGGGAGCGCCGGTCTCAGGTCGCGACTTCATCACGAACGTGCGGAAAAAGCGATCCTGTAGAACGACTAGCTTCCCTTCCGTACTCAAGCCCTCCTGGAGCATCACCTCGGCCAACTGTTGTGACGGCATCTTCAGGATACGTGCCCGTAAATGCTGAAGCTCCGGCTGCCTCGACAGGTGCCGTATAAAAAGCTCCGGCTTCCTCGGATTTTTCGGCATCTTGATTTGTCTTTTGGGGGACTCAACGCGTCAAACAAACCACAGACCTCTAAAGACAGCCTAAAAATCCTATAAACTATTACCCCGCACGATGGGCCTTCCTCTGACTCCAGTAGTACCCGCTCGGCCCTGTACAGTAATGCCCAGTCACCACGCACCGCAATACCACGTCTCAGTCGACAACCAGGCCAAAGCTCTACTGCGCACGAGCTTGAGCCGCTTGCGTACACCCTAGCGCCGGCTGTTATTTACTCAGCCCCCCCCCCCTGCGCACTCACGGCGTACGCGCCCGGTCTAACCGTCTTCGACTGAAATACGCACCACACAACTGTCCGAGCTCAACGTGCCCCTGCACTCAGGCAACCACCTGGAGTTCACCACCACACTAGGCGAGAGACCCGTCCTCACGACGATACCGCGCCCACGCATACGAATCGCGACCGTACAATCTCCCGATCATCCGACTCAATCGCGTGTCCGAGCAACTGTCACTCCTCAATCGAACTTCGTCCACAATCTCATGCGCGTCGTGAAATTCCCCACAAGGGATGCCATGTAACGGAGAATTCCGGCCGTACCCGTCTGGGTTGCTCGCGGCCGTCCGCACAAATTATTTATTCGGGGATTCGGGAAGCAAAAGACGTTCCCACGACTGAATAACGCGTCGAGCATAAACACGTTAAACGCACAGATTCGAAGTCGGGATGAGGAGTGATACAGCGGCGAATAAACACAACAGCGGATTAACACTAATCCTTTAATCGTCAACAATGAGTTACAAGACAGCGATCTCGGACTTACACACTACGAGCGGTACAATAACAAGCGCGAACGTTAAGGTGAATCGGTGGCTGGTCAGCCTGCCGATTCCCTTATTAAAACTAAATATTATAACAAAAGCCCGACAAACTACTTTCCGCCGTTAAACTACCAACGGGATAGCCAGCAGGTCTGCCGTGCTACCACCTATAAGCTGGCGCCCAAACATGCAAGAGAGAGAGATAAGAGGAAAATACGGCACCGACCTCGACCTTCAGCCTCTCCGACGGCTGGAGCGCTCTGCACTGTGACGTCACTGGTGTGCTCCCGACCGTATCGCTGGTACATTTGTTGTCGTCGCTATCTGTCCTCTGGCTCGTCCTCTTGCTCGCTCCGCAATATTGCTGCCTCGATCTCAACCCGCTCGCTGATCGTTGTTTCTGCCGCCTCCTCGTCGCTCGGCGCTACAACTCGTCAAGTTCCTCGCGCGCTCGCCCGCGCACCTCGCCGGTAACCCCGCACGCACCGGTGCCGGGTATCTTGTGGGACACGGCTGGGCGCGACCCAGCCTCACGCTCTATCACTCGTCCGCGCACTGGGCGTGTCTCCGGAATGAACAAAACGTCGGCGAGGTCGCGAGGCCAACTCGGAGAAAACCGTGACCTTCCGGTTTATCCGCGCGCGTGACTTTCTCTGCCCATTGCCTAGCAGAGACTCCTCGAATTTTCTGCGGCGATCCGCAATTCGAGCGCTCTCTCTCTCTCTCTCTCTCTTTCTCTCTTCTTCTGCGCCACCTGCGTCGCTCCAGTCGTCAGCTCAGCCCGTGTTCAGCACCTCGCAAACAAAAGGTCCAAGCGTGAGTGTGTGTGCCAAACGTACACACTCTCAGCCTGGCGCGGCGCACGGACATTTGCGAGAGCTAACGGACGAGATCGGCCTAGCCGAGATTCTCCGTCACAACTTCTTCTAACTAAGCTAATAATATTTTTATTTGTTTCATAAGCCATTGAACAAGCGTCTCTTCTCCAATTATTTGTTTTCTATAAGACTTATACTCTGACTTACTATCATCATATCTACATTTTATATATAATCCAACGCTAAAAGCTTCATGTTCTTGAAAAGCACGACTATTGTCGACTGGTTTTAACAAACATTCTACGTCAGCATATATGACATATGAATCCACTTCTATACGTTTCGAATGTTTGAATTTTAAAATTGTATCATCAGGTAGATTGATTCTACACTTATTAATTTTTGAACAATCAATATCGTGAACTATTAATTGATCCTCAGTGGTAAAATAGTGGAGGCAGCATTCACACAGATAGATTTTTTTAGTATATGAGATTATTTGACTTCTAACAAGAGAAGACAAATTTTTAATCCAAACATAGTGAAACTCTTTGGAAATTGGTTCTACATCGTGAATATTTTAGCTTTTATCATCATCATATTCATCAATATACTCCTTTTAAATTGAAAGAAGATTAACATGTTTGGATTTCTTTGAACTAGTTACATGACATGGTGACTCTTCAAATTTTTTTCTTTATTTTTTAAGAATGTATACGTTTATAGATATGTCATTCAACTTTTCAAATTTCGGAATATTTTTTATTTCTACAAGAAACATTATATCATCAAATTTCAATTCTTTTTCAAAGCGTGTATAATTACTAGTTCTATAACTGTGGTTTTATAACTATCAGTAGGATGAAGACAAGATAGTATAGGCCATTTGAAATATTTATTGTCGGTATTCTTAACATTAAACACACTTTTCTCATGTCTATGACCTTAGGTATTAGAATATACGAGCAAGGTTTAAGTGGATTGTGTTTATTTATGTTGACTGTAAGCCTAACAATAGTCTTTAATGACCAACTAGATTCTCTTTCTTGAAATTATTCAATATTCTTAGATAAAACGTCTTCAATATTTTTTTCAAACCATTCAATTAGATCACTACTTTTATAAATGCATTGATTTTAAGTGTTAAAGTATTAAATTTGAATATCTTTTACATTATTCTTTTTAATAATAAACTGAGCTGAAAATTCCATAGTTATCTTCAATGCATTGTGGATAACTAGAAACTTCGATATTTGCTTTTGTAAAAGTTTGTTTGCTGCATTTAAAAACGTATTTATATCCACATGATGCTGATTTGCTAGAACTACAGTATTAATACGATGTTCAAAAGCAGAATAAAAAACAACACCATCTCCTTGAATTTCATCTATATTTAATTGTGATGTCTGAATAGTTCCACCGATTTTTATGAAATTATTCAATTGCGTTTCTAAGGCTATCAAGTGTATAGCACAAGTTTGACCACTTTGTAGTATTGCTAGAGATAAATTACTCAACTTCAAATATCGATTAAGAACAATGAAAGCAGAATTCGCTAAATTTTTTGATCGAATCAAATCATCTACGTCGACTTCTTCGTCAAGAGATTTATAATAGTCCGACCACAGATCTTCTACAGTTCATTCAATGTATGAAATTGAAGATTCTTATTGAAATACTCAGTAAATTACTTTGTAAGTTAATAGTTGTCTTTAAGATACTTTAGAAATTATACAGGGTCTCTAAGCTACTTTTTCTAACTACTAGTAGTCTATAGAGACTACTCTTAACTATCAACAGACGGTCTTAACAGACTGTGCTCTTTCTTAGGGTGGACTAACTTTTAAAGCCAGGCGGTGGTGCTGTTCGCAGCGGCGTCGGCGTTGTGAGCTATGGAGGAGATAGCTTCTGTCGTAAAATTGGGGAGGCGATTGTAGCGATACTGAACTAGTGTACGCAATGCTATGACCTATGGAAGAAGTAGCTTATACGAAAAAGTGGGGTGGCGGCTGCAGAGACATCTAACTACATATAGTATATATTGAATTCCAACGTTCTCATTTCTAGGTTAGCTATCGTATTGTTCGAATATATTTACGAGGACAAGTGTTCAAAATGGAGATAGAATTACTAATAATTACATTATCTACTTACTACAAATAAATATATCTAAGGGAGGTGGGAGAATATAAAGTGGGAGAGTGGGTGGGCGGAGAAGCGTAGGAAAAGACTACTTGATGAGCTGAGTGCGGGTGAGACACTGAACTCTGTCTTTCAATATAAGCTTGATGCAGCCCTAGAAAGTATTCTTCCTTCCATATACATATCAAGCTAGAGAGAGAGAGAGAGAGAGAGAGAGAGAGAGAGAGAGAGAGAGAGAGAGAGGGCACCTCAAGCTAGAAACGCTACCTCCTCTCCGAGGGCCTACACCTAACTAGCATATGCTTACTGTGCGCCCTACTGTCGAAGGAGAGCGAGAGAAAGAGAGCAGCATCCACGCTATACAGTGCACAGGCCTAATCAGCATATAGCTTACCAAACTAGAGATGCTATCCCTTCTCTGAGAGCCCACACCTGGCCAGTATATAGTTTAGCAAGCTAGAGACGCTTCCCCCCTCTTTGAAAAGACCCACACCTAGCTAGCATATAGCTTACCAAGCGCCCTATCAACTTCTACAGCGTCCTACCTTTACAACTTCTATAGAAGAAATCTACCTTGACAGTCTATGTAATAATATTTATTATTATATTATTTACTGATGGGGGGGGGGGGTTCTGGGGGTCACGACTAGGTCAAGGAACCACTCTGGAGGGTCATTGGGAGGCACCACCCACTCTATGACCATCCACGATGCGTGCGTAGCGCGCGCGCTCATGCGCATACACTTATATATGCTTCAAGCCACCTGAACCCCCCGCTAAGTAGCTTGAAACATACGAGTGCATTGCTTATCTAATCAATCCAGTAATTTCGTCGTATGGTATGCAAGGATGAATGTTCGAGAATATTACTCTTTTTGCCTTTGTAACGTAAGGTCTCATATTAAGTTTGTGACTGCTGATGACTATTTCATTATTGCCTTCTCTAGTTAGCTCATTCACTAGTTTTTCACTATTAAGGTAGCAACAAAATCTGTTCTATGAAATTTTTGATGCAGCGATTATGTTCGTTGGTGCCGTTTTAGTCTCTATTGCTGTGATGTACGTTTTCAGGTCAATTCCATCTACTGTATCGATCAGTAATACTTGATTTTTTTTAAGAAACATACGGTTACTAACAATTTTAGAGAAAGAGTTCACTTTTCTGCTTGAGCTTTGCGAATTGGGACTTTGTGAGCTTATTACTTTCATTAATGCACTATTATCTTGTCCATTCCTCATATTAGTACTCATTTTGTATATATAATTATTTCGCCGTAATGAATTGTATACGCAAGTCTATAAGCCTACTCTCCGTGGTCGCTACACGGTGTGTACGAGGTGTGTTCAAAAAGTAAGGTGACTTTGTATTTTTAAGAAAAAATATTTATTTATTTATCAATATTTATGTTGTCCCGTTCAAAGTAATCCCCCTCAGATACAATACACTTATGCCAACGGTTTTTCCAATCCTCAAAGCACTTCTCATAAGCACTTTTCGGTATAGCCTTGAGCTCTTCCAGCGATGCAGTCTTTATCTCTTCAATCGTTGCAAATCTCCGTTCTTTTATAGGTCTCTTTAGTTTTGGGAACAAGAAAAAGTCACATGGGGCCAAATCCGGTGAATATGATGGCTGAGGCATGATTGTGGTGTTGTTCTTGGCCAAAAAATCTCTCACAAGCAAAGATGAGTGAGCAGGGGCATTATCGTGATGCAAAAGCCATGAATTGTTTTTCCACAATTCTGGGCGTTTTCTTCGTATTGCTTCTCGCAAACGGCGCATAACTTCAAGATAATACTGTTTATTGACCGTACGTCCATGTGGTAAGAACTCCTGATGCACCACGCCATGGTAATCGAAGAAAACAGTGAGCAAAACTTTGACATTTGATCGAACTTGGCGTGCTTTTTTCGGTCTTGGATCATGTGGGCTCTTTCATTGGGACGATCGGAATTTGATTTCGATATCATAACCATATACCCATGATTCGTCACCAGTTATGACCCTTTTGAGTAAATCTGGGTCGTCGTTGATGTCATTCAACAGTTCTTGAGCGATGCTCATACGACGGTTCTTTTGGTCAAAATTTAGCAATTTCGGAACAAACTTCGCTGACACACATCTCATGCCCAAAACGTTAGAAAAAATTTCATGGCACGAGCCGAGCGATATACCAACATCCTCAGCAACTTCTCTGATAGTGATTCGACGATTTTCCAGAACAATTTTCTTCACTGCTTGAACGTTTTCATCAGTTGTTGACGTGCTTGGGCGTCCAGAGCGAGGCTCGTCATTGGCATCTTCCCGGCCATCTTGGAAGAGCTTGTACTACTAGTAAACATTTTTTTTACTCAGAACAGTTTCACCGTATGCCACCGTCAACATTTCAAGTGTTTCGGAGCACTTTATTTTATTTTTTACACAAAATTTGATGCAAATCCTTTGATCCATATTTTTTGATAGCAAGAAATCGCCGAGCACGCAAAACACTTATAACCTTTACGCCTCTCACAACCAAACAAAAAATGTTATACACTTGAAACTTGGTACAGATGTTCGGGAAGAGTGTACCAACATAACAAAACAAAATCGATAATCGAAAGTATGTTGCCCGTGAAATTTGAAAAGTCATCTTACTTTTTGAACACACCTCGTATATGTAAATACTAGAGACTCGGTGCGAAGCAATCGACAAACACGTCTGACTCTCACGACTTATCGTACCATACTGTAACTTATATTTTAATGAGCAAAGAACAAAATAAAGCCCGTACTCATCCAGCATAAAAACTCCAGCCATGAGTGGGAAAAGCTATCTAAATTTAAGTAACCAATACAAACGATAAATTTTACAGGATTATAAGAATTACCAACAAGAATACAAATTATTACACTGCTATTAATTTCAAAAAACGAAAAAAATCAAAGAACAAAGACTCAATAAGTTTAGGAGGGTCATTTGAAAAATCCGTGCAAAGTCTGACAGATGGCGCTACTGGTCCGTATCAAGGTTATTTTCAGTTAGTAGTATATCTTAGAAGAGCACATATCACATTGTTTCAATTAAAGAAATCAAGTGGTTGTAAAAAGATTGACAACAAAAAGTTTTGTATGTTGATTAAATATTACTTTTTTAAAGACAAAACGCCTCAGGAGATTAAACGGAAGCTTAATAAACAATAGGATGAGTGTGCACCTTGGATTAGAATGGTTTATAAGTCGTTTTACAATTTTCAAAGTGGCTATACGAGCACAAAAGACGCTGAACATTTTGGATGCCTTGTTGAGGTTACCATTTTAGAAATGGTGATGGTTGATAGAAGAGTGAGAATGCTTGAGATATCTAGGGCTGTAGATATCTCGAGCAAATAGGTACATAATATTTTGCACTATTATGTGGATATAAAAAAACTATCTCTTAGTCAATGCCGCAATTGCTCACGATTGACCAAAAATGAGATCGTGTGATTGTTACAGAAATGGTTTGCAGTTATTCCAGCGAATGCGCAGGGCTTTAAGCGTCATTGACTCTTTATGTATGAAACATCAATACACTTCTAAGGCTAAAGAATAGTCTATAAAATGGGTTGCCAAGGGGGAATCTGCATCAAAAAAGGCAAAGACCATTCCTTCGGCCGGGAAAGTTTTGGCGACTACCCTTTGCAATTCGCAAGGAATAAGCTACATCAAAAGTGTAGAAAAGAGTAAAACCATTACAGGTGAATATTATTAATCGTTATTGCATTACTTGAAAACCGAGTTACAAGAAAAATGTCCACGATTGACCCGGAAAAAAGTCCTCTTCCATCACGACAACGCACCAGCTCACACCTTAGCAGTTTTGGCCACAAACCTGATGGAAATATTGTTCCATCTCGTTTCACATCCCCCTATCCTCCTGACTTGACTCCGTCGAACTATTATTTGTTTTATAATATGGACAAATCACTGGCGGGGAAAAGATTTATTTCAAAAAGAAGGTGATTACAGGAACAAATGCATATTTTACAGACTTGGACTAATTCTATTATTTGAAAGGGATCAACAAACTAGAGCAGCGGTGGGTAAAGTGTATAAGCCTAAAAAGAGACTATGTTGAAAAATAAAAAAGATTTATTAAAAAAAATGAAGTAGTAATCACTTTTGCACAAACTTCTAAAACGACCTTCGTACAGTCGCGCATTTATTATTGAATGACCATTCAATTTTTAAGAGCTACTCGTTTACCGACGATGCTGTTTGCACACTTATTGCTAAAAGAAAGTACGCTTTCTAGGTTACAGTGTCAACGTCTTGGTCACGGGCACAGTCCGTATATGCTACGTCTTAGATGGGCCCGTTTTCTGCAGATTTGGCTGTTCTGAGACGGAGGCTACTCAAAGGATACTGCGCGTATTCTGAGCTGAGCCAATGGATGCTGGTAGCTCTTATTGCGGTCGCTGGTTTACTGAGTTGCTGAGACATATAAAGGTGCATGCAACGGGCACACAGAGCAAGACAACGCAGTGCTGAAGAACGGAAACAAGATCGTCGATACTAAATTGGGTTCTGCTGGCACAGAAAAATGCAAAAAGAGAAGGAAATACAAAATTGAGAGAAAGATAAAGAAGATAATGCTAGCGTAATGAATTGTTACGCGGAATGAGCTCATCCTTCCGCTTTTTCGAGCGGGCGGAAAAGAGAAAACGTCCTCGCTGCTTTGGTCCTTGTCGTGGGCTAGTCAAAAAGACGCAAAAGTTGTAGCGTCAAATATCGGATTTGGCTACCTACGCGCTAATAGCCGCGTGACCATTTCTTATGTAGCAATGGGAGTCGTTCGCCCTGTCACACGCGTTCTGGATTTTTTCCCTACACGTGACAAACCTGAAAAATCCAACAGCTTAATCCCATGTGTTCGGAAGTAAGCGAATAAATTGTATCTTGGAATGCGCTTTTCTCGCTTTTTCTCTAATGTTACGCATATGGAGCGAGAATGCTGCGAACAATTTTATTTTCGTTTTTAGACAGTTATTTTTTCGTTTCTATGCGTTTAAAAGCAATTACAAGCAAATTCGACACTAAGGAACTACGAATCCATGGTCTGGTCACTGACTCTGAGAAAGCTTTTTAGAAAAATTTTCCTATACAGATAAACAGCAAAGGCAAACGAAATCATACGATTTGAAAATAGGCTAGACGTAAGCCGACCTTGTCACTAACGAACGTTGGCAAGAGTATCACACTTCCTTCACGCAACAATAATAATGATGTTTCATGCATTTTGTTTCCAAGAAATTATCATAGAATGAAAATTATATAATAAAATTTTACAGTTAAATTAATAAAATAAAATAAAATTGTTTTCATATTATTTTTATGTTTATATAGTCGCTTATGAGAATATAAATTAGATTTGTTATAATACCTCTTTCTTTGGACTTTTACTCTTACTACTAGGCTACATATCGAATTGTACTTGAAAATATATAATCAGTACTTCTCGAGGCTAACATCAATTTAATATGCTGATGACCAAACAATAGCTATATATTGTACAATTGAGAATTTTCTTATTTTCCCTCTTTTAAACAAAACTAATTTGAAACGCGGAATTCGGACAAGGTATAATGATATAACAGCCACAAGTGTACAACAGACCTAGATGCGTTATGAATAGGAGAAAAAGAGGTTTGGGATGGGTGACCGAATGCTCATCGCTGCTTGTGTATGCGTTGAGAGCACACACACTCATGCAAGACTTTTTCTTTTCCCGAGGTGCGGCGCTAGGGCAGCGGCGAAGGAGAGCACAGGCAGAGAAGAGCGAGGAAAGAGAGAGATAGAAAATAGAAGAAGAAAGAAATTGCGTGCGCATCCTTGCGCCAATTCGGAAAGTAGTACGTACTAGATATTAGTATGGAACGTCACGGGCGCTCTCAATTTGCCGATTTTTCCACTATTTAACCCAACCCAACCCCTTAACTAGTCATGCTTAAGCTTGCAATGGATCATATATGTACATATTTGAATAACTTTCATAATTTGTATTGGATGTGGACCAAATTCGGTATACAATTTGAAGTTACTGAATCCAAATCTTCAATTCAATTTCAATATGGCACTCTCATCACGGCATTATTCAAACCCTCAAGAGGGGATATTATCTTAATATTTTTCACTATATACGGTATCCGACAATATTATACATAATTATGCATATAGTTATAACAAGCTAGTGTTTATAAGATTTTTTGAGTGCACTTAAAATTAAAATTGAAACAAAAAAAAACTTAAAATTCAAAAAAAACAATCTAAATTTACCCCCTTCAACCACTACTTTGAAATTTTTTGATTGAAAGGGTCCGAAAACCCCTAAAAACCATATTCACGTGTATCTAGAAGTATGAATTGTGGTTACCAGTTTTGGCACGAAAAATCAGAAAAGTTTTGCTAATTAAGGGGTTAACTGAGTTTTTCCGCGCCCTCGTCGACGTTTTAGTTTTCGAGGATACACTCACGGTGTGCGGGATTACGTTTGGTGCAGAGGAGGAAATTGTCTGGGCCGTGTCCAACCACAAAAATCATCTAGAAATCCACAACGGTGTGCGTTTCTGGCAAGGTAACGCGGGTGTGTGCACGTGAGCGGTCGTCGCTAGGAGAATTTGTGCGACGAGTTCGGTGATTTTCAGTTTTGGCTGAGTATGGGACATAGGAGGCGAACCATAACAACAACATCAACGGTAATAATACCAACGACCACTGCAACAATAATAACAACAACACCAACATCGACAACAATAGTAATATACACATCGATACACGCATACAGAAGTAAATTGGACGGACAGAGGAGTAACACAGGAGACAAGGGCAGATGGACGAGATCGGTGCTCAGATTCTCTCTCTCTGTCGCATGTTTCGGGCGTTCTAGTTAAGCGGGTAGCGCGGCAGACCTGACAGCTACCTCGCCATCCATGATCGTTGTCGAGTTTTCTTTGTTACGGGCGTTATTTTATTGTGTATTTCGGAGCGCGGGAGTAGTAGTGAAAGAGGATCGGGCGGTATTCCTGCCGCTGATTCGTACTTCTTCGCGAGCACGGAGAGATTTAGTCGATCGTGAGACGAGCTGAAGTTTTGTTATTGTTATATTTATATTTTTTTATTAAAATTGATTGTTGATAAATTCGAGTTTTCTTTATTTCACATTATCACTCCTCATTCCGTAAAATTTACTGACACGCGTTTTGATCTATTTAGCTCGGTGGATCATTCAGTCGTAGAAACGTTCGCGCTTTCCGAATCCCCTCTTTAAATAATTTTGGACGGACGGCCGCGAGCTATCCGAATTGGGAACGGTCGCGATATTTCACTCCCTTACTGGCATCCCTTGTGTGAATTTTTCACGACGTACACGTAATTTATTGATGAGTATCGGTGACGGTTATGTAAATGCGTGATCGAATCGGCGGGCAGTGGCAGAGAAGAGTTCGCGAATCGTGAGCGTGAGTGCGATAGTATTGTGGCGGCTACGGTGGAGGGGGCCTTAGCAATAAGTGAGCTCCAGTGGTTTGCCTGAGTGCCGAGGCAAACTTGAGCGCACGCCGCTTGGGTGGGTGCGCTAGCATCGCGGCCAAAAGTGGTTCGTCTAGTGCGACTGGAGGTGGCGTATACAGCAGTAGACCAATGTGCGCAGTAGCGGTTCGGCTGCGTAATAGAATGACTGCACAGTAGCTATTCAAGTGTGCGAGGGTGATGCGTGGATGGGGCGCATGCTCATTTGACGCGCCCAGACTTTGATAGATTAGGTCAACTCTAGGGCTCGACGGCCGCGGGCTATCCGAAATGGAAAAGGTCGCGAGATTTCACTCCGTTACAAAGTATAGGAATATATACAGGATTTACAGGTTAGGTTCATGCCATTTACTGAGTGACTGGAAAGATATGAGTCCGTTGTGTAAGCTAAAAGGCGCGAAATATGAGGATATGCGTATACAGGCTAACGCAAAAGGATAAGCGTACGAAATAAATAAAAGTATATGACTATAATGAGCTTTAATAATAATAAGCGAATTATATAGCGGCGTAAGTGAGAGAGAGAGAGAGAGAGAGAGAGAGAGAGCGATCAAACGGGTACTCACAGAGGGTGCGTCTATGCTATTCTTTGTGAGTCGAAAACCAAAGCTCCCCTAAATGCGTAGGCGTGAAGAAACAGAAAAATCCTCGTGTAACAGTTCGTCACGCGTGACATCAGAACACCACAGTCCAGCACAGCTTGCGATTACGCCAGGAGATCAAAGTCATATAGAAGGAGGTTGATTTATCAAAAAAGCTGGCAAAGATTCCGTCCTACGAGAGTATATACGTCTGTGTTGTCTTGAAGATCAGAGCCAAGATTGCCGAGCTTTGCGGGCCCTCTTCTTCTGTTGTGTTCGTGACAGCTAATTCGCGCGCGCAATTACTCGAACGCAACGCAAATACGTCTGCCTTTCTCTCTTTTTCTATGCCTTGCTCTCCACATAGAGCATACTGCTTCATAAATTACCTTCAAAATGATAAATTAAAATTTACTTTTGATTAAAAAATCTTATGAGTTTATCATATTCCAGTTAGCATTCATATTTAATCATGTAAAATTTAATCTTGCTTCTTTGTGGTGCGGCAATAATCTTAGAACTTTTGTCATATTCCGTCTTGTGATATTTTTAGATTGTTATATAACTCGATGTACAGTGGATTGTGAAATGTATACTGTTAAGAGATATTTTATCTGATTTACACTTTTTGTTGAATTGCTAGCTGCATTAATAATTTGATGTTTCAAACGAGGCGTGATTTTTTTTCTTTGTTCAGCCAGTCTTTTTACTACGATAAATGACAAGGTTCTTTAAAAAGCTGTGGATAATTATGATTGATGTTTTTAATTTTTGTGATATCTTTATCGAACTTAATCCAGATTCTCAAAATAATTAGATTTTACCCTTTATTGATCTGCTAGATACTTGCCTTTTGGCATTATATTTGCGATTGTTTTATTCTTTTTCCAATAAAAAAGATTTAGGTAACAGTATATATATTGAACTTTATTTAAATGATATCCAATACACCAACACCTTGTGTGTCGACTGCAAACACTCGAATGATACAGGAAATAACTACATTAACCCATTAAGGCCCAAATGTCCTAAATTTTCAACGAATCTTCATGCAGTTATTTTTCATATTATCTGCACCAAAAAAAATTTCCAACACATCATATCCGACGTAAAATTTGATGTTCTTTCAGAATATGGCTTCAGAATTTGTCTAAAGTCACTGCTAAAAAAGTTATAATTAAATATTTGCAAAAGAAAGCGATTTTTTCAACTTAAAAAGATTTTTTATTCAAAATTTTTTTAAGAAATTGATAAAGATGCACATCTTTTTACAGCTAGAAACGTGTCCTCGAGTCCTAAATTTTAAGACATATGGGGTACAAAATCGAAAATCCAACATGGCGGTTCTCAAAATGGCGTCCGAAGTGATAATTTTTTTGAAAAATTTCAGGATGCTGTAACTTGAAAACTATGAGCTTTTCTGAAAAAATGCTTAGAATGAAAAGTTCTTAGAATTCATCAAAAAATACACTGGAATTTTTTCAGATTTTTTTTCATGAAATTTTGAAAATTTTTTTTTTTGGATTTTTGAAAATTTTTAAAAATTTATAAAAAATTCTGGAAAAATTCCAGTGTATTTTTTGATGAATTCTAAGAACTTTTCATTCTAAGCATTTTTTCAGAAAAGCTCATAGTTTTCAAGTTACAGCATCCTGAAATTTTTCAAAAAAATTATCACTTCGGACGCCATTTTGAGAACCGCCATGTTGGATTTTCGATTTTGTACCCCATATATCTTAAAATTTAGGACTCGAGGACACGTTTCTAGCTGTAAAAAGATGTGCATCTTTATCAATTTCTTAAAAAAATTTTGAATAAAAAATCTTTTTAAGTTGAAAAAATCGCTTTTTTTTGCAAATATTTAATTATAACTTTTTTAGCAGTGACTTTAGACAAATTCTGAAGCCATATTCTGAAAGAACATCAAATTTTACGTCGGATATGATGTGTTGGAAATTTTTTTTGGTGCAGATAATATGAAAAATAACTGCATGAAGATTCGTTGAAAATTTAGGACATTTGGGCCTTAATAGGTTAATGACATCGGCATAACACCAACAAATGTGGCATGAACGTTCAAAAATATAAATGTGCAGACAAAATAAAAATTTACATGTCTGTTACAATATCAGCAACATGCAAGTAATTGTAAAAAAATTATCAGTATGCATAGCACCTTCGTTGCTTCAAATTTGAAGGTATCCAAATGAATGGTGGATATACATGGGATACACAAAGTATTAGATACAATAAATTTATTCGATTAATTTGTTCAAAAAAATTAAGTATGTAATTGAGCTTGGTTAAATTTGTGTTGTTTTATAAATAATTAATGTGAATATTTATTATTGTTAATTCTTTCCTTGAAAAAATGGACATATTTAGAGTATTTCTATAATTAAAATGAGACAATAAAATTTATAATGCTTTAAATTTTTTTAAAAAAATGATCCAAAACTTTATTTACGTGGCTTCTGATATTATGAACCAATAAATTTGTTCAAAATTATGGAAATGTAACAAGAAGATAAAGTTTTAGCAAATGTTCATAGAATTTTAAGGAACACTAAAGTTATGAAGCGTTCTCCGCGCGCCTATATTCGTTGTTGTTTTTACTCAATACATTTTATTTATTTAAACAGAATTGAGTAATGTATCTTTTTTTTCAAAGAAAATGCCAAACAAATAAAAAATGAAGAATTCGATACTGATAACACAGGACCACAAAATGAACAAAAAAAGTCCCCTCACCATAATCATACCCAATAGTTTTTTTGGCGCGCTAATTCAAAATTCGGGGTCCTTGTGATCTAGTACGTCGAAATCAAAGTCATTTGAAAGTCAAAATTGTTGATTGCCATAGACCTTTAAATCTGACCATGGATTCGAAAAGAGCGGAAAATTTTACGTTCGAATACATATTTCTGATGTCTTTTCACCTGATGCTCAAGGATCATCTGGGGGTCAAACAAAGGACGAATAGACCTGAATGGCTTTGGACTCATATGTATATGAGAATTAGAGATATTTTATGAACTTGAATTATATATTTTTATGCATTTTCGTGTCTCAAGACCGATCGATGGTAGAAAGTTTTATATCAGTATGTATGAAAATGGATTTGCATTACGAAATCTGAGTATTTTGCTCTCATTAAAAAAAAAGTTACGCGTAACGCGTTCTTCATTTGCAAAAGAGCTGCGAAGATTTTCGTTTGTGTTGAGAAGTATTATCTCTCTTGAGAAACCGACAGTAGTCTACCAGCACATTTACATCTCAATAACCTTGATATCGCTTTTCCATATATTTTGACAACGGTAATTGAAAGAGCGGGAAATTTTACGTCCAAACATTTGCTCAGGTCATAGATCAAGGATGATCTTGAAGTTCATTTGAAAGTCATTTAAACTTCATGACGGTTTGACGTTGTGTAAAGTTTTTATCATTTTAGAGGAGATCGTTTCATTAGTAGCTTTCGATGCGGAATCCAAAGGTTACCTTAAGCTTGACCTTCAAGGTCATTTCAAGGTCAACTTTTTTTTCAAATGGGAACTCCTAGTTTTTATTTCAGAAATGGAAAGAACGAATAATTTTACGTTCAGATATGAACTTAACCTTGGGTCAAAGTAACCCTTGAGGGTCATTTAAAAGTCATACTTGATTTTAATGACGAATTAAATAAATGGAAGAACGATATTAAAAATTAAAAAAAAGAATATTCTACGTTTAAACAACAACTTGTAAGAAACAATAAATATTTTAATTTTATAATTAACAATAAATAATTTAAATGAAAAAAATAATGTCTTATGTTAAAACAAAGGATGAAATAAATAAAAATGTAACATCATTATTTTCACAATTTTATTCTTCAAAAGCGTTAATAGATACAATAGAATAGTAGTAGATACAATAGATGAGTAGATACAATAGATGAGTACAAATAGATGAATAGCGAAATATTTCATTATTTCAATAAGAATAATTCATCATTATTTAATGACGTGTTCCCTTACCTCTCATGATAAATTGGTGCATTCTCATTGGAGCATATGTTCGAAAATATTACTTTTAGCTGCTTGGCAGAAAGCTATCCTATCATAAAAGTGATCCACCGCCTTCCTTATTATTTAAGCATCAATAAGTGCTGCTTCTTGATTAATTCTCTGCTTCAATTTTTCTAAGTTTCTTGGTTGAGTTCTGTGAACTCTTTCTTTCAAATATCCCCAAAAGAAGTAATCGAGAGGAGGTAAATCTGGTGAACGTGGTTGCCACTCAATTTCTCCTCGTCTACCAATCCATCTATTAGGAAATGTTTTATTCAAGAATCTTACAACGTCTCTTCCAAAATAGGCCGGAGCGCCATCTTGTTGAAACTAAATGTTCTCAAAATTTTCACCTGATATTCGTCTAATTTCCGGTAATATTTCATTTCGTAACATTTTCTCATAACTTGCAGCATTTAGATTGCCATCAATAAAAAAAGGACTAATTAATCTATTATTCAAAATACCGGCCCAAACATTTAGTTTTTGAGGATATTGCGTATGTGCTTCCATCATCCAATGAGGGTTAACGTCAGAATAGTAACGAAAATTATGTCTGTTTACATGTCCATTTAATTCAAAAGTAGCTTCATCCGAAAAAACAATATTATAAAGAAAACCATTATTATTATCAATATTTATCATCATTTCTTCGCAAAATTCCATACGCCGATCCGGATCGTCTTCATTTAGTTGTTGCACTAATGGTAAATGCATTTTATAACGATGAAAATGTATTGATTTTAAAGTTCTTTGCACAAATATATGACTTACGCCATATTGCAATCCTACTCGACGAGTGGAAAGATAGGGATCTTCCACAAAAGAAAGTGCAATATCAAGTTGCGTTTGTTCGTTGGTTGCCGATCGCGGCCTACCTGTTCTAGGTAGATCTTTAACACTCCCTGTATTAGTGAATTTTCTTATTAAACTTGATACAGTCATCTTAGAAATGGGTGTAGCATTTATGCGAAGTTTCATTGAAAAGCTGTCGTACTTGATTTAGAGATCTTTTCCTATCACCCCATCACACAATCTGCTACTATATAAAGCAGATACTTAAACCAGTTTGGACAGATGGACTATGGGATTCTGCTTCTAACTCGAATATCAAAATCTTGGAAAGATTTCAATCGAAAGTCCTACGCAATAAAGGGCCGCATGGCTCATACCGAATGAAAATATCCGAAATGATTTACAGATACCTACAATTGAAGAAGAAATTGAAAAAAGCTAGTCAAATTATAATTTTAGATTACAAAAAAACCCAAATAAACTTGTCAATAAAGACAATGTCTTCTTAAGACATCTATCGCCAACATCAGACTGAAGAAACATAAATTATTGAATGTGCAAATAAATTAACATAATTAATTCAATCATACTGTAAAATAAAAACAGTACACTTACTGGAGTATACTGCTGTTTATTATACATAGACACAGACACAGACGCAGACACACACACACACACGCGCGCACACACACACACACATTATAACGAGTGAGATTACTTCTCATTATATCTCTCTCTCCTGGCATGATACATATAATTATGTCATACTATATAATATTTTTACACTATTTCTTGTCCATTAAACTGTAAATGACTTCCACATTCTCTCAATAGCCTAACCTTAAAAAAATACGATAAAGTAATCTTAATGCACTTCAATTGCATTTATTTATTGACATATAAATTAATTGAATATATCTTTATTGTAAAGTTTAGCTTCGAATAAATATGATCAATATTGAGAAGAATGGTAAATTGATATTTTATATGAAATTCTGCGAATTTATTTCGGTCAAGTCGGCACCGTTAATTTATTTTAAATAAATTTTTAATTTTTAATTTATAAATGTAAACAAACTCTCCAAATGGTTTCAGATGAACAATGGAAAAAACAGTTAAATTAAAATAATATATCTGTTGATATGGAGAAATCCTATGGAAAGCTTGATACCATGAACCAATACGTTAAAAAAGAAACAAAATTAAATTGTTAGGCGCAGCTGATGGTTCTATCCTATCCTTATCCTTGCCTTATATTTATTTTTTATTTTTATACCTTTTACATATTTTATTCCTAACTTATCTTTAAAAAAAGATGAGTCGCTGACATCCAGCGTTGTGATTTGTTGATGCAAAAATAGAACGCGAAATTTTGAATTTTCCTATACTTTGAAATATTATTATTATTTGTAACAGGCTGTCGCCTAGCCTATAATCTCTAAAAAAGTGCCCTTATTATAATTAGACGAAGCCTTGTTATCTATGTGCTCAAAGCACAGTAACCTACCTTGCCTCGGAGTGCGCCTGCGCAGAGTCTCTTCGCTGTTCCGAGTTGGGTTCCCCCAACTCACCGCTTGGCGGCGCTGTCGCCCCTTTCTAGTAGCGCTCGTGCGACCGCCGCTGGAACCTAAGTCGTCGACTCGCGTCTATCGATAATCGCACGATTCGTGCCACGCAACCGGCGAATTCGAATCCCCTGAAAATAAACACTGGCGCGACCTCCGGACAAAGGAAAGACACAATAACGACTCTTTGATTCGACGGTAACGATAAATATGCACTTTATTCATGCAATTAACTACACGGGAGTTTTGCCGAGAGACTTTCGCACGCTCGCGTGAATGACAACACACGCAGATTGAGAGAGAGAGAAAAATCGCGATTACCGCGAACTACCTGCTCGCACGCCACAAATAAATTCTTCGCGCTCGCTGCGCGGATTCGCACGCAAATTATAACAGCGATTAACAATGGGAAGAAGGTGCACCTACCGCGATATCGATGAGGATACGGTGGCCAACCGTATCCGAACAACAAATTGCTAGACGCCGCTTCGATGCTCGCTGTGCCGCCTCGTAACTGTTGCCGCTGTTGTTATTGCTGCTACTGATGTTGCTGCTATTGCTGCTGTTGTTGTTGCTGCTACTGCAGTTGTTACTGCTGCTACAGCTGCTGCTGCTATTAGCACACCCACGCACTCAAGTTCTCAACGTCAATGGCAAACGCACGAAACTTGGATGGCTCGGAAAAAACGGAGGTTAGATCGGCACGAACTGACTGAGTGGCACAGTCATACTGCCGGTCGGAACCTCCCCTCCCGGTCATTGCCCCTTACGCGCTCTCTCTCTCTCTCGCGAACCGAACGCGGCTCCTCTCGCTTAGCCGCTCGTTAACCTCGCGCGAGTCTTACGATTTTCGGTAATCGTTGCAGCCCCCTCCTAGCTTCGAACTACCGGATCGAACTACCCCATTGACTCGCGACCCTAAGGACAGGATTGGGAAAGGAGAGAAATCAGCACAATCCATCCTCTTTAACATCTGGCTTTATTCGCCCATCCCTGGCCACCACTCCCCCACGTCACCTGCCGGAGCCCCCTGGCGCCTTGTGTCTGGGATAGCGTCAGTGCTCCGACTTGTTGGGGCATTTGGAGGTCGTGGTTATGCCGGGATGGCCGCAGATATAGCAGCCCTTGCCCGGTCTTCTGATGAGGCTGGGCTCCGCCCCACGGCCCTGGCTCCCTGCTGGTTGTTGGGGCGGCGTGGCTGCTGCTGCCGGGGCGGCGATGAATGTTACGCCGCCCACCGTGGCGGATGTGCGTCCTCCCATG
This sequence comes from Phymastichus coffea, assembly GCF_024137745.1. Classification (NCBI taxonomy): domain Eukaryota; kingdom Metazoa; phylum Arthropoda; class Insecta; order Hymenoptera; family Eulophidae; genus Phymastichus; species Phymastichus coffea. Next base: position 952,454 of record NW_026706838.1, read on the forward strand.
GTACGCACCACCACGGTAGGGTCGGAAACCGACCCGTCCACGCGGACCGTGAACTCCTGTCCGGCGCCGGGGGCCCCCGAGACTCTCTTGGGCTGAGTCTTGGTCGGGGGCTTGGCCGGAGTCCTGACCGCGTCCCCACTCGTCGAGGCCGCCGGTGGTAACACCGCCGGCAGGCCCGCGGCCTCTGGGGACTCCTGCCCCCGGTCAACGCGCAGGAGGGCCTCACCATAGGCCCTCTGCCACCGGACTACCGGAGCCCACTCCCCCAGCATTTCTTGGGCGCCGCGGAAGTCGAGGAACTCCCCCAGGTGCGCGTGCACCTGGCGTTGGAGTTCCCCGACGAACTCCCACGCATTTTCTAACTCCTGGAGGCCCAACCTCACGTGCCTCCAGGAGTTTACAAGCCCATCTTGCTGGGGGACCCGTGGGTGGTTGCAGACCCACTGTTGTTGGCCGCAGGCCTCCCTTGGCCCGGGGCACTGGGTCGAGCTCTCCGTCGTTGCCACGCTCGACCCTTGGGTCTGCACCCCCTGGTCCTGCGTGGACTGAGACCGACGGCCCTCTTCGGACGGGCCGTCGGTCTGGGTGGACGCTTCCCGGGTCGAGGGCTTGGATGATTGGGCCCTCATACCTTCCCGGAGGAAGTCGTCCACCCGCTGGCGCGAGCGGCCCTCGCGAGCGGCCACCTCGACCTGGGCCCGGACAAATCTGCGAAGATCGCCGATCAGCCGATCGGCGCCCGGACCCAGTCCCAGGTCGAGCAGCAGTTGGGTGGCCGTTTCGAGGGCCTCTTCACTGATGACCAGCTTCCTCTCCATCTGAAAAGAGAAGAAGTGAGGTTAAGGGATTTCTCAGGTTCAGCCCTCAACCTACCCGTCGCTGTGTCACGCTCTACGCTATTGCTTACGAGGACGTCCCGGTCCCCTGCGCTTTTCTCGCGAACATGGCCCATTTGCGGGGGTAGCTGGCGGGACCACCTTCCGCACGTGCTGAGCGGTTCTACGTGGCCTGCCTCTTCCCCTTACCGCGTTGCCATCCAGGTCGTCTCCACCTGGTTCCCGAGGTTCGCATGCAGGATTCTTGCGCGGCCTACCCCGGCCTCGCCTAGCCGGCGCCTCGATCGGTACCTTTGGAGTCGCCGCGGGTTTCTCACACTCGTTCGCGGGGGCTGCAATCGCGACGCGCTCGCATATCGGATCCTCGCTGGATTCCTCGACTTTCGATGGCGGGTCGCCTACGCCCTCCTCTTCCTCCAACGGTGCTGAGTCCCCGCCTCCTGGTTCCTCGTTGTCCTCATCCGAGAATGGACCGAAATAGGGCTTGAGGTCCTTGGCGTGGATCAGCTCGGGCAACTCTTCCTGCTGGTTACCTAGGCGGTAGGTATTCGTCCCGCATACCTCCTGAATTACGTAGGGACCAGCATACTTCGGCGCCAACTTCGCCGAAACGCCCTGAGCTGCGGAAGACAAGATGCGGTTCCGCTTCCACACCCAGTCCCCAACCCTAAAGTCGGCCTGACATCTCCTCCGGTTGTAGTAGACCGCCTGACGGTCCGCCTCCTCCCTGGACTTAGAGCCAGCGCGTTCCCACAAATTGGGTAACTGACGCATGTGCTCGCCCCATTCGGTCAGTTCTTGGCCCTCGGAAGCTTCCCGAGCCAACTGATCCTGGGCCCTCCTAAAGGTCGAGGGAGGAGTGGGCTGTCTACCGAAGACCAGCATAGCCGGGCTGTAACCTGTCGCGCTGTGAGTTGCCGAGTTCAACGCAAAGTTGAACTCTGGCAGGTACTCGTCCCAGCTTTTATGGTCCCGCTCCACGTACGATATGAGCATGGCCTTGAGGGTTTTGTTCACTCGCTCCGTGGGGTTTGCCTGTGGGTGGTAAACTGGGGTAAGGGCGCGCCGGATGCCGTTCCTCGCCAGGTAGGCATCGACCTCTTGATTTTTAAATTCGGTCCCGTTGTCCGAAAGAAATATCTCTGGCGCTCCAAACCTGGTTACCACCCTCTCGTGCAATTCCCGTACAATGGTCCGACCATTGGCCTTACGTACGGGTACACACTCCACCCACCGAGTGAACAGATCTAAAAAGACCAAAATATACTCGAACCCTCTCGAGCTCTTTGGGAAAGGGCCAGTAATGTCACTGGCCACCACCTGCCAGGGTCGCGAGACCTCTCGACGACCCATCAGCCCGCAAGGCGGCCTTTGTTCCGCCTTGCATTGCTGACATACCGGGCAACTCCTCACGTACTCTCTGACCTGATCGTACATCTTTGGCCAGAAATACAGGTGCCTCGCCCGGGAGAACGTTCGTTCTCTCCCCTGGTGTCCCGCTGCTGGCGCATCGTGTACCTCCTCGAGTACTTGATGCCTCTTCTCGGCAGGAACCACTAGCTTCCAGGCTTCCTCGTTGTCGATGCTCAGCGATGGTTGCGAAGTCGGGTATGAAGCGACGATACCACGACATCATCCCCATGAACCGCTTCACCTGTCTGATCGTCCGTGGTACTGGGTACTCCATGATGGGCTTGATCTTCTCTGGATCTGGCCTTACCCCTTCACGGTTCACTAGGACCCCCAGGTATTTGACTTCCGACTTACAGAAGTGGCTTTTGGTCTTATTCACAGTGAGGCCCGCACCCAGGATTCGTTGTAAAACCAATCCCAGGTGTCGCTTATGCTCCTCAAAAGACGGCGAGATAATAATCACGTCGTCGAGGTACGCAAAAGCGAAAGGATCTAAATCCGGACCAATCACTCTGTCCATCAACCTCTGGAAGGTCGCGCCGGCGTAAGACAATCCGAAGGGCATTCTCTTGAACTGAAAATGCCCCAGGCCGGGGACTGTGAACGCCGTAATGGGGCGCGACTCCTTTTTAAGAGGTATCTGGTGGTACGCGCTACTCAAGTCCAGTGTCGAGATGAACTTAGCATCCCTGATCCTTCGCAGGATGTCGCTCATGAAGGGTAATGGATAGGCGTCCGGCTTGGTTACTGCGTTTACCTTCTGGTAATTTACGCAGAACCGGTATTTGCCATCTGCCTTCTTAACTATCACCACTGGACTTGACCACCCGCTGGTTGCTGGTTCAATGACGTCGTTGTCCAGCATGGCCTTGACCAGCGCGTGCATTTCGTCTCGCACCCTGTCGGAGACCGGGTAGTATTTCTGTTTACAGGGTCGAGCGTCTCCGATATCTATCTCATGCTCGACCCCCACAGCACAGCCTAAACACTCGCCTCCGTCTGGAATTAATCCGTCGACGAGGCTAGCCACTTCTTGACGCTGTACTTCCGTGGCTTCTACCAGGCCTACGGGTGCGAGGCACGACGTAACAGTGACGCTTGCCACTTCCAACGGTACCGCCACTTTGGCTTTCGCCAAGTACAGCTGGTCCGTGTCAGGGTTCAGGTTGGCGCTGAATTCCCTTACGAAATTCGCGCCGACGTAGCAGTCATCAGACAGCAGTGGCGTTATAGCGACCCTTACATCTTTTGTGATTCCCCCTACCGTGAAGGGGAAAATCACATGACCCAAGATGGGACATGGGCGACCGTCGGCGAGCTTCGCTTCTCCCGCTCGCGTGACGTCCAGGCCCAGCCCCATGTCTGATGCCAACCTAAGCCCGAGTTGACCCATTACCGTCGATGAGGCCCCGGTGTCGTAGAGTGCCCTTAACTTGTAGGCACCTATTCCCACCTGAAGCCACCATCGGGTCTCATCCTCGGGTCTATACCTGCGGGGAGCTTTCGCCGTCTCTCTCCCCTCTGTGGACGGGAGGCTTTCACGGCTCTTCTTGCCCTGGGCAGCCGCTACTCGCATCGACGTGCTCTCACCCGCAGGTGTCTGGGTCGCCGGCGTATCCTCCGGAGCGTCAGGTGGTCTCCTGGAGCTTTTGGGTCTGATGGTCTCCTCTCCGACCCATTCAAACCCCTGCTCCACCACCTGAATCCGGCCTCCGTACCCTTCGAGGATACAAAATGCCCGGTTACCCAGATCAGGCATCTGTTCGGTCGCTCTCGCTTCCAACGCCACCGCACTGCCAGGTCTCGTAGGGTCCGATATCCCTGGTGAGACCTTCCTGAACCCTGGGGTCGCTGGCGGGCCCCTGCCCCGTTCCAGCGACCCGCGACGAGAGGTCACCTTTACTGGGGACGCGGATGGGACCTCCGTCCTCCGCTTCCCTGCCCGTTTCCCTTGTTGCAATCCGGGCAGTACCTTCTGGTAAAGCCTAGTTTGCCACAAGACGAGCACTTGATCGGCTGGGAGTAGTCTATTTTCCTCCGCTGACCCTCTCGTCGCTGGCCAGGAGACCCTGGGGGGGTTTTATTCCTCCCCTTTTCTTGCGGCCGACCCCTCGGCCGCCTGGGAGAGGTAGCCTTCCTCTCCTTAAAGTACCAGATAATAAACTGCAAGAATGGAAATATGTTAGTAAATTGGTTTAAGAACATAATACGTTATGTTTTGAAATTATTTGTACAAATTGTTAATTTTATAACCATCTCCGATACTACAATCAATATCGTTGTGTTAAAATTTGGTAGAAAGAAAAAGAGAATGAAAAAAATAAAATAGAGACTACATATTTATCTTTTGTATATTTTTAATTAAAACGTATGCGAACAAAGGAAATTAATTATCAAAATATTAAACCCGTTAAATTAGAAGAATATTCACGGGTGATTTCATAGTGGCAGCAAAAAGTACACGATGTTAACTGTATTACTCATACTAATATAAGATTGGAGCCATAATTACTACTATTGAATATGTTAGTTTGCTTGGGGGTTGGTAGAGGGGATTTCTGAGGGTTGTAGGGTTTTCTGAGGATAGAGTACATCAAGGGGACAACAGGTAAGCCTATCTGGTTGAGATTTTACGTTCCTCATAGAAAAGCAATTGATTAAACTCGTTCTACCCAGATTTATCGTAGGTAGGTTAGCCTGTTTGAGGGTTGGCAGGGGTGGTTTATAAGGGCTGTAAGGGTTCGTGGGGATGACGTAATTTAGGTTGAAGTTGGGTTAGCCTGTCTATGGTATACGAGTATATCTTAATTTTCTTGCAGAACAGTAGTTGATTGAAGACGTTTTTGACATAAAATTCGACGTCAAAACTTTCAAAGCTGTATGTTCTGAGAGGTACAATATTTATGAAATCGAAAAACTTTAAAATACAATATCTCAAAGAAAAAATAAGCTATTTGTGCAAATTCAACGGTATTTGAAAGGGCTAGGCTGCTATTTTAAGATGACGTTTATAGTTTTTTGTGTATAGAGAATGTCGTAGTGCTACATAACCTCAAATATAGGCAAAAATCGCTATTTTCGCACTTTTAGGTTAGGATATCTCAAAATCCTGACGTGTTGGAGAAACTCTTCGACCAGATTCGGTTTCAGCGCCCAAAATTCTTCGGGGAACCATGTATGGTTTGCTTGTGCAAAAATCTTGTCGGACTGTGTTATTGATCTTAGGTCGAATTAATCTTTTGAATAATTTTTCCGATATATCTTGAAATGAATAAAAGTTCATCGATTTTTGAGAAAAAATGGGTGCATGTTCTATTTTTATTCGTCAATAAATATTGACGTATGTAGTCTATTTTAAACAGCATGACTTTTTCGTGTCCATTGAAATCTTGAAGTTGACATGTACAAGGTTCAAATAATGTAACAAATAATAGTAAAACATTAAAAAAAAAGCGCTAAATAACACTAGTAAAATTAAATTTTAAATAAAGCTTGCAATGTGTTTGACAACACGGCACATGAGACTTTTTTCAGTGGTGCTTGTATCAATCACCAGGGATTGGGAATCGAACCTGAATCTACCGGGTGGCAGTCCGTCGCCCTACCGACCGAGCCATTATAGGCCTCGTTTCGTCCTATTGAAGCGCTATCACGCCGATAAGAGGAAGGGCCATAAAAATACAATCTATGTTTTTTTCCACGGAATTTTCTCTTTGTAAGAAACTTTAAAATTTACCATCGAAATCAAATACAGGGTGACCCATTTTAATCGCTACACCTGGATTTTTCGAATTCCAAGACAGATAGGAAAAAATGGTTCAGACAAAAGTTGTAGGGGACGAAGGGGGCCAAACAATGGTCCTAATAAATTTGACCTTGAACTTGACATTCAAGGTTATTTCAAGGTCAAGTGGTTTTTTTGAATAGGAACACCTATTTTTGACCCCGGATTCGGAAAGAGCGGAAAATTTCACGTTCAAAACCATATTGAGACATTTTTTTCACGGTCATTTCAAGGTCAAATCAAGGTCAAACTCCGAAAAATCCATTTTAAGTCGTTTTTCCACGAGTCACAGGCTTAAGTGGTTCAAACTGATCGTAGATTTAGTTACATCACTTAATTAAAGTAAGTCCCTTCGCCTCACACTGTACGGCGTGCTTGATTTAAGTGAGTCCCTTCGCCTCCACCTTGAAATACTGAATTCCGATTGTCGCACCACGATAATTACTTCAGCTTTCTCCTAAAAGTAACGTCGTGTCAATAATCTTTTTAGGCTGATAGTCAACCATTTAAGAGCCAGCCATTAATTACTATTAAATTTAAATAGTAAAATGGTATCAAAAATATTAATAATTATAATATTCGCCTGTATGCGGTTGCGACTAAAAAAGAAAAACGTTTGTCACACTTTATTAATTGTAAATTTTATAAAAAACTAATTTGATGCTTTTTGTAAAAAACAGAAATGTTGTATCTTTATTTATTTTTTCGAAAGTTATGAGAAAATTGAAGATATGAGCTGTAAATAATGTGATTGTTTAAAAAGAATAGTCATAACTTTCGAAACAATAAATATGCAACATTTCTTTTTTGTACAAAAAGCATCAAAGCTATTTTTTCTAGAATCAAACTATCAAAAATAAAGTTTAATATTAAAAATGTGCGGAAAATATTAAAATCGGTCAGCAGTTCAGATATTATTACAAGAATCTTTGACTGAACAGAATTTATTTGTAAATGTGCTTTTAATGATTACATTATCAATATTAGTATTTTTTAAGTTTGAACGGAAATAATTCACAATATTTAAAATAAAAGCAAGTTTTAGTATTATGTGCAATTCAAATTAGAAATAATTTAATGATTATTACTTTATTATAAAACTTACAATTACAAAAGTGTGACAATCGGAACACTTGTGGCAAATACACTTAGTCAGATAAAGTTACCGTAATCTAGGAACATTTTTCTTTTTTGGTCGCGACCGTATACGGGTGAATATTATAATTATTATTATTTTTTATACCATTTCACTATTAAAATTTAATAATAATTAATAGCTGCCTCTGAAATGGCTGACTACGCGCCCAACGAGATCGTTGACATGACGTTGGCTTTAGGAGAAAGCCGAAATAATTATCGTGCTGCGGCAAGAATTTATACTGAACGCTATCAAGACAGACGACATCCCGAAGCTATGGCTATCAGACGTTTAACTCAAAGAGCTCGTGGTGGACACATGGTTCGTCAACGTGGGTGCCATCAATATGATGAAAATGATAATCGGGTTGTGACTATTCTGGCAATAATTCATCTTGACCCACGGATAAGCGCTCGTCGAGTCGAAAGGGAAATCGGTATTCCAAAAAGTACATTTTTAAGAATTATGAAGGTACTTAGATATCATGCATATCATATTACTCTGGTCCAAGAGCTATAGTTTGCTCATTTTCAACAGCGTATTGTATTTTGCCAATGGGCTTTACAAATGATAGAAAATGACCCAGACTTTTTTAATTTTGTTCTTTTTTCTGATGAGGCAAAATTTCAAAGTGATGGGGAATTGAATAGACATAATTGTCATTACTGGTCTGATGTTAATCCTCATTGGGTCAGAACTGTAAACCATCAAAGACGTTGGAGTATTATGGTATGGTGTGGGATTATTAATGGATATTTGATTGGCCCTTACTTTTTCCAAGAAAATGTTAATCAACACACGTATTTAACGCTAATAAGAGATGAACTACCTGTATTGATGGAAGATGTTGACTTTGAAACGCGACGGAGAATGTGGCTCCAGCAGGACGGCGCAGCACCATATTTCGCTCGAATTGTCAGGACTTTTTTGAATAACAGTACGGTAACAGATGGATTGGTCGAGGTGGTCCGGTTGAATGGCCTGCTTGCTCACCCGAGCTTACATCACCAGATTTTTACTTATGGGGATACTTAAAAAATGCCGTTTTTGCGGAAAGGCCCACCACAAGATTAGACATGATGGACAGAATTCGTCGAGCTTGCGATGCCATTCCAAGGCAAACTTTGCTAAACACCGTTCGACACTTCCAAAGGCGTTTGACTATGTGCCTGGAAGCAAATGGTCATAATTTCGAACATTTGCTTCGAGGCTAGATAAACACATAAGTGAGAGGCCAAGGGACTCACTTGAATCAAGCACCCCGAACAGTGAGAGGCGAGGGGACTCACTTTAATTAAGCACCCCGAACAGTGAGAGGCACGGGGACCCACTCAAGCACCCCAAAGGAAACAGTCCTTACTACGTCCACGTCGTTGTTTCTGGGTAGCGCTAAACGTAAGGTTGACACATTTACAACAGAAGCTTCAATGATCATGAAGTTTCCGTTAAACAAACATCATACATGGGATAGAGATGTGTGGGACTGGGGGATGTCTGGTATAACAGTTTAGCACGTGTAGGCCAAGCAACAGGGATTTTTTCATGACAAAAATAATACCTGGAAACCGAGTGTGCAATCGTGTGCAGATAAGTTGAGACATCATTGGTGTTATGTTTTGGACACGCAACTCCTGTCACCCTATTTGTTATAAACATTTTAAACGAAAAAAAGGCATTTTTTTAGTTATTTGTTAATAACTCTGCGAATAATGAAGCGATGTTAATGATATAGATACACAAAATGTACGTAGAACAATTACGAACAAAACTAGACCTCGAGCGACAAAATCGGATAATTAGGAACCGAGGAAAACCCGGAAAAGTGGCGAAATTTAACATTTATTTAAAAATTCATATCTCCGTCACTTTTTATTTTGTAGGACTGAGTCTTTGCGAAAATGTAGTGTTATTTATGTACTTCATGTGTGCCAAAAGCTGACGCTGTGAAGTAAATAGTTTTCATGTAATCGTAATTTCAGTTTTTCTAAGCGATATTTTTCATCATCTCTCCTTGCGACAGTGATTTTTTCATCTTAAATTTGAAAACGGTTTTAAAAAATGCAGATTCCACCCAACAAAACGTATTTTCTAGTTTTTCACTTAAATTTTTGCAAGTGTGTGATAAATGCCGGGAAAGTCGACTAAAAACGGCTGAGCGCACGGAAACGTTCGAGTGGTGGGGGGAGCAGCAGCCGAGGAGAGGCACACATATATAGTAATAGAGGCGCGCTGCGCCCTTTTATAATTTTTCCATCTCAATATCTCTGCAACCATAAATGTTATCTTAACAATTTTTTTTTTATTTCGGATCTACTGAACTCCGGGAAATCAATTATTTATTTAGAATTTATAAATAATCAATAAATTAATTACTTTCCGATGTTCTTCAAAATAAATGTTGTCATTATGTTTACGAAGCTGGATTTTGGTCCAGCCCCCATTCCCTTTTCTTTTCATCTATCTCTCTCCTTCTCTCTTTCTCTGTCTCTCTCTCTCTCTCTGTCTCTTTCTCTCTTCCAATGGAATACTATTTCTCCCTCTCTCTTATACTTTCTCTCTCTTTCTCGCTCTGTCTCTTTCTCTATTTCTCTCTTCATCTTTATTGTACTAAGGCTACGACCGTTGGGCATTCAAACGAGAAGAGAAAGTGACGCCACGCGCTCAGTTAACGTACAGATTTTCGAGTGGATAGACTGTGCGTCGCATCTCTGTGCAACAAATCACGATATTTCTTAAACGAAGTTATTTTTTTCACTAAATTTAACACTTTAAAATACTTAATAATTAATAAAAAGTATAAGACTTGCTCCAAAATATTGCGAACATTATGGAGCGGAGCGGAGAAGGTGATACGAAAGCATCAACGTCTGCTGGAGTGAGGTACGAATGAATTACATGATCACTCAAAAAATATAAAAAATATCTGTTTTTTGTCTTATGTCTATAAATGTTTTATTTAGACACGATGAAATAGAACCCGATGGAAGTGAGCAACAATGGGAAGATATTGACGATTGCTGTTTACTTTGCGGAAAATCTGTGGAGGCATCAAAATGCTGCGTTGTGAAAGAACGAGGCATACAAAATTTCATACAAACAAGTATAAGACGTAAAGACAACAAACATATTATATTAGATAATCTGAAAGAAATCACTGTTCATCAAACGTGTCAAAGAACGTATACGAGAGAATCGAATATTGAAATGGCATTAATAGCATTTTCGGACGCCTGTCGATCAAATCGAAAAAGGCGTTAGGATGGTCGGGATTTTGATTTTTCTGAGAACTGTTTTTTTTGTTCTAATTCATTGAACCATACGCACCTATCGTGTAAAAAAGTTATACAGCCATTGACTATTGATAATATATTAGCACAATTAGAAGTATATCCGAAAAATGAAATTAACAAGACTGTTTTGTCTTGAAAGGTTCACCTCTGAAATGCCGTAAGTGGCATTCCAGCAAATTTTTATTGAAAAGAATTAAAAGGAAATGATTTTAATTAAACAACTCAATTTCGCGTGACCTGACCCTTAAATCTACAAATGAATCAACCTTTAAGATTTTGATTCAAAACTGGTCCCTGCGGTTTGTTAATGTAGCACTGGTAACAAATAAACAACACTATTTTTGTGGGAAAAAAGCCTTTCGGCATAAAAAAACCCAATTTATTAAAATGATACAGATTGGATAAATTCGGATGAATTTGAATGTAAGGATGATAGAGTGATGCCGCACATAGTGACACGCACAAAGGTCGCAATTATTTTCGCACGGTACTATCACATGTTCACATAAATTTTACGCGTGCGCGCGCGGATGATTTTTGCACACACATTCACACACTAAATAAATGTTGCTGGTAATATCAATGGTATCACACAAAGATGATTATAGAGAGAGAAATGAAGTTAGCTTGATATCGGTGATATCATACAAAATGAAAACAAGATTGACAAGACTTATGAGATTAACTTGATATCGGTGATATCATACAAAGGCAATAGTAGACAAAGGAAAAGGTTCGTGGATTACTATCTGTAATCACCGCGTGGCAAGGGCCACTTATTTGTTTGTTATAAATAATAAACACTAGAGTTGCGCAATACGTTGTTTTGCGTCTTTGGTATTGTTAATCGTTGACGATTTTAATTATCACGATCACAAAATGAACCGGATTGCGTTGAATTTCACGGATGCAAACGAAGGTAGAAATTCGCGATCGCCCTCTACGCAAAGGCTGCTCGAGCTATACTAACCACGTGCTCGCGGTTAAATTGGCGCGAACTATCTAAAAACCGCGAAAGCATGCGCAGTTGGTGGCGCCATCTCCCGCAGTTCTCACTCAAGCTCGGCTCTCACGCTCACATGTATACACACATGTGAGACGACGGAACATACTCCCGGCCGACGCTGCGAAATAGAAGTTAGACTTAACCTATGAAGCAGATTACGCTAATAATACAACGAAGTTATAGATAAATACAGAGGATTCTTAATTCAAAAATGACTAACGCAATTACATAACGATAACATATTTACAACTTAAGCTAGTTAGCAACTAGAATCTTTGGTTACTTGCGAACGGACTAGACAAGTAGCGACAAACAATTTCCGTTGGAGAGATTGTTTGATTGATTAGGTGAATCACATATCGGGATTAAGCCAGATTGAGCAAGGATAATGTCTTTATGACAAACGCACAGCTACCCTAAATACAATAATTGCACGATAGGATTCGAAGTCTCAACTTCCCCAGGATCCAATGTACCGGATTGGATATCACGAACCAGAAGTTACCCTTCTGGCCTTCTGGCTATAGAACTCTCTGAGTTCTACCATTCTCGGACCAGGCTTCATCGCTCTTCCAGAATACGCCGTAGCTCGACTCGATTATGGCAAGCCAAAGCGCGCACATCTGGGGCGTTCCTTTTATCGATCATACCCCCTGAAGTTGTTGAGACTTTGAAAGAGGCGGATCATCTTGAACCACCGGCAACACGCAGAGTCGAGTGATATTGCGTTTATATACGCCTGAGGAAGTCTTCACAGACGCAACCCGAGCGATGCTGTCACTCCCAGGAAAGACCTCGAGGACCACTCCCAGTGGCCATTTTGCGCAATGTGAGAGATCGTCCATGAGAAGGACGATCATTCCAGGTTGGAGTGTCGAGTTGGAGGTTTGCCATTTTTGCCGAATCTGAAGTTCGTGTAAATACTCCTTATGCCATTTGTTCCAGAAGTTCTGACGGGCCTTGATCAAGAACTTGGAGGTGGAAAGACGATTATCTGGAACTGATAAAAGAGATTTTTCGGGTAAGACATTTATAGGTCTACCGATCAAAAGGTGAGCTGGAGTGACTGCTAAAGGATCATTCGGATCGGCGGAGAGAACACAAAGAGGTCGCGAGTTTAAGATCGCTTCAATTTTTATCAGAAAGGTTTCTAGTTGCTCATAAGTGAGCTGTTGATTTAGGACGCGCTTCAAATGATGTTTGAAGCTCTTAACGGCCGCTTCCCAAAGACCCCCATAATGTGGTGATAAAGGAGGGTTCAAGTGCCACTCCACACGTTTCGCAATCCTATTTTCTCCAACTTGTTTGCGGAATTCCGGGCTTTCGAACAAATCGTAGAGTTCTTGAAGTTCACGATTTGCTCCCACAAAATTGGTACCGTTGTCAGAATACATGTGACTAGGGAGACCTCGATGACATGTAAAACAATCAAAGGCATCTAAGAAACCTTGAGCGGATAAATCGAGCGCTAGTTCGATGTGAACGGCCTTTGATGCTAAGCATACGAAAACACAGCCATACACCTTGAGGAAGGACTTGTTACGATGAGCTTTCTCCTTGATGAGAAGTGGACCAAAGAAATCGACCCCTGTGCGATCAAAAGCAGGGGATTCTGAAACTCGAGGCTCCGGCAAATTTCCCATTTGCGCATGAGCTATCGGTGGTTTTTGACGAATGCAATCTACGCAACGTCGAATGACTCTTCTAACTTGATTTTTTCCATTCAAGATGAAAAATTTATTGCGAACAGCATAGAGAGTGGTTGAAATACGAGCGTGAAGATTGGAAAGGTGAGTCTGACGAATGATCAAGTCTGTAATATGATGGTTCTGAGGCAAAAGAATCGGATGCCTTTGATTGTATGGAAGCTGAGACTTGTTCAAACGTCCACCCACACGGATAACCTTATCGTCTCCTATGAAGGGAGCCAAGTTATCGAAACTAGTTCCCCGTTTGAAGGAATTAGAAGTTTGAGACAATTTACGAAGCTCATTGGGAAACCTTTCTTGTTGCATCGACTTAACGACGCTAATTTCGGAAGCCATGACTTCCGAAGAAAGAAGGGGACGAACTAACTGAAGAATTTTCTTCATCCTGATTGAAGATTCTTCTACGTCGGGAAACAATTGAGTTGTCTTACCTTGATCACGAGACCTTTGTCTCCATCGAAGAACATATGCTATTACTCTAGTCAATCGACCGTAGACGGAGAAACGTGAATAGATTTCGCTGAATGATGAATTTGGTGTTGTCAACAGACACACTCCTTTCTTAAGACCAGGAAGCTCTTTAGGAGAAGTTTCAACGGATTTGGGCCATTCTTGTGAAGGCAGGGAAAGCCAAGATGGTCCTGAAGTCCAAAGTGAGTTATCTAGAAAGTCGGCTGGTAGTTGTCCTCTAGAAAGGGCGTCTGCAGGGTTGTCCTCTGAACGGACGTGTCTCCAGGAAACTTGTTCACCTAACGTTTGAATATCAGCAACCTTGTTGGATTCGAAAACTCTGAGGAGATGAGGAGCCCTTTTCAACCACGCGAGAACAATAGTGGAATCAGACCAGAATATTGTTTGATCAATTGGAAAATCGAATTGAGACTTAGCATCGACGTAAAGTTTTTTGAGAACCGAAGCAGCGCACAATTCCAATCGAGGGATTGTCACGCCGCTCAAGGGAGCGACTCGAGATTTACTACAAACTAAGCGAATTATCACGTTGTTTGAGGAGTCTACAGATTTCAAGAACAAGCAGGCACCATAACCGTAGTTGCAGGCATCACAGAAGCCATGAAGTTCAATCCTAGTTGGATTTGGAATTAAAAATTGACGAGGAAACGAGACCTGTTTCAGAGATGATGATTGAAGAACGAAGGATTTCCATTTGGTATGGATATCTTGAGGAAGCAATTCGTCCCAGCCAACCTTGGCCTTCCAGCAATCCTGAATCAAGGTTTTGGCTAACAATACGACTGGTCCTAATAAACCTAAAGGGTCAAATATCTTTGAGATTTCAGACAAAAGCTGTCTTTTGGTTGAAGTAGCTTGAAGATCGATACAACTCACAGAATATTGCAGGATGTCCCTTTGAGAATCCCACACGACACCCAAAGTTTTCTGAATGGGATCTTCTCTGACAACAGTCAAGATCGAACACCTTCTTGTCAATGGTATTCATAGCAGATAGATGCTTTGAAGCCCATTTTAGAATGATGAAACCTCCTCTACGCAACAAAGCTATCATTTCATCACGAATTACCAAAAGTTCTTCAAGAGTATTTGAACCAGAAATAAAGTCGTCTACATAAAAGTCACGAAAGAGTAATTTACTAGCTCTTGGAAAATCTCTGGCCTCGTCACGAGCAAGTTGTTGAATGGTGCGAATTGCAAGGAATGGAGCTGCAGCTACCCCAAAGGTAACTGTATTGAGTTGGAAGGTCTTGACCTCTCCTTCATGATACCAGAGAATCCTTTGGTATTTTCGATCATCGGGATGAATTAAAATCTGACGATACATCTTTTCGATGTCGGCAGTGATCGCAAAGGAGTGAGTACGAAAACGAAGAACTTGTTCGAAAATAGTGTTTTGTATAGTTGGGCCTACCATGAGCGTATCATTGAGAGAAATGCCCGTAGAAGTTTTAGAAGAGGCGTCGAAAACAACTCTAACTTTAGTAGTCTCACTAGATTCCTTTACGACTGCATGATGGGGTAGAAAATAACCATCTTGGTTATCCTCACAAAGAGTCATGTGACCCAGAGAAATATACTCATCCATCACCTTGGAATACTCAACCTTCAGTGACGGATTCTTAGCAAATTTTGCTTGGAGGGAATCGAAACGTTTGAGAGCTTGAGACTTAGAATTACCTAAATCAAATTTGGAGTCTCTGAATGGAAGACGAACGATATAACGACCAGAAGAATCACGTTGGGTGTGAGCAATGTAATGTTGTTCACATGCAACCTCATCACGAGATTTATTGGGCTCATGATCAAGATCTTCGATCAGCCAAAAACGTTCGATGAGCTTATCTAACTTAACCATGTGACAAGACGCAGAACTATAAGATGACTGGTCAATGCTCCCACCAGCTACAATCCATCCTAAACTTGTCTTTTGCAAAATGATCTCGGAATTTTCCCGTTGGAGTTTAATCTGACCAACGGCTAAAACTGATAAGGTGACACCGGATGATAGCAAAACATCAATGGACTTAGGTAAATAAAACTGAGGATCTGCTAGTTTTATGTTTTTGGGGATGTCGAAGAACTCACGTGGAAAAACGTCGTTAGGCACAGCTTCGGCAATCTTTGGAACTATTAAAAGTTGAATTTGTTGAATATGGTCGTTATATTTAGAGTGGATACTAGCTTGAATGTACCTTTGTGAAACAGTGCATAAACCATCAACTGCTCCAATGCTGACTGAACAGAGAAACTCAGACAAACGCAAAGATTTTGCAAAATTTTCGGTAATTAAATTTACAGTTGAACAAGAATCTAATAAAGCGCGTGCCACGACAAGATTACCACGATTGTTTTTGACCTTGACCACAGCTGTAGTCATCAATTGTGACTCTGAAGGAAAAACCACTGAAGCAAGTGTGCGTTGAACTAGTCAACTCGAAGTATCGGTGGGAGTGGAGGATTTATTTCCATTTGGTTTGGACATACTAGTATTATGGAGAAGGGTGTGGTGCCTCTTGCCGCACTCTTTACAAGTTTTCGTGCTACCGCACGGGAATTTATGGGCCCAGAGACAATTGAAACAAAGCTTGTTATTCTTTGCGTAATCCCAGCGTAATTGAACGTCGAGAGATTTGAAAGATTCGCATTTGAAAAGTTGGTGCGAACCTTTACATTTGGGACACACCAGAGGAGTCCGAGCCGTTGGTGTTGACGAAGTCGACGGCTGAGAGAGCGTGGTGGCGAAAGAGGTGGCAGTGGTTTTGGAGCTCTTTGAAGCTCGTTGAGGATTAGAAGCAGCGGGACGCTTTTTCGAGTTAGATTGATAATCATTGGATTCATCAAAGGCTTCTTGCTTGAAAATGGCTCTCTGGATGAATTTGAACAAAGAGTCCAACGATGGTAACTCATTGACATCTAACTTGTCGTTCCAACGACCATAAAGATAAGGAGGGAGGCGTCTTTCAATACAACGAACCACCAGATCCTCGCCATAATTTACATCGAGGCGTTTGAGGACGTTAATATGTTGCCGAGCCGAATCGTACAATTCAGAAAGAGTGACCTCCTTTTGGTCCTTGTGCTTTCCGACCCTTGGAAGATCAAGCACGGCATTCAGATGCCGAGTGGCTACGATACGCTTGTGATCGTAAAAATCGAGGAGAGCTCGCCACGCATTGAGATAATCTTCCGCATTCATCTCATACTCATCGATCTTAGTGCGGGCGCTGCCTATCACGCTCGTGAATAGGTAATGAACCTTAGCATCATTGGAGAGTGCATTTTGATTGTGAACAAGAGCGGTAAATTGGCTCTTGAAAGAAGCCCACTTCGCGCGAGAACCGTCAAACTTTTCGAGATCAATCTCTGGAAGTTTCGCTCGTAATTTTTGTTCGCTTACAGTGATATTTGTGGCAGTCATAGTAGAATTAGCTAACGGGTTGGGTAACGGTCGTGGTTGGTGAGCGTCGTTGTACAGTTTGGTTAAAATAGTAGCAGTGTCATAGTATCGAGTGGTCAGATTGTCAAATGAGGTTATGAGTTCATTTTCTGGGTCAATGTTAATCAGTTCGTCGATGAGATTCACCAGTTCGGTTTTTTTGTCATCAAGTCAGTGAGTCGTAGATTGGCGTTAATAGCATCTGGGTCAACAGTAACGTAAGCCGCTAGAGCATTCACTCCCCTTTCAAAGGTTTGGTATTTCGCTGCGGAGAATTTCGCTCTAGCGATTTGAGCTGCGGCTGGAGCCATGACGAGAGATTTTTAATTTATTTTAATGGCCGAAAGAAATAAATTACCGTCTCGAAAAACAACGACTTATCGACAGGCGAACACGAGATTTAAGTAATTAACGAATAAATGAATTTCAGAAGGCGCGTTGATTCTTAGAAACTATGATTAAGTTAAAGGAATGGAATGATTCAAATACATAGAAGATAAAAAAAAAGAGGGAGTGAACAAGAGTCTTATCTTAATTGGGATCCTGTCCCTCGATGCAGAGACCACTGGGCGGCGAGGCTTCCTTGGATGGGAGTGACAGCTGGACGTTGATAAGATGATTGCGTCCTTATTCAACGTAATCGGCGAGTAGTTGACAGTGTTCAGAGCTGGCGTATTCGCCAGTTTTTTAGTCCAATAAAACACAGCACGAACCGCACAGTTACGCAATGTTCGGTACGCATGCGCGTGTCAACTTATGTGTGGATGACATCACTTCCTAACAAAGGATGAGGTTATGTTCGACCTCACAGGAGGCACCATGTTTTGTCTTGAAAGGTTCACCTCTGAAATGCCGTAAGTGGCATTCCAGCAAATTTTTATTGAAAAGAATTAAAAGGAAATGATTTTAATTAAACAACTCAATTTCGCGTGACCTGACCCTTAAATCTACAAATGAATCAACCTTTAAGATTTTGATTCAAAACTGGTCCCTGCGGTTTGTTAATGTAGCACTGGTAACAAATAAACAACACTATTTTTGTGGGAAAAAAGCCTTTCGGCATAAAAAAACCCAATTTATTAAAATGATACAGATTGGATAAATTCGGATGAATTTGAATGTAAGGATGATAGAGTGATGCCGCACATAGTGACACGCACAAAGGTCGCAATTATTTTCGCACGGTACTATCACGTGTTCACATAAATTTTACGCGTGCGCGCGCGGATGATTTTTGCACACACATTCACACACTAAATAAATGTTGCTGGTAATATCAATGGTATCACACAAAGATGATTATAGAGAGAGAAATGAAGTTAGCTTGATATCGGTGATAACATACAAAATGAAAACAAGATTGACAAGACTTATGAGATTAGCTTGATATCGGTGATATCATACAAAGGCAATAGTAGACAAAGGAAAAGGTTCGTGGATTACTATCTGTAATCACCGCGTGGCAAGGGCCACTTATTTGTTTGTTATAAATAATAAACACTAGAGTTGCGCAATACGTTGTTTTGCGTCTTTGGTATTGTTAATCGTTGACGATTTTAATTATCACGATCACAAAATGAACCGGATTGCGTTGAATTTCACGGATGCAAACGAAGGTAGAAATTCGCGATCGCCCTCTACGCAAAGGCTGCTCGAGCTATACTAACCACGTGCTCGCGGTTAAATTGGCGCGAACTATCTAAAAACCGCGAAAGCATGCGCAGTTGGTGGCGCCATCTCCCGCAGTTCTCACTCAAGCTTGGCTCTCACGCTCACATATATACACACATGTGAGACGACGGAACAAAGACTATTTATTCGCGTTTACAACTTTTAAAACATAAAGACGATAATTACTATTCTGTTAGTACTGTAGCTTATCATGCCAGATGTTTGAGTAGTTTTTATTTGTACAAACCGAATAACGTAAAAGGAAAACCGATTAGTAATAAGATGTCTGATTTATTATCTTTTATAATTAATTACATTTTAGAAAACAGCGATGAGTGTCAATTTTCATTGAAAGAAATTTTAAATAAATACATAGAGATAAATAAGCAAACTGAACTACCTAGACTCGATAGAATCGAACAGCTTTTGATAAACCACTTTGGAAACGAAATAGTAACTTATGCAACTGGTAACGATAGGTTTATTTGTTTTAAACGAACGTTAGGAACATATCTTGAAGATACCTGGTATACTAAACGCAAAAATAATGAGAAAGAAGAAAAACTGAGATTAATAGAAATGGCCGCTCACATAATATTGCAAGATATACGAGCAATGAATTACAATTTAAATAGTTACAACTCTCCTTCCGAATTTTTAAATAATGTGAAAGACGATGTTTCAGAAACTTTAAAATTATTTCTGAATATTTTAATAAAAACGCATAAGAAAACTCCTAAAAATGGTTCTTGGATTAAATTGGAAAATAAAATTACTACCGCAGCTCATATTTTATTATCTTCGGTTAGACCGCGATCGTTTTTTTCTCCAATTTTATTAGGGCTTTCGTGCATGATGCACACAAAATTTGCAGCACGAGGACTTATCGATTGTTTGAATGATTTAGGTTTGTGTGCTTCCTATTCCGAAACCATTCGCTTTGAAAATTCAGTTGTTAACGACCCGGAAGTTTTTACAATTATTTCTGACTCGTATTTACAGTTTGTATACGACAATGCCGATCATAATACTGCCACGATTGATGGAAAAAACACATTTCATTGCATGGGTGGTATAATGAGCGTAACACCGAGGTCCTATGTAGCCCTTAGCAGTTCTGTTCCTCGTTTAAAAGGAACCTTATGTAAATCCGACACGGACGTTAGCACGTTCGGTTTCCTTCCACTGAGTGATTTTAAAAATGACAAACTTTTTAAATTAGATTCCGTAATAGTTCGTGACTGGAAAGAAATAAATAGTACTGATTTCTCAATTAAAATCGAACCGATAGATTTATTGTACTTTTTCGGAAAGCATACCGCAGCAAAGGCTACTCCTAATTGGCACGGGTTTATGAATAAATTCCATACATTTAATACCGATTATTGTACGTCAAGAATTATCGCTTTGCCATTTATTAATGCACCGCCAAGTAATCATAGAACTATATTAATTGCTTTGATTGACGCTAGAGTAAGAGCAAATAAAAATGATCAAAAGCACTGTTTCATTACATTCGATTTACCACTTTTTATGAAAGCAAATGAAATAGTTAATTCCATTAACCCTAGTAATGATCCTCATAATTTGCGCTCAATTATTGTACGTTTAGGAGGTTTCCGTTTATTAATGTCGTTCAACGGGGCTATTGGTAATATTATGGCTAGCAGCGGTCT
Organism: Phymastichus coffea; assembly: GCF_024137745.1. Lineage (NCBI taxonomy): Eukaryota > Metazoa > Arthropoda > Insecta > Hymenoptera > Eulophidae > Phymastichus > Phymastichus coffea. The sequence goes on from NW_026706838.1 coordinate 972,887, forward strand.
GAAAGAGGCTTTTTGCACAGTTTATGCAGATTTATCAGCTGATAAAGCTTTAGCGGGTCATGCTTTTTCGCGATCTGTGAGAGGTCACCTTCTGGTACAAGCTGCCCTTGCCAATATTATTCTTAAAAAAATTGATTTTAGTGAAGATGAAATTGTTTATTTGAATAAAGGTTTAAAAAAAGTTGGAGAAAAAAATTTTGAAGATTATTTGTCTGATCCTTTAATTACTCAAGTAAAAGAAAAGTTTTTAGCCATTACACAAAAATTAGAATCAAATGGCCCTACAAGTCAACTTTGGCTACAATATTTCAAATTGATTTGCTTACTCTTGAGATTTATTGATGCAGAAAGATCTGGAAATTTCAATTTGCATTTAGAAACAGTGCTTTTAATGATTCCCATTTTTTTTTCTTCCGGTCACCATTTATACGCAAAAGCTTCTCTTTTATACCTTCAAAATATGATGAAGTTACAACAAGAAATGGATATCGTAGAATACGATAAATTTTGTAGGCGTGGTTTCTTTACTATCAGGCGTTCAAATCGATTTTGGTCCGGGATCTGGTCTGATATGACAATTGAACAGGTTCTAATGCGAGCAATGAAATGTACTGGTGGTTTGACACATGGTCGCGGATTGACCGAAAACGTAATCGCGACGTGGATTTTATCTAGAGCAGCTGTTTTAGAAGTCGGTAACGCTATGGAATTATTTTGCAACTTGAAATTTAGTTCGTCCGAACAACACGTAGACAACCGCGTATCTCGTATAATTAAAGATGCAGACGATTTATCAAAAATGCAAGAATTTTTCGCCACATACGATCCGTTTCCCGTAACAGATAATATTTTTGGAATTTATTCTGGTGTAGTAGGTGATTTAGCGACTGTAAACTGTCACAAAGCATACGAAATAGGTAAAATTTTAATGGAAAATACTTCAGGAAAAAAATTTACAGACGTTAAGTATAAAAGAAGTAATAAAGTTGTACATTTGGCGGCCGCGAATTCCGTGATGAAAAACGCAGCAGACGAGGAGGTTTATATGTCGCCACTGCTTATATTTCATGTTTATATGAATTATCTCCAATACCATTATCTCTTTTCGATGAAAACGGTATGCGCAAAACGAAAAAATCAGCTTTCTTTTCAAATTTTACTTTCACGAATAAAATCAAAGAGTCAAATATTATACATGTGGTTGATGGCGGATTCTTTTTACATAAAGTCGTATGGCAAAGCAATTTAAAAATAGAAGAAATAATAAATAAATATGTTTCATATGCGACAAAGCATTACCGTATGAATAGTAACTTCATTTTTGACGGTTACCCCGAGGACGAGACATTATCAACGAAGTCCGTTGAGCGATCACGTAGAAAATTAAAAAATATTAGTCGAGAAATAGTTTTTGATAAAAATACTAAAATTACTGTGAATCAAGCTCAATTTTTAAATAATGAGAGAAACAAAAGTAGGCTGATAAATATGATTTGTGCTGCACTTAATAAATCTGGATTTCAAACAGAAATTGCTCCTGAAGACGCTGATAGGCTTATAGTTTCTAATGCAATCGAAAATGCTCGCTTAAATCCCAACGCGACGATAATTATTGTAGGTCAAGATACAGATTTACTCGTAATTTTATCGCAACTGGCAGAAAACATTAGTAATATTTATTTTTGTAGAGATTGTAAAGATCCAAATTCACCAAATGAGTTTTATAACTGTGATAGTTTTAAATATCCACAATTAAAAAAAATAGTTGCTTTTTTGCACGCATTTTGCGGCTGTGATACCACATCATGTTTTTATAAAATGGGTAAAAATAAATTAATAGAATCTTTTCCGCATGATAAATTAGTAGAATTAGCTGACATTTTTTACAACCCAAATGCCAGTTGCGAAGATATAGCCGAAAATGCTTTCAAGCTCATTCGCGGAATGTATAGCAACAAAGCGGAGAAACATTTGATAGAAAAGTGTACCACCTTTTCTTTAAATGATTTGCGCTATTTACATTTTAATAAAGTGAAAGTAAAAACCATATTCGCTTTAGAAACGTTACCACCAACCGAAGAAGCTGCGAAACAACATGCTTTCCGTGTTTTTTATCAACTTCAGCTTTGGCTTGGCAATGAAAATCTACAAGCAACAGATTGGGGTTGGCAAATCAAAAATAATCACTTGGTGCCTATAGGAAGTAAAGACCCATGTATTCCTAAAATATTACTCGACCAAATTTCATGTTCATGTAGCAAAAAAGGATGTGTTGATGGTTCTTGCACTTGTAAAAAACACGGTTTGCCATGTTCGAATCTCTGCGATAATTGTCGGGAAGATTCATGTTTTAATTTAGATGCGAGTAACATTTAGTGCCTGAGTCTGATGATGATTTAATTAATGAAGATGAACTTAGTGATTTGGAACTAGATGATATACTACTGTGGGCAAAAAGTAAGGTGAATTTTCAATTTAAACTTCGCGGGCTTAACATTTTGGGCTAGTTCTTTTTTTCTTGAGTTGGTAGGACTGCGAATGACATCTGGGACAAATTTCATGTCAATGTCATCATCAGTAATATATTTACGCTTGTGTTTACCAAACGACCAAGAGTGCATGTTTCGATTTTTACAATGTCTGATTTAATTGAGCAAAGAAGTGCCATCAAATTTTGTTTGCGGAATGAAATTTCGGCTGCGGAAACGTTGAGGATGTTGCGAAAGGCCTTTGGTGATTCTACCATGTCGCAGAAAAATGTTTATAAGTGGTACAAAGACTTCAAAGAGGGTCGAGAACGTGTTGATGACTTGGAGCGCTCCGGACGACCATCGACGTCAACAGATGACCAACACGTCAATAAAGTGAAGGAATTAGTGCTCGAAAATCGTCGGTTGACTGTTAGAGACCTTACTGATATGATCGGAATATCAGAAGGATCTGTGAAAACAATTTTGAAAGACCATTTGGGCCTACGAAAAGTCAAATCTCGTTTGGTACCGAAAACGCTCAATTTCTTGCAAAAAAGTCGCCGCGTTGATGTGTGTGAAACAATGCTTTCTGACTATCAGGACAAGCTCAAATGCATGATTACGGGAGATGAGACTTGGATTTATGCTTACGACCCTGAAACAACCGACCAATCAAGCGAATATCGTGCTTAAGGCGAGGCCAGACCGAAAAGAGCACATCAAAGTCGTTCAAAAATCAAGGTCATGATGACAGTTTTCTTCGATTTTCGTGGTGTGGTGCACTATGAATTCCTTCCACCCGGCCAAACTGTTAATAAGGAATATTATTTGAGCGTTATGCGTCGTTTGCGTGAAGCAATTCGTCTAAAAAGACCAGAATTATGGGCCAACAACTCTTGGTTTTTACATCACGATAATGCACCATCTCACACTGCACTCGTTCTTCGTGACCATTTCGCCAAAAATTCGACGCATATCGTTCCGCAACCACCGTATTCGCCTGATTTGGCTCCGTGTGACTTCTGGCTATTCCCAAAACTCAAGAGACCACTCCGGGGAACGCGTTTCGAGTCGATTGAGGAGATAAGAGCTGAATCGAAGAAGGCGCTGATGGCTATACCGGAAAGGGACTATTTGGCATGTTTCGAGGATTGGAAAAAACGTTGGCATAAGTGTATTTTATCGGGAGGGGATTACTTCGAAGGGGATGACATTGATGTAGAAGAATAAATAAAGATTTTTCATTTTATAAACAAATTCACCTTACTTTTTGCCCACAGTAGTATCTGAAATTATTGACGAAATAGAATTAGATCATTTACCGCCTGCGAACAAGAGAAAAAATATGTAAATATTTATGTATAATAGATGTAAATATCGGTAGATATATGTGTGTATATGTAAATATTTTTGTGATCTATGTGGATATGTATATAAATGAACGTAAATATATGTACAAATTTATGTAAATTTGTATATTAATATATGTAAATACACTCGGCAACAAGATTATCGCAACAAAGAGTTTTCATCGAAAAATTGCCATTTTTCAAATGTTCGTAACTCGGTCAATTTTTATCGTATTGAAATAATTTTTTTTGTTTTGTAGGGAATTATGTGTACTTTAAGAAACAAATGATATCTACCATCTGCAAGATAATGAAAAATCTTTGTTGCGATAATTTTGTTGCCGAGTGTATGTATATAAATATATGTAAATATGTATATAAATAAATGTAAATTTCTGTAAACAACGCTTCTGCATATTTTCACAATCATTTATTTCTTTACCAATAAAATTAAGTTAAATTTTTTTTTAATTTCAACAATTTATGCTTAGCCTTTTATTATTTACGAATTCTAAATATATATTTGATTTCCCGGATTTCAGTAGATCCGAAATTAAAAAAAAATTGTTAAGATAACATTTATGGTTGCAGAGATATTGAGATGGAAAAATTATAAAAGGGCGCAGCGCGCCTCTATTACTATATATGTGTGCCTCTCCTCGGCTGCTGCTCCCCCCACCACTCGAACGTTTCCGTGCGCTCAGCCGTTTTTAGTCGACTTTCCCGGCATTTATCACACACTTGCAAAAATTTAAGTGAAAAACTAGAATATACGTTTTGTTGGGTGGAATCTGCATTTTTTAAAACCGTTTTCAAATTTAAGATGAAAAAATCACTGTCGCAAGGAGAGATGATGAAAAATATCGCTTAGAAAAACTGAAATTACGATTACATGAAACTATTTACTTCACAGCGTCAGCTTTTGGCACACATGAAGTACATAAATAACACTACATTTTCGCAAAGACTCAGTCCTACAAAATAAAAAGTGACGGAGATATGAATTTTTAAATAAATGTTAAATTTCGCCACTTTTCCGGGTTTTCCTCGGTTCCTAATTATCCGATTTTGTCGCTCGAGGTCTAGTTTTGTTCGTAATTGTTTTACCTACATTTTGTGTACCTATATCATTAACATCGCTACATTATTCGCAGAGTTATTAACAAAAAACTAAAAAAAATGCCTTTTTTTCGTTTAAAATGTTTATAACAAATAGGGTGACAGGAGTTGCGTGTCCAAAACATAACACCAATGATGTCTCAACTTATCTGCACACGATTGCACACTCGGTTTCCAGGTAGTATTTTTGTCACGAAATCACTCTTTTCAAGTCCTGTTGCTTGGCCTAGTGAGGCTATGAAGAGAATGGGGTTCGGATGTGCAAGTTCGATTTTTGTTTACTAGCATGTGAAAGTTTTGGGTGTATGGGTTTCCGTTTTAAATCAACGATCAATTTGAACCACTTAAGCCTGTGACTCGTGGAAAAACGACTTAAAATGGATTTTTCGGAGTTTGACATTGATTTGACCTTGAAATGACCGTGAATAAAATGTCTCAATATGGTTTTGAACGTGAAATTTTCCGCTCTTTCCGAATCCGGGGTCAAAAATAGGTGTTCCTATTCAAAAAAACCACTTGACCTTGAAATAACCTTGAAGGTCAAGTTCAAGGTCAAATTTGATAGAACCATTGTTTGGCCCCTTTCGTCCCCTACAACTTTTGTCTGAACCATTTTTTCCTATCTGTCTTGGAATTCGAAAAATCCAGGTGTAGCGATTAAAATGGGTCACCCTGTATAATGAAATTGTTGAGATCCGAAAATTTTTCTCATTTCAATAATTAATAGATAATTAAGGCTTTCTGTAGCCTATGATCGAGTTCTCATTCTGAAAATCATTTTAGTTAGAAAATACAGAAAATACTAAGAGAATATCCGTAATATTAAATAAGTTTTAATCAATTTTATGTTTCGTGTTTTTATCTTCAGCCGGCAACACGTGGTCGGGAGTGTGTGTGTGCGTGCGCTCTCTTTTCCTCGTCGTGCGCTCCGTTTTTCACTCATCCGTCAGATCGCGTTCTTCGACTTGTTGCGTCGTTTTCTCGGATACGGGTAGGCGGATATGAAAATAAATTAGTGTCCGAATTAGGGCGCGCGTCGGTCATAATTATCCAGCTGGTTACGAAAGTAACGTAGTGCAACACTCACAGGCAAAGTCTTGTAATGCGCCGCATTACATGATTCAATGCAAACGTATTTACGTAAAATTAAACTTTAAGAACATGAATTCACACAATTCCTTAAAAAATAAGAACTACAGTCCTACATTCACAATTTCATTACCGTACAATAAATCATATTTTAATTCTTGTAAATCTGCTTTAAAAAAATATAACATACGTGTAGTTTTGCTTATGAGTATAAAATTGAATAATATTGTTAAAGTAGGCAGGGATCATAATGACAAATGGTCTAAGACTTTTACTATATATAAATTTTTATGCAATCAGTGCTCGGCTATTTATAATAGGATAAACAAACAGAAAATTAAAACAAAGACTTAGTGAACATAAAAAATACTTCTATAGAAAAATTGTTGACAATGCCAAAGCACCTTCTTGATAATCCGACACATAGTTTCGATTTTAATAATGTTAGAATTTTAGACAAGAAATTAACAAGAAAAAAAGAATTATTTTTAAAATGAAATGAATAATGATATGAAATTAATGCACATAATAATACTATTAATAGACAAGAGGATACTCAATTTCTTAGTGAACAATACAGTAGCATTTTTTAATTTCTTAAATAGCTTAAATTTCTTAATAGCTTAATACGAGGTGTGGCTATTAAATAACGAGACTGGTGATATAAAACATTTTATTTTGATATTATGTATATTTATTTATTATCACCTTCAATATATACCCCTCCTCTATCCCTACATCGCTCCATGCGAATCTTCCATTGTTCGAAACAGTGCAGAAAGTCTTTTTCTGTTAGTTCCTTCAGGACGCGCGCCGCTTTTTCTTTCACAGCTTCAACAGACTCAAATCTTGTTCCTTTTAATGCAGATTTCACCTTAGGAAAGAGATAGAAGTCGCACGGTGCAAGATCCGGCGAATAAGGTGGATGGTCTAACACTGGGATGTTGTACTTGGCTAGAAACTTCTTGACGGACAGTGCGGAATGAGCTGGCGCATTGTCTTGATGAAGAAGCCATGACTTCTCCTTCCACAGTTTGGGTCGTTTTTTTCTTATTCTTTCACGGAGTTCAGTAAGAACGTGAAGGTAATAATGTTGGTTAACTGTTTCACCTTCAGGAACCCAGTGAAGGTATATAATTCCATGAATATCGAAAAAAACAATCATCATTGCTTTGAATTTTGATTTGCTCATTTTCGCTTTTTTGGCTCTTGGCGAAGTTGGACTCTTCCAGTGCATGGATTGGCGCTTTGTTTCAGGATCATAGGTAAAAAACCAAGATTCGTCACACGTTATTACCTTTTCTAATAAGTCTGAGTCTTTTTCAATCGCATTCAAAGTGTCAATACAAATATTTTTGCGAGCTTCTAGTTGTTCAAACGTGAGGATTTTAGGCACCAGTTTTGCACACACTTTTCTCATGTTAAAATTTTCAGGTAAAATTTGCCGCACACATTCTTTGTCAATTCCTATAGATTCAGCAATCGCACGAATACTTAGCCGACGGTCAGATCGAACAAGATTACCGACTTTTTCGATATTTTCATCCGTTTTTGACGTGGAAGGGCGACCCGAACGTGAATCATCTTCAACACCTTCTCGGCCATCTTGAAAACGCTTAAACCACTCAAAAACACGTGGACGCGACAAACATTCATTGCCATACACTTGTTTCAATAAATTATAAGTTTCAGTTGCAGTTTTTCCAAGTTTCATGTGAAATTTCACAACAATCCGTTGCTCTATTTTTACGTCGATCATTTTTTCGGCAAAACAAAAAAACAGCTCGTATAGAAACGAAAGCCACGGCTACACTGGTTTGTCTACAGACACGGTAGACATCGCATTCGAAAGAGTAGGCTTCAGGCTAAACAGCTGACAGTCATTAACCTTTGGCGCATGCGTACTTTTTCTGTAGCAGCGCTAGTCTCGTTACTTAATAGCCACACCTCGTATACTTGTTTCTAATTCCATTGGTCTTTTCAATACATTGCTTCTCTTATAAATTGGTCTCTATATCTTTGTTTTATAACGAGTGTGAATGATACTCGTTATGTCTCTCTCTCCCATATTCAAATTTATTAATATAAGCCGAACGTATATTATATGTCATTTTAATTTCAGTACGCTGAAGCAAGGTAGGTAACAGAGAGAGAGAGAGAGAGAGAGAGAGTAGGACGGAGAGAGAGAGACGGTTCGACTATCGAACGCGCGTACCGCGAAGAGGGCGCTTGATTCTCTTGGCGCGGCAGATTCGGCTATCGTTCTTTAACGCGTACGCACGTGTTTCACTATTAACACGTTACTCGCGCTTTGAGTCTGCGAATCCTGGACAGTGTGATTTAGAGTGTGCCGTGTGAGAGTTTTTCTGCTGAATGATCGTGAGAGTGTGAAGTGTGTAAGTGACGGCCTCCTGCCATCGGTGCCAGCCTATTCGGGCTTATTATTTAATTACAGTTTGTAACTAGAGCGCCTATTGCGAGCCGACCTTCAAGGGGCAGCGACTTGTAAGTACTGCTGCGTACCTCACTCTCTCTCCCAATTCAGCTTCTTTCTTTCTCTCTCTCCTGTTTGCTTCGCCTCTCTTGTGTTATTTTTGCTAACATTTATCCGTCATTCTCATAAATAACACGCTTATTTCTTAACGCGTCCGTTTTATTCCGTCCTTCCGCCTATCTCCTCAACCTTTTAATCTCGCATTTAGGCGTGCGAGACTTACGACGCGACCTGGCATTAGAGCCACGACGCCCCGACAACACCTGACGAGCCGAGCTATTTCTGCCTAACCAAGCCCGGATTCTTTACTTGCGTTATCCGCATATCCTCATATACTAATTTTTATGTCAACGAGATTGTTCTCCGTTACAGAATTTGGCGCACAAAGTTTAAGAGGACGTAAGCCATCGTCGAGGCATAGACTCACCGGTTAGACTACAAGTGTCGAATAACACTTAATCTTCGCTTAAGCGTCGGATGAAAATTTGATTTCGAGCGGATTCCAGGAAACGAGCGCGCGTCGATGCCAGTATTTACTTCGCGAACTCAAGTGCGCGCGCGAAGTAAATAAAGGACAAATTTCACAGCTTCTCAATTCAGCATTACAGCGAACTAATATAATAGACGAAACGCTATTTATTTCCGCCAATCTTTTTCTTTATTAAAATGTTGAAGACGAATGAAGGCACGTATATGTATATACATGTATTAATATATACATATATTCATACTATTTAGTGCGTATAGGTCAGCGCAAAGTGTTTGTTTTGTTTTAGATATATTTAAGGCCTAGCTCTCGCTAAAGTCGATGGGTAAACAAAACAAGTATTGCGATAAAACCAAAAGTTTTTCGCTGTTTACATCCCGTATAAACGATGTAACTATTTGTTATCGTGCGCAAAACATTGTTATTGTTTCCTTTCTCTTTCTTTCGCTTCTTCTCTCGCATGCTCGAATTCTATCGCATTCGTATTATTTAATATATATCTATATTATATAATATCACGAAAATCTTTTGTTTATTTTGTTGCTATTTTGTCTCGAATATTGTAATAAAACGCGATAATTCGTCATACACCTAAGTAATCTTACTTACTTCTTCCGTTTATTTTGAATTACATTCAGCATTTAATACTTAATTTCGCGCGTAAAGTTTCATTATTATTATAAAAATAATTTTATTTGATTATTAAAATGACAACTAGTGTAGGCGATTTTGACAAATTATCAATTTTTAAAGAAAGCGTAGAAAAGCGAATTCGGGACTGGATTAAGGACCTACCGAGCGACGAACTCGATACAATTTTACGAAAATTAGAACTGCTCGTTGAAGGTTCAATGTATGAGCGCGCGAATAGATTAGACAAGCGACTTCAAGGCGATTACACCGCAGCGGACTTTATAATAACCGTGAATCCGGAGAGCGACGAAACAATAAACAGACGGAACGACTTACGCGAAACACTAATTCGTTCGAATATTTTACCAGCAGAACTGCGCGATGACTTCATTCTTGCTTTGACAGCAGATATGGCTAATGATGCAGAAATTAACGTAGAAGGCGACACTTCAAGATTTTTAGCTAGTTCACCTACCTTTGCGCAGAATGCAGCAGATATGTCGCTTACAACGCTTGCGGACACATCACCGATTGCGACACAATACAAACCAGTGCAGACGCAACTAGCGCAACACAGCGATCTTCCAACGTTAACGACCGCTACGACACATATCCTCAATAATTTTGCACTACCGTCGATCCCTAATTTTATACCCGCGCACCATTGCAATGTAAATATTACGCATACAAGCGCAACCTTGGTTACCTCTGCCGCTCCGACGTATACGGTAACATCGTTGCGCACCAGTGTTCAGCAGTCTTCGGAGGCAATAAGATTATCAACAGATAATTCATCGAACAAATTAAGACGATGCGTGCTACCGAACGGCACAATACAGCTCGTACCAGAAGATCCAGCTGTCGAGCTCAGGAAAACTATATATTGTCAGAACACGAATTAATAACGATAAATACGGATTTAAGAAATTATATTACGACGATTTCATCGGAAAATGACCAGCTTACGCAAAATATTAATGAATTTAAATGCGTTAATGAGGACTTGCAAAGACAAATGCAAAACGTGGTAGCTAATGCCCAAAAACAAACAGCAGAAGCTCAACGTAAGCTTAATGCGACTCATACTGTTAAACAGTACAATTCCAAAACACGTATGATTTAATCAAAGACGATAATGACTTTAACTTATTGTGTACGCGATCGCAAAGCAATTTAAATCCTCATCCGCGTCTTTTCCACTCTACAACTAGACCAACAATAACTTCTGAAAAGCAATCGGCTCCATTTACGCCACTACGATCTGCGCCAGCAACCCCCGCAAGCTCCGTCTGGGGAAGGGAGGTAGCGATTTCGTCATTGCGGTGTGCGCATGATCCGCTAACCCTCGCACCGGTTCCTGACCCAGCATTAAGCTTAGTCTGGGGAAGGGAGTCCCTGCGATTGCAACCTATGTTCCGCCGTCGTTGGCTGAGGGTGTTGCGCCGAGACGGACAGTGCAAATCGGCGCGCCCCTCGGGCATAATGAAACGAGCTTGCAGCCTGATATGCGCAATTATTTTGATGCTTCTCGCCCTAGCTTTTTTAGCAAACATCTAGGAAAGACTATTAGAGAATGGAAGATCAAATTCTCGGACGAATCCTCTATGAGCATCAAGGAGTTCCTCGAGCAAATAGAGGAAAACTGTCGGCTAGATCGCATCGCAGAAGATGAACTTTTAGATTCACTCTCATCCTTATTTAAGAAACCGGCCTTGCTGCGGTATAGGATGGTCAGCCCGACCTGGAGAACTTATGCGGAATTTAAGGAAGCAGCGTTAGGAGCATATAGTAAGTCGCGCAAGTTTAAAAGGGATTTGTAAGTGGAGACACTCCTTTGCACCCAGGGCAGAGATGAATCAATATGCGACTACTTATCAGCTCTCAATACCATTTTTAGTTACTTCGAACCGCTCTGGAGTACGTGCGACCAGATGATCTTAGCCATTGATAATATGCTACATAAATTCAAGAAAAGGCTAAAGAAGGACCAGGATACCTTTACCACGCTTCAGCAGTTGCTTGAGAAGGCCTTGGAAGTCGAACCCTACGAGTCTGACGAGCAGTGAAAGTCTCCACCTACTTTAGAGCAGAGCATACTACCCGAAGCTGCCTACAGACCTAAAGCTAAGGCTGTGAAGCCCAAGATGGCGGTAGCATCAGTATCAGAAAGGCCTATTCCCACCGACGAAGCTGCATTAGAGAAAGCCTACCAGAATTTCTTCGACAAGTAATGGAAGGACCTGATAGCCATCAAAGCTAAGAGTTTATCCCCCGCTGAAGGCGGCAGAAGCCGGACAACCCTGTCGGTTCATGATGCAGCCAGCGGCGGCGACTCAAGAGCAGTCTCGCGAACCTCGCGCTGGTCGAACAATAATAGAGGCCGCGGAGGCAAGCCGAAGAGAAGCCGAGGAGCAAATAGCGCCCGGGTAATTACTTCGAAGTCAGACAAGAATAAGGACAAGGAGCCTGGCCCGAGCGTAGGCAAGGTCCTATGTTGGGACTGTAACTGGTCTGGTTACAGCAGGACCTGCTGCCCCGAATGCTCCAAGACTACTAACTATAAGTCGGAAAACAAGTAGGGCAGCGTGTAGAGGAGGCCCTTACGACGCAGCCCTTAAACCATGGGACCTTGGAGACGATTAGCGCTGTGGGAGTTGCGCATGCAGCGCCGAGCATGACAGTTGACTCGATGCTAGCTACGAGCCACTTGAACGCCGCGCTTAGTCATAACGATGGAGGTACCGTATCAAGCGTTCTCGTTGAAGAGCACCCGCGTTGGTGGCTGAACGTACATGTCGGCCCCTTCCCGTTTAAAGCTTTCTATGATACGGGAGCATTATGAACCGTTCTTTGCCCCATCGGAGTATAGATAGCGGCAGCCTGCATCTGAAAGGTGTCACCTTATTCTGGGTCAGGAGCAAGAGCAGCCGATGGTCACCACGTGCCCATCCTAGGTAACGTTAAGTTGCCCTTCGAAATAGGAGAAGTTAGGCACGATGTGGATGCGCTCATTCTGAAGGATGCAGATACTGATTGCACCCTGGGCGGCGACTTTATACGAGCCTTTCCAGCAAATTCCGGTTATACTCTAGGAGACGCTAGGCTACACGGATTAGATCCAACATTACATCGATGTCGGCGATGCTCGTCCCGTCAAACAGAAATATTATCCAGTCTCACATAAAGTTGAGTTAGAAATGCACGAGCAGGTGTACAAGATGCTTCGCATGAGGGTAATCCGCAGGTCCACCAGTGAATGGTCAAGTCCAGTCGTGATGATTCGAAAATCAGATGGCTGGTATCGCTTTTGTATCGATTTTGGAAAGTGAATGCGTTAACGCGTGTTTGCGCTTACCCGTTACCGTATATGGATGTTATTTTGCGCAAAATTCAGCACGCCCGCTACTTTAGCGCGCTAGATCTGTCCGGTGCCTTTTCGCAGGTTCCTCTTACGAAGAGAGCCATTCCGATCACTGCATTCACTGTACCAGGAATGGGTTTATTTAAATTCATTTGGATGCCTTTCGGACTTACAGGAGCTCCCGCTACATTTCAGATGCTGATTGACAAGATAGTCACACCCGAAATGGAGCCTTTTGCCTTCGCGTATCTGGACGACTTGATCATTGCCACAGGAATCTTTGGCGACCATGTCAAGTGGCTCAAGTTCTTCCTTAGGCGCGTTAGCGAAGCACACCTGGTAGTGAATCGCTTCAAATCTCGCATTTGTATGCCAGAGATGCGCTACTTGGGTGTGTTAGTTAATCAGGATGGGATCGTCCGGATTCAGATAAAGTGAGGCCAATTCTTGAATACCCGGCGCCAGCAAACCTCAAGCAGTTGCGTAGGTTTCTAGGCATGGCCTCATAGTTCCGAAAGTTCGTTGGAGACTTCGCTTCTATTTTAGTGGCTCCACTTACTACTCTTACTCGTAAAGATGCGAAGTACGAGTGGGGTGAAGAGCAACAGGCTGCTTTTGAGCAAATAAAGGCTCTACTAGCCACTGCTTCAGACCCCGTTTACTGTCGAGTGCGGTGCGAGCGACACTGGCCTTGGTAGCATCCTGCTCCAACGCGTGGATGGCAAGGACCGAGTGCTGTGTTACGCGAGTCGCATTTTGACTTCTGTTAAACGTTGGCTTTCGGTGACCGAGCGAGAGTGCTTAGCCGTTATATGGTCTGTAGAAAAATTCCGACCATACATAGAAGGATACCACTTCACAGTAGTCACTTACCATCACAGTCTTGTTTGGCTGAAACATCTGCAACATCCCAACGGGAAGTTAGATCGTTGGTCCCTGCGACTGCAATCCTATGACTTTGACATCGTGCATAGGAAAGGCAAGGACAACGTCGTACCTGACGCGCTTTCGCGCATGTTTGAAACTGAAGAGGATCAGCCTGCAGCCATAGCTGCATTGAGCGTAGACAAGGATATTAAAGATCCTTGGTACCTTCGCAAAGTTCGACAAGTCTTAGACGACCCACGAGCTCATCCCTACTGGAAAGTAGTAGGAGGTCGTCTGTACATTTATCGACCTAATCCCGTAGTCAACAATTTGCTGGGATGCGATGACGACGCATGGAAGCTCGTAGTACCACGCGAGCAACGTGCGCAGATTTTATCTAAATGCCATGAAGAGCCGACAGCAGGCCATCTAGGCCGCTATAAGACGCATGAGCGCGTTGCTCTGCGCTACTACTGGCCCGAGATTTATAAAAATGTCGCCCACTATCAAGTCTACGCCATTGTCAAGTCTGTCAGCAGGTTAAAGTTGAGCAGAAGGCCCCTGTCGGATTAATGAGCAAGTGAATTGTATCGCGCCCATGGGAAATTGTGTCCGGAGATACTATGGGTCCGTTTCCGAAGTCAACCTAGGGATACGAACACCTACTCATATTCTTGGACTTGTTTACTCGATGGATCGAGTGCATACCTGTTCGTAAGGCAAACGCCAAAACCATTAAGCGCGCGCTAAACGAACGGATATTTCTACGCTTCAAGGTACCGGATGTATTTTTGTCCGACAATGGCACGCCTGTCAAAAATCGGTTAATGGACGATTTCCTTGAAGCACAGGGAGTTTTGCACACGACTTGTGCTTCTTATTCGCCCAAAAGTAATCCTACGGAGCGAGTAAATCGGACAATCAAAACAATGATCACCGCATTTATCGAGAAACGGCATAGTACTTGGGATGTGCCTATAATACAGCCATACACGAAGCTACGAAAAGTAGCCCAGCCTTCCCCAACTATAGACGCAACCCCGAGCCACCTCATTCAGCGCGTCGAGTTGAAAAACGTGCTGTTACTGATCAACTCGAGTCGGACGCGCTTGATGAGCGGCGTTGTCCTATGCAAAACTCAAGGAATTTAGAGCTAAAGCCCACCAAGACTCCCAAGTCGCACAAGTAAGGCAAGAAAATTATTATAATGTAAAGCATCGTGATATTCATTATAACGTCGGAGATAAGGTCTGGGCTCGGGATCGCGTGCTGTTCTCTGCAGCACAAACCATAGTGGTTAAGTTAAGCCTGAAGTATGCTGGACCCTTTCTCGTAACTTCACGCCTGGGTGCCAACACGTATCAACTCCAAGATGGATTTGATGTGGGTAAATCCGCCGTATGCGATCTCAAACCTTGCTACGCTGAGGAGCAGCTTCCCGACGAAGCAGGAAACGATGATTCTCTTACTAAGGATGAGATTCATGACGCAATGGTTTCGAAACACGACGCTGAACCTGCGATTTCCCATGACCGTGCTTTGAGCCCAGCTGACTCTAATAAAATACATACGACAGCACCGAGAAGACGAGGTCGACCGCGCGGCTCCAAGAAAGTCCAGTAAAGAAAGAATTCCTTGTAATTCTTCTAACCTTAAATATCCTACAGGCGAAAATGTTCCTGTATATTTTAAGACATCTGTTAATGGAGAATTAGGAAAACACCGTTTGGATTTAATTATCTATGTCGCTGACATAAGAGATGATTGCATTTTAAGGTTAGATTTTCTTGATGCTGCAGGCATTACTTCCTATATAGAAACAGGCCTTTTTGGTAATTTCCCAGTTTCTGAGCAACGAACTTGTAGTTGTATTTCTTCCGCTTCTTTTTCCTCTGAAATTCCTGAATATTTACAAGACTTGTACGAGAGAAGTTGCATTGAATTGAACATTTCTCAGAAAGAGAAATTCAAAGAATTCTTTATTCAACATAAGTCATCTTTTACGGATGGATCAGTAAATATTGGTGCTTGTAATAAGATCAAACATAAGATAGAGCTTTCTGACCCCCGTCCCATTAAACAACCTCTTCGTAGATCCCCTTTTCACTACAATGCAGAAATCCAAAAAATGATTTTGGAAATGCAAAAACATGGAGCTATTAGAAATCTAAAAGTTCTTGGTGTTCCCCTGTAGTTATAAAAAAAAGGATGGTACATTACGGTTTCATGTAGACATTAGAAAGTTGAATGCTGTTACAATTAAAGATTCTTTTCCTTTGCCAAATATTTCAGAAATTCTCGATGATTTAATAGGGTATTCTTGGTTTTCAACATTAGATTTAAAGTTAGGATATTGGCAAATTAAACTCAGATCTCAGGATAAAGAAAAAACAGCATTTTCTGTAGGTAATGGTCTTTGGGAATTTAAGATTATGGCTTTCGGTTTGTGCAATGCTCTAGCTACCTTCCAAAAATTAATGGAGGATATTCTTCAAGATTTGATCCACAAAATTTGTCTAGTTTACTTAAACGATATTATGGTTAAGGCTAAGAGCTTCGAAGAAATGTTAGATAATTTAGGTAAGGTTTTCTCTCGTTTAGATGAAGCAAATATAAACCCCGAAAAAGTGTGAACTGTTTAAGAAGCAAACAGAATACCTAGGTCATGTTATATCTCAGGATAGTATAAGTATGGACCCCAAGAAAGTTTCTGCTGTCTTGAAATGGCCAATTCCGAAGACAAAGAAATAGTTTAGGAGTTTTATTGGGTTCGCTTTATATTCAAAAAGATTCATCCCAACGTTTTCTGACATAGTCAAACCTCTTTATAAGTTAATTGAGAAAAACATTCCATTTGTTTGGACTTCTGAATGACATAAAGGTGGCGAATTTATCTTAGATACTGATGCATCAGGACATGGGATTGGTGCTGTTTTTTTACAAATTCAGAATGCTGTAGAACGAACAATGACGTATTATAGTAGGGTTTTAGCCAAGGCTAAGAGCAATTACTGCATCGCTAGAAGAGACCTTTTAGCGGTTATAGATTCTTCTGAATATAATTTCTCCCATTATCTCATTGGTAAGAAATTTTCAATTCGTACAGATCATTCAGCTCTTAAATGGCTAATCTCTTTTCGGAACTTAGATGGTCAGTTAGCTAGGTGGTTAGGAAAATTAAGTAAATTTAATTTTGAGGTTATTCATAGGAAAGGATCTTCTCATAGTAATGCAGATGGACTTTCATGTCGTCCCTACGATGAATCTTTTTGTAGATATTGCTCAAAAATTGAAAACAACTATGCTGTTAAAAAAGTAGTCGGTCCAATCTGTCTTCTTGAGAATAATCCTATTGATTGGAAAATAGAATAAGGAAAAGATGAGGACATTAGTGTGCTACTTAAATTTAAAAGGGAGGATAAATGCCCTGATAGACGTATTGTTTCTTCAAAAAGTCCTTCGTTTAAATTTTATATTCTTCAATGGAATTCTCTCTTTGTTCGTAATGATCTTCTTTTTAGACGTTAGGAAACACATGATTTGAAAACATGTGTGTGGCAATTAATTGTTCCAAAAAGTAGGATTAATGAAGTGCTCAAAGAAACTCATGATTCTTCTAATGGTGGCCATTTTAGTATAAACAAGACTCTGGACAAGGTTCGACGTCGTTTTTACTGCGATTCCTGTAAAATAGATGTTGATAATTGGTGTAATAGTTGTGATCTTTGTATTGCTAAAAAGGGATCATCAGGAAGAGGTAAAAGTGCCTTACAGATTTATAATGTTGGAGCTCCATTTGAAAAACTTCAAACTAACATTTTAGGCAAATTACCTCCTTCTTTATCAGGTAATACGTAATGGTTATAATTGATTGTTTTACGAGATGACCTGAAGTAATTCCTCTACAAAATACTCAAGCCAAGATAATTGCTCGGGCGTTAGTCTCCCAAGTCATTTCCCATCATGGAGTTCCCTTAGAAATCCATACAAATCAGGGTAGGAATTTTGAGTCAAATTTGTTCAAAGAGTTAACAGTTTTATTGGGTATGCATAAAACTAGAACTACATCTTTACACCCACAATCTAATGGTCAAGTCGAGCGTCTTAATAGAACAATTTTGCAGTATCTGTCGTTGTTCGTTTCAGAAAATCAACGGAATTGGGATGAACTTATTCCGCTCTTTCTTCTGGCATTTCATTCTTCACGAAATGAGACAACAGGGATGACTCCTGCGGAGATGTACCTTGGATAAGATCTTCGATTGCCCATTGACTTACTTCAAGAATGTCCATCCAACGTTGTTCCCGAAACTCCCTCCAATTATGTTACAAGAATTCGTCATCAATTACACCAAATTCATAATGTTGCTCGAAAAAAAATGAATTTACAATCCAACCATACCAAGATGACCTATGATAAGTCTTCTGTTTTCAAGTCATTTGAAGTCAAAGAAAAAGTTTGGTTCTTCAATCCGAAGAGAAAAATTGGAAAGACCCCGAAGTTTCAATCTGATTGGGAAGGTCCATATGAAGTTTTTCGAAAAATTAACGAAGTTGTTTATTGTATAAAACAATCCCCTAGACATAAGAATAAAATTGTACATAGTGATAGACTTGCGAAATACGTTGACCGTTGTTAATTGTAGAACTGTTCTGCTTGAGTTTTTGGTGCTGTGGTTTTCTTCAAGCAGTGGGCAAAAGCCATAACAAAAACTTGGGTTGGACCACAGAGCATCAACTCCCAACCAAGTTTAATCTCCTATATGTTCCCCATAATATACTCCTTTCGAAATTTACTGACGTTCAAGAAATGGGTCCTTTGTTTTCTGGAATGATGATTGGCTTGGGGCATAGAGTCGTTATTGGAAGACTGAAGATCAACCTGCTTGGAGTCAAGAGAGAAGATTCAAGAATCAAGAGACGGGTCCCAGTTTTCTTCTGGAATGTTGGTTAGGATGTGCTTAAAAATTTGGTATCTTGGGCAACCTTGGAGCCTTCATTGGTTGACGACAGATTAACCCGCTTGGTTCAAGATTTTCTTATTGTCGAGGACAATTTTTTTTTTTTTTAAAGGAGGGGGTTAGTGTTACGAATACGATTTATAATATCTAATTTGTACGTTTGTATCCACGGCAACGTCAGAATAAATATTTTTGTTGTTGTTTAGTTGACGCCTGAGCGTCAAATTGAAAGCATCACGTTTGTGTTTCAATAAAGTTTTAGTTTGTGTTATTTACGTATTTTTATTGATTATACGTAAACGTAACAATATAAGTTTTGAATTTCTACATGTCGCATTGGTATGTAAATTTGCTGTTTTATTGACCATTAATGTTATCATTTATTTGAGTAGTCATAAAGAATTTTTTCTATCAGTTGACAATTTAATAAAAGACTTGATGAGGCTGGAAGGCAAACCAGTGAAACATTCTCATTTGGGTATCACTCTCAAAAAACTTTGGAATATAATTCATCTGACCTCATTTTAAAGTCAGTTCTAAGAAAATTTAAAAATTTCAAATTTAATAATCGAGACCGTGATTTTCAGAACATGAAAACTTAGAATTTACAGTGCAGTGATTAAAAGTAAATGTAATCACTTTGCTGAAAGTAATCTTTAATTTCTCACATCCTGTATTATTTATTATTAATATTATTATTAATAATTACTTATTATTATGTTATTATAAATTATTATACACAATTAACCCATTAACGCCATTAATGGGTTAATATGATTTATAAATATAAATATCTATATAAATGTCATGTTAATATCACCTATTATTTATATTTTGTTCGTACTCTCGTGGTCTGTCGCGTTCATGAGTAAGAATTCGTTTAACTTTGAAAAATATAGATGAATTTGAATTTGAAATTAAATCATATAATAAAATATCTATAATTGTTAGGATTGGACTTAAGGAAAGACCAACTGCATAAGTCTCTCTTGAAAAAGGATGTGATTCAGCTCAAGTTTCTCATAACGCGAAGTGTTCTATGAGTCGAGCATAAATCACAATAGGAAAGGAAAGACTTTCTTAGATAATTACTAGAGAGAAATAACTTAGGTACTTTATAAACAAGTTTATTCAATCTCAAATGCTCACTTTGCAAGGCTAGGAGAGAATACCAGCCTGTGCAAAATTCAGCGTATTTATACACAAATTTTCCCACTTATTTTCGCAGAACAGCCTTCTTCATGTTATTTACGCAAGTGTGAAAAATCATTTTCCCTTGTTTACAATAGAATAAACAACGCTAATGAAAATCTAAATCATGTAAAAAATACAGAAGTTAATATAAATAATTTAAGTATAATTTACACTTATCGCAAAAAATGGAGTTAAAAGCTATTAACTAATGAAGTTAGTTAATACAATAGAACAATATTTACAATAAAATAATAAGAACATTTTATATATTGTAACGGGGTATGAATTCCGTTTATTAATACCTACGTCTCACCTAGTGCGTAGTTGTGCTGGAATGCGCGCGATGAGAACAAAATAAGCAGTTCTTGACTAATTGAGGAGCGAGGAAGGACGGGTAACAGTCAACCAAGTAACTAATAAAAGAAACAAAAGTAGATTATTGTTTCGATCACAACAATTAGATTATTTCCGATATTTTTATAACACATTCGGCCCGCGCATAAACGCTTATTCAATGTGTGCGATAACTTTGCGCACCGCCATTTTATCCGCAGTCACTCGTTCGAAATATTCGCTCCCTCGCTCGATACCGGTTTAGTAACGCTCGCGCCCGGCTTTACGAGGGAAAATTCATAATACTACGCGCAGCAATTCGACGTAATTATTACGCGAAGCTGGCCAGCTTACCTTGAATAATTCGTCGCTTTATCAAGGGGAGCAATTCGTCGTAGTCTTTCAACACGTGGCTCAGGTTGCCGTTTTTCCACACCAAACACGAGGCCTTCTCAATTGCCCTGCCGCTTCCGTCGGACCAATCTGTCGAATTTCGTAGTTAGCCTACGATAGCGGTTCGGTTATTCTCGCGAGACAGCAGCTACAACAAATTATCGGCAATCCACGAATTTGTATATCTGTGTTCTTTGATTTCTGGATATAGCTCTCGCACGCACTCACGCTGTTACCGATGCCAGAGGTACTCTCTCACTGGTCCTTCTTTCTTCGCGCGCGTTCCGCCATAATTCGGACCGAGTTCCCCCTTTACTTCCCCCGGCTGGTAGGTGTGGCCCTCGCAGGCAGCCACGCGATCAAGACGGTAGCGCAAACCGGACGTTTACCGTCATAATATAAAAATAGTTTAATGCTTGTAGAAGTAATTCCAAAAAATAACTAATTAAATTAGTTAATAACATTTGAATAATAATCTATTTTTGTAATTTTGTAAAATCTTATAATGTAAATATAAAATCGGTTAATTAAGATTAATAAATTATAACGATGTTGTCATTATGTACAGAATTAACGCTTTCGATTCATATACTATTCATATATTATTTGTTCGAATAAATTATTAATTATGTGACGGGGCCCTGGCCCTCTCTGGCTCGCTCGCTCTCTTTCTCGCAGCTTCGCTCCTTCGCTATTGCCCTGACGAGTGTTTGTAAGTTACGAAACGATACCGATGCTCGCACCACTTTATTTTAGGGCCAATACCTGAGCAGGGCATCGTCATTGGGAGCCAATTGGGAGCGGGAGCGGCTACGGCAAGAAGAAGAGAGAGTGATGGACGCGTCGCGAGTAGAGAGTGAGCGAGCAGTGACCCGCGGTGATCCGCTCGCGAGAGCGAAGCCGCCAGTGTTGCTCGAGCCGGCGCGCGAACAGTTGGGGAGAGAGTTCGAGCCGAGATCTTGAGATAGATGGATCGATTTGATGGCCGAGCGTGCGCACGTGAGAGAAAGCCGAATAATCAAGTCAAGACAGAGAAGTTAGACGACGTCTACAGCACGGAGAGGATTTCCAACGACCCTTGGAGCATCGTGGAAACCATTCGAGCCTGACACAAGCCTGCCAGCAGTTCCTGCAGTATTTCCTGCCAACACCAGCATTAGCAGCATTCCCTGCCAGCAGTTCCAGCATCAGTTCCTGCCAGTAGCACTAGCAGCGATTCCTGCCAGCAGCCTTCACCAGGTCAGGTTGTCTCTCTCTCTCTATTCGCGAGTGCACGACGCGTCGGTGAAGTACTCGCAATCTTCCGCGAGTACGGCGAAATTAACGAACAAAACGAGTTCCTCCTCTGTAATTCTCTCAAATTATTGTAACGTGCCCCCGTGCGATTGTCCGCACGAGCGCAGGCGTGCGGCCGTCGAGGACGACGCGTGAACTCGCGTCGTCGCTCTTTTATTATTAAACGTAGAGGAATAATAATGTTAACGGTTATCAGGAGTGATTATTGTGTGCGCCCGTCATTCTTTTCCTCTCAATCCGAAACCCAAAACGCCAATTTAGTGACGAGTCCCACCGTCATCGTTCAGAGGAGCGAAAAAGCCTCCCTTACCTTTCCCTTTTTTAAATAATTTGTGATACGGCGCTTGAGCACAGGCCCTTGCATGGCTTGTAGAAATTACCTTTCCCCAAAAATGCGTTAAATTATAATCATTAGTGTCACAATTATTTATTTTGTAACGGGGTGGATTAGCTAGTACAAACAGGGTGTATTAAAGAACAAACTCCCACGATGCAGAGTTAACCGCCGCTCTGTTAAACACGTATGAGTAGACGTGTATTTGCCTTTACGTTTGATACTTTCGTTCCGATGTCTTCTTTCCAACCGAGTTGAACTCACCTTAAGTCACCTGACTTGTGACACTCAATTTATCTTAAGTGTAAGAAACCTAATGTTTATTCCAACTAATCCCCTAGATGAAATCGGTTTAAAATTTAACCGGTGACAAATCCGTTAAACTAATAGGAATCGAACTAACGTAATGCGGCGAATAAAATTAATATTTTTAATCTTTAATAAACTACAACCTTTGATGGGCCGAAAGACTTACGCAGGTGAATAGGATTTACAATGTGTAACAATAATACGGGGAGAGAGAGAGAGAATTCAAAATTCTACCGCGAAAACAAAATACTCGGCACGAATACAAAAATAACAGTCGCGATAGACAAAATACTGTGGTTAGTATTTTGTCGCGCAAAAAAAGAGAGGTGCACCTACTCCACGGTGCAATTACGGTAATCAGCCGTAATTGTTGTAGAGAAATAACTGGTGCTCCTTTGGAACCAGCTGCGCTGCCTCGCTCACGAATTTGCTGTTTCTCCAACAAATACTACTGCTTGCTTGTTGCTGTGTTTTACTGCTACTGTGATGCTGCTTGCGACCACTCGCGCACGTATCCAAGTAATCCTAGGAAAACTCTTTATTGGCAAAACGACGAAATACAGTGAAAACTAATTAGCGGTACTTTCACAAGCAACAGTTGAGGCTTAATTGAAACTTTGAATTCTCGCGCGCCCCCTCTCTCTCTCAGACGTTCGTTCTAGCACCGTGAGTGCTACCGAATCGCGAACGTATCGATTGATCGAATCGACTACCATTGCAATTTATGGATAACAGTTGTTATGAATGAAACGAATTCTTACTCATGTTTCTCAGATAATCATTTTGAGTTCAGAGTATCCGCTTTATAATAATAATTAGGATTTACAAAGTTATAAATAAATAAAGTTTGTATATTGAAATTCATAATATTCAATAGTTAAAAGTAATTAAAAATATTATAATCTTAATTTAAGCCCTAAAATCTATATAAAAAATACTTTGTTTCATTGAAATTATTCTTAATAACGCATTTTAATTAAACAATAAAAATTATCATATCTATATCTATAAGAAGAGTGACGTCGCGCTCCTTATATGACCATGAAATTTGACTCTAGCACTGATACAATCATATAATATGTGAGGTGGCGCCGTTTAATATACTAATTGATATATGTAGATTCATGTTTAGCGGGTTTCAGTAATCCAGTAAAAATAAGAGAAGAGCTCAAAGATAGGATCGTAACAATAAATTTATAATTTAACAAAAATAACTTATTGAAGTGAAAATGATTATTTTATTGTTTCAGAAAACTGTTCAGGTAACTATTACAAAATAAAAAGTCTATAATAAAGTACAATATTATTTGTGTATTGAATGAGATAATTATTGTTTTTAAACATTAAATATTTGTGTATCCATATAGCGCCCTTTACAGTATATTTATTAAATGAATATGAGTAGACGTCATATTTCATATTAACTATAATTCATGTACACTAAGTGTATAAAAAGATAAAAAAAGTCTAGACAAATTTTTGTTTCAAAAATAATGTAAAAATTTCTATGGTATTCTACTTGGACTAGCAAACATTTCCTTTCACATAATTATTTTGTTATCTCTCGTATTTACCAACCTATTTTAAATAGACAAAACTAGTCATATTCTGGTGAAAATTCCATTACATGCGAATATAGAATTTCTAATAAGCATTTCGAATAGCGTCCATAAAAGCTACAAAATATTATACATTAATTATATTAAATTTTCGTATGCTTTTTTATGATATAGGCTGAAGTCAAAAAAGGGATAAAAAATATTTGATATTTTAACAATAAAAAAATAATAGGAACGCATCAATTATATTTGATATACATATCGTTTGAAATATCTTGAAAACATCTTTCAAATACATTCAGCCTAGTCTTGGTACATTGATTTTCCACTTAAATATAAGATTGAAGTTTTAACAAATTTATTTTTTAGTAGGCAAAAATAATTGACCGGTACTGTACCATTTCATGCCGACCCCTCTGTTTTTTACACGTAGATCCATAATGGTACCTGTTATCATTTCGGTTTCATTCACAATTGAGTTTAAGTTTTATGTGACTGTGGTTGTGTCGCTTCAATGTAATATGTATGTTTATGTTTTTTTCCTACTATGGTATCCGTGATCTGTTTACTTGCCTGTCATCTCAAAATGCCGTTTCCTTGGGTTAGATCACGGGAAAAAATTAAACAAAAAAAAGTTGCATAGATTAGTCTTCCTTGAATGGTTGTGTGACGAGAAAGACAGTGGTCATATTACAATTTTGATAAGCTACAATATTTTTTCGATTACTGTAACGGGGGAGATAAATCTGCAAAATGAAAAATTTATTTAAGAGCAAACTCCCACGATGCAGAGCAAACCGCCGCTCCGTTAACACATATGTTAATACGTGTATTCGCCTTAACGTCAGCTGACTTAACTTAGTTGTCTTCGATCAAACAGAGTTGAACTCACCTTAAGTCACGTGCCTTGTGATACTCGATGAGTTTTAAGTGTAATCCACTTAATCCCCTAGCTATAATCGGATTAAAACCTAAGCCTTTTTCAATTGTTTAAACTATTAGGAAAAATTATATGACGAAATCGGCGAATAAGTTTAATAGATTTTATTAATAAAAAAATCTCTACAGTCTTTGTCGGACCGAAAGACTGACGCACGCGAATAGGATTTACAATTAAATAACTTTTGGTGAGGAAGAGAGAGAGAGAGAAGATACGAATATTGGCGCGATCTAACGCTCGACGCGAATACAAAAAATTAACGCTAACACCGTTAGACAAAATATCAAATGTATTTTGTCACGCGACAATTAAGGAAGGTGCACCTACCCTGCGGTGCAATTACGGTGATCAGCCGTAATTGTTGAAGCAAATTAAAGGTGCTCCTCCGATCCGAATCAGCTGTGCTGCCTCGATTGCAAATCTGCTGTATAATTGCTGTCGATTTTGTTGCTGCTTCCGTGATGCTGCTACTGTTGCTGCTTCCTCGCTCACCCTTGCACACGTATCCAAAATCCAAGTAAACTTTTTTATTGGCAAATCGTTGGAACACTGTGCTAAACTATTTTGGCGGTACTACACAAGTAACAGTTGAGACGTAACTGCTAATTCAAAAGATCGCGCGCCCCCTCTCTCTCTCAATACTTAGAACTAACGCGCGAAAATCAGAATCGCGAACGGTTCGATTAATTGAATCGACTACCGTTGCATTACATGATAAGAAAGATTATAGGCTCTAAGTTTTAAGACGTATAGCCAATAAAATAAACGTCGGTATTGTTATATTGTATGTAGAAAATTATGTACATAATACTAAGACTTTAATAAAAAATATACAAGGGAAAGATAATTTAATTTTGATTTTCTCGTCTTAATATAAACATTAAGGTAATTCAAATATTTCTATATATATTTTTAGAAAAAAAGATGATATCCCTCTTGAAGGTCTTGAGATATATTACTGAGAGGCCTGATCAAATGAACATGGATGTTACGTTAGGAGTAACTTTTGCCGAAGGTAAGACATGTTTGGGCATCACTTTCTATACAAATGTATAATTGCATTTAATTTAATGAGAGTTACAAATAACGTTATATTAGTTATTTCGAATGTATATTAAATTGTAAAAATAGTTATGACTAGCTCTTAATATGAATAAAGTGATTTTTCCAAAAATTTACTTAGCTTGGCTCGGCTAAAAAGTTATAGGTTTATTTGATTTGAAAAATAGAACAACGTAACAACATTTTCGAAAATATCATGCATGTTTCCGATGTATTTTTTTACGTAAAATACGATGGTGCTATTAATTTTATGATTAAATCAATTTTATGATCTCAAGGATTTTTGCGGTTTTGTCAACATTGGCGTACCACAAGGTACAATATTGGGACCTTTATTTTTCATAATCTACATTAATGATATGTTACAATTGCTACCAAATGATAATGTGTTGGCTTTTGCTGATGACACGGTAATTATCGTGAAAGGTGAAACATGGCATGAAGTCGAAAGAAATATGAACTTCTACTTAAACAAAATATCCATTTGGCTAGCATTGAATAAACTGTCACTAAACATTGACAAAACAGTATACATGGCATTTGGAAATAACTGCAATAGCAACTCAACATATCTACATATAAATATAAAGGGTGCATCCATTCGAAAAGTTGATAACACTAAGTACCTTGGAGTGCATTTCGATAGCCATATGAGATGGGACATGCATACAAACATGCTATACAATAGACTAAAATATCTAACTTATATTTTCTACAAATTATCTAGGATAATGAGCACAGATAATCTACGTATGATTTACTATGCACTTTTCCATAGCATAACAACATACGGTATTATAGCATGGGGTGGAGCATACATTGGAAGACTCAAATATATACAAACTCTACAAACACGACTATTACAAATAATAAATAAAAACAAGTTTATAAATGAAAAAAATCCACTAAATATAGATCAAACATTCACCATGGAATCTCTAGTGTATCACTATGTCAACCTGCAAGATATGTTCCTGAAGAAAAATTCCGTAACAAGGAAAAAAACTATACAGCCCCTTAAAAGAAAATTAACAATCAGCATTAAAGATAGCTATACAAGAGCTTTAGCCACCTTCAATCAACTACCTTCTCACCTCAAAACTTTAAATAGCAATACAAAAACAATAAAGGACAAAATAAAAAAATGGATAAGAGGCCATCTATTCTAGATACAGAAATACAATGAACCACAAAATACATTGCAACAATTTACAACAAATATATTACAAACTAAAGCAACAAAGGAACTTTGATAATAGTCTAAATTCAGCATTGGAAGTCCATGTGGATATGGATAAGGATAAGTTTCTCTTGGATGTAAGGACATATTTGTGTTCACAAGGCACTTGTACACTTCATCACAATCGTTCTCATCGTCGAATGTCTGAATATAACATGAAAAAAATTAATGTATCAGATAACTACAGAAAAATAATAGAAACAATTGGAAATGTGATTAACATAGCATGGAACTCACAACGGATAACTATTAATACCAAAACAAAAAACGGACTCAAAGAGGGAAAAAGAAACGAAACTTACATTCTAACAAAAACAGATACAACCAACATAAATTTCATTAATAAATGTGAATATTGCACATACAAACAATTAATTGGTAAAAAACATATACATTTCATAAAAGAATAAAACAAAGAAGATCACAAAGAACCAAATACAGATAAAGTAAGATATAAACCCATAGAAACAGTATTTAAACAAATAGATGACATTGCAGACAATAATAGTATGCAAATAGAAACAAGTAAACCAAAAAATACACCAGGAAAACCGATTCTACAAACAAATAATATTCGAATGACCTATGGAGACATCAATTATCTTGGAAACAATAAAGCATTATTATACTTTTATAGAGGTATCAGAGGATATCAAACTTTCACTAATTCATTGTACTCACTTGAACAACAACCTAAATATAAAGATTTGATAGTCTTAGATGACATAGTATTCACAGCAACATGTAAATGTGATTCACATAAACAGCATACTGAAATGTTCCCTCACTATAGAGTCACGTGTGCTACAGGACTTACTTGTCCTGTTAGACTAAATACATACGAAAGAATATAATACGCAAGAAAAATGAAAGCATCAATGACGACAATCGTAACGGCGAGACAAATGTTAATCAGATATTGGAGATAGAAGAATAAAATCGAAGATATTTGGTGAAGTAAGCTTTTATAGGAAGCATTCTTGCTACCAATATTAAGCCATACTTCATCTGTGAAATATTATAATATTATACAAACCAACTCTTAGTTTTGAAGTTTTTTGTTTTTTTTTATTATTTTTTTTTCTTAATTTTCTTTGTTTTTTTTTTATTTTTTTCTTAATTTTCTTTAAGTGTTTAGTAGTTTTAAAATACCAGACCAGCGAACAGGTTTATCCTCTGCCCGGTTACAAATTTGTAATGTAAAATTGTATAATTATTACTACTTGTTGTAATATTTTGTACTATACTCTGGTTAATAATAATAATAATAATTGTCGCGTTTGACGCTTTTTACGTGAGTTTATGAGAGAATTGATTATGCCATCCTTTTTTACGTCAAAAATTACATAGGAAATCATGTATTTCGAATAACGATCCTGTGTATTTTTAGCTTATTTTTCATGATAATCATTTTAGCCTGTTTGTCACGTGTATTTTTTATGGGAAAATTCAGGTGCTTTGAGGCTCATGTTAAGTAAATTTCAGGGGTTCCATCGGGATTTGCTAATTACTTTTTGGGTATAAAGAAACGATTTTCTTTCGGCGATCATGGAAAGATAAAAATTAATTAAACTCCGGCCTAATGATTCACGTAGAAAACGTTTTTTGTTGAATAACTGATCGCAAATTGTTATAGATTATGTTATATTATAAATCTATACAAGCTTATAGCATTTTTTCTGATTCTATAAAAAGTTGTCTATCCGGTGTTGGACATGTACACTCACACTCACACACACACACACCTGTGCGAACGCATACATACACACACACACATACACACTTTATTTTGTTAGTTTTCGTTAAGAAACATGCAAACAAGTTATTGTTATTGTTATTGTTACTGTTATTGTTACTTCAAGAACTACGTCCACGTGAAACTCTGCAGAGGTAAACTATACGCATTAGTCTTGATTCCCTATAGTCATAAATATGCAGACTCACCTCCCTAATCATTTTTTAAATGGTGTAGGAAGATGAAGTTTAACACGCATCATGTTTGGACATACAATTTATGGTGGAATCCGAAACACCGGAATCACGGTAACAGACATATGAAAATTTCATTTCAGAAAATCTTCACGTGTCCGAGGCTCGAACCCGCGACCTCTACCACAAAAGCCTGGACTCTTACCCACTGAGTCACTATGACCCTCAGTTGAACTGAGCTTAGAAAAATCGTGCGAGTATTCGCAAAAGCATGAGCCAGAAGTTAATCAAAATGTAAGCAGAAACTCAGTACCTTCAATTTCTAAAATTAAAATTTATTATGTTTATAGTAACTTATTTACATATTATATTTTTAATAAATAAAGAAATTACTTTATTGTAGAGTAATCATAGTAAGTATATTTTTTATATATTTAAAAATTTAAACATAACAAACGATCCATAAATTATGCTTGATCAATCAAGCTCACAATCAGTTGCATTAATCAAGAACATGCATTGGTGATGTATAGTATGTGCATTCTCAAGTAGACCATGCTCCGATAGCCATACATGAGCTATGCATGGAATGAACTTTTTTTTACATGGATTTAACTTTAGCTTCTAATAAAATCGTTAAAAATAAAAAAAATGCATTTTATCGTTATACTTTTGGCCTTGGCGCGACGCAAGTGAAGCTCTCGCTGGCGACTTCTCTTTCTTCTTTCTCTCGGTGAGTAGAGAAGCACGGCTTTTCAAAACGCTTTTTCAAATTATTCACTATTGGTGTGCTTGCCACTTTTTCGAGTGGCAATTTTTTACAAGCGGACTCATCCAGCTGGCCTCTGTGCTCTTAGCTCAATTTTTTGACTTTGATTAACATTTCAGCCACTGATGATGAGCTACAATCACTTAACTCACACCACATGACAACCAAAACAACATCAACAACGACACAGCTTCCACACTGACATCACTGTACTCTCCACACAAACACTAACTGCCAGCAATTCAATTTTTTCTGACGCTAAGTACCGTTAAGTGTGTTGAATTTTCACTTGTCAAATCAATCATATTTTTAATTTTGGGGTGAAATCTTATTCTTTTACACTGTTTTAATTATATTCGGCCTGCGCAAACATCATCCTTTGTACTCGCAATTTTCATAAACTTTGTTGTTTATCTTTGCTTTTTCAACTTACTGTTTTACATTACACCTTATTAAGCTGCAAACTTCCGTCAGCAGTTTCGTTGTAGTAGCGTCTAAATATTTATTGTTTATATTTTTTATTTTCTCATTTCTTTTTGTTTTATTTTCTCTAAATTATGTTATATCTGTTATCTTATTTTTTATCAAAAAGTCAAATTGTGACACATTTTTAACGATTTTATTAATTTCTTATTAATGTTGTCACACCGTTAATATAAATTGTGTTTGTTTTTACTTATCAACTATTCTTCATTATCAGTTTCATTATCATTGTCATATCCATTTTCTCATCTTTCTTTTTGTGCAGTCAGCTATTCTTAGGTTAATTTGCTGTTAGTTGCGTCTTTTTCCGACTTCCCCTATTTTGTAAATGACACCAGCTTTTACTTCGAATTTCAATCAATAAAGTTGGTATCATTGAGGCGCCAATTTTTGAATTTTACTGTATGTGACTGATCAGTGACTTGAGTTCCGCGCGAAATTCAAAATTGTAAAACGTTGTACTTGTCCTTTTTACTTAAACGTTTTACTTATTAATGACTTTTTCTTACAATTTTATTTATTTTTATTGATGTGGCTCGTAAATTATTCCATATTGTTAATAAATCGTTTGTGAATGTTTATTAATGAAATTTCGTGTGATTTACCGGGTTTCGTGGACTTAGGTAGAGAACTGAATGATTTATTCGCACCTTTTGAGAAAATTGCTTGTTTGTTATTTGTTTGATTGTTGTGAAAATTGGTTGTTGATACTTTAAATACTTTCAAATGGTCTTGCCATCATGCCTCGGATGTGGTGAAGTGATTAGTCGTCAGAGCGAGGGCGCCTTACAGTACGGAGTTTGTGCTGAACTTTTCCATCTGCACTTTACTGACCTAACCTTAAACTCAAATTTCGAAGCTTGTACCTGTGACTCCTGTTCTCTCAAACCTGCTATCTCGCCGAGCTCTCATAGTATCAGCGGTGGACTTTATCCCTCTCCTCCCCCCTGGTCGTTTCCACTTTTGCCGATGCCTTTTTTTCTGTTTTAATTACAGGCCGGAAAAGACAGGCATCACTCTATAGACTTTTCCCATCAAAGGTATCTAAAATTGAGCGAAAAAGTGGTTCGCCAACCATCGATTATCTGATTGCCCCCTCGTATTCCGTGGTCTCGGTCGATATAGAAAACTAGCACTTTTTCGATAGTGCGGTTTCCACTATGAGGGACCGACCTCCGGCATGGTTTGCCAGTTTTGTGAACAATACATTCACAAACTCAATAAGCGACATCAGAGACGAAATCAGGGGGGACTTAATAGAGATCTGCAACGAACTAAAGAGCGAAATCAAAGCCAGCCAGGCTTTAGTCCTGAAATGAGTCGAAGTCGCTGCTGATGAGGCGAAGGGCCTGAAGTCCATGGTGGGACTTAAGGATCGATCGGAGCTTTTCATTCTAAACCTGCCACCGTAGTTAGGGGATTCGCTGGAGGAACCTGCCAGTATGCTTTTCAAAGCTATTGGCTATGCTGGTGCTCGGAGACGCATACTGTTTACTAGGTAATGGACTGCCATCTGCTTCCAACCAAAATTAAATGGTAATAACTTGTGAATTCAAATCATAGATGGCTTTGTCGTACGCATCAACTCTACCGTGTCACCTGACTTCATCCTTGAGCGTGCTGGAAAGCTCGCTGGGAAGACGGCAAAGGATGCAAGAAAACATCCATGCCACACCAATCTTGATAATGCCAGAGTGCAACTTTCAAAACTACAAGCCCCGGTCTTCTGATTGGCACCCTGTCCCGAGTCAGAGCTTCTTGTCATTGACAAGTACTCCGGTCGGCACTAGGGTACACGCACCACTAAATCTCCAATTTGCGCCTCGGGCTACTAACCAGCGATCTATCGCTGTTGATTCGAGAGGCTCTGTATCACATCATGATAGAACCGACAGCATTTTCAGCCTCACGGTCTCTTGTTGTTCCCGTGCCATTGCCAGAGGTAGCACCGGGTCCACTCCCTTACCCCCTCGGCTGTATATCGTTAGCTAAATCGGGACCACCAGCCGCCACCAGCTTCCTTTGTCATTGGTCACATCAATGTGAATCGTTTAAATTCTCCCAGTCATTTTGCTCTTCTTGAGTCACAAGTTCTTTCAACATATTTCAACGTCATAGCTATCACGGAAACTTTTCTCTCATCTGATATCCCCGATTCACACCTATCCCTTCATAGCTATAATTTTTTCAGGCTCGACAAAATTGGTAAGTAGGGTGACGGAGTTGGCCTGTATATTAGATCTGACTTAAACTTCAGTTTTTTGGACACTTCTGATCCTGTCTTTGATAATACGTCTAAATTTATCCTTGGCGAAATTAAATCACAAAATTCCAGGCTCTTGATCGCGGTGGTCTACAGGTGTTCCTTAGCATGTTCTCCCATTCATTTTTTGAACTGTTTGGCTACTTATCTCCTCTTCTACGAAAACGATATAATTACCGGCGATTTTAACGCTGACCTCAGTTCCGTCTCCCTACCTGATGACAAAACTCTGAGGTCTTTCGTTGGTTTCCGCAATTTCTACATCGTATTCACGGAGCCCACACACCACTATCTCGACATAAGTCCCCCTTCTCACACTACCCTTGACCTCTTTTATGAGCAAATATAAAAATTTCATTCAGGGCTTTGCAAAATCCGATGCTCCATTTATTGCCGGCCACGACTTCATAATGTTCACCCACCGATACCACTCGAACAAGCTCGTCACCAAATATATCAAGTCCTGTGGATTGAACCGCGTAGATGAGGAAGTTCCAAACAAAAATCTTGGCTACTATCTTTTGGATCTACCGGATATGCCTTAAGTGCGACCAGAGTGTTTTTCTAACTCGCCTGCTGAAAATATTGACCTCGCATCCCACGACAATTCGGTACACCTGTTCACCGATATTCTTATTAAGTCTTTTGATGCAGTAGCTCCTTTCAGAAGGACTGTAATATCGTCTACGCGAAAACCCTGAGTAAATTCTCAAATTCTCGCTCTTATGAAGAGACGTGACGCTACATACCGATTGGCACATTCTAAGCGTTCCGAGAGAGACTTCGCTAAGTTCCGTAGACTGAGAAGTGACATCTCCAACGTTCTCGACTCTACCACAAACTCCTGCATTGCGGGCAGATTGTCATCGGCTAAAGACAGCAAAACCAAACGGAGCGAGCTGCGTAACTTGGAAGTCACCAAGTGTGCTCTTCCGCCTCCGTTCTAGCCTAGTTTTTTTCCCCTGGCACCTTGAACTCTTACTACGTGAACATAGTCAGTGCTTCTCCCCTCATGACACGTGACTTTTTCTCAGCCCTATTGGCTTCTTCCCTAAATGTCCATCATGACTGCCCGCCTTTCAAATTCCGTGAGGTTACTCACCTTGAAGTCCTGAATGACCTAAGCTCGTTCTCATCAAAAACATTTGGCTCCCATGGTTTGTCTATCAGGGTGCTCAAAATCGTCTCCTCTACATGTCTCTCTCTCTCTCTCTCTCTCTCTCTCTCTCTCTCTCTTCACTGATGCATCTTATCAACAAATTCCTATTGTGCGGCATTGTTTCGACTTCTTGGAAGTGGCTACTTATCACTCCTCTGGCCAAGATATCTCTGCCCGCTTTTTATCGGACACCAGACCGATAGAAAGGTTGTCCGAGGTCTTGAACGTGCTTGAGAAACTAGTCCACGAACAGTTGTCTTCCTACCTCGATCGTTTCCAGCTGTGTGATCAACGACAGGCCGATTTCGTGAGATTTTACAGCACCCAGACCGCTTTGTTAGGTCTTATTGATGATGTTCATCGAGCCATCTAGGACCGTAAAATCACGATGCTCGACTTGCTACACTTTTCCAAGGCTTTTGACGCTATCCCCCATGATTGTCTGATAGTCAAGCTCCGAAATCTGTGCCTGTCTGACACTGCATTGAGCTGGTTTTTCAGCTACTTGGCTGATAGGCTTCAGGCTATTGTCAATGAAGGTGGCAGGGTGTCAGATTGGCTTCGAGCGGCGACCGAGGTTCCACAGGGCAGCATTCTGGAGCCATTGCTGTTCGTGATTTACATTTTTGACTTTCTGTCAGTCCTGTTTTTTGCGAGCTACATAGTCTATGCTAATGACACCCAGGTCTACCTCCATTATCACCCCTGTGACCACGCAGTGGCGCTGGATAAGGAGCAACAGGATGTTCGGGCCATAGCGGACTGGACTTTTGAGAACTGTATCCCTCTAAACCTTACAATGACCTAGGTAATGATACTGGGTAGCGACCAATATGTTAGGACCATAAATTTAAACGGCATTCTTAAGATCACCATCAACGATGTTCCTCTGGAATATGTTATCAGTGCTCGTAACCTAGGCGTGATGCTGATACCTACTCTAAATTAGAACGAGATTGTTAGAAGTGAGATACTCGTATGGAGGGCTTATGGTTCCTTGGCCTTGCTTTGCTTTCACAGAAAATATCTTTCGCTTGCCCGTAGAAAGCAGCTTATCGAGCAGCTCATTTTTTCCCATTTCGACTACCTCCCGGTGGTCTGCATTCGGCTTGATGGAGAGTGCACATCAAAGCTGTAGATATTCCAAAATGCCTGTGTGTGTTTTGTAATAGGTTGGGTTCCTTATATTCCCACAAAATCGGTATCTAGTTACGTTATCCACCATAGACTGGCTTTGGGTTGGCTATCGCTAGTCTCAAATCGCTATAGAGACCTCGCTGTTCCTACCTATTCTGTGGTGTGTAGGAGTTTCCCTCAATACCTTGCAAAAGATCTATCCATCCTACTTGATCATGTCAATATTCGGTGCTCAGGTCGTCGTCTGCCGTCGTCATTTGAGTATAAGGCTCCTCGAACTAAAGCATGGAACCACACTCCTTTACTATCTTTGCCCAGAGGATGCTAAACTCACTAAACGTGATCTCGTTCTCTACCGATAAAATTTCGACTTTCAAGGACTGGACATGCGGCTTTCTTCTAAATTACGAAGTTCATAAATGGATTAAGAGAGCGGCTAGCGAAAAACTGATTTCTAGTTTCGGCCAAATTTCTATCAGGATTAACCTTGTTGCATTCATGCGGGATCGCTGTCTCATATAAATTCAGCCATCGATTTATGGTTTACTTAAACTGAATTTTTCTGGAACTCATGTCTCCGCCCAGCCCTCCTTTTCTTTATTCACTTGCAACTTCGATAAACCTGGTGCCATGGCTCATGTCATAGTGTTCTTGTTCTTATTCTTATTTTTATTTTTATTTTTATTTTTATTTTTCATTTTTGTTCTATTATTCTTATTTTGTTTTATACTTTTAATTTTTAACGTTCTTATATCTTTTTAATTACCTTTACTTTTATTATTTACCTTCCTTTCGGCGGTCTGCGTTACCGAAATTTTTAGTCATTTTTTGCGTTAAATGTTAAGTTATTTTATCTTTTTCTTAAATGTTATTTATTTATCTTATTATTTTATTCTTGTTTTTATATTTATCTTTGTTAATTATTTATTACCTTTGTTGCGGTCTAAATGCTACTTTGTTTTTGTTCGTTTTTATTTTTTTTTGTTTTTATCTTATTTACATTATCTTATTTTATTCTATTTAGTGCATGCGTTAAGTTATTAGTTTTAAGTAAGTATTAGTCACTAAGTCCTAAGTTGTTAATTGATTTTAGCTCTTGTTCTCACTATTATTTTCTTTATATTTTTATATTTGTTGTTCGTTCAATTACGTAAGTCTCATCAGTCACCCTTCATCTCATTATTTCATCTCATTTTACATTATTAATAAGTAAATGTGCGCTACTCAATTAATTTCTGTTATTATTTAAAAAAATTTTATTGTTATGATTTCATGTATTTTATCAAATAGTAGAACGCGGTTCTACCCCATTAGCGAAATAAAGCACTAATCTAATCTAATCTAATCTCTCTACATTCAGGCATGTATAAAAAAAATGAAGTAGTCCATCACATAACAGGATTATCTTATTGAGATTAAAATTTTAAACACTTTCCGCGAAGCAGTCGTAAAAGCCAACAGCAGGCTCTCCGTACTCCGCATTGCTCTAGCGTAGTAGCTTATAAGATGACCATTGACAATTTAATTTTTTTCTTTTCATATACTGATATATTAAGCGATGAGTACCTGTGTTATTTGACTTTAACAAATTTTTACCAGCATTTCTTTCATCGTTTCTGACTTGAAAGGCAACAGAAAAATTTAGGCAAAAGAGCCATATCGCATTAAACAACAGAAACGCTGAAAAATATTAATTAAGAAGAAAAGCACACATATGTAAA
The DNA here is from genome assembly GCF_024137745.1 of Phymastichus coffea. Taxonomy (NCBI): domain Eukaryota; kingdom Metazoa; phylum Arthropoda; class Insecta; order Hymenoptera; family Eulophidae; genus Phymastichus; species Phymastichus coffea. The sequence goes on from NW_026706838.1 coordinate 1,009,839, forward strand.
ATATCTATAAAATATTTACACTCATTTATATAAAATAAATATAAAATATGTTCTCAATAATGATAAGCGTAATAACGTACGTATTGCTGTCGAGTATACAGATATCGTATGTATGTTACGATAGACATGCATACTTGTACCTAGCCGTATAATTAATAGCTAGACTTGATAAGTAATAGTTAGATAAGTAGAAAAGGATCACACTTAATTCGCCTCAGTTTAGCCATAGACTGAGACAGGCCAATAACCTGATCAAAGTATTTTACTTTGTAAAGTAAAGAGAGAGACAGCGTTTCCTGCTAAAATCAGGAGAGTTTAAAATATGTATTGCTTGCTAATTGATGTTCGTGGTTAAGAGGGAATGAAATGAGGAGAAAAAGCTGGAATTTGCCAATGGCATTAATAGAGTACGAATGTATAATTCCGACTATCTGTAAACTGCTTTACATTTTTTTTTCGTGATTAAATTAATTTTATTTCATGTGTGTAAAACCACCACAGTTTGCTCGTGCTCGTCGTGTCGTAAGATTAATAATTATGAATCGTATTACCTTGAAATAAACGTTGGATTGAAAATGATTAAAAATAGATAAATTATTTTCAGTCCTCTATCTAAATTCTTCACAAGTCGATTGAAATGACTTTAGATAATAGATCTTGAAATAAAATAATCAAAAGTATTAAAATAGTTTAATTAATATTTAAAAAGTACAACGTAAAACATAATTTTTGTTGTTGTTGGTATCCTTGCTACCTTTCGCAGGATGCACAAAAAAGCTGTTCAATTTAACCGGTATCTCTAAGTGCATCATATTGACGCATATTGAAAAAATCCTCGTAAGTTAGATGCGTTAATGTTCAAATTGCGTTTAGGCATAAGCATATTCTTCATTATGACACATGTTATATGCATATTTATATACATCGTTTCTATTATATACAGGGTGACCCATTTTAATCGCTACACCTGGATTTTTCGAATTCCAAGACAGATAGGAAAAAATGGTTCAGACAAAAGTTGTAGGGGACAAAGGGGGCCAAACAATGGTCCTAATAAATTTGACCTTGAACTTGACATTCAAGGTTATTTCAAGGTCAAGTGGTTTTTTTGAATAGGAACACCTATTTTTGACCCCGGATTCGGAAAGAGCGGAAAATTTCACGTTCAAAACCATATTGAGACATTTTTTTCACGGTCATTTCAAGGTCAAATCAAGGTCAAACTCCGAAAAATCCATTTTAAGTCGTTTTTCCACGAGTCACAGGCTTAAGTGGTTCAAACTGATCGTAGATTTAGTTACATCACTTAATTAAAGTAAGTCCCTTCGCCTCACACTGTACGGCGTGCTTGATTTAAGTGAGTCCCTTCGCCTCCACCTTGAAATACTGATTTCCGATTGTCGCACCACGATAATTACTTCAGCTTTCTCCTAAAAGTAACGTCGTGTCAATAATCTTTTTAGGCTGATAGTCAACCATTTAAGAGCCAGCCATTAATTACTATTAAATTTAAATAGTAAAATGGTATCAAAAATATTAATAATTATAATATTCGCCTGTATGCGGTTGCGACTAAAAAAGAAAAACGTTTGTCACACTTTATTAATTGTAAATTTTATAAAAAACTAATTTGATGCTTTTTGTAAAAAACAGAAATGTTGTATCATTATTTATTTTTTCGAAAGTTATGAGAAAATTGAAGATATGAGCTGTAAATAATGTGATTGTTTAAAAAGAATAGTCATAACTTTCGAAACAATAAATATGCAACATTTCTTTTTTGTTCAAAAAGCATCAAAGCTATTTTTTCTAGAATCAAACTATCAAAAATAAAGTTTAATATTAAAAATGTGCGGAAAATATTAAAATCGGTCAGCAGTTCAGATATTATTACAAGAATCTTTGACTGAACAGAATTTATTTGTAAATGTGCTTTTAATGATTACATTATCAATATTAGTATTTTTTAAGTTTGAACGGAAATAATTCACAATATTTAAAATAAAAGCAAGTTTTAGTATTATGTGCAATTCAAATTAGAAATAATTTAATGATTATTACTTTATTATAAAACTTACAATTACAAAAGTGTGACAATCGGAACACTTGTGGCAAATACACTTAGTCAGATAAAGTTACCGTAATCTAGGAACATTTTTCTTTTTTGGTCGCGACCGTATACGGGTGAATATTATAATTATTATTATTTTTTATACCATTTCACTATTCAAATTTAATAATAATTAATAGCTGCCTCTGAAATGGCTGACTACGCGCCCAACGAGATCGTTGACATGACGTTGGCTTTAGGAGAAAGCCGAAATAATTATCGTGCTGCGGCAAGAATTTATACTGAAGGCTATCAAGACAGACGACACCACGAAGCTATGGCTATCAGACGTTTAACTCAAAGAGCTCGTGGTGGACACATGGTTCGTCAACGTGGGTGCCATCAATATGATGAAAATGATAATCGGGTTGTGACTATTCTGGCAATAATTCATCTTGACCCACAGATAAGCGCTCGTCGAGTCGAAAGGGAAATCGGTATTCCAAAAAGTACATTTTCAAGAATTATGAAGGTACTTAGATATCATGCATATCATATTACTCTGGTCCAAGAGCTATAGTTTGCTCATTTTCAACAGCGTATTGTGTTTTGCCAATGGGCTTTACAAATGATAGAAAATGACCCAGACTTTTATAATTTTGTTCTTTTTTCTGATGAGGCAAAATTTCAAAGTGATGGGGAATTGAATAGACATAATTGTCATTACTGGTCTGATGTTAATCCTCATTGGGTCAGAACTGTAAACCATCAAAGACGTTGGAGTATTATGGTATGGTGTGGGATTATTAATGGATATTTGATTGACCCTTACTTTTTCCAAGAAAATGTTAATCAACACACGTATTTAACGCTAATAAGAGATGAACTACCTGTATTGATGGAAGATGTTGACTTTGAAACGCGACGGAGAATGTGGCTCCAGCAGGACGGCGCAGCACCATATTTCGCTCGAATTGTCAGGACTTTTTTGAATAATCAGTACGGTAACAGATGGATTGGTCGAGGTGGTCCGGTTGAATGGCCTGCTTGCTCACCCGAGCTTACATCACCAGATTTTTACTTATGGGGGTACTTAAAAAATGCCGTTTTTGCGGAAAGGCCCACCACAAGATTAGACATGATGGACAAAATTCGTCGAGCTTGCGATGCCATTCCAAGGCAAACTTTGCTAAACACCGTTCGACACTTCCAAAGGCGTTTGACTATGTGCCTGGAAGCAAATGGTCATAATTTCGAACATTTGCTTCGAGGCTAGATAAACACATAAGTGAGAGGCCAAGGGACTCACTTGAATCAAGCACCCCGAACAGTGAGAGGCACGGGGACTCACTTTAATTAAGCACCCCGAACAGTGAGAGGCACGGGGACCCACTCAAGCACACCAAAGGAAACAGTCCTTACTACGTCCACGTCGTTGTTTCTGGGTAGCGCTAAACGTAAGGTTGACACATTTACAACAGAAGCTTCAATGATCATGAAGTTTCCGTTAAACAAACATCATACATGGGATAGAGATGTGTGGGACTGGGGGATGTCTGGTATAACAGTTTAGCACGTGAGGCTATGAAGAGAATGGGGTTCGGATGTGCAAGTTCGATTTTTGTTTACTAGGATGTGAAAGTTTTGGGTGTATGGGTTTCCGTTTTAAATCAACGATCAATTTGAACCACTTAAGCCTGTGACTCGTGGAAAAACGACTTAAAATGGATTTTTCGGAGTTTGACATTGATTTGACCTTGAAATGACCGTCAATAAAATGTCTCAATATGGTTTTGAACGTGAAATTTTCCGCTCTTTCCGAATCCGGGGTCATAAATAGGTGTTCCTATTCAACAAAACCACTTGACCTTGAAATAACCTTGAAGGTCAAGTTCAAGATCAAATTTGATAGAACCATTGTTTGGCCCCTTTCGTCCCCTACAACTTTTGTCTGAACCATTTTTTCCTATCTGTCTTGGAATTCGAAAAATCCAGGTGTAGCGATTAAAATGGGTCACCCTGTATATTGGAAGTGTAAGAATACACGATTATTTATTGAAACCTTAAATAATATTTTTTTTATTAATATTCATAATACTTTAAACGCTTATTTCTCTTTTCTTTTCAAATTCTATTTTGAGATTGTAATTTGAAACGTAACCTTTTAATACTCTTTTCTTTGATTATTTTTTTTTTCATAATTGTCAAAATGTCAAACATAATTCAAAAACCGAGTATTGAAATGGCAAATAGCGTAGAGAACTTTGACCAATATCGACTTTCAAAGAAAGCGTAGAAAAACGAATTGCGGATCGGATTAAAGATTTATCAAGCGATGAATTAGACAAAGTTTTAAGACAACTCGAATTGATTGCCGAAGGCTTAATGAACGCGCTAAAAGCTTGTACAAGCGTCTTCAAGACGATTACACTACGTCAGACTTTGTAGCAACGACCAGTTCGGAAAACGATGAAATCGTGCATCGACGCAATAATTTATGCAAAACGTTGTTTCGATCCAATGAGCTACCCACAGATTCATACGAGGACTTCATTCTTTCATTAACAGCTGACATCGAAAAAGATATAAGAAACACTACAGAAGGTGATGTTACTAAATTTTCAACAAGTTCGCCTGCGTATAGTGGAGTGGATGTCTCTCATGATGCTCATGGATACATTTAGAATTGGTGCGCCAAGCAACTGCGAGAAAGTAGCAACTACTGTAACACACGCATTTAGCTGCTTTTCTTTGCAGCCTACTCTCGATATAACACCCGCGCATCATTATAATACACACGTCACGTAAATAGCGTGGTGCTCAAAGGGCACCCTTGCCTTACACCTTTGTAAGTCTCAAACTCAATTATTTCTCCTCCAACTTTTACCTTACTCCCTGTTTTCTTATATATTTCTTCTATTCTTTTCCTAATTTTTCTATTTATCCCTTTCTCTTTCATTGTTTCCCATATTTTCTTCCTCTTTATTTTATCAAAAGCGGCCTTCATGTCTGCAAAGAATACGAACAGTTTTCCTCCTTTTTCACTTATTTCCTTTCCTATTATTGGTTCAATATAAATATCGCGTCCATTGTTCCTCTTTTCTTCCTAAATCACATCTGCGTATCACTTAGCGTTTCTTTAGCTTCTAGTTCTCTTTCCAGCTTTTTTCTCAGTATTTCCGCATATATTTTATATCCCGTGTCCATCAGCGTTATTCCTCTATAGTTTCCTACTTCTTCTTTCCTCCCTTTCTTATATATTGGTACTATTATTCCCTTCCTCCATTCTTCCGGATATCCTTCTCCGTTCCATATTCCATTTAAGCATTTGGTCATATCTTTTATCAAGCCTTCCATGCCTTCCACCCACGCTTCATTTGCTATACCATCTTCTCCTGTCGCCTTTTTCTTTTTCATTTTTCTTATTACCTCTTTTACTTCACTTTCTTTAATTTCTTCACCTTCTTCTCCTTCGCTGTCTTTGGTTTCTTCCCCTTTCTTTCTTCCTGTTCTTTCTCTCCCAATTGTTCCTTGAAGTGCTTTATCCATTCTTCTTTTCCTATATTTTCGTCTAATCCAAATCTTTTCTTCCTATTGCCATTCACTTTATCCCAGAATTTTCTTCTCGTCTTATCTGTTCTTATTTCTTCTGCCACTCTTTTCCCTTCATCTTCTTTTGCTTTTCTTATTTCCTCTCTGTATTCTCTCTTTGCTTCTAGGTATTTGCCTCTGTCTCCTTCCCCTTTTCTTACCTTATTTAACTCTGCCATCACCCTATCCCTTTTTGCCTTACATTCTTTTCTCCACCAGCTTTTTTTGATCCTTTTTTTTCCTTATCTTCTTTTATACAACTGCGTTCTTCACTCTATTTTTTATATCTTTCCATTTATCTGTTCCCTCTATTGCGTGTATCCATCTCTGATACTCCCTTATACCTTCTTCACTCCAGTCGTCTATCATTCTTTCTTCCTCTTCTTTTCTTTCTTCCGCTATTTTGTCTCCCAGTTCCACCTCTATTGGTAAGTGGTCCGACTTTACCCTCTCCTTTATTTGAACCTTTTTTATCGCCTCATCACCTTCCTTGTTAGCTACTACATAGTCTATCGTTGACATTCCTCTCGCTCCTATATATGTTATTTCTCTCTCTCTTCATCTCCTTCTTTTCTCCCATTCGTTATCACTAAGCCCATTTCTCCTAGCCATTTTATCATTTCTTCTCCCTCTGCGTTTAACACTTTATCCTTGGCCTTAATTTCTTCTAGGTTTTCTTCTGTCTCCCATTCCCTTCCGTCGTTTCCTGTTCTTGCGTTGAAGTCTCCTCCTATAATTATTGTTTTTCCTCTGTTCTCCTCTATCTCTTCACTTAGTTATTCATAGTTTTCCTTCTTCTCATGTTGCATATACACGGATGCTATCATGTATTCCCTGCCTCCGATCTTTATTTCTCCTACTATTACCTCACTTGTCCTTTCTTTCTTCCATTCAACCTTATTCATCCCTTTCCTCTCTCTTACCGCCATTATTCCTCCTCCTTTTTCTCTCCCCCTTCTTCCTTCTCTTCTTGAGTCCCTCCACTCTATGTTGTACCCTTTCAGTTGTTTCTCCACACCAGTTCTTGCCCCTTGTCTCTTCACCCAGATTTCCGTTAGCCCTATTATGTCAAATTCCCTAACATATTCCCAGTCGTCTTCCTCCATGCTCCTCACCCCCGCCACGTTCCAGAATAGTATTTTTACTGCCTTTCTCCCCTCTCTCTCCCTTATCTTCTCTCTCTCTCTTTTTTCCCGATTGTTTTCGAAACCTTTCCACCCCCCTTCCTACCATTTTTCCCTCTCTCTCGCTCCACCACCACTCTTCTTCCTCTGATTTCACCCCGTTATGCCACATCTTTACCTCTTTACCTTTACTTCTTATTTCTTTCGCTTTCCTTCTTACTTCCGCTCTTATCTTTTTCTGCTTCCACGTCCAGTCCTGATCTATGTATATCTTTTTCTGTGCCAAATTCTTTTTCTTCTTCATAATTCCTTCTTTTTGTTCCCATGTCGCGCATCTAATTTGCCACATGTTTTTTCTTCTTTCTCTCCGATCATCTCTCTCCGCTGTTCCTCCTATTCTTCTCAGATTCACTATCTCTCCTTTCATTTCTAGTACCTCCCTTAACCAGACCTCTGCCTCTCCCTTCTTTTCCCATCTTAACTCACCCTCTAAGGCTGTTACTGTTATATTGTTTATCCTACTTTCTCTATCCATTTTTTCTCTCATATGCTCTAATTCTTCCTTATTGCCTACTTCTATTCCTTTTTGCTTCTTGTTTCCTCCTTCTATGCTTTCTTTTAGTTTCACGCACTCCTCTTCCAACTGGTCCATCCTCTCTCCCCATTTTTCCTGCAGTTTCTTTTCTCTACGTTCTGCTTTTTCCCTTTCTTCTTTCGTCTCTTTTTTTCTTTCTTCTCTCTCTCTCTCTCTCTTGTTCTTTCCTAACTTTTCCTATTTCCTTCTCCCACCTTTCTTCTCTTCTTTTCCCCTCTGCCTCCATTCTTTCCATTTTTCCCATTATTTCTTTAAACATTACTGTCCATTCTTTCCTTTCCTCCTCCCATACCTCTCTTAATTCCCTTATGTCTGTCCGTATCTTTTCCATTATTTCTTCTGCACCACTACTTTTTCCCACTTCTCTTATCGTGTTGGCCAATCCTTTTCCCCCGTCCCCATCCATCTCGCTTCCCTCGCTCTCACTCTTGCATCTCTTTGCCTCTCTCATTTCTCCTCTATTATTCTCCCTCAGCCCCTCCCCGCTCTCTCTCCCTCACCACCTTTACTTTTTTCTTCTTTTCCTCCTCTGGGCCTTTTTTATCCAACCTTCCACCTTTATCTCTTAATTTTTCTGTTGTCACAAATCTTTCCATCCTATCCCGTACGCCTTAATTCGACTCTCTATAACTACCCGTGATCCCACCTTTATTCCCGGTCTTACCTTTTCTGTCTCTGCCTTTACTTCTTACCGCCCCTCCTCTCTGCCTGCCTTTCCCGCTTTCTGATTTTCTCTCTTAACCTCAACTTTTATTTTTTTCTTTATTCCTTTCTCTCTGCTTTTTCCTGCTCTTCTCCAGGCCTCTCTCTCTCTTCTGCACTCCTCCTCCACCTCCACGCTCTTTTCACCTCTATTTTTCTCCTCAAACACTTTTCCTCTTTGACTTTCTCACTAAAACTCGCGCTCACATACAAGACACGTCCACACTCCCAATGGCATACCTTTGAAAAACCGATTAGTGGATGACTTTCTTGATTTGCTTATATTTACTATTATACTTCAGGAGTTAAACTAATTTTGCAGGTAATTTTTTATGTAATTTTGTAATGTTTTGGATGTTATTGTTGCCTCTGAAAGTACTGTTAATATTGCTGTATCATCTGCATATGTTGCTATCAAGATATTGATAGACTATGGTAGTTCCGAGGTATATATCATATGCACTGCAGTACTCCTGCTTTTATAAACTGACGTTTTGATGTTTCAATTTATGTTAATTTGATAGGCTCTATTGTGTAGATAATACTGTAACAAATCGTAGTGGGACTGAGAAAAAATGTCCTAAACTTATGCACTAGATCTTTATGCCAAATCTTGTCAAAAGCTTGGGCAACATCCAGGAATATACCTATACAGTATTGTTTATCTTCGATCGCTTTCCTCACAACAAATATTATTCTATTTACTTGTTCAATCGTTAACCAATAACCCAATAACCTGAAGCCGAATTGATGATCAGGGATAAGTTTTATATTTAGTATTCTTGGGTTAATTCTAGCTAGAATTAGTTTTTCAAAGATTTTAGAAAGTGCCGATAAAAAGCTAATCGGTCTATATGACGTTACCAGTTCTAGTTCTTCACCGGGTTTAAGTATTAAAACAATCTCTGCTACTTTCCACTGGGAAAGATAATAGCAGAGACCCAAGCATGCATTAAAAATAATTGTTAGATATCTTATTGCAATTGGAGGTAACATTGTGGATATTTTTCCTGTGATATTATCAGAAGCGGGAGTTTTTCATTCTTAATATTATTAATAATTTGTAATACTTCTTTTATTTTAATCAATTTGATTGGTGTACTGTTTTGGTAGAACCTTCTAATAAGATTTCTTTTTTTTCTTTGTCAATTATTTTTCGGTGAGGCTTGAATACTGTACTAAGATGATTTGAAAATGTTTCAGCTTTTTCCTCGTCTGATCTTGCCTAGTTACCACTAGATTTTCTGATAGGTGGTATAAATATAGTCTTTTAAGTCGTTTAGTAGCTTTCAATAATAAGTAATCTGTTACTTTTGTAGGACTCAGTGATCTGAGGTCATTTTTCGTTCATGTTTTTTTTTTTCATATAACATTTTCTTTAAATATTTGGATACTTTATTTGCTTCAGTTTTGTCTTGACTCGATCTGGTTATCTGATACCTTTTTCTTAATAATCTTTTTTCTTTAATTTTCTGGGTTATTTTAGTTGACGTTATTTGCTCTGTTTTATTTCTGTTTCTTGTAGTAGAGCATGTTAATCCAGTTAGATAATGATGAACAATTAGTACCAGCGAATGATCTGATGATAAATCTAAGTATGATGACACTTCAAGATAATTTTTGTTTATATCTTTTATTATAGCAAAGTCAATCACATCTGGAAGCTTGTTTATGTCTGTAGACCAGTTAGTTGGTTCTCCGATGTATATCGGAATGTTATTATTTTTTGCAGTATTTCATAGAGTACTCTGCCTTTGTATGTTGGAGTTGATAATCTTGATCCCCACCACGGATGCTTCGTCTCCTACTATAAAACGATTTCCTGTTGTATTGAAAACGTCAGTTCTTTTTTCTTTTTTAATTGTTTTGTTTGGCATACAGTAAACAGCTGATATTGTTATCGGTCCATTTATATCCTTAATTATTACAATGATTGATTGTACGTAAATTTCACTAATGTTCACTAATGAAAGTGTGGATGTAGTGGTTTATTTTCGTTTTGATTATCATCGCATTACCTTCATGTGTTTTATTATGTGGGTGATTGGTTTTATGTACAGTGTAGATTAGTATATTAAGATAGTTTTTACTTGTAAAGTGTGTTTCTGTTATCAACATGATGTCTATATTTTTATAAATTAAAGATGCTTTTAATTCAATGTGCCTCTGCATACGAGGTCTTTCCGGAAAGTATCGGGCCTACCTTTATATTTTCGTGCTAGCGTTATTCTTTATCATCTGGTGGGTGGCATCCTTCAAAGTAATCCCCACTTGATTGAATAACACGGTTCCATCGATGTTTCCACTTTTCATAACAGTCCTGGAACTCACTTTTAGGGATAGCCTCGTCGATCACACTCGTCGCATTGTTTTCAACTGTTGTTTTGTCATCGAATCGGTGTCCATTGAGTGGTTTTTTTATTTTTGGAAACAGCCAAAAGTCACAAGGGGCTATAGGACTGTATGGAGGTTGTCGAAGCAATGCGATATTATGTTTGCTCAAAAACTACTACACAAGATTGGATGAATGCGCTGGCGCATTATCGTCATGGAGAAGCCAGTCATCACTTTCCCAAAAGTGCGACCGTTTTATTCTTACTGCATCACGCAAACGTTTCAAAATTTGAACGTAGTATTCTTTATTGATTGTCTGACTTGTTAGTGCATATTCGTGATGTACAACACCTTTACAATCGAAAAAAAACAATCAACATTGACTTAACATTGCTCCGATTTTGACGTGATTTTTTTTATCTTGGCGATTCAGAATGCTTCCACTGTGAAGATTGTTGTTTTGTTTCAGGATCATAACCATAAACTCATGATTCATCACCTGTAATAACTTTTCTAAGCACACTATCATCATTATTGACCATTTCCAGATTGTCCAGAGCGATTTCTAAGCGAATGTTCTTCTGCTCTGCTGTGAGCAATTTTGGGATGAATTTCGCACACAAGCGTTTCATGCCTAAATTTTCGGTTGAAATTTCTGAAATGATAGTTTTTGGTATCTCAAGGTCTTCTTCTAGTTCTCGCACAGTCATACGACGATCTTGTTCGATTGCAAGTCGCACCCGCTCAATATTATCTGCGGTTTTTGTCGTCGAAGGTCGGCCGGAACGAGAATCACTATCGACAGAAGTGCGACCATCCTTGAACCATTTATACCACGCTTTTATTCGTGTTTTCCTCATACACTCGCTTCCGAAGGCCTTTTGCATCATTTCAATAGTTTCCGAACTCGTTTTTCCGAGTTGAAATCAAAATTGGATGCAAATTCGTTGATCTTGTTTTTCAGTCATTTTTGACAATATCAAAATCCGACGAACGCGAAAAAGGCACTGTTAACAAAGACACGCTGCGCATGAACTATACGTCCGGCAGGTGTCAGTAAGTCACCAATAGATTCGTGAGGCTTTACTGTTGACGTTTCTGTCCGGTAGAGGTCGTTTGAACACTATGGCGCGAAGATATAAACGTAGGCCTGATACTTTCCGGACAGACCTCGTAAGACCGTCTGCTTTGTGACGAAAGTAGCCAGTTGCCTGTTTCTCGTCGTTCCCTCTGCCTCCCCCCTCTCTTTTCCTTCGGTAAGGCTGAGTGGTCAATATTGGACGCACTTTCTCTATGTGCCTAATACTGTACCTCTTTCTTAGCCGCCATGAATTACCAGGCCCGGCTAAGATAGCCTAAGGAGAGCGAGAGAGAGAGAGCGTTGAAGAAGGACAGATGTAAGAAGACGCTGTAGTTGAAGAAAAAGAGAGAGAGAAAGAGAGAAAGATTACTCACGTGAGCGCACGCTAAGCAGTTTGTTTGGTCGAGTTGCCCGGTCTCGCGCGGCTCGAGCCAGGCCCCCCTTTTCCTCTATCCTTCGACGAGGAGACAACGACGCAGGCCCTGAAGTGGGGGCAAGACTGAAGCCCCTTCCCCTGAATAACGTCACCGCCGTTGCTAAGCTCTGTTTACTTGGAGCTTTCGGCCAGCATTGACCTGCGCTCTCCACCGTCAGAACTTTCTTTTTTCAACGCGACTTTGTTTCCTTCGCCTGTTCTGTTACTACGGGTGTAGCCAATAAAGCCTTCAAATTAAAGAATATTGTGTCTGCGTCGTCTCATTCCCGACGGAATTACATCCTCAGCTCCCGCGCCAGCGCTTCAACATTTTGGTCCTTCGAGACGGATACCGGACAGCGATCGAAGTAGGTACCCCATTTAATTTGGGCTGAACGTCGGCCTAACGGCGGGCGGCCGCGCCTGGACCGAAGCCCGGCGTCGCCGCGACTTCAAGCGCGGCCCGGAGGCGAGGCGCGCTCGCCTCAGCCCCGGCTTCGACTCGCCGCGGCCAGCTCAGCTGTCGGCGGACGAGCGTCCTGGCAAGGCGACCGCCAGCAACGCGCATGAGACGGGTCGAGGGAGGCTGGACCTTCGAGGCCCGGCTGGGACCGACCGCGTGCGTCGGCGAGGATCCGGTGGCCACGTCGAGCTCGACGGCGGCGCCCCGGGTGGATGACGGCGACTCCAAGCGGCATCCAAGATGGCCGCCGCCGACAGCAGCAACGCCAAGCGACGTTCAAGATGGCCGCCTCCGACAGCAGTGACGCCTCGCCGGCACCGACGCGCCGTCGACGCCGACGACACCGGGTCTCGCCGACGCCAACGCGCCGTCGTCGCCCTATTAGGGCTCCGTGAGCCCTGGTCGACACCTGACCCCCTCCCTCGAACGGCCCCTGGCCGCATCACGGCTGTGGCTCTCGATCGTCGCGGACGCACGTCCCGTCGCCGCGCCGACAACGACGACACGCGTCCGGCCGACACCCCTGAGCGGAGGAGCCGGAGAACGCGCGCTGAGCCGGAGCGTCGGACGCCCGACCCTGGTCGACAGACGGCGACTCCGTCCCCCTCCTCCGCGCCACGCGACCTCTAAACCCTCACCATGTTCGGCTGGACGCTCACCGGGCGCGTGGCCGCCACTCGACAGGCCGACCAGGGCGTTGCCCTGTCTTGCGCCACCCTGTCCATCCCGGGCCCAGCGACCGGCCACGAGCGCCTCCTCGGCCTCGTCCAAAAATTCTGGTCTCTGGAGGAGGTACCCCAGACGAGAAGGATCTCCGCCGCCGACGTCGAGTGCGAGGCAGCGTTCGCTCGAGGATGCAGCCGAGACCCCACAGGGCGCTACACCGTGGCCCTCCCGCTACGACCGGAACGCGTCGCTCTCCTCGGGGAGAGCCTGAGCCAGGCTCGTTCCGCCCTCGCCTCGATGCACCGCCGGATGCAGCGGGACCAGGAACTGTCGGGCCTCTACCACGAGTTCATGGCCGAGTATGAGAACCTCGGGCACATGAGGCGTCTCACTGCCGAGGAGCTCACCGCACATCAAGGACCGACCGTCTACATCCCGCATCACGGGATCTGGCAAAATCACGATCGAGGACGGAAACTGCGCGTCGTCTTCAACGCCTCGAGACCCACATCCTCCGGATACAGCCTGAACGACGCGCTGCACGCCGGGCCGAAGCTACAAGGGCACGTGACCACCGTGCTCACTAGGTGGAGGCTGCACCGCTACGCCTTTTGCGCGGACATCCAGATGATGTTCCGCCAGATCCGCGTGAGGCCAGAGGACGTCCACCTCCAGAGAGTGCTGTGGAGCCAGGACGCAGACTCCCCCGCCCACCACTACGCACTACAAACCGTCACTTACGCGGTGGCCACAGTTTGGAGACAACCCGACGTCTCAGGGACCATCTGATCGCGCTCCTCACGGCGGGCGGCTTCCACCTGCGGAAGTGGGTGGCCAGCGACCCCGCCTTGCTTGAGGACATCGCCGTGGATGATCGCCTTCGACCCAGCTGGGTCCATCTCTCGGCGGACGGACCAGTCACCGAGCTCGGAGTAGGCTGGAGCCCAACCACCGACCGATTCCGGTTCAAGCCTCCCGCCTCGCCTCATCCCGGGCTTCAACTGACCAAGCGCAAGGCCCTCGCCGAGCTCTCCAGTATCTTCGACCCGGCGGGATGGATGGCGACAATCACCCTCGTGGCTAAGATGATCGTGCAGGATCTGTGGAGAGCGAAGCTGAGCTGGGACGAGATCCTCCCACAGGCGTGGCAAGAAAAGTGGTCCGCATTCCGCTCCACGATCCTCGCGGCCACCGAGATCGACATACCCCGATGGATCGGGTTCGCACCCGACAAGAACCTCCAGCTCCACGCGTTCGCCGACGCCAGCCGCCGCGCCCTAGCCGCCGCAGTCTACTCGCGGGTCACCGACAAGGACGGAAGCATCACCACCGCCCTACTCAACGCTCGGACAAAGCTCTCCTCCATCAAGGGCCTCCAGCCAGCGTCAACCGGTCGCCTGCGCATGACAATCCTGCGACTGGAACTGCGCGCGGCTCTCATCGCCTCGCAGCTTCTCATCACTACCGCCTCCGCCCTCAAGGTCCCGATCTCGGCCTGCCACCTTTGGAGCGACTCTCGCGTCGCACTGCATTGGCTGCAGTCCGACGATCCGGTGGGGAACGACCTCGTGGACAACTACATCGCTCACGTCCAGGAATTGATTGCCGGAGCAACCCTTCACCACGTGCCCACCACCGACAATCCCGCGGACATCGCCTCTAGGGGGGTCGGTTCGGACGGCCTCAAGGACCACCGCCTCCGGTGGACCGGGCCGAAGTGGCTGTCCAGCCCCGAATCCGCCTCGCCCCAGACCGCCCTCGTCGACGACCCACCGTCTACAGGCCCGGGCGACACCACCACGGCCTGCCTGGTCTCGCTCGCTCATCGTCGAAGCCCTGCCGCCACGGAGGACCAAGCCCGGAACCACCTCGAGAATTTCTCCACGCTGGGGAGTCTCCTCCGCGGCACCGTGAGGGCCCACCGGCTGCTGACCGGGTCAACGCCCAACTCGCCCAGACCTTTGGGGCCCGTCCGAGCTGCTGACCTCCGCTGGGCCTTTCTCACCTGCGCCCGCTTCTCGCAACGTCAAACCTTCGCTGATGAGATCAAGCTTCTCCAAGGACCCGCGCCCCGGCTTCAGGCCTCACTCAGAGCGCTGGAACCCTTCCTGGACGAAGACGGACTCATGAGAGTGGGCGGACGCCTCTCACAATCTCCACTGCCCTACGACGAGCGCCACCCCGTCCTCCTGGACGGACGCTCGCACCTGGCAGAGCTCGTCCTCCGATGGGCCCACGCTCGCAGTCTGCATGGAGGCTTTCGCTCTACCTACGCGAGAGTCCTGCAGAAGGCGTGGATCACCGGCGGCAAGTCGCGCGTCAAGCGCCACCTTCGTCAGTGCCTGATCTGTGCCCGGATCTCCGCAAGGACCGCCGCCCAAGGGATGGCCCCTCTCCCCGCGGTCAGGGTGACCCCCTCGCGGCCCTTCAGTCACTGCGGCGTAGACTATGCCGGCCCATTTCCACTCTGCCGAAGCCGCGGACGGGGACTCCCTACCATCAAGGGATACGTGGCGCTTTTCGTGTGCATGAGCACGAAAGCGATCCACCTGGAGTTCGTCGGTGATCTGACGACGGCCAGCTTCCTCGGAACCCTCACCCGATTCATCGGAAGGAGAGGACGCCCAAACGAGATCTGGAGCGACAATGGCACCAACTTCCGTGGTGCCAGCCTGGAGCTTCGACGACTGCTGCAGGAGGCCGAAATCGACTGGGGGCTGGTCAAAGGGACGCTGGTACAGGACGGTGTCTCGTGGAGGTTCATCCCCCTCGCTGCCCCTCACTTCGGCGGACTCTGGGAGGCGGTGTTAAGAGCATGAAGGCCCACCTTCACCGCATTGCCGCTCCCAGAAGGCTCACCTACGAGGAGTTTACCACGCTCCTCGTCTCCATCGAGGCCACCCTGAACAGCCAACCGCTCGCGCCGCCCACCGGAGACCTCGATGATCTGGACGCTCTGACACCAAGCCACTTTCTCCTCGGAACCTCTGCCACCTCAATTCCGCAGCCGCTCCCCGCAACCACCAACCTGGAGAGCACATAGCACTGGGAGCTCGTCCGAGCCATGCGCGGGCTGTTCTGGGACCGCTGGGGCCGCGAGTACCTGAATACCCTGCGCCAGCGCCCCAAGTGGAGGACCATTCGACCCAACCTCCAGATGGACGACCTTGTGGTCATAACCGACCCGACTCTTCTGCGCCCAGATGGGCGATGGCCTCTTGGCCGTATAGTCGCCACCCACCCAGGACCGGATGGCCTCGTCCGCTCCGCCAAGATCCAGACCGCCGCCGGGGAATATGTCCGGCCAGTCATCAAGCTGGCGCCCCTGCCAGCCCCCGATCTCATCGAGCAGCCAACCTAGGGCGCACGACGACTACAACACCAGCGGGTCATTCTCGGAACGAGGCGGGCGGGATGTTTGGTCGAGTTGCCCGGCCTCGCGCGGCTCGAGCCAGGCCCCCCTTTTCCTCTATCCTCCGACGAGGAGACAACGACGCAGGCCCTGAAGTGGGGGCAAGACTGAAGCCCCTTCCCCTGAATAACGTCACCGCCGTTGCTAAGCTCTGTTTACTTGGAGCTTTCGGCCAGCATTGACCTGCGCTCTCCACCGTCAGAAATTTCTTTTTCAACGCGACTTTGTTTCCTTCGCCTGTTCTGTTACTACGGGTGTAGCCAATAAAGCCTTCAAATTAAAGAATATTGTGTCTGCGTCGTCTCATTCCCGACGGAATTACATCCTCAGCTCCCGCGCCAGCGCTTTAACACAGTTATTAGGCAGGCGGGAGACGCGCGACCAATTGGCGTTTCGTCGCACGCCGCCTAAAAATGGGCTAAGTAGGGATAGTTTGTGAGAGAGCGGTCACTGCTCGCGCAGAAGGATTACGTAACGTCAGTCAGTCATTCACGCTATGTCAGCCTCCATTCGAGGTCAGTTGACTAAGTAATTAGCTCGCGCTGCCATAATCTACCATTGTTCCCTGCGAAGAAAAGGTTGGCTGCCTTCCATCCTGAGCGGCCTCACGCCCTGGCCTTTAATCAGAGCGTGCACCACCTGGAGCAGCGACAATGACAAGAGGCCGGACAGTTGGCCTGCCCTACAGTTGCCACCTTCGCCTCCCAGGTATCATCGAGGATAAAACAAAGGTCAGGTTATCTCTCTCCCGGTTATTCTCTCTCTCACAGTGATGTGCGGCCGTACGAATTATTGGGTAGCCAGGCGATCACTCGCCGGCTACTTTACGAGTTTCTTTGTATTAGAATAAGTCGCGTATACTATTCCGTTAAGGTACAACATATTGTAGACATACGATTAAGACGTTTAGATGTTTGATTAGTTTCATATTGTAGACGTAGGATTAGGTGTTTATATTTGATTGATTTAAACGCGCGTTTGTTTGTATTATAAAATAATAAAAGGTTTGTCATTTGGTATTAAAGAAAATTGGTTTATTTTTCCGCCTACTCTTCCGATTACATTTAGAGCAAAAGCGCATATTTTACCTTCCTCTTTAAAAATAGGTAGCAGCGCGTCAAAACTGTTACAGCTTTTCGATAGCGAGTTTTAGACTGATCATTATGCCATTTTGTCTACTAGCATAGTTAAATAATTAAACATGGTATCTATTGTTTGCATTAGCTACTTCATCATATGTTCGAGTTTATTATTTGTGTTTACTTCGTTATTATATCTACTAGCTTACTTGAGCAACTGTTTATTTTGATATTTCTATCTTATTCTGATTGTTTTGGTTTGATATTATTTGGGCATATGTAATGTTTGACGTTGGCATTTAAACTTGAAATTGAATTTTGATGAATTTGAATATTGTTTTGATTTAATGTTTTTTTCGACACTCCGTGCGCAAAGTGCATCTTTCCCGCACGCTCGCCAGAAAACGTGTGTTGAAAATCGCACTTTCCACACGTCGTATAAAAAAATACGGTACGGCACATGGTCGGGAAAGAGTTTCTCGTCTCGTGTACACTGCCCGTCAATCACTTTTGCCATGCTTACCTCAAAATTAGGCAAACTTGAAAGTTTTGTATCTCGGTCGAAAATCATCGTATCACAAAAAACCGCAGGGCGTTTTAAAGTTAATTGCAAAAGCTTCCATTTAAGACGTGCAGAGACTTAAAAATGAAAATATGTGTTTTTTACAGTAAAAAAACTGATTAAAAAAATTTCAATTTTTTTAACCTCGACTTAAATCAATGCCAATTTAGAAGCAGGCGGTGGAAAGCAAATCGACCTGAGGGGTTCGGAGGGTAATGTCTTTTCCTTTAAAATGAGCTCCCGCGGGGTTCTATCAGATGTTTTTTAACCGAGTTACGGCGTTTTTTGTAAAAAGCAACCTTTTTTTCCAATCCTCAATTACTTCGACTTGCGTACGTTTTGGAAAAAAATGCCAACGAGAAAAAAGTTTCATTTTGTATCCAAGAATACGAAAAAAAAGTCAAAATACAGAAATAGAGAACAAAATTTTTTTTCGGTTTTTTAGCGCATTAAAAAAATAAAGGAATTTAACTTTTTTTTTACGCTTAGTTTTAAAATGTCTAGGGGCGTAGTAAATCACAAAATGAGTAGTATAAATAAATTCTTTTTTATTTTTATTATTTTTTCAAATTATATTTAACAAAAAATATTAATTATTATATAAATAAACAATTGATTATTCAACTATTAGAAATACATAAACAAAATTGTTATTAGAGAATAAATAACACATGCAATATAATGTTAGAGTTATATAAAAGTAGATTAAATAGTAGTATTAATGTAAAGTGTACGTACATAGTGATAGTGTGTTCACCATTTTTGTTTACAAACAATTCTTCTTCGACGCTTCAAACTTGTCTTCTTATTCTTACCTATGTATATGCTAGTCTGCTACAATGTTTATCCATTCCTCTGTCACCAATTATTTACTGACGCATACAATTTTTGGTTTTAGTGTGTACATATTTAGCCATCGATCTAAATAGTCACCGATTATACAGAGAACATTATGGCAAAAAAGAAAAACTTATCGGAGTTTACTTGTCATCGAATTATCGCTCTTCATAAAGAAAATATCAGTAATAACGCTATTGCTAAATCGCTGAAAATTAGTCGTCGTACAGTTGATTATAATGTTAAAAAATTTTGTGAAACAAATAGTATAAAAAATAGACGAGGTAAAACTCGAAAGAAGACATATCTGGCAGAAGATAAATTTATTGTAAATACTAGTTTACGCAATAGATGATTAACAGTAGCAGACATTACTGCGGAAGTAAATAAATCTTTGAGAAATCCGGTAGGTGAGCCTACGGTTCGAAGAAGACTGATAAAAGCAAATTTATATGGTCGAAGTGCTGTGAAAAAGCCATTCTTGAAGCCGATAAATAAAATGAAAAGACTTAAGTGGGCAAAAGAGCATAAAAATTGGTCAATAAACAACTTCAAAAAAGTTCTATGGTCAGATGAATTCAAATTTGAAATTTTTGAATCAAAAAGAAAGGTGTTTGTGAGAAGACCAGGTGAACGATTTTCCAATGACTGTATTATGCCAACTGTAAAACACGGTGGAGGTTTGGTGATGATGTGGGGGTGTTTTGCCGGATTAAAAGTAGGTGATCTCGTAAAAGTCGATGGGAAAATGAAAAAAGAAGATTATAAAAAAATTTTGCAAAAAAATGTTCTACCATCTGGTAAACGTTTACTTAAGTCTAAATTTATATTTCAACAAGACAATTATCCTAAGCATAAATCTAAACTTTGTACAAATTATTTAAATAGTTTAGAAAAAAAGAAGAAATTAGAAGTAATGACCTGGCCCCCCCAATCACCTGATCTCAAACCTATTGAGCTGCTCTGGGAAGAGCTTGATAGAGCAGTGAGAAAAGTTTGACCTACGTCGAAAACTGAACTTTGGAATGTTTTGCAAACGGAGTGGAAAAATATCAAGTCAACAACGTTAGATAAGCTGATACTTAGAATGCCGCGATTGTGTAAGGCTGTAATAAAGGCTAAAGGCGGACATTTCGACGAAAAATTAGTTTAAAATTATGTTTTCTTTTTTGAAGCAAAGACGTTTGTGTTGATGAATATTTTTATAATAATGTATATATCTATTACGTTTTGTTTTTCAAACCAAAGAGTTTCAGACAAATAAAGTCATTGTGATTATTATTACTATTATAAGAGTTTAATGATAAATAACACTAAAAAAATTATTGAATGATATGTTTAATATTCAACGTTTGTCGCAATATGTATGATCCAGTTGATTTGTACAATTTTGTTTATGTATTTCTAATAATTAAATAATCAATTATTTATTTATATAATAATTAATATTTTCTGTTAAATGTAATTTGAAAAAATAATAAAAATAAAAAAGAATTTATTTATACTACTCATTTTGTGATTTACTACGTCCCTAGACATTTTAAAACTAAGCGTAAAAAAAAGTTAAATTCATTTATTTTTTTAATGCGCTAAAAATCCGAAAAAAATTTTTTCTCTATTTCTTTATTTTAACTTTATTTTCGTATTCTTGGACACAAAATGAAACTTTTTTCTCTTTGGCATTTTTTTCCAAAACGTACGCAAGTCGAAGTAATTGAGGATTGGAAAAAAAGGTTGCTTTTTACAAAAAACGCCGTACCTCGGTTAAAAAACATCGGATAGAACCCCGCGGGAGCTCATTTTAAAGGGAAAGACATTACCCTCCGAACCCCTCAGGTCGATTTGCTCTCCACCGCCTGCTTCTAAATTGGCATTGATTTAAGTCGAGGTTAAAAAAATTTTTTTAATCAGTTTTTTTACTATAAAAAACACATATTTTCATTTTTAAGTCTCTGCACGTCTTAAATGGAAGCTTTTGCAATTACCTTTAAAATTCCCTGCGGTTTTTTGTGATACGATGATTTCCGACCGAGATACAAAACTTTCAAGTTTGCCTAATTTTGAGGTAAGCATGGCAAAAGTGATTGACGGGCAGTGTACCTTTCCACCCTCACTTCGCTCGGGTGTAAACGCCACACGAGACAAGAATCTACTTTCCCGCACTTGTATCGTGATGTACTATTCTCATAGACTAGAAAATAGTTTTTGCTGTAATTGCTTACAAAGTAGGCATCCTTTATAGTTTGCGGTGTGATTTCTTTTGCAATTATCATATATTACGTTATTTATTTTTTGTTTAATTGGACATTTTTTAGTTTGCTATTGTTTAACATATTTCACATATACGGCATTTTTGTAACAATAGTTTTTTGTATGCCTATTTGCTCGGCAGTTTTGAGATTGAGGAATTTCTCTTCGAATGTTCGATGGCTTGAATTTAATTACGGTGTTAAGTAGTTGGTTTTCTTTATAAATTACCTGGATCTTATAATCATGATCAATTTCAACAGAGAAAAGCGGCAATGGCAGTTTTGTCATGTGATACCTTATATTATGAATACTGATTACTTTATATCAATGATCTTCTATGACTGTTTTTCATCTATATAAATATATCATTCATCTATATCAACTGACGGGTGAATGTTCCTCAATAT
This sequence comes from Phymastichus coffea, assembly GCF_024137745.1. NCBI lineage: Eukaryota > Metazoa > Arthropoda > Insecta > Hymenoptera > Eulophidae > Phymastichus > Phymastichus coffea. The sequence continues at coordinate 1,031,407 of NW_026706838.1, forward strand.
AAATTTGAAACCTTTTCTTTCTTTATGCTGTCAAGTGTAAAATTGCGTGTTTTTTCTTTCAATGCAGTAATAATAGGTAAATATTTTTCCGAAGTTGTTAGCTGAATTTTAATTTTGTTTAGTCCTATCACTTTTAAGGTATTCTTTGGCTATTGTATTCAGTAAATTTTCTAACGGTTTGATATTCTCTACATTATAAACGAAGATCGGAGGGGATTTGCTTTTCAACTTATCTGTTTCGTTGTTTTCTTCTTCACGATAATTATCTTTATTTTCTTTATTTTATTGAAGTATTTCTTACGTTTTGCTTCTTTTACTTAGCCAGTAATTTGATAATTGTGCTTGTCGTTTTTTGTTTTGAATTTGATTTTCTAGGCTGTTTCTTTGTCTTTTGCCGCTTATGATTTTTTAGTTTTCGTTGTTTTTATTAGAAGTGGTCTTGTCATCTCCTGACTGAGTGACCAATTCGGTAGTTGTTTTCTCTTTTTTGGAGTTTATTAAAATAAATTTTGAATTTAACTGTCACTTCTCTGATTGGCTAATACTTTAGCTTTTTCGGTAGAGTGCAGTATTGGTAGGTTTTCACTCGTCAGTGATCAAACGCTGACTGACGATGAAAAACAAATATTTTATAATTGGAAACCTTTCGAAACTTTCCAATGGTGTATTGCAAAATATAGGTAGTGATGGAAAAATTTGAAATATTAACAAAAATATTACTGAAAATCAGTGCCGTGGCGCGAAGCTGATTTACAAAATTTCTTTTATATATATAAATATAATTTTTTTCCTTAGGAGAATAAGATCTAAAATTTGATATACACATTCATGGAGCTTTAATAAATAAAGTATTACTAAAAAAAATTACGTTTTTCGAAAATTCAACAGTTACGTATTTTCTAATTTCTAAGTTTAGAATTATTCTTCTTATTTGTAACGGAGAATCTCAGTCGTCCTTCTTCGGATGGCTCGCGACTGTCCGTACAAATTATTTACTCGGGTATTCGGGAAGCAGGAATCGTTTCCACGGCTAAATAACGCATCGAGTGACTGTAAGGGTAATAAATGAGGCCAGGTTTGCAACAACAATAATCTTTAATCGTAACGGCGGTGAAATGATACACGATGGGACTATCGCGGAGAACTGATTGAAAATAAAAAAAAAAGAACTTAAATACAATCTAAAATAATTGAGGAATGCAAATCAACGAAAAATACAAAATAAAGTAAATTACAAAATAATAGAAAGTAAGCAAACGGTAGAAAATACAAAATAAAGAGAAATTATAAAATAAAAGAAAATTGCGTCGCGTACAAAACAGCAACCGCCCGAACAAAGTAAGCGCGACCTCGTAATCGGCAGAGCTGCCGAACTGCGAGGTGTTTATCCGGCGCCTCGGATAGAGAGAGAGAGAGAGAGAAAGAGAAACACCACACCGACCTTGTCTCGAGTCGCCTTCGAATCTCTGCCGGCGTCCTTTGTCCTCGTCGAAGACGGAATACTCTAGAAAAGAAAACAGAGGCGAGTAGCTAGGTGGTAGGTCTCCTTCGACTTCTCGAATCTTCTCTCGGTGCGGCTGGTGTTATTGTTGCTATTCTTGTAATTCCGGTTAGCGTTATTAGTGATGTTCTTGTTGTTGTCCCCGTCCTTGTTGTTAGTGATGTTATTGTTGAATTCCTGTTATCGTTGTTACTATCGCTATCGTTGTTATTGTTGTTAGCGTGTCGGCGTGTTGGTGACTCCTGAACGTGACTGTATGTGTGTGTGTGTGTCCGTGTTGGCCCGTATCTCGTCTCACGCCCAAGATCGGCAAACAAGTTTTGCTCACCACTTTCTAAGATGGCTGCACGCGCGCACACTCCCGCGTCACTTCGCCGGTCGCCCACGTGCACCGGTGCCGGTTCCGCTACCTCCACGGACTGCTATTCGAATACACAAAACTCCGCGCACCGGCCACGTGTTCCTAAAAGTCACAAATCGTCGGCGAGGGGGCGGGGACTCGCAAATCACAGGTAGAGTAGGCAAAAACCAACCGAAAACTCGTGTGCGCGCGGCGGACCGTGCGGCTGCTCAACAGATACTGCTCGATCCTCTCCAAGCCAGCGAGATGCGCGCGCAGGACTGCCGACGCCTCGCTGGCTTTCGCCTATCTTCTGTCTGTCTCTCTCTCTCTCTCTCTCTTTCGCTGTGCTCTCTGCGTCGGCTCCCTCCGACTCGCTGCCGTCACCGTCGCACCTCAAGAAAAGAACAAAAAAAAGAAAGAAACGGAGCGATTAGAGTGTGCTCAACTAGCGCACACTCTCAGCTCGTCAAGGCGCACGGGGAATCAGTGAGAGCCCGACGGAGAGCAACGGTCGAGCCGTGATTCTCCGTCACAGATTTTTAAAAAATGTATAAATTCTTGGAAATATCTTTAATTTTTATCGTATCAATATTGTTTAACAATTATGAAAGTGATAGTTAATTGGAGACACGTATTGATTTTGTAATACTCACGAAATCAGAGTTGAAAATCCAACCCGTTGAGAACCATTTCAGGGTCATGGAGCTTCTTTAATGGTTAAGATATAATCATTTCGTGTTGTTATATATTTTTGTAACTTTTCAAGAGGGATTTAACGGCGTGTTTAAAATTACAAAAAATTGTTGAACTTAGAGAAATTTTTCAGAATTGCAAAAATTACGAATTATATGTATGTGATAATCCATGCTACGTTAAACTAGCCAACGGTCGTGGCTAAAATTCATAGCGATCAAAATGATCTTCTGATGGCTCAAAAAGTGCGTCTCTACTTTAAATTTAAAATCCCATCATGAAAGATTAAAGATAACTGTCAAGAGTCCACCTCATTACCGCGTTACTTTTTAGACATTCCATTTTTAAATAATTAATTAAATTAAAAACTGCTCGAAAATTTGTACTTACGGGTTTTCGGGATAAATACGTTATCAGATTTTTGTAATTCAAAATGAGCGATCCAATATCGAAAAATCTATAAATTTCATGATTATAATATCAGTATATAAGCGGGGGGTTGATATATCTGAACGAGAATTTGTTATAAAATTTTGAAATTTTAAATCGAAGCGATCTAATATATCTGCTAAAAATATCGAAACTATAGAAAATTGAAAATTTTGGATGTAATTATGTATATAGGGGTTTTCGAAGTTCTTGAACAAAAATATTATTGAATATGATTAAAACAAGATTTTTTATAAGTGCTATCGTAGCCTAGTTGTTAAGGAAGTTAACCTTACTGCCACGATTAAGTACAATCCCTGTATATCCCTGTATATCCTTTTTCTACGTTGATATCATACCGATATGCAACTATCTAGCCACGGAGGTGATAGGTCCTGATACGTAAACTCTACTTATTTTGAGGTCAACGGCAATGAAGCAAGCTCAAAGTAGCAAAGTAAGCACTAAAATGTATTACACCTTTACGAAATACAAAATTGTCAAACTAATCGAACTTAGCAGAATTCCAACCAAGAAATCGAAACACTGACATATTACGAGGGTGGTCCGATAAGTACTTAGCCTACAAAAGAAAAACGAAAATTTTGGAAAAGTGGCGTTTTATTTTTCAACATAGTCTCCTTTTAGTTCGATACACTTGGCCCAGCGATGCTCCAACTTCTTTAACCCGTCTAAAAAATACGTTTCCTCGAGGTCTGAAAAGTAGGCTTCCGTGGCAGCGATTACCTCCTCATTCGACTCAAATTTCTGCCCAGCGAGTGACTTTTTCAAGTTTAAAAACAAAAAGAAGTCGCACGGGGCTAAATCTGGAGAATACGGTGGATGGGGCAGCAGTTCGTAGCCTAATTCGATCAATTTGGCTGGCGACGGCGGAGATGTGAGCTAGAGAGTTGTCATGGTGGAAGAGCACATTTTTCTTCACCAAATGGGGCCGTTTTTTATGCAATTCGACGTCGAATAGGCCCAATAATTCGGCATAGTACAGCCCTGTGACCGTTTTGCCCCTCTCCAGGTAGTCGATGTAGATCACACCTTGTGAATCCCAGAAAACGGTGGCCATCACCTTTCCGGCCGATGGGGCAGTCTTCGCCTTCTTCGGAGCACTTTCGCCGGGTAAAGTCCACAGTTTCGACTGTTCTGAATTGAGGAATTCTTTTTGCGGATTCCTCTTAGTCTTTCTGACTAAGGGGTCAAAATAGGCCTACACACTAAACCGATATCTCCTTGGTGTCCTTCCCCCAGCCAGGGACTATATTGATATTACTTTTGACTGGAGGATCTGTGTGTGATCGTCCGTTCGTGTAGTTCCTTCGTATCTCGTTACGTTGTGTCACTCCGTCTGCTCAATTATCTGTCAGGCAGTCGTCCGCATTCTTACGTCTCAGTATAATTTCCGTATACGAGGTCTGTCCGGAAAGTATCGGGCCTACGTTTATATCCACGTGTCATAGTGTTCGAGTGACCTCTACCGGACAGAATCGTCAACAGTAAAGACTCATGAATCTATTGGTGACTTACTGACACCTGTCGGACGTATAGTTCATGCGCAGCGTGTCTTTGTTTACAGTGCCTTTTTCGCGTTCGTCGGATTTTGATATTGTCAAAAATGACTGAAAAACACTTCTCAAAAACACAAACGCTCTTCGCCACGTTTTCCATCGGTGGTTGTTCTTCTTCCTCCTGGTCGTCCTTGGAGCCTTGATAGAAAGGTTTGAGATCTCCTGCGTGTACCGCCCCTTCCAACTCCTCTTGATGGTTTGCTAAGCGGAAGGTGTTCGTGCCCAACTTCTCGGATATGACGTATGGTCCCGCATATGGCGGGGCCAGCTTCGCCGTGATTCCCTTAGCGGCTAATGACAGCACTCGATTTACTCGCCATACCCAATCTCCTACTTCGAACGGGGTTTTCCGACGCTTCGTGTCATACGATCTGGCCTGTCGGGTCTGCTCTCGTTGCGAGTTCTCGGCCGCTGTCTCTAACAACCCGGGCAACAGGCCCATGTGGTCAGCCCATTTACGACGAGCCTGATCCTCGAGCCGCCACTGGCTTAACTGTTCCTGTTCTCGCCGAAGGGTAGCGGGCGGCGAAGGTTGCCGTCCATAGTTGAGCATGGCAGGGCTCACCCTAGTTGTGCTGTGTATCGCGGTGTTAAGAGCGAACATCAGTTCGCTTATCTTATCGTCCCAGTTCTTATGGTCGTCTTCGATGAATGACCTTATCATCGTCTTCAGGGTCCTGTTATATCTTTCGGTCGGGTTGGCTCGTGGGCAATATACGGGCGTCAGATCGTGCTGAATCCCTTGTTCGTGCAGATACTCATCGACTAACTTATTCTTGAACTCGGTGCCATTGTCTGAGAGGAATATCTCTGGCGCCCCGAAGCGAGCCAAGATCCTCTCGTGAAATTCTCGCACGATTGTCTTGGTAATAGCCTTCCGAATAGGGATACATTCGACCCATCTTGTGAATAAATCGACGAAGACTAAGATATACTCAAAGCCCTTCGCACTGCGGGGAAAAGGTCCAGTGATATCTCCGGCGACGATTTGCCACGGCTTGCTAACTTGTCGCCTCCCCATTAGCCCATACGGTGAGCGCTGTTCGACCTTACACTGCTGAAATATCACGCAGTTACGCACATGACCTGACGTGTCGTCGATCAGCGTAGGCCAGTAGTACAGCCTCCTTACTCTGGCAATCGTTTTATCACGCCCGAGATGGCCGGCTGTGGGGGCGTCGTGACATTCCTCTAACACTTTCTTTCGATCTTCCTTAGGTACCACTATCTTCCAGTCATCAGCGTCGTCGATTAGTTCTCCAAGTGATCCGCCTGGGCGGTAAGTGTAGACATTACCGCCCACGACCTTCCATGTCGGATGCGCTTCCGGCTCATCCAGTATTTCTTGCTTCTTAGCCAGTAGCCATTCGTCCTTTACCTCTTCGGACCATGACACCGCGCTGATCATCGTTTCCTCCTCCTCCTCGGGTTCATACATTCGTGACAGACAGTCGGGCACGTGGTGCAGGGCCCCTCTCCGATGTTCCACATCGAAAACATACCCCTGCAGCTTCAGGGCCCATCTTGCTAGGCGACTCGTGGGATTCTTCATATTCCGCAGCCACTTCAAGCAACTGTGGTCAGTTATCACTTTGAAATGATAGCCTTCCACGTACTACCGGAACTTCTCGATGGCCCATACTACTCCGAGACATTCCCGTTCGGACACCGAGAAATTTCGCTCAGCCCGGGTGAGGGTGCGACTAGCAAACTCAATCACCCGCTCTTGCCCGTCCACAATCTGGGTCAGAACGGCGCCGATGCCCGTATCACTGGCGTCGGTGTGTAACACGAATTCTTCGTTCGGATCTGGGGGCTGCAATATCGGGGCGGACACCATGAGGTTCTTTAACCCGGAGAAGGCTCTTTCTTGATCCGGGCCCCATTCATATGGCGTTGACTTGCGCAACAACTTATTCAATGGCTCCGCTACTGTCGCGAAGTCATCGATGAAGCATCGGTACCACGAGGCCATGCCCATGAAACTACGCAGCTTCTTCACATTCCTGGGTGCTGGGAACTCCAATATAGGGCGCGTCTTCTCAGGGTCGGGCCTGACGCCGTCCCGGTTCACTAACTTGACCAAATATCGCACTTCCGTCTTGCAAAAGGCGCTTTTTTCCAAGTTCACGGAAATCCCCGCGCTCCTTAAGGCCTCTAATACTCGTTTGAGGTGTTCTTTGTGTTCCTCAAAGGTAGCTGACACTATGATGATGTCATCGAGGTACGCAAAGGCAAAGGTGGCCATCTCCGGCCCTATCACTGAGTCGATTGCCCGCTGAAAGGTGGCTCCGGCATAGGATAAGACGAAAGGCATCCTGACAAACTGGAAGTGGCCCATCCCTGGTACCGTGAAGGCCGTCAATGGTCGACTCTCCTCTCTTAAGTTGATCTGGTGGTAGGCCGAGTTGAGGTCCAGCGTCGAGATAAACCTTGCGTTTCTCAATCGCCGCAGTATGTCTTGCATAAAGGGGATTGGGTAGACATCGGGCTCCGTCACTGCGTTCACTTGACGCATATCTACGCAAAATCGCCACGAACCGTCCGACTTCTTGACCATTACTACAGGGCTGGACCGTCCACTCTTGGACGGCTCGATCACTCCCGCGATCAACATTTCCTTCACCAGTCGGTGCATTTCTTGTTCTACCTTTGGTGATATTGGATAATACCTTTGCTTAATTGGTCTAGTATCCCCGACGTTAATCACATGCTCTGCGCCGGTGATACAACCCAGAACTTTCCGGTCCGGCATTATCTTCGAGACCATTTCTCTAATTTCCTCACGCTGGGCATCCGTTGCTTCCGCGATGCCCACCGCGGCTGTGCGACTTTGGCCCTCCAAACTTGCTAATGCTAATGGGACTCTGACTTCTTCATCCTTCATGAATAGCACGTCCTCCTCTGGATCCACCATTATCTTAAATGCTTTGATGAAGTTGACATCGACGTAGCATTCGTCCTTCAGATCCGGGATTATAGCCACTCTGATGTCCTTTGTCACTCCACCTACGGTCCAGGGCATGTGAACATGACCTAATACTGCCACGGTTGAGCCGTCCGGCAGGCGGCAAGTACCTGCGTTGCGCGCCTGTAGCTCTAACCCCAGTTGAGCAGCAATCATGATCCCTAACGTGCCCATTGTTGTACAAGATGCACCTGAATCGTATAAAGCTCTGATTCGGTAATCTGCAATATTAATGGGCACGTACCATCTCGTCTCATCTTCGGGTGTATAGGCTCTTCCTCGCTGGTTGCCTTCGTGTTTCCCGTCGGTCGATCCTATGGCTGCGGAAGTCTGCCCTTTGTCGTCGTCTGGACTAGTGTTGGCCAGCACCCCGCTGGTCAACGCCTCTGTGTCGTCCGACGACCTTCGGCTGCGCTTCCCTGCCATGTTCTGAGGATCTTCCTGTATCGCACGTCGGACCCTGGGGGAGGAAGTAGCTCCTTCAATCCCGCTCGACGGGTTGGTATCTTGACTCTCGGCCACATGTCCCTCTACTCGTAATGGCTGGATCTCATTATCACCATTGCCTCTCACTCTTGATACTTTCTCTGTAGGCTCCCTTTCATCTATGGCGGAGCTTGTTGATATCGGGAGCGACTCGCGCGGAATCTCGTCGCGCTGCCGCCCGGAGTGAGGGATCTCTTTACTACTCGAAGCAACTGTGACTCCGTCTAGTTGCTTCCTTTGTCGTTTCCCGATGACGTTGCTCCTTTGCAGTCGGAGCAATATCGGACGCTGAAGCCCAGTTTCCCACATTTGGAACAAGCGAGGGGCTTCGTATAGTCTACGTCGTGCCTGGGCGTTCTCGGCCTCTGTCTTTGGCTGTTTCCGCCGTCCGCTCCATTGGGCTTCTCGCCAGGTGAGGGCTTTGGCAGCTTGCGGTCTATCATGTCCGCGATCATCGTCTCCAGACGTTGCATTGCCGTCGGTGAAGGCTGCTTCTCGTTCAGCGCCGCGATCTCGATCTCTGCGTCATCTTCCTCGACTTCGTCATTGTCGGCTGCTATCGCCGATACCCTAGGCTTGCGAACACTCGCCGCCGTCCCAGCTTGTGCGGGTTGATATGCCCACTCTGGGAATAGCGCCGCCTTCGGCTCCAACAATATTCTCCTCTGTCGTGCTTGGGCAATGTCATTTTGTGCCTCCATTGCCAGCCGGCACAGCTCTCTTACCGACGTCGCGTCTCTTCGCTTGACGTTCGTCTTTATTTCAGGAAGCAGGTTCGAGTACATCAGCTCCAGCACTTCTATACTAGGCATCTTGTTTACCATGGCCTGTAGCTTGGTCAGGTAAACCTTCACCGGCTCCTGCTCGCCTTGATATCTGGCTTGAGCCTCTCTCTTTAGCCTCTGTTGTTGCTGGATTCTCTCGCATCCTGTACGAACTCCTGGTAACCGATCCAGTCCTTGTAGTTGTTGATGTACCATGTATGGGCTACTCCAGTTAACACGTCTGGTAGCCCCAACAACATTTCTTCCTCGGATAGCCCAGCCGCTACTCTTTGTGCCTCTAGCTTCTCCAAGAATACATCGACGCTTTGCTCTTCTCCACCGGAGAACTTCACGCGCCAGCCTCTGACGATCTTGCCGATATCTCTGGTGGTTGACAGCCCTAATGGGTAATTCTGCGTTGAATAGCTTGTTGGTCTTGAATAGGCGCCTACAGAAGAATTCGCGGTGAAATTCTGCTGTCTGCCCCCTCCTAAGGGCTGTGCGGGGGGGTCGTCTGCAGGCCACCGGGCCCCTACGGGCGGCTGTGGCCTTTTTGGCATGCTGCCCGGTACCACCGTATCGTAGTGAAACGTCAGTGTGTCTTGAAAATTCACTGATTTGCTTGGCTGTTTCTCTTCTTTGGTTTCTGTTGTGCACGTGTTGCTCTCTTGTAGTTCGTACATCTCATTTTCTAGTACTCCTATGCGGTGTAGTGCTTTGGACAAACGAGTGGTTTCCGTTGCCTGTGTTGCGCAAATTATTTGTGCCATTTGCGCAATTGACAGGACGTACTCCCGTTCTCTCGTCATTGCCCTTTCGATTTTCGTGAGGCGTTTTATCCATTCCGTCATTACCTTGGCTATCTCTGGTGGCACTGTTATTGGGTTGCCCTTTGCATCCTTCAACGTGGGCATCTCCTCCTCTATGTCTTCCATAGAGTCTTGGTGGATCGTTTTACCATCATCCTTAGAGTTCTTCTCTGCTTCCTTTGATAGGGACTTGCCGACTGTCAAGTTCATTTTTGTCTTGATTTCATCGTCCGTCAGCAGTCTGTATAGCGGATGGCTGTCCAGGTCCACTGCATCTTCAAGAGTTTTGCATTCTTCTGATATAAATGACTGGCGCAGTTCTGTTCTTCTAATTGGGTCTGTTGTCTTATCAACTGCCCTTGTTTGGTCGAAATCTGCCTCGGAGTAATTGCCGAGTAGCCACTTCTGCAATCTGTTAGCTTGCGCGGCTCTGTCGCCTTCGCTTCGCAGCTCTAGTTCGGATAGCGTCTCTTTTAGACGTTTGTCATCGAACTCGCTTACCCATTTCTGTATTTCGTCCGACGTGGTGTCTAAGTCGAATAACAGCGTTTGATTTGTTGACTTAGCCATTGTTTACGCACGTTCGTTTTGTTTAAACAGTGGCTAGTTCGCTCCTGTGAGTGCGAGTGTTTCGTATTTTACTGAAAAAAAATTTATGTAAAAAAAAACAAACGGTCTGATTGCCACCGCTTTTATTTCAATTTGATTTAGCCGTATAAAATCGTTGGCTCTATCCCGCGAGGTTGTCTTGGCGCGCCCTTACTACGCAATATATAAAAACAATAATCCTACCTATCAGCTTTGCTAACTGTTTGTTAGTAAAGCTGTGTTAATTTTTGTTGGGCGCGCCCTCTTCGCTATTGTTCGTCGCTTCTTGGCAGTCGGTTTAATTGAGGTTTTATAAAAATTATAAAGAAAAGTGTTTTCTTAATTTTGCCAATGTTATTTGCAATCAAACAAGAATTATAGAAAAAAAAACTTTACTCTTCAATTCGTTTTCTCAATGTAGCCTAAAAAAAAAACGCAAGTAGACCTGTAATTTTAACATCAAATCTGTAAATGGGCACCTGTTGACTTTTGTAAATATGTGTCGGTGCGTCTTTCTGACTAATTGTGCGCGCGGCAGTATTTACGTTCCGTTTGTCGCGCGCAGCTTTTGCCTCACCGATTGCTGTTCGCCTCTGGTCTTGGCTATCGCTTTGTTAGTATTACTCTCGGCCTTACAAGAGTTTTACAAAATTCAAAATGCCTAGGTCAGAGTGTATGCGATGAACAACGCTTCGCTTACCTCGCGGTGTTTACACTCGCACTCACATGTACACGTGTGCCGGTCGCCGCGACTCTCTCTCTCAGAATCAAAATAAAGCTAGAAAACACGCGCGCCCTTGACACTTTCGTAGGAGACCTTGTATTCCTGTGCCCAGTCACTTTAAGTTGGGCGCCACTGTAACGGTTGTGATTTGTCTGAGTGATAAATCGGTATCCGTTGACAAAATAAATCACCGTCGCTCCCGCGTTGCGAAGTTAACCGCCACTTCGTTGAAGGAAGGCTTGCCTCCCGGCTGTGGTGCCGACTGCTTCGTCGAAAACGTGCTCGGCGCACCGCTCACACGGGGAAGTCGATGGGTTCGGGTGGCTGGGCAGAGGGGACACGTGTGCTTCTGCCCACGTCAGTGAATAAGGCGGCCGATTAATTGCAGATGCCCTTTATTCGTTTAGCGCTTGATTTACATTCCATGAAGAAAGAGGCCGAGAGCTTTTCCGAGTGACACACCGCTGCGTCGCGCAGTTACAACACGTCGGGATTTGTCATATGAGAGAGAGAGAAAGAGGTACGCGGGCCTACTCACGGACGCTTAATCTAACGTAATCTTTCCGCAGATAATTATAGGTCGGTGAGATTACTCACTTCTTCTCGCTATAATCCGGCATGAAACTCAGCTGCTAACTCTCCGGTTGTCTAGCTCGCGTGCCGGTTTTCGTCGTCCAGGAGACACTTCCTTCTTTCGGTCCCCGCGACACTTGTTAATTCTTGTGTCACTTGGGCGACGGCACTCGCTCCTCTCGTCCTTGGTTCGGTGCTCCTGTTGGGTCTCACTTCCGATTCCTCTACCTTTTCTTATCTTTTCTTTTTCTCGTACTCGGTGTCCTTCCTTTGTATCGCTCTGCTCTTTTTGCCGGTTCACACGTGAATGTCTCTCCTATCTACCCCCACCCCCCCACTGTCCTCTCTCTCTTCTCTCCGCTCGCGCACGGTTTTCTGCGCAACTGGCCCGCGCATGGCACGCGCTAGCTCTCTATTCAGCCGATTTTTCCCTGTAACGAGCCGGCTCGTTACAGTATATCTTGCATGATGGTTGTAAGAAACAAGCTCTAATGAAAAATTCAAAGTATTCCAAAATTTGATAGAATTTGTCACTGCTTCGACTACATTTTTGCAAATGTATACAACAGTAAAAAAAATGAGCACATAGATCGACAGTACAATAATCGTGGACGCGTTTAATATCATTTTTCATAAGAAAATATAACAATAACCAGGTGAAAATTGGGATCACAAAAAAAGTAAGACTAAAATTTTTGTGTTTTTTCACTTTGTTTTGCAAAAAAATGTTTAAAAATGCAACTTTTATGAAATTTGAATTGCACCATTGAAAAAACCGACATCAAAAATAATAGGTAAGAAACCGCAAGATTTTTTTGTTAAACGCTTTCATGGTAAGAAATGAACTTGAAGAAGGCATATCCGAAAAGTGTCCATGTGACGTTAAAGGGCTGTTATGTCTAGGCGAGGAGATGTTACTACTAGACGTAATAATGTATTCAAATACTGTCGCGTTGGTAAAAGTTGGATCTTAGTCAGGAGTTAAGCAGAGGTTGGTTAAAGGGATAGCGCCTTTATTATACGTAGCGCGTTTTAAGTAGATAACTTAGTTTCTTACCTTATTACGATTGGATTTCAGAAGAGGTTTTTACGAACAGTCTCAGGTGTTTGCGCTTGATTTAAGATTTATTGTTTAAAGACAATTATTATAATGCTTAGCAGAGTATAATCCCGGTTCTGAATAGCTGGATAGTTAGACTTAAAAAATAACTATATTAGTACTTTGCGAAACGTATACTGCGTGATTTGAACTGTCAAACTGATGAATTGTCAACTGTGTACTGCGTACTGTACTGTACTGAGCGGATTCCGATCCAGCCTTTTTATACCGTAGGCTGATATGCCCCTTCCTGTATTTTTGCCAATTTAATATGCGATGAGTAATATTCGCGGAAATATTATGGAGACGTGCTTAGACTAATCTATCCCGCTAGATAGATTTACAAATGTTCCCGGGAGGGTTGATACAATAGAAAATTAAATTACCGATACCCGGTTTGTTACCATAACCCGTTATTTACTTATCATAATTCGTCACGTACTTATTTTTCGTATCGACGTGACATGCTCACCCCTCGGCGTCCTTTGCTGATAAAGCAAGGGACTAGCGTTCTCCGAGCGCTACTGCAACTATTTTGTATTTTAATCTTTTTTTTGTGTCTTATCATTCTACATATATATTTGTATTGTCAAAAATTTTTTGTGTTTGTTATATATATATATTTTGTATATTTTTTTTGTGTTTTTTTGTTTTTTTTTGTAATTATTATTATTTTTATTCAATTATTCTAAGAATAGGAAGGACTTGGGGATAGGATTACAGCAACTCCAACCGATGAACCTCCAAGCTCCTCTGGAACCTACATAAAAACTCCTTGCCGATACATCTGGCACAAGGGGTATTACTGAGCATAAAATGCTCCGAGCAGACACATTCGGCCTCCATGGCTAGTTGTTGGTCCTTTAAAGCGGCTGCGACGCGTGCTCGGCAGAAGAAGCATCCCCGCCAATGTGCGGTGTCTTGCCCGCACACACGGCATGGATTGAAAGGGGCTCGTCCGAATCCCTCTCCTCCATAGGTTTCCTCGAAGAGGAATCTCAAGTGCAGGTGTCCGTGATGAGCCTCCTGAAAAATATACTGCGTCAGCTCGTAGTGGTTCCAGCCTCCATCGTCGTTTAATAGTGGCAGCTCAGGATGCTGCATGCTCGTCTGGGCCTTCCGGTTCTCCCATCTTGCAAATAGCCGTTCCATTGTTGCTGCCGACGTCCGACTGTTGCATATCTCTTCCGTCGTCCAGGATCGATTAGCCTTCTTGCGTGGCGGGCCGAGTGTGGTAGTTGCCGTGCGTTTCATCGTGCTGATTTTATGGAGTGTCTGATATGACAGGGGGGTATGTTAGCGTTTTTGTACCTTTTTATTTTAGAAAGTGGGGAGAGTTGGAGGAGTGTACTACTGTGGGCAAAAAGTAAGGTGAATTTTCAATTTAAACTTCGCGGGCTTAACATTTCGGGCTAGTTCTTTTTTTCTTGAGTTGGTAGGACTGCGAATGACATCTGGGACAAATTTCATGTCAATGTCATCATCAGTAATATATTTACGCTTGTGTTTACCAAACGACCAAGAGTGCATGTTTCGATTTTTACAATGTCTGATTTAATTGAGCAAAGAAGTGCCATCAAATTTTGTTTGCGGAATGAAATTTCGGCTGCGGAAACGTTGAGGATGTTGCGGAAGGCCTTTGGTGATTCTACCATGTCGCAGAAAAATGTTTATAAGTGGTACAAAGACTTCAAAGAGGGTCGACAACGTGTTGATGACTTGGAGCGCTCCGGACGACCATCGACGTCAACAGATGACCAACACGTCAATAAAGTGAAGGAATTAGTGCTCGAAAATCGTCGGTTGACTGTTAGAGACCTTACTGATATGATCGGAATATTAGAAGGATCTGTGAAAACAATTTTGAAAGACCATTTGGGCCTACGAAAAGTCAAATCTCGTTTGGTACCGAAAACGCTCAATTTCTTGCAAAAAAGTCGCCGCGTTGATGTGTGTGAAACAATGCTTTCTGACTATCAGGACAAGCTCAAATGCATGATTACGGGAGATGAGACTTGGATTTATGCTTACGAGCCTGAAAGAACCGACCAATCAAGCGAATATCGTGCTAAAGGCGAGGCCAGACCGAAAAGAGCACGTCAAAGTCGTTCAAAAATCAAGGTCATGATGACAGTTTTCTTCGATTTTCGTGGTGTGGTGCACTATGAATTCCTTCCACCCGGCCAAACTGTTAATAAGGAATATTATTTGAGCGTTATGCGTCGTTTGCGTGAAGCAATTCGTCTAAAAAGTCCAGAATTATGGGCCAACAACTCTTGGTTTTTGCATCACGATAATGCACCATCTCACACTGCACTCGTTCTTCGTGACCATTTCGCCAAAAATTCGACGCATATCGTTCCGCAACCACCGTATTCGCCTGATTTGGCTCCGTGTGACTTCTGGCTATTCCCAAAACTCAAGAGACCACTCCGGGGAACGCGTTTCGAGTCGATTGAGGAGATAAGAGCTGAATCGAAGAAGGCGCTGATGGCTATACCGGAAAGGGACTATTTGGCATGTTTCGAGGATTGGAAAAAACGTTGGCATAAGTGGATTTTATCGGGAGGGAATTACTTCGAAGGGGGTGACATTGATGTAGAAGAATAAATAAAGATTTTTCATTTTACAAACAAATTCACCTTACTTTTTGCCCACAGTAGTATGTTGTTTCGGATTCTTGGAGTGGGACCACATGCACGGCCACGGGTGGTGAGTGAGGAGTGTCGTAGTTGATTGGTAGCGTAAAATATTTTCCGCCAAGTAATGTCTGTGCAGATTTGCAGATCATTCTTTTTTGAGGAGTTAAGGGTGGATTCAGTTCTTGCATTGGTATATTTTCGAACCCGCGGTCTTTGTTACTGCACACTCTATATGCGCAGAGTATGCAACTTACTGCGATTACGGATGCGACAACCATTACAATGGTTACACCTAACGTTAAATATGCGTGCAATAATTTCGCTCGGTCCGAGTGTTCGTATCTGTTCTGATTATTATTTGTGTTTGGGCTTTTCATTACTATTTTGTTTGTAGTTATTAGAGAAATTTTCGGAATTACAAAATTTTCCGCCTTTAGTTTTTTCTTAGCCTCTAAATAAATATGGTGGCTTGTTCTAAGTTCCCACGGCTGGGGAATCTGTATTAATCCCGTACCATTCAAAGGAAAGGGTTGTACTACGCCGTTACAATTAATATCAAAGGAAGTATTGAGAGTCACTGAGTATAGCAAAACATTATTTTGTAACGTCGGTATAAGATAATAGTCAGTTTCGGAGCTAGTTTCAAGTTGGCAAAATACAAGATTTGACTTTTCCGGTGATGTTAACAGATTAAACTCGCAGGAATTATCGTTTGGCTTGCGTATAGTCGGGCGCGGGCACAGATAGAAGGAAAAAATACGTTTACACTCGTTATCAATTAAATTCTTGCTTACAAAGGCATGGGTAGCTTCTCCCTCTGTCACAGTCAGGTAATCACTTTGTGGTCTAATGAACTTAGCGATTTGGTTAGTTTTGTTAGGATACTGAAATACTGGTAGCGAATATAATTTGAAACTCTGTGTATTGCTGCTTGTGACAAGGAGAAAAACTACTTCGACAATGATGTTCTTACGAAAGTAGACTACGTTAACTTCTGCAATTTGTTGTAGTGTTATGATATTGATTTTTGACATATGTACTTGCAACTTTGAATTAGTAATTGCCTTGATAGTTTTTATCGCGTTTAGCAAACATTGCGGATTGAAAGAAAATTGTTTGTTTTGCAGGAGTTGACGTACTTCAGTTGATATGTAAGTAAACTTATGTAAAATGTCGTTAATTTTGGCTAAAATAAGGCTAATGTGTGTAGAATTATATACTGGGCTCATTGCGCTAGTAATGAAATCTGCGCGAGATTTTCTAAAAAGCAAAAGATTTGTCTCTGATTGTAAATTTTTTTCGGTAATATAAGATAAGTCATACTCGCCCATTTGTTCGGTCAAATTACTCTCGCGCATTTACAAGACATCTTCAAGGGCCTTATCGGCATGTTCGAGTAAGAGGCTGTCCAGCGATGCTAGGGCATCCCGCCCCCCCCATTGGGTGTGTCAAAAGCGTACGCGTTGAGAGAGGTGCTGACTGCTTCGTTGATGTGTTGGAGTTTTTTTGTTTCTTCGTAGGCTGTGTATATAGAATTTTTTATGAAATCGTTTATCTCGATTGTTTTGCAAGCTGCAGATATTTTTTCCAGTGTTTGGGTGAAATTGTAATGAGAGTTAAGCACTAAGTTGATGTCGAGAGCGGTGATAATATTCCATTTTTCTTGAATAAATCGTATGGTACGTCCTTTTTCAAAAGCGATTCCAGGCTGACTATCATATTGCTTTGTAGTTGGCTGATTTTGGCATATAACGGTAGTTAGTAGACTGATGAAAAGTACTCTGGGTAGGGGCATTTTGCTGATGTTAGCTGGAAGAGTTATTTTTTTTTTATATTTTCTTTCAATATTTCTGTCTAGCGTTGACAGCGATTTTGTTAAAAAGCTCCATCCATTCCCAATTGTCTATTTGGTCAAAGATGTTTATTAGTGTGGTTGGGGAGGTGTTATAGTTTCTACGGAGCAGGAGCGGTGCTACTCGTGGGGACGAGTCGGAAGAGTAAGTGGTACTGGGTTTGAGTAGTTCGCTGAGCATTGTATTTTTATCTTGGATGTCGCGATGATGACTAGCGGTGTAATGTGTTTGTGTAGGGGTGTTTTGGTCAGTGTGTTTTTTAAGGATATCTCTTATCTCTGCTATATATTTCATGGCTATTTCTAAGCAGTTAGAGTAGTGTTCATGAAATTGTTTTAAAGAGCGGATGTTTTTTGTTCGGAAAGGTAAAAGGCTGTTAATGCCGGGTGTTTTAGGAATTGAGTCTATAGGTAACTCGAGGTTGGGATAGTGTAGAACGACATGATGTATGCAGTCCGTGCATTTAATGCATCGTATGGCGTATGGTGGTCGGTGAGGGTCGATGATTTTGACAGAGACAAGGTTATATGATAATTGTTGTTGTATGGGTAGGGTGTAATGACAACTTGTGCAAGTAGGTGAAAAGTTACTATTTAAATAATAAGTAACCTCTGCTTCCATTAAAGGGTCTAGCCTATTAAGATGGTCAAAAGTGCCCCCAACGATTTTGAAAAAGTGGATAGACTATCTTGTTCAGCATGAAAAACAACTAAGATTCCCCAATTTTCAGACCCCTAAGTTCAAATGGAGCCTTATAAGGCCCTATTTTGTGATTTTCAGTTTTTCGACGATATCTCAGTCAATTTTTGAGCTAGAAAATTCTTTTTTTTTTAAATTGTAGAGTTTTTTAAGCCCTACAAAACGGGGTAACTCGAAAAAATTTTGGCGGGAAATTCAAATTTTTAGAACCGTTCGAATATTTCAAAATGCGATATTTCAAAAACAAAGACAGACTCATCTCTGAAAAAAATATATATTATGTATTTATAGTCTAGAAATGTCTGTGAATTTTTTCAGATTTTTAAAAGTGGTGGAACCCCCTCAAAAAAAATAAAAACCGATAAAAAATACAGTTTTTTTACTCTAGAGCCGCGTAGGTTAAACCTACGATAAAATAATTACCACCATTGTGTTTTACGGAAAAAAATACATCGAAAACATGTATTATACGTTTAAAAATAGTTTAAACTCATTATTAAATCAGCAAAAATGATATTCTGCTAAGACTGTCGGCCTTATCCACACTATAGACAGCTATGCCTTTTGTATTCAGAGGTAATTTAATATCATTTTCGAACATATGTTACATGTTTTCGATATATTTTTCCCCACAGAACACGATGGTGCTATTGATTTTGGCATATCATCCACCTAAGATGGGTCAGAAGCGAAAAACCAACAAAAATCCTGATTTGTATGGTCTTTATATTATTCATAAAATCTCAAACAATCATTGTACATATTTTACATAATTTTTTATTCTCAGAATTAAATAATTATTGAATTACAGAATTAAATAAATTTAATTGTACTTTTTACCTTCGAAACTTGAATGATTATGGTATAATTATGGTATACAAAATACTATTTTATGAAAATTTAATTTACAAAACATATAGAGTATTTATTACGTATAAGCATTAAAAAAAATCGATCTCTTGTAGGGATAAAAATTTCTCGCATGCGCATACTGCTGAAGCCGTACTGCTCCGTACTCTCGGTCCCTATATGGTGTTTAAGTTACAAGGTGTGCTAAAATTCAGTTTGTTTATCATAAGTACACTAAGTGAAGAATTATGTTTTTATCGTTAAATATGAGAGAGTTTTTATCATTGAATATTATTTTGATTATTAAATCCAGAAATAATACTAATTATTTACGAAAATCACAGGCAACAGTATAGTTTGGTAGCTTTAAGAGGATGGGGGAGCAAATTTTCCTAACATTCAGGGATCTTCCTTACCATTATTATCGAGAATGGTATTTTCATTGATTACTGAAAAAATAACTAGTCTTCGATGAAAATAATAATCATCCTCCCTTCGTTACAAATAGAGAAACAATATGAATCTAAATAACTAGCATTTTATACTTCAATCAATTCATATAATGAAATATGCGATTCGAGGTGGATTGACGCATGGTGTTAGTAACTTTTATTATGGCTACCACTGGCGCTGCGACTAGTGACTCTAGCGGACAGTTCTGCCGGCATGAGTATATAGTGATCAGATGAGCCGGTGTTTCTCAGTGTTTCTACATGGCACATGCTATAATTTAAGTTTGTAATATTAAGCAATTTTTGTGTGTGAGAATTTATCTAGCGTAGCCATGTATTGTACGAAAGCGAACCATCTATAATTGGAGTAATTACTGTAATGTAGCTGCCTGTAATGCATTTTGTTATTGAGGCATTTATTGGAGGTTAGGGCTGTCAAAATATTTTTCTTGGCTGTAGACTATAATAATGGTAAACATTATAAAATAATTTTGATTCCAAGTGCATAAAACTTAACCCATTAACGTCCAAAATGTTAAAATTTCTTGCACGTTTTCAAAGTGATTTTTTCCTATGTAATTGGCGTTAAAAAAATTCTTGAACCACATATTCTGATGTAAAATTGCATGCTCTTTCAGAATCCGTTGCCAGAATTATGATAAAACTCACAAGAAAAGAGATATGCTCGATTGAAACCTAAAAAATACCTAAATTTTCGAAAAAAAAAATTTTTAGGATTTTTTTTCGAAGTGTTACGGTGAAGATATCACCTTGCGACCGTGATCAAAGGTGATCATGGGATTTGAAGTTTAATAGGGAATTTTTTTGTTTACCTTGAATCATCGCTTCTTTACAAAATGGCGGAAAAAACGAATTTTTTTTTTTCAATCTTCATCAATTTTTTTCTCAAAATCTATGGACTTTAGAAAAAAATTCATAAGAACAAAAATGCCTTAAAATCGCTTGAGGAATATTGTCAAATTTTTTTGAGAATTTTTTGAGACATTTTTGAAAATCCCATTTCCCAAGTTTTCCGGAAAATCAAAAATTGTCTCAAAAAATTCTGAAAAAATTTGAGAATGTTCCTCGAGCGATTCTAAGGCATTTTTGTTTTTATGAATTTTTTTTTAAAGACCATAGATTTTGAGAAAAAAGTTGATGAAGATTGAAAAAAAAAAATTCGTTTTTTCCGCCATTTTATAAAGAAGCGATGGTTCAAGGTAAACAAAAAAATTCCCTGTTAAACTTCAAATTCCATGATCACCTTTGATCACGGTCGCAAGGTGATATCTTCACCGTAACACTTCGAAAAACAATCCTAAAAAATTTTTTTTTTCGAAAATTTAGGTGTTTTTTATGTTTCAATCGAGCATATCTCTTTTCCTGTGAGTTTTATCATGATTCTGGCAACGGATTCTGAAAGAGCATGCAATTTTACATCAGAATATGTGGTTCAAGAATTTTTTCAACGCCAATTACATAGGAAAAAATCACTTTGAAAACGTGCAAGAAATTTTGACATTTTGGACGTTAATGGGTTAAGCTTATTTTATGTATTATTCTTCAGGGTTATTTATTAATAGATTGATAAGAATCAAAACTGAAATTCATATGCATTGCATGTTTTGTATTTATCATCATTAGAATAATTAATAAAAAAAATTATTTAATATAATATGTAAAATATGTATAATAATCATTCAAGTTTCGAAGGTAAAAAGTACAATTAAAATACGTTCAATAATTATTTAATTCTGAGAATAAAAAATTATGTAAAATATGTACTGTAACGGGGTAAAACCGTTTAATTATTTTATGCGCGCAATTATACTAAAAGGACGCGCGTAATTATTTATGTTCAATACATAAATCGGAGAGCATGTGGAAACGTGCGTCAGTCAACCAGTAAGTCCTCTGATCTAAGAAAGGTGAGTGGAAGCTATATGAAATGAGCGAGTTGAAAAATACTTGTTAATAACACGGACGTAGCCTTTTATTATCATTCAAACACTACATAAAGTCGGCCCGCACGTTTGTTTACATTGACGCTCGCTCGTCGGCAACACGTATTGCCGGTACGCTCGCTGCTCTTTGTTATTAGAGCCGATGCATGCACGCTTCGAATATCGGAAACTAATTATTAATCATGCAACCGCGATCGCGAAATTAAGCTGGCCAGCTTACCTTATTATTGCAGGCGATCGAAGGAAACACAAATAACTCGCACAGAGCGGAACAGTTTTAAATGTTTATCGCCGGTCGCGAACACGCGCACGCGGTTATGGTTTCGCCCTCGATGGCGAAACCTCCCACACACTTTCTTGACCTGGCTCCGAACTGGCAATCGTATGGCACCTCGGCGGCAACGATTATAGATAACTGGATGTTGCTGCTCTGGATATTCTTCTGGTAATCTAACTCAAGGGGCACTCGAATTGACAACGGCGAAATAGCAAAGGCGAACGGGCGTGTTGACGGTTGACGCTTCACTAGTTCGGTTTCAATCGCGCGCGTTCCGTCTGCTCGCGTGCCGAATTCCTTCGTTACGAATTTCGTACCCCCGGCAGGTGCTGCCCTCACAGGCAACAATTAAGTTATATTATCAGCGCTAATTTGACGTTTACCGTCACAGCCCCCTTCCATTCTGGGCCTACAGGGTCCTCGACGATAATTCCCCCACACAGCATGAAATATTTCAAAAGAATCTTTCAAGAAATATTTCAAAGAAATATTTAAAAAACGTTTCCTAAATATTGTAAAAATATTTCGAAATATTTCTATGAAATCTTTCAAAATTATGTTTCAGCAAGATCGTTGAAATATATTATGAAATATTTTGCTGAAGCTCTCATGAAATATTTCATGAAATATTTCTGAAAGATTGAGCAATTATTTCAACAAATATTTATTAATAATATCACTGAAATATATCTCGAAATATGGAGGAAATAATTTCCGAAATGTTACTGAAAGTTATTAAAAAATGTTTCACCGCAAGATTTCGAAAATATTTTTGAAATATTTCCATGGAATATAATATTTTGCTTTCACGAAATATTTCAGGAAATATTTCGGAAAGTTAGCTGGATACTGGCATGGAATATTTCCAAAAACTCGCTGAAATATTACTCGGAACATGCCTAATAAGTGTTTTAAAATATTTCTGCAATATTGAGTGAAACATTTCTCTGCAATCTTTCAGAAAGGTTTCTGAGAGGTTTCAGTTCGAGATTGAATTTTACATTTTTGCAATCTTTCGAGAAACATTTCGGAAAGATTGCTGGATACTGGCATGGAATATTTCCAAAAAAACTCGGTGAAATATTACTCGGAACATGCCTAATAAGTGTTTTAAAATATTTCTGCAATATTGAGTGAAACATTTCTCTGCAATCTTTCAGAAAGGTTTCTGAGAGGTTTCAGTTCGAGATTGAATTTTACATTTTTGCAATCTTTCGAGAAACATTTCGGAAAGATTGCTGGATACTGGCATGGAATATTTCCAAAAAAACTCGGTGAAATATTACTCGGAACATGCCTAAGAAGTGTTTTAAAATATTTCTGCAATATTGAGTGAAACATTTCTCTGCAATCTTTCAGAAAGGTTTCTGAGAGGTTTCAGTTCGAGATAGATTTCGCTTGTTTACAATCTTTTTAAGAAATATTTCGGAAAGATTGCCGAATACCGGCATGAAATATTTCCAAAAAAATATAGCTGAAATATTATTCGAAACACGTCGCCAGCGCCATTGCTCGGTTACTTTTGTAGTCCAAACTTTACTTCTCACTGCAAACTGTCATTCCGTCGTTTGTACTGACACTGACGGGGGACATCTACACGAGGCACATTAAAAGTATTGATCAATACGTAATTATTGAATAATAAAAAAACCAGCTACTATCATTCTTCTGAATCATCAGGTAAGTTATATTATTTATGTAAGTTACATATTATTTAATGTGCATCAGCGAAAATTGGGTTTTAGAAAGGTTACGACCACGCGTTCACACATAAATTTTATTTTAACCAGACTGAATATAAAATTATCAATTATCTATATTATATTTTTAATTTATATTATGTTTATTCAGTTTAGTTGTTTAAATGTTACTATTTGACCTTATGTGAAGTTTATTTGAACTTTATCTTTTTAAGTGTGTTTAAAATTATAATCATTAACTGTTGCAATTGATCAGATCTTGGTGGATTATTTTAAGTCTTATAACAAAATTAGCAGTTTTCTTATATATTTGAAAATTGAATATAAATCTAATGTTTTGTAAAATTCTATTTATCAAATTATAATTACCTAAAACTGCTTTATTGATTTTTGAGGGTTGACCTATAATTAAAATTGAATTCATATATTGGTCTACATGTTTTTTAATGTTTTGACAACAGATTCTAAGCCTCTTCAGGAAATTTGTTTATTTAAAAATATGAATTATAATTTTTTACGATATGTATCAAATATCAATTGAATGACACATTTCTTAATCCTTAGCTGTCACTGTAAGATTGTTTGCTGCAAGGTCTCAAACAATTAGCAAGTATTTTTTTGAAGTTATGTAAATTATACTTTTTGAATATACTAAATTGACAAATTTTTGGAAATCATAAGTAATAAAGTAATGGTTTAAAACCAAGCACAAATTCTTTTCATTGTTCAAAACAAATTAGTTTATTTAAAATAGATTGTAACGGGGGGATAAACCTGCAAAAATGAGAAATTTATTTAAGAGCAAACTCCCACGATGCAGAGCAAACCGCCGCTCCGTTAACACGTATGTTAATACGTGTATTCGCCTTAACGTCAGCTGACTTAACTTGGTCGTCTTCGATCAAGCAGAGTTGAACTCACCTTAAGTCACGTGCCTTGTGACACACGATGAGTTTCAAGTGTAATCGACTTTGCTCCTAATACACTTAATCCCCTAGCTATGATCGGATTAAAACTTAAGCCTATTTCAATTGTTTAAACTACCAGGAGAAATCATATGACGAAATCGGCGAATAATTTTAATAGATTTTATTAATAAAAATTACTACAGTCTTTGTCGGGCCGAAAGACTGACGCACGCGAACAGGATTTACAATTAAATAACTTTCTGTGAGAAAGAGAGAGAGAGAGAAGATACGAAAATTGACGCGATCTAACGCTCGGCGCCAATACAAAATTATCAACGCTAACGCGGCTGAACAAAATAATAAATGTATTTTGACACGCGATAATTAAGGGAGGTGCACCTATCCTGCGGTGCAATTACGGTGATCAGCCGTAATTGTTGATGTCAGCAAAATATCAACTGCCTCCGGTCCTAGATTATCAGCTGTGCTGCCTCGTACCGCCTATCAGCTGCAAATCTGCTGTTACCGAAACGCTGCAATCCGTAGGTCTCGTTGTTGCACTCACGCGCGAAATTGTCCCAGGAAAACTATCACTCGGCGAGAAAAACTGTGCAAATAAAAATCGGCGATGCTCGTTCAAATACAGCTGAAGCGTAACTGCTAATTTGAAAGATCGCGCGCCCCCTCTCTCTCTCAATACTTAGAACTAACGCGCGAAAATCAGAATCGCGAACGGTTCGATTAATTGAATCGACTACCGTTGCAAGATGTATATGTGGCTAGGTCAAAAAGTAGCTAAAGTTGGTGTCACAAGTGTAGTATCTAACAGTTAACTTATATTTTCTAATTAAATTAATTCATGGTGGTTTATTGGGTAAAAATTAATGCTTCTGTGCAAAAAAAAGTTGTGGGGTCTAGCCCCAGGCATATAAGGATTTTCAGATATGAAATTTTCAATTGTTTATTATCGTGATTCCAGTGATTTGAATTCCTCATTAAATTGTAGGTCCAGTCATGATGTATGTATAACTTTCTCCTCTTGTACCATTTCAAAAAATTATGGGATGTTGAGTTTAGAACAAGTACCTAGTGAACCTTTGCAACATTCCACATGGATATAGTTCTTGAAATTTAAATATTAATAAAAATTGTCGTGTCAACTAAAAATTTTTATCAAAACTATATTATCAATTTTTCAAAAACTAAACAATTCATTGATTGAAATTAATTGAACAAAAGTATAAATACCCCATCTCTAGATCAGTAGAACATATCTTAGTAACACTATGACAATACATAAACTCAAATAGTTGGAGTACAATCACTGGTGGAGGATAGAGATATAACAGGATTTTACAAACTACTTTTGTAGATAAGAATCAATTAAAATTTTTAAGTCACATCAATTTATGAAATGATGTAAACTATTATATTCTGAGATCGAAAATGTTGCATCTTCTCATTTGTTGTCAATAATATATTTATTAGTTTTTATAACAATTCTAGCATTTGTCTGTGTTGATGATCTGGTTTGATTTTTAAAATTATTATATTTTTTCCAATAAAAGCTATAGCTTGGATTTTCAAAAATATGTTTAGCAACAGGAATTAATTTTTTTGTAATTATTAATAAAATTCAATATTTCCACTGACTTTCTGTAATTGTCGAAACCGGTTTTGAAACAACACTTTGGCCAACATAGATTTTATTACAACTATTACAATGGAGCTTATATAATACTTCCGTTTCATTCCATTTGTAATTGTCATTGTTTCTTAATCTTATAATATTTACTATTTGATGGTTTATCATAGGAATACTACGAATATTATATTTTTCAAGAAATCTCTGACAAGCATACAATACTTTACAATGAATGAAAAGAATTACATGTGCACCCTTACGATGTCCTATTAAAGATGGAACAATTCCAGCATTTCAGGTTTTGTATTTGTGGCAAGAAATTTTATTTTAACCAGACTGAACAATAAACTTTTTTACAACTTTGCCACGCAACCCTCAACTGCTAACATTTGTAATTTCCAAATTTTAACAAGTTGAATGGTCTTAGATAATAGGAAATATCATGGTTGTGCATAATAAAAATAGTCACTATATGAGAGATTCGTTATTAATCTCACACATTTTAATAGTTTATAAAATTGTAGTATATATAACATATAGTTAGTATAGATAGTTATATATTGTTGGTATATAATATATACTCTATAGTGAGTTTATAACATATAGCTTTTAGTGTATATTGCTAAATAAATACGTAAAGTTAATAAAAAGGCTATGTCTAAAGTAGGACAGAGTTTAGTCGAGGTTCAAAATTCTTGCCCAAATCTTAAGATAATCGACCAATAGCTGCTGTTACTCAAATCCATAAATGCAAAAGACAGCAATTATCCAAAAAAAGAAGAAAGTAATATCTATTAATTATTTATTTTATTAAAGTTTTAATTTTATGAAATCTCGACCTTCCAAAATTAAGGCAAGCTCAAGTCTCTAAAGAGTACTTTAATTATTGCACTTGGCTCTGTCTGTAACTCAATTAAAAATTATGTTTGGCATAACACAAACTTATATTCATGATGAGCAAATTGTTAGTTATTTTTTGTAGTCAACTGAACTGTGCTTAAATGATGAAAAAACAACCATGATATTGGGTGATAGAAAATATCATAACATCAAAAATGATTCCATCGATATCCAAAGAATAACTAAAAATTTGCTCATCATAAATATAGTTTTGTTATGGGAAAGATAATTTTTAATTGAGTTATAGACGGAACCCCCCAGTGCAATAAGTATTTCAGCTCAGTTCAGTTCATTCAGCATTCTAAGCAAGCATAAACTTATTATTGGGTTAGAAATAATTTTTTTAGTCTATCAACCAGTGATTATATTAGATGTATCATAGTTCATCTAACTCAACTATTCATTTTAACTAATAGTGGTATATATTTATATATTATTGATAGTAAAAATTAAATAATAACAATTATTTCTGCTATATTAATAGCAGAATTATATAAGCAGCTTTGATAATTCAAATATCATATATCTTGAATTATTTAATAATTTTTAAAATTAATGACATCCTCATAATACTCTGGAATTAGGAAAATTCTTGGCTGTGCCAAGTTTTTGGAGACCACACTCACGCCGTCATGCAAAATGTATTCAATCTCAAAGATAATAATACATTTGCGACTACATCTCTAGATAGAACCCTTAAAGTCTAGCAATCATGGTGGTAACAAGCTTTACCTCATCTCTGGTGCTGATGATCGTTACGTTAAAATTTAGGATGATCAGAACAAAACTTGTGTTCAGAATTTAGAAGGACACATAGAAAATATTACAACTATCTGCTTCCATCCTGAGTTGCCAATTATACTGACTAGATTATAGGATGGCACTATAAGGATTTGGCATGCTGGTACATACAGGCTTGAACTCGTCTCATCTATGGCTTTGAAAGAGTTTGGACAATTACATCTACAAAAGGTTCTAATAATGTAGCTATTGGTTACAATGAAGGTAGTGTAATGCTAAAAGTTGTTTGTGAGGAACCAGCTGTGTCTATGGATTCTCTTGGTAAACTTATCACATATGCAATAACTTTCATGTTTCATTGTAAAGATCATTACGCTTAGAAAATTTTTTATGTATATAGGTGGTAAAATTGTATGGGCAAAACACAGTGAAATTCAGCAGGTCAATTTGAAAGTACTTGGAGAAGAAGCTCAGGAAGGTGAAAAGTTGCCATTAACTGTCAAAGACATGGGTGTTTGTGAAATCTAACCACAAACAATTCATCACAATCCTAAAGGAAGTTTCATCGTAGTTTTTGATGATAGTTTATGATTTATACATTTATAGGCTTGAGAAACAACGCTTTTGGACAGGCTTTTAAAGTTGTCTGGGCTGCAGATTCGAGTTAGTATGCTGTCAGAGTTTATCATGCCGATATTAAACTGAGCCAATATCTGAAGGAGGTAGTTTTATAAATTAATCGCTATAACTTCTAGATAAAGTTGATAAATACAGTAGAATTCGTTTTTTTATTTTAGGTAATAGCTTTGTTCAAAGATTATAAAATCATCAGTACGGTCTTCAGTAATTGTATACAAAGTGGATCACTTTAGGCTATTGTTTTCTGAATATGGACCAATGAATTAGAATCTTTCACATCTAATTTTGTGGAAAATTCATACACATGTATTGGATCATTTACAAAAGCAGCTGCATATAGTAGAGTACAAGGAAGAATGTTAATTTGCTATTCTCACAAGAAAAAATATGCAATTTTAGGTAAAAACTCTGAAAAAATGTCTGAATCATGTGCAGTTGATTATTGTAATAAAAATTAAATGTTTTTGATTTTAAAGGCCATACAGAATTACAAAATGTAAAAGACCATTGTCTTTTATTATAGTATTTATATGATATTTGGTCTGGATAGTACAGAAGCTTGCAAACTAAATGAATTTTCCATAGTTAATTGTATACAATGGCGTTAAGACTGTATTAGTTCATGATGAAATGAAAATTACTCACATTAATGGTAGTACATATAATGTGATAATATTGTATGGCTTGAATTAAGAATTAATCGCTGTAATTTATATTTCTGTTTTGGAACTGAAGAATGAATTGAAAAAATATTTACCAGGAATGATTCTGTACTGACGAAATTTTGACTTCAAAAACTCCATTTAATTGAAGATTTTCTGTACTCATGGATAATATAAAGTAAGTTAAGGTTTTAGTTATATGAATGTTGATTCTTTCTGGCATTGTTTTATAAATCATACTACTGTTGTAGAGTGAGTTTTGGAAAAGATGATCCAGAAATTCATGCAGCTGCTAGATACATTACAGAACAAATAAATGCTGACAAACCATTTTTAATATCCATTTGTCTAAAGGACTATGAAGTTTCAACTTTGATATCTATTGTCAATGCTATTCAAAAGCTGGATCTCAAGAGTCCATAAAATGAGCACCATATTTGGTCAGTTAGTAATAGGCCCATCTGGCAGTGGCAAAACAACATACTGCACTGAAATGGGAATATTTCTTGAGAGTTTGGCTAGAAGAGTAGCAATCATACATATTGGTGAGTTAGTATTTCTAACTTACCATTAACTACTTTTTGCTATATTACTTAAGGCATATATTTTCTATTTTTGTTAAGATCCAGCCAATGAAAATATGGGGTATAAGCCAGCAGTGGATGTTTCTGAATTAGTTATACATGAAGAAGTTATGAAAACTTAAAAACTTGGACCTAATGGAGCTTATTGTATTGAGTTTTTAGAGAAAAATATTGAATGGTTGATTAGAAAAGTTTTTAATTTCAAAAATCACTACCTTTTGATTAATTGCCCAGGACAGGTAATGAACACATATTACTTCAGTTTATTTCTTGGAATTTAGAACTATTATTTTATTCTTTGAATTACTGTGATAGATTGAACTATATATTGCATTGCATGAATATTTATGTATTAGTAGATATTAAATATTTATTATTATTTACAAGAAAGTATCTTTCTTCATTGATGGTTTGTACGATATTCATGGATAATTTGATAACGGTAAAAG
The DNA here is from genome assembly GCF_024137745.1 of Phymastichus coffea. Classification (NCBI taxonomy): domain Eukaryota; kingdom Metazoa; phylum Arthropoda; class Insecta; order Hymenoptera; family Eulophidae; genus Phymastichus; species Phymastichus coffea. The sequence goes on from NW_026706838.1 coordinate 1,060,928, forward strand.
TGTAAATTGTCATAAAATAAATGAAAGATTTTGCAATTATTACTGAATATATACTTCCTTTACAGGAGTCAGATGAGAAATATAAATTATTAATCTGCTTCGATGAAACTAAAAAATATCTTCATTTTAAAGAAGTTGTTGATATATTTTGAAAAGATTTAAAGTAGAACTACCAGAAGATTGGAATGTTATAGCTGATGTAAGACTTCAATGCTTTAAATAAGTGATGCATCCACAGGCTGGGCTTACAATGACATGATTATCAATGGTGTTGTATCCGAATGATTAAAACTGATTTTGCAACAGCTCTACTTTTTTCTTTTCACTTTTCTTTTTCTTTCCTTCCTTCCTTGTTCCAAATTTCCTTGTTTTTGCACTCGCTAATGAATTTTTATTATTTAAAGTCTCGTCGACGTCCGACCTTTAATCCATCAAACGGAGAGTGAACCTAACGAATTTCTAATCAAGCTTTTTTAACAGTTTTTCTCGTATTTCTTGGTCATATAATTGGCACAGAATTATTATCTGCAGCGCACTGACTAGCCTTTTTATGCGCTTCTATTATATTATAGGGTAGCTACGCTTCGGTTTTTAATAGACCAATAATCAAGCTTTTGAACCTAAGCTTTTGAAAGAAGTTACTTAATTAAACTTCTTATATTTAGGGTATACTGTATTTCTTTATTATTTTTGAATTGTATAATATCAATCAAGATATATATTTTAATTATCAAAGCTGCTTATATAATTCTGCTATTAATATAGCAGAATTAATTGTTGTTAGTTAATTTTTACTATCAATAATATATAAATACATACCACTATTAGTTGAAATTAATGAATAGTTGAGTTAGATGAACTATGATACATCTAATATAATCACTGTGTTTCAAAAGAGTGAATTCGCTCTAGTGTGTTATAATTGAAAATTCTGATCTGCATAGCATTGAATATAATATTAATTATGTTAGTATAGTATACCAATATAATTAATTAATTTACAAAATTATCTATTCGAACAGCATTTACAGCTTTTCAATAAAAATGTTTTCGCGGAATCTTTTTTTAAAAATGTATCACTGAAACTGGAACGAGAAATAGAACAGCTAACTGCGGACGTACAAACGATTTAGATTCGTCTCGACTTCATGAAAATGATAGTTTTTGTAGCGTCATCGGATTCTCATCACTACTATCAACATAAAATTTGGGCACTACTTTTTCACTTCGAATAAATGTAGTCCTACTCTAAAATTAGAAAATATTGCTTGATGTCCATGTAAAATTGAGTTTATTGATTGCTATTGTTCAATTGTATTTCCTTATGATCCCCTGGTTTTGTTTTGTTATTGATCGGATGTTAAAATTGATACAAATGTTCTTAGCTCTAGACAAAATTTTTCTTAAATTTCAATATGAAAAAAACAATATATTATCATATCATATTGTGGCTGACTGGCAAAAAATCAAACATTGCCAATGCGCTCTCTATTGCCTCTTAGTTGTTCTTATGTATTTTAAGCCGTTGAATCCAAATATGACACTCGTTTTTCGATAATTTTGGCAGGAATTGTTGTAAATGCAATTGTTTAAACAAATCAAGAAAAAAAAAACTTTTTGTTCTTGAAATTTTTTTTATAAATATGGCATATTTTATAAGATATAATTATCTGTAGTACCAATTGGCTAAAATACATGTTTATAAAGTCTTAAATTTTTAAAAGGAAGTTGTTTTTGTTAATATTTTTGAATGTCAATAACTCTTGATATATTGCATATTTTTCAAAATTAAGTTACTAAACTCACTCACTGTCTTATTTAATAATTACGTTTATAAACTACTGTAAAATCGTTAACTTTATTGGTAATTAAAAAAGTAATTGCACCATCGTTTCTATAGAAAAATGTAAAGAAAAACCTATGTAATCATTTTTTGTCTGAGTTAATGTTATTCCTATAGAATGCTAATAAACAATTGCGAGATTAATATTTACAAATTAACACCTTATTCATTTCATCTATTATAAATAACTTGTATATTATGCATATTATCGTTATTGCATTAATAATCAAGATTAGAGAGGGGGTGGGGTAGAGGAAGAAAACTTCTTTCCAAACGGGTGTCCCCCGACACATTCTACCTTTTTCTTCAGTTTGACGCAGAATTGACTGACGTAATCGAGTTGATCGAGCTGTCGGTGCGATGCTTTGTCTGGCAGTTGGTCAAGAAAATTGATGAGCAGTTTGTTATAAGTGCGCATGACGGATTCTCGTCTATCGAGAATGTGCTAGAAATGCTTTATTGCAGCGAAAATTTCCAGCAGTTCTCTGTCATACGGAGTTTTTCAGTAGCTCCAGCAATGCTCCGATGGCTGTAGAAGAGCCGTCTGTATTGAGCCTGAGTGGTGCGTTGGGTGCGTGGAAACAGGCTATCGTGGCCTTGACAAGGCTTTCTTTGGCAGTCCTCGAAGGTTTCAGTGGCCTACGTTGTCCATTTGATCGGTCGCTTATCGTTTTTCTTGGCATCATGGAGGTAGTTTATGAAGGGATCCTTTAGCTTTGTAGCGTGTGGAATTAATGCTCGGAAGTAGTTTATCGTTCCGGTAAAGCGTCTTAGATCGCGCCAGGACTGCTGCAGATAGTATGCTATGGAAGGACGAGAGTTCCCCCCTGTTGATGGAGACGGAGAGCAAGAGATGATGGTACGCTCGGATGCGTTACTAGAATCCGCACCCGAGAGGCGCGGTGCTTTGTTTTAACGGAATGATGGAGCTAGCGTGCCCTCACGTTCGAGGCGGCAGTTACATGTACCGCGAGCGAAATTGTTCAGAAACTACCAAGAGTCACATCCTACACGAATAGATCACTGGTTTCACTGAAAGTCGCAGCACTTCACAATGAGAAAAAACTATTCGCGCACTCGTAATGCTAAAAATTCTGAGCACGCCGTGCAAGACCTTAGCGATGCGTGCGCGTATGTCAGAGTCACCATTTTGGAGTTAACGAAGTTTATGTGAAGTTGGAAGCTTTAGTTTGGGATAAGTGACTGTGGTCAATTTGAGTGAATTCATTAATACTCTCGAACTACTTACAACGTACTTGTAATAAGTAAAATGTAGCAAAATATATGCATGGATAAGCCAGTCTATAAGGACTGCCTCGTGACTTGCGTTGCTGTTCATCACTTGAAATGAGAAATCCATTGCGACTGACTTTGCGAACGGTCATAGGTCTAGACTGGCGCGTGTTATCGCTCGCACGTTGGTTGTGCTCCTGCACTATCTGATGGTGCTCGGAACCGAAGTGATTTTGCGCGCTCAGTGCTTTGGTCCAGAAGTTAGCATAGTTGAGCGAATCTCTTTCGGTGGGAGATTCAACGGCGTCACAGACTTTAGGCTAGAACGAATAATGTCATCGTATTCTACATAAAAAATACATTGAAAACATCGTTATTGAAAGCGATAAGTGTGATTGGTACTGTTCAGAAAACTAATTTCTATTCGAAAACATATATCAGGTTTTTGTTTTTAATTTATTCTTGCATAGTAGAATGCGGTTATAGATAATATTATGATTTTTGAGGTTATGTGGTAACTACCAAAAACTAGACAAGTCTGGTGGGCTTCGCAAACGATAATTTCTATATACGAGGTGTGTTCAAAAAGTAAGGTGACTTTGTATTTTTAAGAAAAAGTATTTATTTATTTATCAATATTTATGTATTGATAAATATAAATATCCCCTTCAAAGTAATCCCCCTCAGATACAATACACTTATGCCAACGGTTTTTCCAATCCTCAAAGCACTTCTCATAAGCACTTTTCGGTATAGCCTGGAGCTCTTCCAGCGCTGCAGTCTTTATCTCTTCAATCGTTGCAAATCTCCGTCCTTTCATAGGTCTTTTTAGTTTTGGGAACAAGAAAAAGTCACATGGGGCCAAATCCGGTGAATATGATGGCTGAGGCATGATTGTGGTGTTGTTTTTGGCCAAAAAATGTCTCACAAGCAAAGATGAGTGAGCAGGGGCATTATTGTGATGCAAAAGCCATGAATTGTTTTTCCACAATTCTGGGCGTTTTCTTCGTATTGCTTCTCGTAAACGGCGCATAACTTCAAGATAATACTGTTTATTGACCGTACGTCCATATGGTAAGAACTCCTGATGCACCACGCCATGGTAATCGAAGAAAACAGTGAGCAAAACTTTGACATTTGATCGAACTTGGCGTGTTTTTTTCGGTCTTGGCTCATCTGGGCTCTTCCATTGGGACGATTGGACTTTGGTTTCGATATCATAACCATATACCCATGATTCGTCACCAGTTATGACCCTTTTGAGTAAATCTGGGTCGTCGTTGACGTCATTCAACAGTTCTTGAGCGATGCTCATGCGACGGTTCTTTTGGTCAAAATTTAGCAATTTCGGAACAAACTTCGCTAACACACATCTCATGCCCAAAACGTTAGAAAAAATGTCATGGCACGAGCCAAGCGATATACCAACATCCTCAGCAACTTCTCTGATAGTGATTCGACGATTTTCCAGAACAATTTTCTCCACTGCTTGAACGTTTTCATCAGTTGTAGACGTGCTTGGGCGTCCAGAGCAAAGCTCGTCATTGGCATCTTCCCGGCCATCTTGGAAGAGTTTGTACCACTTGTAAACATTTTTTTTACTCAGAACAGTTTCACCGTATGCCACCGTCAACATTTCAAGTGTTTCGGAGCACTTTATTTTATTTTTTACACAAAATTTGATGCAAATCCTTTGATCCATATTTTTCGATAGCAAGAAATCGCTGAGCACGCAAAACACTTATAACCTTTACGCCTCTCACAACCAAACAAAAAATGCTATACATTTGAATCTTGGTACAGATGTTCGGGAAGAGTGTACCAACATAACAAAACAAAAAAATTGAAAATCGAAAATACGTTGCCCGTGAAATTTGAAGTCACCTTACTTTTTGAACACACCTCGTATACTTTCATAGAAAAAAATTACCGTCAAGGTTGACTTACCTAGGTGTGAAATTAGTGGAAAAAAACTTTTTTAATAAACGATATAAACAAAATATTGTTACTTTGGTCTATACAAAAATTCGTTAAACAGGGAGATGCCTAAAAAGCGACAACGAAATCCTCAATCAACTAAACAACTTCGCCGGTTAGCAGAAAAGCAGACTAAATTAGATGTATACGATGTTGTTTCGAAAATTACTTCGTCTAATCAGACATCTGCTCCTGAAAGTGATGACGAAATGACACCAGCTACGAACGCAGCTTGTTTATTACATGCAACTTTCCTGGAAAACTCAAAGAAAAATGTAAACACTCGTGTATCCGAGTCTCGTTTAGTTGAACTAGACAATGTAGACCATAATCGATCGATTCCGAATATAGACACTATTATTCAGAGTGAAATGGATGGATATGACTCGGAAAGTAGTTGTAGTTCTCTTGATTCCGAAATATATCGTTACAGTGACAGCGAAGCTGAAAGTATTCCGGATGGTGATAGTGATACAGACTTAGATTTTGATCTGGCATTGGAAAATCCTGTTCAACTGAATAATAAAAAATTCGTAAATGACATAACTGAATGGGCAAAAGATTTTCAAATACGCCATAATGCTTTAAAATCATTATTATCAATACTTAACACATATACAAATACTCCATTCCCGAAAGATCCAAGAACTCTTTTAAAAACTCCAAAGTTTACACATATTGATGCTATGGATATCGGTCACTATTGCCATCTTGGGGTTACAAACGCTCTTCAAAATATCATTTTAAGTCATTCTGATACTAATTGTACGTTGGAGACTATAAAACTTATGATTAATATCGACAGTGCTCCTATTAATGGAACGTCATCAGGAAAAGGTGTTTGGACAATTCTTTGTAAAGATTTTCATTCAAAGTCAGTACATGTAATAGGTATTTATTACGGTTCTAAGAAGCCTGCAGATCCTAACGTGTATTTATCAAAATTTGTTGAGGAAATTATACCAATAATATTAAATGGTTTTGACTATAAAGACAAAATTATAACGTGCAAATTTACGGATTTATTTGTGACGCCTCTGCCAAATCATTCATTCTGTGTACAAAGGGTCACAGTGGTTACTCTAGCTGTAGTAAATGTTTAATAGAAGGTGAATATCATAATTCCATGGTTTTTCCTATATCTGATCAAACAAATTTTCTTAGATATTGTAATGAACTCATAAGAACCAATTTGAACTTCAAAAATTTAGATTATTTGGGTGATTATCAACACAGAGAAACAATTCTGAATAAATTGCCAGATGTGGGATTGATTTCCAATGTTCCTATTGATTCTATGCATTCAGTGCATCTTGGTATCATGAAGCAGCTTATAAGACATTGGATAGGTGACAAAGACCGGAAAAATAAACATTGCAGATTGTCGCATGAAAAAATTGAACTAATTTCCAGTAGACTCGAAAATATGAAATATATTTTACCCAGTGATTTTAATAGACGTTCAAGGTCTCTAAATTATTGGAAACAATGGAAAGCTACGGAATATCGACATTTTTTATTATATTATGGTCCGTTTATTCTGAAAGATGTTTTGGAATCTGACGTATATCATAACTTTCTCTTGCTTCATACGAGTATCGTAATTCTTTCAAGTAAATCTTATATTACAGAACCTAGTAATATTGAATTCGCTCAGTCGTTAATTATACAATTCTTGCAAACATTTGAAGAAGTTTATGGCAAAAATAATGTTAGTTTCAATGTTCACAGTTTGTTGCACTTAACAAAAGATGTGGAAAAGTATGGCCCGTTAGAATCTTTTAGTGCATATCCATTCGAAAGCTGCATTTGTTCTATTAAAAAATTTATTCGTAAAGGAGAGAAACCATTGCAACAAATTACTAGACGAATAGCAGAGTACGAATCTGTAAAAATACTAAAATATCGCTTTGATACAAGAAAAGGAATGTTGGAATTAGAGAAAGTACAATACAATGGGATCTTGATCGATACATGTCCTCGCGGCACACAATATAAAATATTAAACATCGGTGAATCATGTCGTATTGACATATGCGACGATCGAAATAATTGTGTCATGTTAAAAGACGGAACTATAGTATAATTACTGTTTTAAATTTTATAAAAAATGGTAGCTGTTTGTATACTATTGGCAGAAAACATGTAATTAGAAAAGATTTGTATACCTTGGAAAATTTTTTAAGTGGGACATTAGGTATTAACATTGTAAGCGAAACAAAAGATATGGAATATTGGATGTGTCAAGAAGTACTATGCAAAATTTTTAAAATCCCTTACAAGAATGAAATTATTACATTTCCAATAATTCATACTTATCAAGATTCTTAAGTTTCTGATCGGGTTTGTGTCTAATTTGGGAGATGTCTCTACTGAAATTTCGCCTCTGCGTATATAGAAAGGTTCTCTTAGGCGAGAAAATGTAAGGTGTTGCGACAATATCAAGTAACGCTATTTTAGAAGAATTACTGCAAATTTTTCTCTAAGCAATTCTGCTTTAGTCTTGATTACAAATTTGAAATGTAACGGTATTACTTAAGTACATGATGTATATACTTTAGTTAGAATGCTCCGATATTTGTTGTTATCACTCTTTGTTGATAAATTTTTATTATAATGGCAGTTGTAAGAATTTGATTAGGAATCTTTATACTACTAATAATTATATTTTTTATTTTGAAAAATATGACTTTAAACATACAAGAGAATGTCTATCTTCACGTTTCAATTTTAATTTCAAATCTATACTTTTGTGTACTATACAGGGTGTCAATTAAGTCCCGGGACGCCTGAATATTTTCTGAAGTACTTCAGTTCTGAAAAAGGTCAAGGTCATTCCTTTAGTAACTTTCAACGCGGAATCCGATGGTGACCTTGGATTTGACCTTGAGATTGACCTTCAAGGTTATTTCAAGGTCAACTTTGTTTTTTTAAATGGGAACCCCTATTTTTGACAACGGCAATCGAAAGAGCGGAAAATTTTACGTCCAAAACGGTATTTTTAAATTTTTTTTCATGGCCTTGAGAAGGTCGATTTAAGGTCAAATGCTTCAAAAACTGCCTAAAAGCGTTTTTTTAATTTTTAAGACATCGAAAAATGACCTCTACAAAATTTGTTCAGAACAGAGTAGGCCACCCAATGCACCAAAAACCTTTGACCTTTAACCTCATTTTGAAGGTCATTTCAAGGTCGAAGTGTTTTTTGTAATGGAAACCCCTCTTTTTGACCCCGGATTAGCACATAGTGCGAAATCCGACGTTTGGATAAGGTATTATGTTGAGTTTCGATTGATCCACGACGTTCATCGCTAAGGTCATGTGAAATTTAGATCCAATATTATTCGCGAAACATTTACAAAATGTTTCGGGCTAAATTTATTAAATTCTACTGAGAGCATGTTACAGTGACCTTATCTTTGACCTTTGATTGTTTGAATAATAAAGTAACGGGTTATCCAAACCGAAAGTCAAGTTGTTTTAAATGAGGAGCAAGCAGAGACATAGGTACAGCTTTTTTGCCGGATAAGTTTTTTCCACTCACTGCGTTTTGAATGTTTCTTTCTGATTTCGCGCTATATGCGACTCCGGGGTCAAAAATAGGGGTTTCCATTACAAAAAACACTTCGACCTTGAAATGACCTTCAAAATGAGGTTAAAGGTCAAAGGTTTTTGGTGCATTGGGTGGCCTACTCTGTTCTGAACAAATTTTGTAGAGGTCATTTTTCGATATCTTAAAAATTAAAAAAAACGCTTTTAGGCAGTTTTTGAAGCATTTGACCTTAAATCGACCTTCTCAAGGCCATGAAAAAAAATTTAAAAATACCGTTTTGGACGTAAAATTTTCCGCTCTTTCGATTGCCGTTGTCAAAAATAGGGGTTCCCATTTAAAAAAACAAAGTTGACCTTGAAATAACCTTAAAGGTCAATCTCAAGGTCAAATCCAAGGTCACCATCGGATTCCGCGTTGAAAGTTACTAAAGGAATGACCTTGACCTTTTTCAGAACTGAAGTACTTCAGAAAATATTCAGGCGTCCCGGGACTTAATTGACATCCTGTATATCACATCGAAAATAAAAATAAATATTTCTCATAACATAATTTCAAATATAATTGAAAAGCAGTAATCAAGAACCAATCTATTTGTAAATTTTATTTGATTCTGGTGAGAAATCAAACGAAATTATAACGTAATATTCGTTCATTCATTTTTCTGGGATTATTTCAGGGATGCAATGGGGAAGTAAATACCTGAACTATAAAAATATGTTCCTCTGAATCCATTTATTATTGCGCCCTGTTAGAGGAAGCTTTGTTTTATTGTAAAAAATTTTCAATAAATATCATAGGTGATATATGTTTTAAGGTCCGAGAAGTCAAAATATGATATTTTGGAAAATATGTATGTATATTTGTGTGTATATAAAGTTATTTTAATTTAATGTATAAAGACTCAATTAATGTGTTTTTAATTAATGATGGGTGCAAAGAAAGAGTCACATGATTATATGTATGAATATTTCTTTTTAATTTTTTTCATACTACGTTTTAACGCTTAGATTTTTTATCAGAAAATCTTAGGTTATTTTAGTTTCTCTCTTTAAGTCTCTAGATGTTTTTTAATTCGCTTGTATAGTAGGAAAAGTAAATTTCATACAAAAATTGAATAAAATCGAAACAACTATTCAGTAACATTTAATTTACAGTGTGTCATAGCATTATTAAAATGTCAAAGTGATTTCAAGTCATTGTATCGCATATAACGTGAGGAAAATTTTCATTCTTAAAAAAAGACCTTATTTGCCATTTTCTTGATAACTCAATTTATTTTAATCGAATCATTATGAAATTTCGTACAGATATTGCTTTTTATAAACGAAGAAACTAGTTTCTTGAACAGAATGATTGGTTAATAAGTAGTTGAGGTAATGATAGCTATTTTTTTTATTTTTATCGCTTATGCACTCTGTGTTTTTCACGCTAACCCAATAACTTGTAATCGAATCATTCTATATAATTCTGATCAAATAATATATTTAAGGAACCTAAATGTGATATTTAATAATTATCTTAGTTAATCTTCATCTCCAGAAATTATGAAGAAGTATTCGATCATAAAAGATGAGGAAGGTGAGGTACGAGTAGTACCAAGCAATTGGTTGACCGACGATAAAGAATCTGTTTATTGGCCTCCATACAAGGACTCAGCACGAGTTAAATCTGCTGCCATAAACTTGGAGTCAAGAAATTCCGATTGGGAACTTTACTCTTGTACTTTTATCAAGTCAAACGGTAATTGGTATCCCCTATTAATAATAGGATCCATCCTATGAATAATAGGATTAGGTGAAGTTATTGGTTCTTTGATGTTTTAGCGGCTCATTCACAGTAGCACGTACGCGAGCGCTTTTTGATAGTAATGAAACGAACATTTAAAAAAATGTTAAAAAGCTGTCATGCGTGTATGCAGTCACAATTTGCTTGCAGGTAAAAAATTACTTTGAGTACAGTCTCTTTCAGAGCTTACACTCATGCCAGCTTTTTTACATGTTTTGAAATGTTTGTGGGAGGGGGGGAGATTTCAGTTACTGTCCAAGATTCTTAAACGTTTATAAGTATGCATATAATTTTTTCAATCGGCGTAGTAGATTCCCTAAAAAGACTCCCGTACATAATCTTCAATTGAGTTGAATAGATTATTAATCAGATACTTTACAGATGAAAGATAATAGAGTTCGACATATTCTACGCGACATTTGACGTATACTACACATAGAGCGGTCAAAAACATATGATCTTATGGAAACCAAAAAAATGCAACATTTTTCAAATGGTTTTTCTCAAATAACTTTCTCAAAACTGCATGGATCAAAATAAAACTTTTTTTGGATTATAGGTAGTAAGCCAATCTTTCGATTTTACGAATTGGAAACATCATAATAACTACGCAGTTGAAAAAAATAATAAAGTGAATTTAGAAGGGGCATTGAAGCACCATAATACTGTATAGAGTGTCGCGGTGCTCGCAGCGTTGCCGGCTTTGGCGCCTAAATGCATGCGGCTAGCTTCCGCGACCCTTGATTTTTAGATAGGTAGTCGTGCTACTAAATATGTGAGTTGGACAAACAGGGTTCACCTATCATTCACGAACCTTCCACCTGTTGCAACAACGATATTTTGCGTTATTAGTTTCTATTTATATGTTTCTTTGTTACTGATTCGCGCGTTAATCTTAATACTCGCTCAATTGTAACAGTATATTGCGCATTACTATGTATATCAATGAATTGAATTAAAACCGTTTGCAATGCTCTGGATGATCTTGAGCGCACGGCTTAGTACAATACCAACACGCATGCCATACAACCGTGCATTTAGGTCACATAGGTAGCTGTTAAGTTAAGGCTTGTCTCCATGAGGCACACGGACACTGCAATATTTGCAATACAGCACGTATATTGTGAGCGGTGAGTTTAACCACAAAACTGCCCTAGAATCCGCCAAGTGTTAAAAAACGATTCTTTCTTTGTTGTTTCCAAGTCAGAATGTAGGTGTGGGTGTTGTCATGGCTAGCCATTGTCATTAGCCACTTCGCAAGTTCTCGGGCAATTGTGTTGTCAAGCACAACGCTTGCACTATGCGGGCTGTGTTGCTCACGACGCAGTGTCCGCGTGCTTGACGCAGAAAATTATTAACTTAGCCGCTGCTTATGTGACCTGATTGCACGGTTGCATAGCCTGCGTGTTGTTATTGTGCGAACCGATACGTTTGAACATATCTACTATATTGCAGAAATTCGGTTCGCTGACATCAAAAAGCGCTAGCGTACGTGTTACTGTGAATGAACCGAAATTACGAAATCCACAATAAAATCGGAAATTGAGAAAAAATGAGAATATGCAAGCGATAAAATCCATGAAACGACATTTTTATTTATTTATTTTTTCAAATTAAAAACAAAATGTATACAAAATTTTTCAGACGATTATGTTGATGCTCAAAAGGAAGCTCGATTTCCAAATCTTGACGATTTAACTGATGCTAGTGATGAGGAAAGACTTAAAGCAACTAGAGCGGCTAGAAATAAAATAACAGCTTTACCTTTCAAATTTATATCATCATTTACAAAAGTTAAACCACCTAAGACATGGGAAACTAATAATTCAGTTGACGGCAGCAAGAGCACAGAAGGAATATCTCCTAAGAAAGTCCTCCTTGCTAAAAATTCAGTGAAAAATGCGCCCCTTCTGAAATCTTTACAAGTAAATTTACAAAGAACCATCTCGCCGGCTCAAAAAAGCCTGTTCCCAAGATCAGAATTTTCAACAGGTGGACCCTCTGGTAATTCCGTAGTGAATGATTCAAGTCAAGAAGAAGAAGATGGATCAAATAACGAAGTGGAGCTGGAAATTACACTCCCTATGATCTTCGGTTTGTAATTTTTTTTTCTTACAAAAACCTTTCTACGCTATATTACTTTTTTTTAAATTATACTTAAGGGGAGAACTCCATGTAATTGGACCAAAAAAATCAATTTTTTCTATTGCATAAATTGATAGTGAAACATTTTGAAAAAATCCCAAAAATTCAGAATGAAATTCCGAATCAATTACGTACTACGGTCATTGAACGAATACGCTTACGCGGTGTGAGGATTACTTTTCTAAACTTTGAAAGCCGTTTTCTCAAAACAACTGGTAGCCGTTTTACGTCTTCGTGAGCTACATCCTGACTTGTCTACATCGTCCCAATTTTTAAAACAATCTGTCAAATAGATTTTTAACATACAGTTTTTCCAAAAACTGTTTATTTTACCTCAGTTACAAGGAGTTCTCCTTCGTTTTTCTATCTAGTTCAGTATGTTGAAACCGCAAAATATACAAAAAAAATTATCTTTTCGACAAAATGTTTTATAGTATATTTACTGTGGCTTTTTGGCAAAATCGAATGAGTCGGCATTTCCCTAAGTTTTAATGTTATGCATATATATATATATGCATAACATTAAAAACTGAGATATTCTGTTAAACTGAGTTAGGCATCTGACTTTTTAGGAGCATAGGTTAAAGTTTCACTCGTCTACGCTAAATATCTTGGAAGAGGGTCTCTTAAATACTAGAATGTAGTTATAACTCAGAACTGTATTCGGTTATGCCGAGAAGTCTCAGATTTGTAATGTATGTATTTCCTCAGAAAAAAGTTAGAACTCCATTTTGTTTCGTAATAATTTAAATTCATCAAATCTTCGTACAAATGTTGTTTTGTGCATAATGAAACTAGCCTTCAAAACGTCCACGTTATCAGTATTTATGAATTTGGAATGTTCATGCTGTGATAGAAATCGTTTGTGTTTCAGAAATGCAAAAGACAATGGTAACAAAACTCAACTCCTTGGGCATCAAAGTAGATAATGTGTCAAAAAAATTACAACGCTGTCAAAATATACGCGTTGCAGACAAAGAAATTGTGGCTTCTCAAGATATGATTGAAAGCATGTCTAAAATATTTCCAATGACTGATGAGATACCAGAAAGGAGTATGGATGGCGTGAACGAAAAAATACGCACGGACCCAACTTTCAGAAAAGAATTGGTAAATATTAGTCCAGTTATCTTATATACTTCAATTAACGTAGTAATTATAATAATAGGAAATTTTTTATAAAAGTTGGATTTCGGTTTTAATGTGGGTCACAGTCCATTTTGTAAAAGTAACGATAGGGCTCTATTTCTAGCGGGTTCCGAAGTTTCTTCTTAGAGTTTTAGTGGTTTGAGGTAATTTTTTATGTTCATCGTCTCGTTTTCATCGTGAGAACGAGTTCAAACCCGCTGCAACTTGTATTTCAACTAAAAATCTCATTTTTATAGTACAGTATTTTACATGGGAAAAACTTGATTTTCTTTCTTACTTCCTGAACCGAAATGTCTTTTGAAAAATCATAGTTTTCATATTTTTTCAAATGGTAGATAAGTGCTGGGATTTTAAACCCATAGTGAGCAGCCACATCTGTTAATTTTTCATTCATAACCTTAACGGCTTTGACATCCTCCAAAACAACTTCATGGGCGTGTTTATCATTCTGTGTCTTTCTGATATATTTTCTAACCACGACTGAAGGCTGTGAACAACATTCGTAAATCGATCATTTTCCCACATTGTGGTGGTAAACTCTAATCGCGACCGCGATTCTTGTTATAAGACGTTCGCTAGATACGCCTTTACAGAGAAAATTAATATTTTACGTATTTAGTCGCGTCGGTGGCTTAGTAGATAGGACGCCGGACTTTCGTGAAGAAGACCGGAGTCTCATTCCCGTGTGAGTCACTGGGACTTTTTTTGCAAGGAAAAATACTGTGCTCCGCTATATCCGCCAAAGCGACCGGGTTATCGTTCCTGGCGTAGGTTTTCCCACAGAAGAATTTTTTCTACGTCTTAGACGTTTAATTCAGGGAACGATAACCTGTGGGGGCTGGAAGCACATAGCCGTACAAGAAGAGGGCACAGGTCTCATGGCTACCCCGGGCATATTGGTAGTCCGAATGCTTCTCAGTGAAAATACCGCTTCCAGCCATGGGATAAATGAACGGGAAAAATGTCTCTCAAACTATGGTGGTGAGTGAGGTACCGTAAAATCCCGTAAAGGGTATAAGGAGATAAAATCGAATATAATTAAAAAATATATATGTTTTATGTACTTCAGTCGTATATAATGTATTCTTAAAAAATTTTTTAGGGTCGGAAATAATTGCAAAATTTGACTGAGAACACAACTATAGGGTTTCGGTTTTATGATATTTTGAAGGATTGATTGGTAAGGGTCATGTTCATCTATATAAAAAAACGAGCAGGTCGCGGAGTATCATAATAACTTGATAATCTACATATACGCTAGAAAATATTCGTACGAGTACAATTGGGAGAAGAACCTCAAATAAAAATGACTTTCAGTTGCCTTAACGGTCAATAAAAAAGAAAAGTAATAAAACATCTTTTTCTTGCGTCTTATTTTTCCCAAAAAGTATTTTTTGAGAAAAAAATGTAAAAGGTGACTTGCGAATCTAGTTTAACTAAAGTCCCATAATTACTTTCACGAAATAGATTGGGGTCTACATTAACATAGAAACCCGGCTTTGCCGATTAATGTTAAGTTTAATTGATAATCGTCGATAAAAATCAATCTTTTCAACGCGAAGCTAATTTTTTTTTGTCTTGGATGTAATTGCATTTTACAACCTTTGAAAGGATCTTAAGGTGGGTTACTGGTGAAACTTCTGATTTTTTTATTTATGGACCTAAACTTACAAAATTTGGGACATATATCAGTTGAAATAAAAACAAAAATTTTGATGCCCCTTAGAATTATTTTGCATGTTTTGGACCTATATTGTGAGCATTTTAATCATTTTTCCGGCTCAACTTTAAAAAGTCCCATGCGCATACCACATTCATCAAGTTTGATCTGTGGGAGCTCTTTTTCTTCTGGAAGACTCAAAGAATAATTCTTAGCAAGCAGATTTTTGTTAAACTCACTCCATACTGAATGGCACCATAAAACATACAGGAATATAAAAAAATCCCTCACTTTTCCATATTTTTTACCCTATTGCTTGAGCCTACTTAGCCCCAATTTGACCTATTAATTATTGGCTTGCTAACATTTATTTTACAGCTGTTCACAAAGAAAATGAGTCATCATACATTCAATTTGGTCAAAGTGGAATGCGCATGGTACATTTTTAATGGAAATAGAGATAACCAAACTGATATTGTCATAATTAAGTAGGATTATGCTAATACGGTGAAATTAGTCTCAAAAGATTTATAACATCAAGTACAATAACTGAACAAAATATGGTTACCCTACTCCAAGAACTTGAAATTCTATATCTATAAAAGTGTTGAAGAAAAAAAATGGAAAATCGCACCAGAAACCCACTTTCATTGGTTTTATTATAATTGATCCGAAAAAGTTTGTAAAAACGAATTCATATTTTTTTAAAGCCCTTGTGATAGAGAATGACAATGTAAAAAATTCTCTTATGTCATAATGTTGTGTATTCCTTCAAATATCGCCATTGATTAATTGCTTATTCCCAATGTTAATTTGTTGCATAATTTCCCTTTGACTAGAGGTTTCGAGATAGTATAACTCATTTGAAATAGTATAATAATAATGAACTGCATTAAGCCCTTTAATTGATAATTAATTTTTAAATGATTTATACTACAATGATTACAGTAACAACAAAGGCAAGAAAGGACTACATATCCAGACTTAATGGAAAATTATGTATGTGCGAAAAGGTAACATACATGCATGCATACGCATACTTTCTTAAACATGAAATCCCTTTTCCCCACTCTTTTTATGAAAATATATACTGCATTTGTTAATTACTATTATTTTCGACTGAACTGAATGTTTTTACGAGCATGTCATAGGGTAGCAGGTGAGGACAAAGATCACAGTGGTATGGATGGACATCTGCATGAATATTCTCTTGTTTGACATCAAAGGCATACTGTCATTCATAACACATGCCAGTGAATGTTGAAAACTGATACAATATTCCTGATATTATTTAAATTCTGATAAATATTGAATAGGTTTGTGGATTCGACTTAATTCGACTATATATATATATATATATATATATATACATATATATATACAGGGTGGCCCATTTTAAGTGATCCACTCAGATATCTAGATTGGAGTGAGTTTTATCGAAAAAAGTTTCAGACAAAAGTTACTCAACTTTGAGGGGGCCATGTTTCTATGACCTTGGATTTGACCTTGGAGGTCATGTTCAAGGTCATTTCAAGGTCAACTTTGTTTTTTTAAATAGGAACCCCCATTTTTGACCCCGGATTCGGAAAGAGCGGGAAATTTTACGTCCAAAACGGTATTTTTAAATTTTTTTTCATGGCTTAGAGAAGGTCGATTTAAGGTCAAATGCTTGAAAAACTGCCTAAAAGCGTTTTTTTAATTTTTAAGATATCGAAAAATGACCTCTACAAAATTTGTTCAGAATAGAGTGGGCCACCCAATGCACCAAAAACCTTTGACCTTTAACCTCATTTTGAAGGTCATTTCAAGGTCGAAGTGTTTTTTGTAATGGAAACCCCTCTTTTTGACCCCGGATTCGCACATAGCGCGAAACTCAACACAATACCTTATCCAAACGTCGGATTTCGCGCTATGTGCGTATCCGGGGTTAAAAAGAGGGATTTCCAATACAAAAAACACTTCGACCTTGAAATGACCTTCAAAATGAGGTTAAAGGTCAAAGGTTTTTGGTGCATTGGGTGGCCCACTCTGTTCTGAACAAATTTTGTAGAGGTCATTTTTCGATATCTTAAAAATTAAAAAAACGCTTTTATGCAGTTTTTCAAGCATTTGACCTTAAATCGACCTTCTCAAGGCCATGAAAAAAAATTTAAAAATACCGTTTTGGACGTAAAATTTTCCGCTCTTTCCGAATCCGGGGTCAAAAATGGGGGTTCCTATTTAAAAAAACAAAGTTGACCTTGAAATGACCTTGAACATGACCTCCAAGGTCAAATCCAAGGTCATAGAAACATGGCTCCCTCAAAGTTGAGTAACTTTTGTCTGAAACTTTTTTCGATAAAACTCACTCCAATCTAGATATCTGAGTGGATCACTTAAAATGGGCCACCCTGTATATATATATAATAAAAAACAGAATGACTTTTATAAATCATTCAAAATTTATCCAAGGATTGTATGTAGTTTTCAACATGAACACCCTTCATATGACTGCATATTTTTTTAAAACCAAATATTAATAGATGAATATAATATTTCATTCTATATTTTTTGAATGCTACTATTAGCCTCAATCTTAGTTCTGATAACGTTGTAGAACTACGATGAACTATGCTAATCTTTCCACAAGTCGGCGAAACCTAGACAATTCTACGTGAATAGTACAGTTTTTTGGCGTGGAATTTTCTCCTAACGGTCAGCAAGTAAAAAATGGATTGCAAAAAATTTCGTGTCAATAAAGGTGGAAATTTGAACGGTTGTCCCAAGCTTTCTACACGAGCATTTCGCACGTGAGCGTCAGGTAGAAAGTTAGGAAATTACAGTTTTCACAACGTTATCATAGCGAAGCTTGCTATATAGTTGGTTAAAAAACAGTTTTTTGCATATTATACGTAGTGTGATGAGTTTGAGCCCTCTTCGCAGAAAGTTCAAAACTGCATGGACAACCAGAGAGTAAAATTCTTTCCGCACGTATCTCATGCCGGATCGCGCGGACACTAATAAGGGCAATCCCCCGACGGGTCATGTATTTGGTAGGTGGCCTTCTTTTGTCTCGATTCCGTGCAACAGGTCTTCGTTTGAGATATATATCTAACCTTTTATCTGATATATTAGAAAATCAAGCCTCCCTTCAAATCAAAATATTCTTGCAAGGGTGAGTTTTTGGAACGAAGTTCCTTATCGCGTGTTTACCGCAGGGACCTATATTTATTGAAAAAAAATTTTAAATATTAGGTTAACTTTATTAGAACGATTTCTACAAACCGATGGATAAGCCTGTAAATTTTTCCATTTAAACCCCATTCGGTCCCCTTAATAACCCAACTTATATAAAGTATTTACTTTTCAAAAGTGTTCGTGAACATCATCAAAATTGTACTGCGACATTATTTTTTCGACTATTTAAAAAAAATTGTTTAAAAGCAAAATTGATGCAATAAGCAATTTTTTTCAGATACTCATTACTCGACTTCAAAAAGGTCTAGACACATTTCTAAAGAAGTGAACTTATATTAAATACAAAGATCTTCAAAAATATTTGTCCATTAAAAAGTTATAAACAAAATAGTAACTATTGTAATTTCGTATTTTTCGTCTAATTCTTAAAAATTATTTTTCCACACACTGCGCGTACGGTGGTGACTGTGCGCCTTCTTAGCAAGGAGCACAAAACTACATGGCCAGCCTGGCAGTAAAGTGATTGGCGCATGCGCGATGTGCCCTCTTCCGCTCTCGGCTTAGCCTCGAGCAGTAAAACAGCGCATCGCACGGACACGAACCACTTTCCTGGAGACTGGAAATGTGGTTCTGTGTCGCCCGATGAAGGCGCAAGAGCACCACTGCGCGGGGGTGTACGGAAAAATTATATTTACGCCACGGGAGGACATTAGGCAAACACGCACTGCGTGAAATTCCGACCTCGCCTAGCTCGGTTGGCAACGTCGCGCGGGGCGTCCTTTGCCCACTGTGCTCCCTAGATGCAAAATGTACTATTTCGCGCAGAACTTTGTTGAATTCATATACATTTTTTTTTGAAATGTCGCAAAAACAATATCGCAGGGCGATTTTTCAATGTTATTCTTCACTAGCAGATCGGAATTTCCGGACAATTTTTTTTTTCAATAGAAGGACTTGATCTCAGCTATGAATTGAGGGTACCCAAATTACAACGAACTCATCCTTGCTAGACGTATTTTGCTTTTAAAGAAGCTCTGTATTGCCAAAATATCAGGTAAAAGTTTGGATTATTTTCAACTGAATGCCTGAATCCTTAAAGGGGTTTTAATTTCGGGCAAAAAAAAGTCAACTGTCAAGTTTGAGCGAAATCTATGCCTTAAACCTTTATACGTTCTTTACATTTAGACAGTCAATGCGGTTCTGTATCGCCGATTGAGGGCGCAAAATCATCACTTCATTTAAGTGTGTAGAAATTATATAGAAATAAAATAAATTGATAATTTATAAAATAAAATAAATAATAAAATAAAATAATAAATAATAAATAATAATAAATAAATAAATAAAATAATTGATAATTTAAATATTTAATTTTTAAGTATAAAACACGGGAGTATAGTTGACATGCAAGAAGTGCATGATATGAACACGTCAAGCATTGCGTACAGTGCTTATTATACTTCTTTGGTGACTAATGTACTATTTTAGCATGTTTGGGTGCAATTATGACTTGCGCACATGCACAGATTTATTTTCCATTCCATAACAAAATGGTGACAATTAGATGAAAACTGCTTTTAAAATTACGTGCATTAATTTTCATAAACTTTATTTGAATTGACATTCTATGTTATTAACTGGAAATACTGTAGATGCATTTTTACGTTATAATAGATAAACTTTAATATATAGAGACCATTCTCTGCAAGTCGATATACTAGTTTTATACAAAAACTTCTTCAAGTAGCATAAACTAAGGTACCTGTACTCCATATCGGACTACTAAGCGCGGACGGACTTAACTTTTGATTCGAAGCAAATTTTCAATCAAGAGTGGCTTTATTTAAAAGCTGCTATCAAAAGCTTTCAAATCAGCCCTCACACGACCAGGAAATTGCTTTTTGTCAGAAGTTACAGCAATTTTTAATCGATCTACTTTTTTCCGAATTTGAGCCAGTGTACCTAATATCGGACTTTCTGTAAAATGCGTTTTCAAAGTTCTAAATCAAAACTTAACAGGTAAAATGTTACAGATTGAGATGTCATAATTTATTATTCTTTCGTTTTATAAAGAATTTGACAAAGTTTAACTAACTAATGAAAAAAAAATATGAAGTAAGTAACAGATGGCTGAATACATAATATTTAAACTTTTTATTCGATGTTGATATTAAGGTTTGGAAATGTACGATATTGGGTACTTTTGAGCATGAACAGTAATCAGGCTGGCATTTGAATAATTTATATATTATCTTAGGTGGGGGGGGGAGTGAAATTTCAGCCTACCTTTGAAAAAAAGTCGTAGGGAGATGAAATTAGAATCGATAATGTAGTATTTCGCGCTAAATCCAATGTTGCTATCAAATTGTTAAAAAAATTCTTTTGACATTTTTAATTTTTTTTTCGTGGAAGAAATCAATATTTCCAAAAGCCCATTCGCTAAGTTCTTGAAAATGTAGCAATAATTTCACGTCAAGTCGAAAAAAAATGTGATATTTTGTACCAATCGAAAGTACTGCTTATGCAGAATATCCCTAATTTTTCCCGATTTTTAAACTCATAATTGAATTTTTGGCAGAATTTTCAAAATTGTCACTTTAAACTTCGACGTAGATTATTAAAATAATATTAGTTTTTAAAAATACACATCATGAAAAAAAATATATATATATATAAATATATATACATTTACCAAAAAGTCAAAGAGCGACAAAGTTTAGATTAAATTTTATAACCAAATAATGGGTATCCTTTTCCTTCTATAGATTGTAAGGGTCAGCTAAACGTGCGAAAAGTTACGGGCAATATCAGCGCCGGAATTAGCGATACTTACGGGCGACCGTCAAATTTTCCCCGAGTTTGTAGTAGAGCGCCAGGTAGCTCGGAGGCTACCGGAGGAAAATCGTACCACGACGTGTGAATGTGTTAGAGCTATTAGACGGCGGTCGGTCCACAGATGCTGGGCTAGCGGTAGGTCGAGTGGCAGAGAGCTTCCTCGTTGTCTGATTGGCTGAGCGAAACAAGATGGCGAGGTTTCGGCGTCAGGAGTCGGTTCAGAGATATGTTGCATAAAACGACTAATAAGAATCGAGCTACGCTAGATGGACATTTAATTTTTCCGCCTGCGGTGGTATCAGATTGCGATGCAACGTATCGTCTCAAATAAATTCTCAGATGCAAAATACTGTAAATGACTTAATGCTTCAGGTAGCCCGGTGGTCAATATTTATATAAGTGTCGCGCCCGCGGCTGAAATTGAAAGTGATGACGGCGTGCCAAGGGATAGGAACGTAGTCAAGATATCGCAAATTCAGAGAGTAATTAAAAAAAAATTGAGTCGATTTATTCCAAACAGTTTCCAAGGTGTCGCTAAAGCAAAGTTGAATTTGTAGTCGAAGATGAATGTGCAAGATGCACGACGCGTTCAAGGTCAAGCCCAGAACATCCGTGAGAAAAGTTGGGTCAGGATGAGTATTTCACTTCTACATCGGTCTACCATGAAAGTTTTTCCGGCGTAATAGTCAGACGCGTAGTTCGCGGAGGATCGCTTTAGACAAGGTCGCGGGTCGGTAAATGCCGGTCAGCGTTGACACATGACTGTCGGAGTCGCGTCGCGAATAACGTCAGATCTGTCAATAGTGTACTTACAGCGTGATAGAGTGCGAAGATCAATATCTCGTCCCTCCAGCAATAATCTCTAGCAAGTATATTTCGTCCGAACAAACTAGTATTCACACAATATTGAAACTATGTTCAAGCACAAGAAATACGTCCTATCACTGATACAACAGGCGGCAATATGGATGAGCCGATACGTCTTCTTCGTGCAGCTCGTCGTCTGTCTCTTTTTAATTTTGTGTTAAATTTGGTGATTGGTCGCGGAGAGAAAATCAGTCATTAGTCAAAAATGTTATCAGCGAAATAATTCAGTACTACGTCATCACATCCCCCATAATTCCCCAGTTTTGGTTGATCAGTTAGAACCGAGTAATAGTCCCGTATAACCGAAATTATTTGATTAGTAGATCGTAGCGCGCGAATCTCGAAATCCAATACATTTATCATACGTCTATGGAGCGGTCGGTAATCGAACGCAGATCCGTGCGAATGGTATCGAGCGTCATCTACCGTGCGTGGTCTCTCTCGCTATAGTATGCTCGTCGCCACTTTATGGATTTTCTATGCTCCGTGGTCATCAAGCTGCTCAGCTCCGCATGCTGCGTCGTCTGCTGCTCGTTCGCTTCTGAAGGTACCGCGTAGTCTGCGTGTCAGTGTGTTTATACGCGACCTTAGAGTAGCGGGTTATACCGGTGTGAGTGTATGTGCGAGGTGAGAGGGCGCTCGCTTGTTGGGTCAACTCGAGATCGGCTGCTACGCTCAAATGCTAGCTAGCATCCGCCGGCTAGGAAAGTACGCGGAGTCAGCGATTATACATCGTCGGCAGGGGATATCGTGGCCAAATTATGATGCCATTTCCGCATCATAACAATATTTAACACGCAAATATAAAAAAAATCACATTATCTCATATATAATTTGATGTAGTTCCCCCACAATAAATAAACAATAACAAAGTGGTACATGTTTTCGATGTATTTTTTCCCGTAGATTACGATAGTGTTATTAGTTTTTGAATACGACTTACTTAGGAAGTAAGAATAGTAAAAATCCTCTAAAAATCTTTGAAAAATCTTGTTTTTAGCTTCTAGCGCTTTTTCGGTAAACTTTATGATCAAACCAATAATACCATAGTGTTCTACGTGGAAAAATACATTGAAAACATATATCATTTATTAGAAAATAATTAGATATGTCTGTAGGTAGTTCTTTGCCAAATTAGCTATTAATATATTGCCCTACACGCGGTAATTGGGCTACTAAAATAACTATTATTTCTGTTCAAATGCCAGTGTTAAATAATATGTTTTTCAACATATAGGATATGTTTTTAATGTATTTTTCCACGTAGAACACAACGGTGTTATTGGTTTTATCATAAAGTTTACCGAAAAAGCGCTAGAAGCTAAAAACAAGATTTTTCAAAGATTTTTAGAGGTTATTTGCTATTATAGCTTTCTAGGTAAGTCGTATTCAAAAACTAATAACACCATCGTATTCTACGGGGAAAAATACATCGAAAACATGTACCACTTTATTTTTTATTTATTTTGGGGCAACTACATCATATTATATATAAAATGATGTGATTTTTTTATAATATTTGCTTCTTAAATATATAGAAGTAAAGGGATTTTCTTTCGGAAGCTACTGGAATAAGATACATTTTGATGGAATAAAATTTGATCTAAACCTTGTCGCTCTTTGACTTTTTGGTGTATATATATATATATATATATATATATATTTGTATATACATTTTTTCAAAATGGTTATTTTGAAAAACTAATATTATTTTCATAATCTACGTGAAAAGTACATGTTATTTGATGTATATATGTATATACCTAACATGATTCCTTCCTACTCAAAAAAATTCATGAAGTTATACAAGTTTTCAAAAATTTCAAAAATTGAAATTTTGAAATTGCTGCCAAAAATTTTGATCCGGTGAACCGACGTGAAATCGCCCATATATATATATATATATATATAACAAAAAAAAATTAAAAAAATGCTAAAAGAATTTTTTTTTATTTTTGATAGCACTATTGAATTTGTCGGGAAATACTATATTATACATATTATTTTCAGCCCCCTAAGTCATTTATAAAGGTAGGCTGAAATTTCACGTGTCCCCGCCCCTCAAATGTAGTAAAGCGCCTTGCAAAGAGCAAGAAATTACAAATCCAATGGTATTATATAGTTTTATGTTTAGAAATAATAGCATAACTTAAATAACACATACTTACTCGTAGCAAATTTTAAATTAAAAATATGTTGCTATACGGGACATGAAACTCTTCTTAAAAAACGGAATTGGCGTTTCGAAGCAAATCGTGGAATCTTAATTAATTTATACTACTAACATAATGGTAACCCATTAAAGGGCGTTAGAGCGCGAATATTTGAGTTTTGAAAAAAGTCCGATATTGGGTACAGTTTGATATTAGGTATACTGACCTCAATAGATAGTATGGCTAAAATAACTTTAGCATTATTATTTTTATTATGCTGTGAGTTGGTTTTTAATTTGTACTATTTGTATTATTTATTGAACTACTATATATTCATGGTATGACTTATTCCTAGCTTGGTATCCCTATAGTTGAGTTGACTCTTATCGAACTCATTTAGTCGCATCACATTCATTCACTAATAATCAGATTTTAACCGTTAGATAAATGAATTGATTCCCTTTGAATTCCAGGTACATTTTTTTAAAAGCAAAGGAGGCGCTGACATACATAGGTTTATTTACAATATTCTACCCGCTGCTATGACTAATAAGGTAGCAAACAAATACAGCTATGTAGGGCACAAGAAGAAGCATGCATTTAAAGATTTGCCGTTGTGCACAGTTATATACAGTGAGTATTATACACGGATTATTTCTCATTGATTTTCTGAATTATATAGAAATATATTCTTTTAGAATCAGTGCGTCATCTATTTCCATCATCACAGGACGAAGAGATTCGTTCAAGAATCAGTAGCTGGTTAGATCAGTCTGGCACAAGACTCAAGAGGGAATCAGACACTGAAGCGTAAGTATTACATAGTATATTACTTTACGGGTCACCTAAGTAGTTCTCTTGTGTACAGAAAGACTGATTACCGACAAAACGTTAATAATGTAATCTTCCCTGAGGGTTCACCATTGCCTTAAAGCAATTTTCATGTTCCACGCGTGATTTCCAATTTCAAAATTACCTTTTTCATAGATATCCGATATTAAATACACTCATTTTTGCGTATCTAAAAAATATAGTATGTTTGAAAGTGGAATAGTTCGCGCTAGATTTGTCCAAATTGATCATGCGATAGCTCTTTTAAGCGGTTTTAAAATAAGACCATGGGTAAAAATTAAGAATTTTACCAGAAGTTACGTTTATTCGTGCTTATCTGTTCGATATTCGGTCCTCGAAAATTATTTGCAATGTGCTCCAAACCACTCCTCGTAATGAGAATATGCCCTCCAAGTAGTTTATGCCAACCTTTAATTAAAGAGTACTATTGTAATCATTTTTAAACTTTTCGGAAACATTTATTGATTATCTATGTGCGTCAGTAGCTTTATTTTTTGAATTTCAGTCCTATAAATACATTTTGATGAATTCCATTTTATATGCTATTTTTTGTCGGTTATGCCACCGTGATGCCATTAATATTAGAACGCCTTGGGGCATGCTCAAGCGCGGCCTATGTGCAGATTTAGGATACATAGTGCTATAATATAATGAATTCTAGTACTTCAGATACCTATAATTTGAATTGTAATGAATAATTTTATATATAAATTTCAGAGCCGGTTCCAAAAAACGGAGAAGAGATGTAAAATATTACATCGATTTAGAGGAGAATGTAGCAGAAGAAAATTCAATGAATGAAGAATAAACTTTGTAATTTTAACTTTTTCATGTACTATTAATATAAGTAAGTTATTTATTAATAAATGAGAAACACATATTTATTTCTTGAACCTAAGCGTGAATTATTTCAATCCTTTTTTGCCGTTATATTTTAGAAATAGATCAGGAAATATTTATAATAAATATTTAGAAATGTATATGAAACGTTTTCTTCTTTCAGCACAGTTGTCGGAAACAATTCCATATTTTTTTTAACACGGTGCGTGAAGTGGTGACTGTACGCCTTCATATCAGGAAGCACAAAACTGCATGGACAGCTTGGCAGAACAATACTGTTATATTTTATGAAATATATCCGAAATATTTCATGAAATAATCCAGGAATCTCTATCATAACTAAGCTGGAATATTTCAGGAAATGTTACAGGAGTATTTCATGAAATATATCCGGAACATTTCATCTAATATTTCTAGAATCTTTGAAGCAATTTAGCAGTAATATTTCCTTACAATACTTCTGGAATATCTCATCAAATATTCTGGGACTATATCATGAAATAATCCGGAACAATATCATGAAATATATCAGGAATATTTCACGAAATATATCCGGAACATTTGATCTAATATTTCCGGAATCTTTGAAGCAATTTAGCAGTAATATTTCATACCAATACTTCTGGAATATCTAATGAAATATTCAGTGAGTATATCATAAAATATTCCGGAACAATATCATAAAATATATCAGGAATATTTCACGAAATATATCCGGAACATTTGATATAATATTTCCGGAATCTTTGAAGCAATTTAGCAGTAATATTTCCTTCCAATACTTCTGGAATATCTCATGACATATTCAGGGAGTATATCATGAAATATTCCGGAACAATATCATGAAATATATCAGGAATATTTCATGTAATATTTCCGGGATACTTCACGAAATACTCCCACAATCTTTAAAGCAATACATCAGTAATATTGCATGAAATAATCCAGGAATGTATATCATAACTTAGCAGGAATATTTCATGAAATATACTAGAAATATTTCCGAGGATATTTCCGAAATATTTGAAGCAATGTATCAGTAATATGTCATGTAAGATATCCGTAATGTTTCATGAAATATTTCAGTGCGGTTTGTGTGGCGGACATTCCCATATTTCCGAAATATTTCATGAAATAATCCAGGAATGTATATCGTAACTTAGCAGGAATATTTCATGATATACACCAGTAATATTTCAGAAAATATTTCCGAAATATTTGAAGCAATATATCAGTAATATGTCATGTAAGATATCCGTAATGTTTCATGAAATATTTCAGTGCGGTTTGTGTGGCGGACATTCCCATATTTCCGCAATATTTCATGAAATAATCCAGGAATGTATATCGTAACTTAGCAGGAATATTTCATGATATACACCAGTAATATTTCAGAAAATATTTCCGAAATATTTGAAGCAATATATCAGTAATATTTCATGTAAGATATCCGTAATATTTCATGAAATATTTCAGTACGGTTTGTGTGGCGGACATTCCCATATTTCCGAAATATGTCATGAAATGATCCAGGAATGTATATCGTAACTTAGCAGGAATATTTCATGAAATACACCAGTAATATTTCAGAAAATATTTCCGAAATATTTGAAGCAATATATCAGTAATATTTCCTGCAAGATATCCGTAATATTTCATGAAATATTTCAGTACGGTTTGTGTAGCGGACATTCCCATATTTCCGAAATATTTCATGAAATAATCCAGGAATGTATATCGTAACTTAGCAGGAATATTTCATGATATACACCAGTAATATTTCAGAAAATATTTCCGAAATATTTGAAGCAATATATCAGTAATATGTCATGTAAGATATCCGTAATGTTTCATGAAATATTTCAGTGCGGTTTGTGTGGCGGACAATCCCATATTTCCGCAATATTTCATGAAATAATCCAGGAATGTATATCGTAACTTAGCAGGAATATTTCATGATATACACCAGTAATATTTCAGAAAATATTTCCGAAATATTTGAAGCAATATATCAGTAATATTTCATGTAAGATATCCGTAATATTTCATGAAATATTTCAGTACGGTTTGTGTGGCGGACATTCCCATATTTCCGAAATATGTCATGAAATGATCCAGGAATGTATATCGTAACTTAGCAGGAATATTTCATGAAATACACCAGTAATATTTCAGAAAATATTTCCGAAATATTTGAAGCAATATATCAGTAATATTTCCTGCAAGATATCCGTAATATTTCATGAAATATTTCAGTACGGTTTGTGTAGCGGACATTCCCATATTTCCGAAATATTTCATGAAATAATCCAGGAATGTATATCGTAACTTAGCAGGAATATTTCATGATATACACCAGTAATATTTCAGAAAATATTTCCGAAATATTTGAAGCAATATATCAGTAATATGTCATGTAAGATATCCGTAATGTTTCATGAAATATTTCAGTGCGGTTTGTGTGGCGGACATTCCCATATTTCCGCAATATTTCATGAAATAATCCAGGAATGTATATCGTAACTTAGCAGGAATATTTCATGATATACACCAGTAATATTTCAGAAAATATTTCCGAAATATTTGAAGCAATATATCAGTAATATTTCATGTAAGATATCCGTAATATTTCATGAAATATTTCAGTACGGTTTGTGTGGCGGACATTCCCATATTTCCGAAATATGTCATGAAATGATCCAGGAATGTATATCGTAACTTAGCAGGAATATTTCATGAAATACACCAGTAATATTTCAGAAAATATTTCCGAAATATTTGAAGCAATATATCAGTAATATTTCCTGCAAGATATCCGTAATATTTCATGAAATATTTCAGTACGGTTTGTGTAGCGGACATTCCCATATTTCCGAAATATTTCATGAAATAATCCAGGAATGTATATCGTAACTTAGCAGGAATATTTCATGATATACACCAGTAATATTTCAGAAAATATTTCCGAAATATTTGAAGCAATATATCAGTAATATGTCATGTAAGATATCCGTAATGTTTCATGAAATATTTCAGTGCGGTTTGTGTGGCGGACATTCCCATATTTCCGCAATATTTCATGAAATAATCCAGGAATGTATATCGTAACTTAGCAGGAATATTTCATGATATACACCAGTAATATTTCAGAAAATATTTCCGAAATATTTGAAGCAATATATCAGTAATATTTCATGTAAGATATCCGTAATATTTCATGAAATATTTCAGTACGGTTTGTGTGGCGGACATTCCCATATTTCCGAAATATGTCATGAAATGATCCAGGAATGTATATCGTAACTTAGCAGGAATATTTCATGAAATACACCAGTAATATTTCAGAAAATATTTCCGAAATATTTGAAGCAATATATCAGTAATATTTCCTGCAAGATATCCGTAATATTTCATGAAATATTTCAGTACGGTTTGTGTAGCGGACATTCCCATATTTCATGAAATGTTTCATCAATATTCCTAATTTTTCATGAAATATTTCAGAAATATTTCGGAAATATTTCATGCTCAGTGGGCCATTAGCGCTGTCCCTTACGAGGAGGAGAAGAGGAAGGATAATAAAGGGTTATAGTCCATGTGATGTCATTTCACTATTTATTTTCCGGGTAACATGACGGTGTCCCTGCCCACGGGGGCAGGGGAAGATCACCTGGCTGGTCCCCCGGGTAGCTCCTCGCCCCGGTCATCCAGTGGAGGACGGCCGCGCGCCTTCCACCCCAGCCTCTCTTGGACCAGGTCGGCGCGTTGTCGCACGCGGGGGCAACGGTCCGTGCGGGTCACCCCGGGCTAGTGGCATACGTTGCACCCTTCCCACTGAGCGCGGGAAAGGGTGCCCCGTGGGAGGCCTCGTTCTCTGGGGGTCAGAGGCAACCCGTTTCTACGGTTCGGGGCGGACCACAACTGTCTTTCAACCGTGGGGTCCTCACCCGCGGGGCCTAATACCACATTGATGTGGATGGGCCCCGTTGCTTGACCACCCTGGCTCCCGTCCACATTCACCACCAGGTTTACCCCGCACGTTTGCGGGTCCTGGCGCGATGTGACCTCCGACCTGACCTCTGGAGCCGTTGTTCTGGCTCCGGTGATCGGAGGCTGGGGGAGGCCCGCGGAATTGCCACTCGCCGGCCCCTCGATGGCCTGGCGGTGGCGCTGCTGGACCTCTCTGATTGCCGACGCGAACTGGCGACGGCGGGACACCACCTTATCCCAATGATCCAAATCGTCCGGGTGGTGCCCCGCGGCTGTGTACGCCGAGTACGACGCGTACACAGCCCGTTGGAGGGCGTTGAGGGTCGCCCAGCCTTGCTCGACTTCCCTCAACCCCTCGACTATGTCCTCCCAGGTCCGCTCGCCAGACGGGGTTGTCTGGCTGGTGAACCTGGGGCGCCAGGTCGCGTCGGCGGCACCCTCCTCCGTCTGGGTGCCGATGGTCGATGTTGGGGCCTTCAGAGGGATGGATCCCGCTGGGGGCCCGGGCAGCGATGTCGTATCACTACGCGCGATGCCGGGATTCGTCGACGGCATCGCGGTAGCGTCTTCCGTCGGGAGCTCCTCTATGAGCACGGATGACGAGCTCTCGTGAGCTCGTACCCGTGCTTGCTCCTCCTCTTCCTTCTTTGCACCGAGAAGGTGCAGGGCGGCATGCACCACCCCTTCAACGACTGGACCTAAGTCCAAGCCGATGAGGGCGGCTGCCGCTTGCTCGAACTGCTCGAGCGTGATCTGCATCCTGTAATAATCCGGCGAATTAGTATCCTGAATAATTTTGGATATCGAAGGTGGGCGCCTGTTCGGCTGCCCAGGGCCTTCGTCGCCGGAGTCGAAGGTGGGGTCCTTGGCGTCGGTCTCCCAGGTCCTTCCTTCGCCGTGTCTCATGCATCCACGGTTGTCGCTTTCGGTGGTCTGCCCCTCTTCCTCTTCCCGATGATGGGAGGAGGGGCTCGAGTAATCTGTCGGTGTTGTGTAGTGTGTGTAGTTCGCACGTACTTACGAGGTCTTCCTCGTGGGCGCTTCATCGTGTTAGTAGGAAGGATATTTAGTGGAACCCGGCTGGGGGGACCACGACGAGTACGGCGAGGTGAGCTCGGAGTTGTCGCGTCGTCATTTCGGAGTGTATCGTCTGTAGTGTCGGCGCTCCCGTTTCCGTGTGTCAATGTATCGCTCGCATTGGGCGGGACGCTCGTCGCCTCAGTTCCCTCGGTGGTAGAGGTCTCGTCGTCATCTCGTGGTCGGGTCCCATTTTCCGGCATATCGTCGTCTCGCCCGTAGTAGGGTTTGAGGTTCTTGGCGTGTATTAGATCCGTGACCTTCTCCTGTTGGTTGGCGAGGCGATATGAGTTGGCACCGAGTATCTTCGTGACGATAAAGGGGCCTATGAACTTGGGTGCTAGTTTCGCGGAAATGCCCTGCGCCGCGCAGGACAGTATGCGATTCCTTTTCCACACCCAATCACCTTCTTTAAACCTGTGGTCCCTGTGCTTGGCGTTGTAGTACTTGGACTGCCTCAGGGACTCATCCGAGGCGCTCTCGTGAGCTTGCTGAATGGCGGAACGGCTGTTCCGCATGTGCTCGTTCCATTGCCCGATTCGAAGCAAACTCTCCTCTTGTGCGGTGAGCTCGTCCATCCGTTTCCGGAGAGTATTCGGGGCTCCCGGTTGTCTGCCGTAATTGAGCATGGCCGGACTAACCCCGGTGAAACTATGGACGGCCGTATTCAACGCGAACATGAGTTCGGGTAGCGCTCGGTCCCATTCCCTATGATTCCCCTGCAGATACGACGTTATCATCGTCTTCAAGGTACGGTTAACCCTTTCCGTAGGGTTAGCCTGCGGGGTATAGGTTGGGGTGAAGGTCTGTTTTACCCCCTGATCTCTTAGGTACCCGTCCACCAACTGATTGCGGAACTCGGTGCCATTTTCGGACAAGAAGATCTTTGGCGTGCCGAAACGTAGGATTACCCGTTCCCGAAGTTTCTTCACTATCGTCTTGCCGTTAGCACTACGTATGGGTATACATTCGACCCATCGTGTGAATACGTCGATGAATACTAGGACGTATTCGTGTCCTCGAGGGTTCTTCGGAAAGGGTCCGGCGATGTCGCCCGCGACCACTTGCCAAGGCATAGACCATGTTCGGTCCTGCATGAGCCCGCGCGGCGGTCGCTGCTCGACCTTGCACTGTTGGCAGACCTGGCACTTTTGGACGTATCCCTTCGCATCCGTGTACATTCCCGGCCAGTAATAGGACTGGGCGACGCGGGCGAAGGTCTTCTCCCGTCCCAAGTGTCCTGCCGTCTCTATGTCATGATTTTCGAACAACACCGCTTTGCGTTCTTCCGGGGGCACGACGAGTTTCCATTCGTCGCCATATCCGTCTTCTCCTTGATGATCGTAGCTCGGCTTTCGGTGATACATCACCCGGCCGACAACCTTCCAATTCGGGTATCTCTCTGAGTGGCTCTCGACGCGTCGGAATTGATCCGTGTACCAGGCGCTGTCCCTTGACTTCGGTTGGTCCATTGCGCCAACCTCTGCCTTCGTGGGCTCAAAAGCGCGTGATAAGGCGTCGGGCAACACATTGTCTGCCCCCTTTCGGTATTCGATCTCGAAAGTATGTCCTTGAAGTTGTAAGGCCCATCGGGCGAGACGTCCAATTGGGTTCTTCAGGTTGTATAGCCATTTCAGGCTATTGTGGTCAGTTACCACCCTGAACGGGTACGCTTCTATGTGTGGGCGAAATTTTTGGATGGCCAACACGACCGCCAAGCACTCGCGCTCTGTAGCTGAGTAGTTTTGCTCAGCAGGATTAAGGACTCTGCTAGCGTACTCTATGATTCGGTCGCCATCTCCTGTTTTTTGTATCAGGACGGCACCGATTCCTGTAGCGCTAGCATCTGTCTCCAGGACGTACTGCCCATCGGGTTCCGGTAAACCCAGGCATGGTGCGGACATCATGAGTGCCTTAATTTTGGCAAAGGCTTGTTCCTGTTCCTCTCCCCATATATATTCGCTCTTTTTTCCTGTTAACCTCGTTAACGGTTGAGCGTGTGTGGCGAAGTCGGTCAAGAATCTGCGGTACCATGAAGCAACCCCCAGGAAGGTGCGCAGCTGTCGCACGTTTCCTGGCCGTGGGTACTCCATGATAGAGCGCACCTTTTCAGGGTCTGGCCTGATCCCCTCGCGGTTGATCAATAGGCCCAGATATTTGGCTTCAGACTTGCAGAAGACGCTTTTCTCTCGATTAATCGAGAGGCCAGCTTTGCACAACCTGTCCAATACGGTTTTTAGATGTCGTAGGTGATCCTCGAAACTGGACGATACCACTATGATATCATCCAAATAGGCGAAAGCGAATTCACCTAGTTCGGGGCCGATCACGCTATCGATCAACCGCTGGAAGGTGGCGCCGGCGTACGAGAGACCGAACGGCATTCGTACGAACTGGTAATGTCTCAGTCCGGGTACGGTAAATGCCGTAATTTGCCGAGATTCGGTCTTGAGTGGGATCTGGTAATACGCGCTGCTGAGGTCGAGCGTCGATGTATAGCGTGCGTTTCGCAAACGCCTTAATATATCTTGCATAAACGGTAAGGGATACGCATTCGGCTCGGTGACTTTGTTGACTTTTCTGAAGTCAATACAAAATCTGTACGAACCGTCCTTCTTGCGTATCATAACCACTGGGCTCGACCAGCCACTGTCTGCTGGTTCGATTACCCCTTGGGTTAACATTTCCCTTACCAGTCTATGCATTTCCTGCTCGACCTTGTGCGATACCGGGTAGTAACGCTGTTTGATTGGCTTCGTATCACCGACCCGAATCTCGTGCTCGATGCCTGCCGCACATCCCAAGCCCGACGGGGCTCGAGATAGGGCCTCGTCGATGGTCTTCTGTAGCATGGTCTGTTGTGTAGCCGTAACCTCGGCTAGCCCGATTGTGGCTAATCTCGGACCAGCCTCCAAGCTAGCTACTTCTAGCTCCATTTTGGCCTGTGATCCCTTGAACAGCAACGTGTTATCGTCGGGGTCAAGTACCGCTCTGAACAACCTGATGAAGTTCACTCCTAAAATACATTCCTCGACGAGGGTAGGGAGGATGGCTACTGTCGTCGGCATCGTCAATCCTCCCACGGTGAATGGTAGCAGGGCGTGACCAACGATCGTTAACTTACGACCGTCTGGTAATCCTGCTGTACCCGCGTGGGTGGTGTCCAATCTGACGTCCAGCACAGACGCTATTTGTAGAGCATTACTACCCATGGCTGTGGTTGAAGCTCCCGGATCATAGAGGGCCCGTATTTGGAAGTCCCCTATTTTCACCGGTAGCCACCAACGCGTCTCCTGTTCCGGGGAATATCGGGAAACAGCTTCGACGGCTCCACAGCTTTGCTCCTTATTCATCATAGCGCTAGCCATTGTGCTGTCGCGTGGTCGAGTGACGTTACTTGTCGTCCGAGCCCCTTTGGTTCGGACGATCGGAGTTTCCATGGGGTTACTCTTCGACGATTTATCCGCCTTTGCCCATACCCCCGAGGGCGTGTGCGATCCATACGTCACCGCCTCGGCTAGTTTAGGGTCTCTGGCTCTGTTAACGTCATTACCCTCATTCTCCACATGCACTCTACCGCCACGCCTTGGCGTCACTAAGGGAGTTCTCGCTCTCGTCGCTCAACACGCTCGCTACTAACGGCGTGGGCTGTGTTGGCGGAGGCTGCGAGATCTCTTTGACGGGGTTTGGGTTACTGGATGAAGGAGTAGGATCAACCCCACTAATCCACTCCTTTGCTCGTTTCCCTTATTGCATTGGGGACAGAACTTCCTGTAGTAATCCAGTAGGCCACACTCGGCATATTTGATCGGTCCTGAGAACTCTCTTCTTCGTCTGCGGGGAGTCTCTGGCCTTTTGGCTCGGTCCTCGGAAGTTAGACTTTTGTCGGCGCGATTATTCTTCATTTCCGTCGACATTTCCTTGATGGACAACAGTATTTGGTTAAACATGTCGATGGGCAGAACTTTTATCTCGCCATCGACGGATTCCAGACTCGGATTAGGTTTCGCCCCCGAGGGCGTCGGCGTGTAGACGACCTGGTGCGTCACCTTCTTGAGTACCTTCTCCATGCGGTCCAATCTATCACTGACTTCCGGTTTGTCACCGGACATAGATGCCACCTTCCCCTTACGACCCTTGCTCGCGTCGGTGCGGGGGTGATACGCCAACTCAGGATATAAAGTCGACTGAGGGTCTGGTATCGTCCGCTCCATCCTTCGCTGATGCAAGTTATTCTGGGCCGTCGTGGCCAGGTCGTTCAGGGTTCGTACGGTGTCCACTTCTGATCTCCGTATTTGGCTCTGGATTTCCGGGAGGAGGTTGGCATATAGCAGGTCCAGCTGGCTCTCGTGCGCCATTTTGGGGTTCAGCCGACTCATTAGGCCCATCATGTTCGCGATGTATACGTTCGCGGGTTCGTCTGGGCCCTGGTATCGGCCTTGAACTTCTTTGGTTAGACGCTGCTGCTGTTGCCTGCTGGTCCCAAACCATGCTCTGGCGTCTGCCTCGAAATCCGCGTAGGAGAATCATTCGTTTCGCATTGCTTCGTACCAGACGAGGGCAGGACCGACGAGTAGCTCGGATACAGCCATGAGCATCTCGTCTTCTGTGAGTCCAGCGCGGCTCCTCGAGTTATCCAACCTTGATAAGAAGGTGTCAATGCTCGCGTTGCCTTCTCCGGAGAACCTGAGTTTCCATCCCCGGACAATGCGGCCGACGTCCCTTGTTGTCGACCACGGGTTTGACGTCTGTTGGGATGACCACATGCTCGGCGGGTGGTTGTCCACTTCAGCATTAACTCCACCGAGTTGATGCTGTCCACCCTCTCCGAAAGGGGGCGTCCGGCGGGGGGTCCTGCCGGCGGCCCCCGTGGGCCTCTGTCCGGGTCCGGCTGGAGTGCTCTGGGGTAGCCTGGCGTCGTAGTGGCATGTGAATGTGTCCTGGAATGCGACGCTCCTACGCGTGCTTTCCGGTTGTGGCTCCTCGTTGGAACTGTTCGAATCGTCTTGCCGCATATCTCTGTGTATGGCATTTTCCAGTGCCTTTATCCTGGCTGACAGGTTGTCCATTTGTTCCTGCACCTTGATGTTGGTCCTGACGATTTGTTCTACTATTTGGGTTAGGTTAGACGTATTTGAATTCCGCGAGTCTTGTACTTTCAATTTCTTCTCATTTTCTCTGGACCGGAAAATGAGGTCTTGAATCATCACCGCGAATGCCGGCGGGAGTTTGAACTGGCTGCCATCATCAGCCGTTATAGTAATTTCCTTATTACTATTTGTGTTTTCTCCGCTGTCCAGGGCATTCGCGATGTTTATCGCGGTTTTCTGAACTCGCGATATTACGTCCGCACTTTGCAATAGTTGGGCTAGCGGGTGTTCTCCCTCCTGCTCGGATGCTGTGTGTTCCTGGCATAGGGATACGATTAGCTCCGAGCGTAGGGCGGTTCTTTTGGCTGGACTGCTGTGTTGGTTGTCGACTTCCGCGAAATCTGCTGCGGAATAGTCGCCGAGTAACCAGTTGTGCAGTCGTGCAGCTCTCGAGAGCTTGGTCCCGCTTGTTTTGAGCTCCAGTTGCTCGAGGTATTCTTCGATTTCCTCCTCCTGGAGCGTCCATACCCAATTTTCTATCTCTGTCTGAGTGCGGTCCATGATTGTCTGTTTGTTTACTTGCGTTTAATTTCTTTGTAAAAATAAAGGTATGTTACGCGAGTGCGAGTGTTGTATTACAATTCGTATGCCGAGTGAAAAAATAAAAAAATTTTATTAGCCAACACTGGGCTTGATCAACGGCGTTTTACGAATTATTTGCCGAAAGATTCTTCGCTCGTTAATACGCAATATAATGATCCTGCCTATCAGACGCACTAACTGTTTGTTAGTACGGCTGTGTGAGTTAGTATCTAAAATATTGTAACGAGCGTTGTGCGTAGTCACCAATAACCGCAGTTAATAATATTAAAAAAAAACACATTTACGTTAAGACAATAAGATGTCAAATAAAATTACTTAATTGAATTAATTTTGTTTGAAAATTGCCGGTGTTAGTTTTCCCCGGGCCAACGGGTATAATAATATTATTTGCGGCAACTTTCAAAATTCGTTGGTGTTTACGCTTGAGAATCTTTCGGTCGCACTCGCACGCGTTCACAGCTATTATTTACAATTTTTCGCCGCGGCGGGCCTTCGCAAGCTAGCTAACAGGCTTTGTTTACTAACGTGACCTTCGGTATCAAGTGTGCACAACAACACTTGATTGCCACCTAAGTCGCTGGTTGACTGGGCGCGAGGTTACTATTGAGAACCGGTGTTTTGAACAATCAAAAACACCGTAGGTTCTTTTGCGTTGGGCGCCATGTAACGGGGTAAAACCGTTTAATTATTTTATGCGCGTAATTATACTAAAAGGACGCGCGTAATTATTTATGTTCAATACATAAATCGGAGAGCATGTGGAAACGTGCGTCAGTCAACCAGTAAGTCCTCTGATCTAAGAAAGGTGAGTGGAAGCTATATGAAATGAGCGAGTCGACAAATACTTGTTAATAACACGGACGTAGCCTTTTATTATCATTCAAACACTACATAAAGTCGGCCCGCGCGTTTGTTTACATTGACGCTCGCTCGTCGGCAACACGTATTGCCGATACGCTCGCTGCTCTTTGTTATTAGAGCCGATGCATGCACGCTTCGAATATCGGAAATTAATTATTAATCATGCAACCGCGATCGCGAAATTAAGCTGGCCAGCTTACCTTATTATTGCAGGCGATCGAAGGAAACACAAATAACTCGCACAGAGCGGAACAGTTTTGAATGTTTATCGCCGGTCGCGAACACGCGCACGCGGTTATGGTTTCGCCCTCGATGGCGAAACCTCCCACACACTTTCTTGACCTGGCTCCGAACTGGCAATCGTATGGCACCTCGGCGGCAACGATTATAGATAACTGGATGTTGCTGCTCTGGATATTCTTCTGGTAATCTAACTCAAGCGGCACTCGAATTGACAACGGCGAAATAGCAAAGGCGAACGGGCGTGTTGACAGTTGACGCTTCACTAGTTCGGTTTCAATCGCGCGCGTTCCGTCTGCTCGCGTGCCGAATTCCTTCGTTACGAATTTCGTCCCCCCGGCAGGTGCTGCCCTCACAGGCTACAATTAAGTTATATTATCAGCGCTAATTTGACGTTTACCGTCACAGTGCAATGATTGTTTGAGATTTTATGAATAATATAAAGACCATACAAATCAGGATTTTTGTTGGTTTTTCGCTTCTGACCCATCTTAGGTGGATGATATGCCAAAATCAATAGCACCATCGTGTTCTGTGGGAAAAAATATATCGAAAACATGTAACATATGTTCGAAAATGATATTAAATTACCCTGAATACAAAAGGCATAGCTGTCTATAGTGTGGATAAGGCTGACAGTCTTAGCAGAATATCATTTTTGCTGATTTAATAATGAGTTTAAACTATTTTTAAACGTATAATACATGTTTTTGATGTATTTTTTTCCGTAAAACACAATGGTGGTATTTATTTTATCGTAGGTTTAACCTACGCGGCTCTAAAGTAAAAAAACTGTATTTTTTATCGGTTTTTATTTTTTTTGAGGGGGTTCCACCACTTTTAAAAATCTGAAAAAATTCACAGACATTTCTGGACTATAAATACATAATATATATTTTTTTCAGAGATGAGTCTGTCTTTGTTTTTGAAATATCGCATTTTGAAATATTCGAACGGTTCTAAAAATTTGAATTTCCCGCCAAAATTTTTTCGAGTTACCCCGTTTTGTAGGGCTTAAAAAACTCTACAATTTAAAAAAAAAGAATTTTCTAGCTCAAAAATTGACTGAGATATCGTCGAAAAACTGAAAATCACAAAATAGGGCCTTATAAGGCCCCATTTGAACTTAGGGGTCTGAAAATTGGGGAATCTTAGTTGTTTTTCATGCTGAACAAGATAGTCTATCCACTTTTTCAGAATCGTTG
This sequence comes from Phymastichus coffea, assembly GCF_024137745.1. Lineage (NCBI taxonomy): Eukaryota > Metazoa > Arthropoda > Insecta > Hymenoptera > Eulophidae > Phymastichus > Phymastichus coffea. Next base: position 1,100,060 of record NW_026706838.1, read on the forward strand.
GGGGCACTTTTGACCATCTTAATAGGCTAGACCCTTTGATTTGTTATGCAACGTGTTTTTAGTATGAGGTATTTTGTTAGGGGGGGGATTGTTCATTAGTGTTATTTTTGTACATTTTTGTGGGATTTTACGGAAGGAGATTGGTAACGGGTGAGGTCTTTCGGTGTTTAGCACCTGGTGGCTACTGCAATGTCTTGTAGTTACTTGTCAGTATCCTAAAAAAAAAAATAATGCGAAACAGTTGTTTTTTTTGTGTAATGTTCAGTGTTGTTATTTTCTAAAAGACTCTGATATGGGGCGGATCGAATTTCTTTTGCTGCGATTGATGTCTATTAGATTTTTTTCTATTTGTACGGCGTGTAAGCGTGCGTCTTGTAATTTGTTGTAAAAAATAAAAGGGCAAACGTAACGTCTGATTTCGTGTTTGAGGCCCTTAATAAAAATATAAATAGCTAATTTTTCTCTCTGAGTTTCGTCTTCAGTAACTTCAGATAAAAACATTTGCGCAGCCTTTCCCATGACAATGCATTTTTTTAAATATGTATTTATTCTGTGTCCGAATTCCATTGCGGATTCATCTTGCACTTGTGTTGATATACTTAATCTCTTTTTTTCTATTGTTAAGTCTTCGAGTAGTTTTCTTGTGGCTCTGTGATCCATGTTTTCAGACATATAGCTATTGTTGACCTTTATATTTTGTTGATTAATGGTGGAATTTCTGGTTCTGATAATACTGGATATATCTTTCTCTGTGTGTAGCTTGGTTTCTGGATCAATTGATCGTTACGTTCGATTTTAAAGATAGTAGTTCGCTCTTCGGGCTGTATTGCCGGCGGGACTTCCTTGTTTAGCTTGTCTGGGTTTGTTTCTCTTTCAGGTTTCCTAGCTAGGTAAAGTAGTAAGTTAGTCAAAGAATTCCAGAATACGCCAAGTAGGTGTATGCTAAAGCCATAGAGGGAATGAAGGGCATAACCCACTTGATATAATGATATCAAGGACAAATTTAATTGCTCTAAAGATCATAAGGATGGCCAAAACAGCGGCACTCGCTGATCCGAATGTAATGAATCGACTCCACAGTAGGGATGTTCGATTCCACCGAAAAGTATCGATTCCAATAATCGACTGGAAAAAAAGAATCGATTCTTGAGAATCGATTATTTTCTAAAAGAATCGAAGAATCGGTGGAATCGATATCTTGTGTTATTATTATTTAAAAAAAAAACATTTTTCCACGTGTATAAATGACGTATTATAATTAAATTACAAAATTTAGTGGATCACAAAAACTCAGTAAGGAACGATTAAACATCAGACGTATATTAAAATGATTTTTATTCAAAAGAGAATGGGCCATGATGTACAAACTGTGGAGTAAAAGAGCTCCTTTGACCGTTCCGCTGAAAAAAATGAAAAAAAAGGGTAAATATTATGTTATGAGTGAGATGAATGTAATACGCACACTGAGTGAAGAAATGTTACAGGTTAAATGTGTTATTGTATAAATTCTCATTTATTATGAAACTAGATAAAAACACATTAAATACATACCAAATGATTTTTTAAAATGATTGAGAACAGAATACATAGAGAATCGTTAGATTTGTGAGCATAGGAAACAGATGAGTACCAATTACCAATGAGTTACAAGGTTTGTGGATAGCCGATGAAATAAATAAGATAAATAAATTAAAAAAAAAAATATATATATATATATATAAAATATTTTTAAAAAGTAACACCTATACTACTAAAACATAGACTACATAGAAATATTCAAGAAATTCCCCATTCTTCTTTTGTACAAGAAGTCAAAAAAACCAACATATTTAAATGCATATCCGTAAGTTGAGATCTATTTGGAGTATCAATCAATCCCGCTTTCGAAAACTGACGTTCGGATGGGACTGTAGTTGCAAGGTTAGCTAATTTTTTGAAAGCTAATTTTGCTAATTTTGGGAATTGAGCCCCTTTAGATTGCCAATATTGTAAATGATTTGCTTGTCGCGGAAGCAGAGGTAATTTCAAACAGTGCTTCAGCTCTTCATCTAAGTCTGAATCTCTTATGGTTGTCACTCTATCCTGATGTTGAACCAATAACGAGTCATGAGCCTTCCAAATATCGTCACCTTCACCTATTTCTACAAGCTTCTTGTGTGTAGATTGTGCGGGTTTTTGTTTCTTCAATTCTCTGTCTATACTGCGAACAGCATCAGCAGCAGCTTGCATTTGATGAAAATGGAGTTTTTTAAATCGAGGATCTAAAAGTGTTGCAATACTGAGAGAGGGAACCTTTTCCACGTGAAATAATTTCTCTTTCATATTTTTGATTACGTTGGCCTTGAATTCTTTTCCAACGTCTGTACAAGGATGAATCTTATTAATCGTTAGTTCGAGGCAATTTACTATAGGAATGATGATGCTGCATGTGGGATATTTATCTCCACTGATATCTCCGATAACTTTCGCAAATGGCTTCATGATGGGTAGAATGTCTGTTAAAATCTCCGATTCTTCTGCGCTTAAAGAATTCACGCGATTTTTCTTCAGTTCGCGTAATGCCATAGGTATATACAATTCCAAAGATAGATATCTGTCCAGCATATCAACTGTTGAGGTCTACCTAGTCGCACAATCTTGCGTAAGCCTGAGAGCTTCTTTTCGATTAGTTACTTCCTTATTTGCAGTGTCATCTATTTGACTTTGAATCAACTTATCTGTGGCAACGATACTGTGTCTAATAACACATACAATGCTTTTAACTTTGACAACGATATCATCTAAAGCAGGTACCAACTTCACAGAGTTGGGTAGTATGTGAGAGCACGCGTGTGCTACACAAGACAAGTATCGACTCGAACCAACGATACTTATGGCTGATTTTTTAATGCTTGCCTCTGAATCGGTAAGCATTAAACTTATTTTATTTATGTCAATATTGAATTCTGATAAAATAGTTTTGATTGCTGATTGTAGATAGTCAGATGTGTGACGATCGTACAAAGGAATACATCCGAGACATACACTTTCATATACTAACGTTTTTGGATCCAGGTAGTGTATAGTCAGTCCCATGTAGCTCTGATTGGATCGGTCGGTCCAGTTGTCTGCTGTTACACAATAGCTGGAAGCCTGTTGCAACTTTTCAACCACACGATTTTTTAAAAGCGAGTATTTTCTCTCTAGGCGATCGGTGATGGTTGATCTCGATGGGATCTTGTAGAGTGGAAATCCTTTTTTCATCAATGCTCTAAAACCTGGATTCTCCACAGTTGAGAGAGGCATCTTACCGATACATATCATGTGTAGCACCAAATTCGTTACTTCATCCTCTTTTACACCACCATCTGTAAATAAAATGAAAATTAGTTGAATGTGCATATAAAACTAATCATTATACTGCATAAAATAAATTTACCTTGGAAGTTCTTCAGATTTTGGAAAGCCGATGTTATACTTGGAGTCAATTTCACTTTTATTTTCTGTAAATATCAAGTTAATCAAAGATTCATTCACGTACCACGTATTTTAAATCATTTTCATATATTACTTACAGGAACTTCTGCGGGCGAAAACGGTTTTTTTGATGGTTGAATATTGCTTTCCGATGAAATAAGTTTTCTTTTTGTTGATGAATGGTTTTTTTTTTGAGATGTTTTAGGTTCCTCTATTATTTCATTACTTTGAGAAAAAAACAATGAATGTTTAATTTTTAGATGTTTTGTCATATTCGTAGTATTTTTTTTATCTACGAATTTTAATTGGCAGTATGAGCATACTAAATAATCTCTATTTCCTTCCGTAACTCTTGTGCAATGATTCCATATGACACTAATTTTTTTACACCTAAAAGAAATCATTTGTTACATTGAAAAATTAATTAAAAAGTTTCGAATTAATTAAGTACAACTTACTTTGTGGTTTCACAACTGCCACGTTGAGAAGAACAAGAATTTTCTATTGAATTTAGAATATTTTCATTTGGTGAGTCTTTGTGTCTAAAATCCTTCAAGTGTTCTTTGAAACTGACGTTGGAATCTGAATGATAGAAAAAATATTATAAAGTGCTATATTTCACGTTAATCATTATCGTGCTTTTCAGATGATCTTACTATTTGATCCAATCGAGTTTACTTTGTCTGTTCTCATATGATGACCTTGACACAACTCGCATGTTATGTCAGGTATAATACTTATTGATAGATCATAGTCATCCCCTTTTTCATTTGCATCAATAGGTTTTATGACTGGAACACTAAACAGGTAACGCCCCTGCTCACACATCGTTGCTTGTGCGCGAATTTTTGGCTAAAACCAACACAGTAACGATGCCACAGGCACCGTATTTCCCAGATCTGGCCCCCTGTGACTTCTTCTTGTTCCCAAAACTGAAGAGGCCCATGAAAAGACGGCGTTTTGCCACGATTGAGGAGATAAAGACGGCATCGAAGGATGAACTAAACAAAATCACAAAAAATGATTTTTTGAAATGCTTTGAGGATTGGAAAAAGCGTTGGCACAAGTGCATTATATCCGAGGGGGATTACTTTGAAGGAGATAAAATAAAAATTGATGAATAAATAAATATTTTTTGAGAAAAATAAAAATTCACCTTACTTTTTGATCACACCTCGTACGTATGTACAACATAACCCGTATGATAATAATAATCAAATTCATATATCACCAGCTAATGTAAATGAGAATTGTACTCTTACCCTCATTTTGACGGTGCTGTGCAAAAGGGTCCTCCATTCGTACATAAGAGAATCGCTAGTAAAGGAAATGTAAAACTGTAAAAATTTGAGGTTAAATGAATAAAATTCCAGGTACCAGTAGATATAATTTTAAAAGCTTACTTTGGTTTGGTAAAACAAGTTCTTGTAGATGTTGATCCTCGAAGCGGCGATTATGTCCGATTCAATTATTTTTTCTTCTATATCGTGTAACGGCCTGTGAAATAATCAAATTATTTTCGCGGTCAGTTAAGAATTTTGTTTTCGCTGTTCGGTGCGGGGCTCACCGCCGCCCCGATCAGCTAGCCGCTTCCTGGCGTTCCGCCGAATACGGGTGGGCACGCGCTGGCCTGAAAAAGGGATCGCGAAAGCATGGCTAAGCACGAGAGCGTGCGTGGGTTCTAATCACGGGCGTGGGAAGGGACAGAGGTGCCTTCCTAGGTACGCCCAACACAACGACAACACTAGTGCAGGTCAAATCGGGCTTTATTCTTTTAGGCAAATCTTATACACAATATCGCGTGCCGAGATTTCGCTATCAATGTTATTTTAGAGAGAGAGACGCTCGCTCGCGCAACTATCGCACGCTAAATAATCGCTTGCAAACGCAACGAAACTCACCGTGAAGTAGCTGCTGCAGACAGACTACCCCTCGCTAGTCGCCCGCGATGTCGCCCTTGCTCGGGCGGGCAAGTTCTGCCCCTGGTGATCGCCCACTCGAGGTGACGATCTACAGGTTCCGGCGATCCTCGGGGATGGTCTCTACTTCCTTGCGCACTTTCACTTTTGTCTCTTGCCGGTCACTCTCCTTTTTCTTTCGTTCGTGCGCGCACGTGACGATCCTTCGAGCTCGCCGGTCTAAGTCCAAGTCCCTCTAAATCGTTTTCTCTCCCCACTCTCTGCTACGGCACGCGCCTGATCGAGTCTCGTTCTGTCTCTCTCTCTTCACTCCTCGCTCGCTCGCCCGCTTCGCCATGCTCGGCCTCGCGCGCGGACAATCTTCCGCGAAAACGGCCCCGGCCGTTATAATCGACATAATTGGCGGGAAATTTTAAAATAAAAAAATTCAAAAATATAAATATGTATTTTTTTATATTTTATTGCATAATATGCTGTCTGTATAATAAATCTTAAAAATATCTTAAAAATTGTCTCATAAAATATATTTAAAAAATAATCTTCAATCTTCGGAACTCTTTATATAATTGGTACTTATATACCGATAGACCAGAAATTTCAATTTGTTTTCTTCTCATTTTTTCCAAAATAAAGTAATACCACTCTTTGAGGTACTCATACATTCTGCACACATCAGTAACTGTTAAAAATATAAAAAAAACATGAACTCACTGAAAACTTCATAACTACTAATTTTCTAATTGTCAATATGATGATTATTACCATTTGGTTTAACATCATCACGAATGTAAGGATTCTTCTGCAACTCTTCGGAGACGTACAACATACACTTGTTTTTAACTGCCTTCATACTCATCAAACTAAATTCTTTCGCAGATTTCTTTTGCACTTCTCGAATTAAAAAAAAGATTTGGTTATGCAGCTCTATTTCTTCTCCCCTAGTAAAATCTATTTTCGTAACGCCTGACAGCTTTCTAAACTCGGCCATGATGATGATATAAATTTTTGCAAATAAAAAAAGCAATAATTGTTCTTTGTTATTGGTACTGATTACTGACAATGAGTGATGACACTATACACAGCGACGATCCGACAGAAAGTGACAAAGTGTAAAGTGTCGAAGTCGATGACCGAGTCGAGTTTTCGCACAAAACAAAAAACGCTGTGTTTACACCGCCCAATAATCCTTTCTTAAAAGAATCCTTTCTTAAAAGAATGATGGATAAAAATGCGTCGCCGACATCCAGCAATCTCATTGGTTGGTGCATAAAAAGGCGCAAAAATTTGAATCTCGACATTTTGAAATGCTTCGACTATCAAGCGCATGCGCTGTGACGGCGTTGAGTTCGATTCGATTCGATTCCCAGTCAGAAAAGAATCGAATCGATTAGAATTGAGTCGGAAAAGAAACGACGCAATAATCGATTCTTCACAAAAAGAATCGACTACTTTTTTAGGAATCGACTGGAATCGAACACCCCTACTCCATTGCGATTCCCACGTGGAATTCGCAATACGATTCAGGGTATCTTCGTCGAGTAGTTTAGATATGGATATTCCCGGGGCTAGATTGGATTTTCCAGCGAAGCCGAACGCGATTTGATTAAGGACCGCGTTCCGTTCTGTAAGGAACATTATAAACGTGCGAAGGTGTTCGATGTCGTTATATGTGTAAATTCCGCTTGTTGCCGTGTTTATGGGGTTATTATATTCCCAATTTTGCTTGGCCTGTGGTTTGATTATGTGTGGGGTTTCTTGACTAGTGACATCCGGAATAACCTTTACCCATGAGTCACCGAACTTATACATTACCGACATTTTAGTATCGCAAGCGGTTTTGGTTCCGTATTGTTTTATTATATGCGTACAAGGTGTGATAAACATCGGAGTCTCACCGCGCGTGACCAGTAATTCTTGGTAGCACGTTTCGGCCTTTCTAGCCTTGACTTCTGCAGGTACGTACTTGATAATGTGTACTGCTTCACCCGCCATCATGGCCATGTATCCGGGTTCTCTCATTAAATAATATGCTAAAAGTTCCGGTGATAAAGTGGCAATATTTAATGCATTCGTAATAACTTTTCTTTCTAATTCGCATTGCTGTAGTAGTACGTCATGGTATAATTTTTGCAAATGATTTTTGATATGTTTTTCAACAAATAAAATTTTTAAATTTACATAAGTGAAAAGATCTAGATCGTGCATATTTTTAACTCTGTTAGAAATAAAATGTTCACCGAGCCGATTTTCTAATATGAATAATCTCGGGTGTTCTGTTTTAATAATTTCAAAACCGCACTGTCATTCTACCGAGGTCTTTGAAAACAAAAGATATATCCTCAGAATCTAATACATAAAGTGGTCTTCGTTCATTGCCGATCTCTGTTACTTTAGTGACGGGTCCTGAATATAGATTAGTATACTTGCTGGCTTGGCACACCTGAGACTCGGTTCTGTCCCAGAATGCGTATCCGAATATGCTATCAATGCAACGTTCTTCAGTAAATTGATAAGAAGTTCCGGACTCGAGTTTGATTTTATTTGTTTCCAGTGTTACGGAGTTAAATCTTTCTTTGAGTGATACTTTAACATAGCCGGTAATGTGTACATTGCTGAATGTGCCGTAAGGGTCGAAGAAACTTCCTGCGTTAGTGCAAGTGCCGTCTGAGGCAATGTATCTTGCCAATTCTATCGGGTGTACGGTTGTTTGATTTATCATTAAGTTTTGTACTAGATTATCGCCGATCGTCATTATTCGATAAGAGTGCATTTTAACGCATTGTTCTCGTGTTACTTCCTTAATATATTCTATTTCGGAAAAAGGTGGGGCCATTCGTGAGAGAGCGCGCCGCATGTCTCGGCTGATCGTTTGACCTCAATTTGCAATAACGAACTTTTACAGTTGTAAAATTATTAAGTTGGAGGAGGGATATTTCAGTTACAGTAGAATTGATTATCGGAGTAGGAATGTCGCATTAGCAATATCTACAAGAGAGAAGGTAGTGAAGTTAGTAAAACGTTGAAAACATTCATAGGCTATGAAAGGAGTGACTATTTTGAAGTATTGTTGGACAAAGATGCTGAGAATTACTGCTTTCATCTGAAACATAATTTTTCAATCACTACTTGTTTCGATGTACGATTTTTTTAAACGATTGGCGTGGACCGTTCCAGTTTCTTTTTCGTTTATTTTTATTTTAATATTTTCTTTTTCTCCCACTTCCAGGACCAAGTAGGGACCGGCAAAGTGACTGCCTGTGAGTTTATGAGGCTTTGGGCCGCTTTTTAGAAAAACCCATTGACCGACTTTGAATTTGGTAGGATTTGTTTTTTTATCATATTGCATTTTGATTTTTTCTTTATATGTTATTAATTTTTCTCTAGCTATTTCATGTATATTGCGTAACTGTTTGACCAAGTTTTCCACGTAGCCTTCGTAGGTAGGTAGTAAATCTTGCTCTAGCAAGGACTCCGTGCTTGGTAGGCGTGGCTTGCGAGCGAACAGCAGTTCCCATGGTGAGAACTGGTGGCTGCTGTGCCAGCATGTATTATAATTAAATATAGCAAGTTCGACATACTCGTCCCAATTTTTGGTCTTGGAAGTGAACATTTTTAGATACTCAATTAACAATAAATGAATTCGTTTAACATTGTTAGCCTGCGGGTGATAAGCCGTTGTAGTAATATGCCTAATTTTGAAGCGGGCTGCAATACGTTTCATTAGTTTTGAAGTGAAGTTAGTGCCTCTGTCACTTACTATGACGTTAGGTGCTCCAAAGGTACATATTAGTTTTTTAATAAGGTTATCAGCTACAGTAGTAGCTGTTTGGTCTGTCATGGGTGCCGCTATGGCGTATTTGGTAAACGTGCACATGCAGGTAAGTAAGTAAGCGTTTACCGTTTTGGTAGGCTCGAGTGGGCCTACTACGTCTATGCTGACTTTAAAAAAGGGAACTGGTGGGGTATCGGTTATGATCATTTTTTGTTTGACATTATGTCTATTTAATTTTCTCAATTGGCATGGTAAGCATTTTTGAATGAACTCTTGCACATCTTCCTTCAGGTGTACCCAATAGTATTTATTCTTGATACGTTTGTAGCTATAGTTTGTTGCCTATAGCTGAACAGTGGGCCTCTTCGATTACTTGTTGACGATGCTCGATTGGGGCGAACACTATAAGTCCCTGACAAACTATAATCTTGACTTCAGAAGGTCCCAGTGTATTTTTTATCATTCGTAAAATTTCAAAGAAATCGACAAGCTTAATTTTTTTACTTTGGGCTATACTGACGGTTTTAATTTTATTTTCAGTTATATTTATTACTAATTGCTTCAGTGCCTGGTATATATAATTTCTAATGTTTTCGGTGGTCTCTCTAGTTTCATGACGGATTGGGATAATAAAATGCATCTTGTTTCCTATTTTGATTGTAGTGGGAACGGTTAATTGCAATTTGTTCATTTGTGGTAGTTTATCATGTTTAAATAAACTGAGTGCACCTTCATCCAGGGGAGTACCAAAGGTGTCAGTGAAATACAAGTAATTATCTCGCCTCATAAATAGTGCATCCCGACAATAGATAATGTTTTCATTGGGTAAAGTTACGGGTCCGGTAGGGGAGTTGGCTGAGTCTTCAAGCATCACGTCTTTTAAAGAGGTCATATCCCGTTTTGGTTGTGAGTCCTGTTTATTTTTAGAGTCTTGATTATGCGTATTATATTGTGTGCCAATTTTATTGTCTTCGGAGCAGTACGTGTTTTCAGTAACTGTAGGATAATTAATATTCGTGTCAGTTTCCGTTACTGACGTGTCTACTTCCTGAGGAGGCGGATTCTTTTTCTGACGCGGCAGAAGGGACTTGATTCAATTTCTATTGCTTTCGTTGTAGCTAATTCTAAATTTTCGGCTTCCCCCATACGTGCTTTGATGACCCAGTATAAATCGCGGATGAAGAATTTTACTTTGTCTTTTTCAAGTTGGCTTTTAAATCCCGCATAGTTTCGATTTTCCCTTACTGCTGCTTCAAAAAGTTCGTCAGCTACTGTTTTCACTCTATTAGAAAATGTGACTACATTCTCACCACGTTTTTGTTTTAACGTTGCTAATTCGTCTGTTAATTGATTACAAGTTTTTGCTGATCCGAACAGTAGGTCTAAAAATTTAATCGTTTGTTCTACATTATCAAACGTTTTTCCTTGCACGCTTTTAAGTGCTTCACCGCTTAGTTTGATTTTAATTAACTTGGTGAGATCATTTTCATTGATTGTCGGGACTATGCTGCGTGCCTCTCGACAACCGTCGATAAATAAGTGTAAGGGTATGTTAAATCCGTCGAACTTAGGTACGAAGTTAACAGCGTCTTTCAAGTTAAAATTGTTTATTGGCGATACTATGTTTTGTGTGGAATTCATTAGTCCCGTTTTGAAAGTCCCCGGCGTATAATACATAGTAAATGGGCTGCTTGCAAAATTAGTTTTGTTTGTAGGGGCAAAATGTCGTGTTGGAGTGAAATCAACTTTTTCCGATTTATTATGAGTCATTTCTGGTGATTTGGAAGAGGACGGTGTGTTAGTCATAGATACGTTTGTAATGGGTGCGTTGTACGTGTCTGAATTTTCAATTACTGTCTCGTAACCCGTTTGATTTTCTATGAGCTCGAGTAATGGAATTTCAGTTTTATCTAATTTTAATTTTTCAAAATTAATATCCGTAATAGCGTTAAGGAGGAATGCTGGATTAAAATTTTTACTAGTCATTTCAATGAGGATGTCAAATATTAAGTCATCTTTACATAGACAGTCCAATGGGTTTGTATCAATGTAGTCTTGTAAATTATATTTTAATCTTTGTAATTCTTCGACTCGGGTAATTTGTTTTATTTCGGTGGGTTGAAATCTTTGATGCAGATATGTGAGATATTCTGTAAGCGTAGGTTCCCTGTTCGTTGTAAAGTTTGGTTCTATTTCGCTAATTTTTTTTGTTAGTATTTTGAGTGTGATTAGTTTTCGTCCGTAAGGTGTTTCGACCATTGTAATTTTTGCGATAAGATCCTAATTACCAAGAAATGAGGGGCCCCTAATTGTTATGTCTAGGCGAGAAGATGTTACTACTAGACGTAATAATGTATTCAAATACTGTCGCGTTGGTAAAGGTTGGATCTTAATCAGGAGTTAAGCAGAGGTTGGTTAAAGGGATAGCGCCTTTATTATACGTAGCGCGTTTTAAGTAGATAACTTAGTTTCTTACCTTATTACGATTGGATTTCAGAAGAGGTTTTTACGAACAGTCTTAGGTGTTTGCGCTTGATTTAAGATTTATTGTTTAAAGACAATTATTATAATGCTTAGCAGAGTATAATCCCGGTTCTGAATAGCCGGATAGTTAGACTTAAAAAATAACTATATTAGTACTTTGCGAAACGTATACTGCGTGATTTGAACTGTCAAACTGCTGAATTGTCAACTGTGTACTGCGTACTGTACTGTACTGAGCGGATTCCAATCCAGCCTTTTTATACCGTAGGCTGATATGCCCCTTCCTGTATTTTTGCCAATTTAATATGCGATGAGTAATATTCCCGGAAATATTATGGAGACGTGCTTAGACTAATCTATCCCGCTAGATAGATTTTCAAATGTTTCTGGGAGGGTTGATACAATAGGAAATTAAATTACCGATACCCGGTTTGTTACCATAACCCGTTATTTACTTATCATAATTCGTTACGTACTTACTCTTTCGTATCGACGTGATAGGGCTAATTATTGAACTCGAAATGTAAGCTACGCATCTTACTTGTCAATGACAAAGTTTATATTAGAATAATTATCCGAATAACGGCATATATACTTAATTCGCCGAAATCTATAATTTCTTCGTACAAATAAGTTAATATGCATAAATATATTTGTGTTTACTCAAACTTTATTACATGTTCGATATTTACTTTTTTCACAGCTAACATAAATGCAGCATTACAGCATAAAAACATTATACTTTTTGATAAGTACATAAAAAGTAATCTGAATAATGTTAGAAAACAATGTGAATATACTCGCCGCATTTTACTTCTTCATATAAATTTTGTTAACAATGACCTCGCCAAAAGTAAGTGATGAAATTCGTTGTTTATTACCAATATGATTTTTAATCAGGCAAATAGAAATACGTATATGATATTATAATGTCGTCAATGCATATGGGCAGTTTCACATCGAAGCACCCAAGAAAGATATTTAAATTGATACTAAATATTGAATTTTTTTGTAAAGTATTAAAAATATGAATTACATATTTTTTTGAACAATTCCAACGTAAAAGCTAATATTAAGATGTCTAAAAATTGAACGATTTCTTTGATGATTTATGAAAATTATTTTTATAAAGATATCACGATCAAGTTTTTTTTATCTTAAATCAATTCGAATAAGGTTTAATTTTCTTGATCATAAATTCAAAAATCTTACAAAATGTTAAATATATACCCCCAGAAAAAATTTTGTGTCATGTTCAATACTTTTTAAGGCGTGCCCGTATAATAACGAGTGACCGCGGGAGAAAATCATGAATGCAATCGTAAAAGAGAGACCGGTCAAAAATTCGGGAGCGCACGAAAGTGAAGCATACAAAAACCATTGAGAGGGGAGAGCGGCACTTGGCTAAATAAAATACAAGATGTATCAACATGTCTTTAGAAAAAGATAAAATAATTAATTTTTAAGGTAGATTTTTTATTTTTCAACATCATCTCCTTTCAGCTCGAGATATGTTTTCAGACATTCTTCGAATTTTTCTAAATTATCAAAAAAATAGGATTGTCGAAATTTCTTAGAATAGCCATTTGTTTTTATCATTATCTCCTCATTTGACATGAATTGCTGTCCGGCAAGCCACATTTTTAGGTTTGAAAATAAAATAACGTCACTGAGGGTCAAATTTGGTGAATACGGCGGATGATCCACTAATTCGAACTTCATTTTCTTAATTTTAATCATTGAAACTATGCTAGTGTGCACTTGTATATTTTCTTGAAGAAACAGAATTTTTTCTTGTTCAAATGAGGACGATTATTCTTAATTTTCTTACTTGTCCGGTTCAATAATGAGACATAATATTTTACGATGATTTTTTGTACTTTGTCTAAATAATCGATAATGATACACGTTCTACATGTATGCTAAAAAACAATAACTATAACCTTGCCGGCCGAGTTAACCGATTTTGCACTCATAGCTCGTTCACCTTTAACAATCTACTGTTTTGACTATTCCTTCGTCTCAAAAGTGTAGTGATGTATCCATGTTTTATCTATAGTTACGAATCGTCTAATAAAGTCGTCCGGATTACAGTAGATATCTGTAGAAAAGGCCTGAACGGTTAGCTTATGACTGCGTTAATTGTCTACTGTGAGTAACGCGGCTTGTCAAAATTTTTCTCATATCCCATTTATTACGCAAAATCGAAATGATAATACCTTTAGATACCCAACCCCTCAAATAATTAATTAATAATAATTAATAATAATAAAATAATTAATAATAGCCGTTCATCGCTATTATTGAAATATGATAATGAATAAGGCTGATGCGCATGAACTTCATAATGATCTATAGACTCATCGAAAGCGACAGCTGAATGAATGTCTAGAATTCCCTCCATATTGTTGTTGTTGTTGTTTTATATAACACACTAATATGCACAATATTTTCTTCCGCGATTTTCGACGACTTTTAGTCTCAAGCTTTTCAGGAATTGAATGTTCTGAGGTGTCAGCGGTCTGATAGCTTGCTGTTGACTGGTTATTGATTAACATTTTTGTCTCTTAATATAGCATCGACCGGTCTTTATATTGTAAATGATACCCATTACTAAAATATAGTCTTTATATGTACTCGCACTGTGATGACTTCTCCTCGAAAGTTAACTAGGTTTTCGTCTTGATCAACTATACGAATTTGATAATGATAAATGCTCCTCACAGCGACTGGCAGGTAAATGATGTAAGAGGGAACTTCTATAATCTTATATCCAGGTGGGACTGCTAGGAAAAATTCATATATAGTATGTACTTTGCGATCGTTTATGTAAGAGCCTGTAGTAATATTACACTGTAGACGTAAAGCGTTGACTTTGAGTATAGTGACAGGTAAGTCAGAACTATGTGTTTCGTTTTCAACGAGCGTGCTTCTAGTGAAGCTTAAAATTGATCCAATAGAATCTTCTGGTTCAAAATGTATTTTTTGACTGCACTGAATGATACTACGTTAAGTATTATTATTTGGTTTAAGGCTAAACGATATACCTTTATGTGCTAATACTTCTTTGAGAAAGCTTTCAATATCTTCTATTTCGTAGCTACCAGTCGGTAAAGTGATAGCTTCTTGACCTTCAATGTAAAATTTATTATAAGCAACGTCAATGTTTGGTATTGAATTAAATGTTAATAGCTCAACTAGACCAAGAACGTATTTTTTGTTTGGTATCAATTCCATCGGTGGAAAATAATATAATTCGAGTACGGATGATGTTCTAGAGAGACTCAATGTCAGTGTATTCTCCATGACATATTCATATTAATGATAGTCATTCGTCGAATGAGTATTTTTTATACTAGTTATCTTTTCTATAGTTTGTTTAAAAGAAATTTGAGACATAGATGGCCGCAATTGTATGTATTAAAATCTTGATATCTAATATAATTATACATGATTCTATTAACTTTGAGATAAAGCAATAGATCTACAGGCGGCTGTAGATTACCAAAACTATCAAAATACATAACTTCATTACCTTTCTTTTTATATGCTACCCAATGAGTACCTGGTCCACGTTTATCATCTAAATTTACAATAGCTGTCTCTTAATATCGAGGTCCATCGGCCGGTAGAGCATCACGCATGAAAACACCTCGAAAATTTGCAATTTTTAGTATTTTAGCATATTTTCTTATATCATAATCTGTCAGTGCTCGATTAGGTAAAGTTACTTTGAGCTTTTCTTTTTTTAAACCTTTTCCACTTGAATATGGTTTCAGATGAAGACCATAAACTTTACGATGTGGTTTCAAATAAAGTCCTTTACCAATAGCAATAGCTTCCATAGTTTTATTGTGTCTATGAGCTTCTTTCAATTAATTTTGAGCGGCCTTAGTACTGTTATCGGCTTTTGCTATTGAAGCAGCTCCTCCAGCTAAAGCTCCAGTGGCGTTCAAAGCTGCAAATAATGGAATTAAAAAAGGAAGAGCTCCACCCACTTTACTAAGAATTGGTAGAATACGAGGCATATTTATTTTTCTTCTTCCACCAGCCTTCTTCACAGCTTCTTTAGCGCCTTTTATAGCCGAACGAATGACAAAGAGTGATTTATTACTAGGTACAACATTTCGCGAGGCAGCGTTAATAATTTTTTTCAATGCAATTGATAGATTTTTACTTTTTACATGTGTCTTTCATCGCTGTCGTTGTTGTTGACGATTTTTTTATCCCTTACTTCGTTTCTTTTCTCGTTTTAAAATTTGAACACCCATACCAAGTTTACTTTTAACTTTCATTATATTGGCTACAGCAAACGCAGCAACTTTCTCACCAAAACTACTATCTTTCGCTTGCACTCTATCCCAGGCCTGTTTAGCTAGAATTTTGTCGGCTTCGTTTCTCGCCTCAATGTTCTCTCGATTCTGAGAATAAGCAATATCGTGATCTTTACAAGCAGCATCTAGCGGATTTTTTCTAGGATCACCACGAGCAAGTCGTTTCTTCAATTTAGTTCCCGGCCCGCAATACTGATAACCAGGCAAATGAGCTTCGAATGGTAAGTTATTAATGATCTTATTTACTAAGCCAACACCGCCAGTCTTTCTTTTGTGACAAATGATCATACCTCATCAGAGGACAAAGTCTTAATGAAACTAAAAATATATAAACAGTGTTTTTATACTTAGTAGTCTCATTCCTCGTTTGATCGGTGACTAGAAAACAATATGGACTTTAAAGAGTAACCACTTAAGTTACAAGTTTGAAATTTTGATAATGTGGTTGAGACGGAAAAACAGGAAAAAAGACATGGTGAACTACTACCTGACAGTATACGAGCAGTTTTTTGAGGTCCTAGTAACTGGAAAAACTAACTGTTTGCTAACACTAATCACACATCCTAATGGACTTAGATTCGAAAACGTTTATGTTTATTCAAAGTCCCTCAATCAACCAAAGTATAAGTTTTTAAAAGATTTATTGGAACCGATTGATTATATACAGTATTATGCATTCAGCGAGCATGAGGCAGTTGTTTCACCGGATAAAGCTAATCCAAATTCCATCATGATTTTTGACGATATAGCCACTGAACAGCAGGACAACGTGAGAGCATTCTTCTGTATGGAAAGACATAAAAAATTAGATAGTTTCTATCTCTGTCAATCATACGCTCGCATACCGAAGCATCTCATTCGAGATAATGTGAATTTACTAGTTTTGTTTCGACAAAATGACGTGAATATTAAATATATTTACAATGATCATGTTAACTTAGATATAACTTCTGAGAAATTTAAAGCAAATTGTTCAAAATGTTAGAGAGACGATAATCGTTGATTTTTAGTTATCGATAGAGAGCGACCAATCAATCACGCATGGTATAGAAAGAGATTTGATTCTTTTACTTAATATAGCGGAGTGAGCGAATGAAGATTATTTAACTTTAGAAATTACAAGCGTCAATATGGCTAATTTTGAAAAAGAAAAGAAGATGCTCGAGCAATTATCTGAGGCTCGTGATACCATCAGACGTAAGTATCAACTAATAAAACGTGACAAAGCTGATTTAGAAAATACATTGAATGAAACTTTTAAACCTATGGTTAATCCATTGAGGAAACTTGTGGAGGTAGCTATTGATAAAAATAACGATAATACTTAACAGGAAATGAACAAGGAGAAGAAAATTACGTTCGATAAAGTTTTCAAGTCAAAAACAACAGCTAACACTCCCTATAAATCTCGATATTTCAATAGTACCGTTGATGACTTAAATTCTACATTACATCCGCTTGATTCTACATTTGAATCCGCTATGTCTATTGTTAATGCTGCTGATGATGATGATGATAATGCTGATGAAGACGAATTTAGTAAGACTAGTGAATCATCACCTGATAGACCTTCAATAAATTTAGACAATGTTAGTTCAAATGTCACTACAAAACAAAAAAACAGCTATTGGATGACTCGATTGTAGGAAACTATATTCGACTATTGCATGAACCGCAACAGAAAAGTAATTTAGACAAGACATTTGGTGTTCGCTTGCATGAAAATACATATGTCATAGGCAATTTTCCAATTTCTTTACAAAACGATAATGTGACTGTGAATGATAAAGCATTCAGCAAGACGCCTGGATTAATGGAACTTTCGTAAAGAACCTAATTCTAAAATAATCAGTTCATCGGATATTGAAAATTATATAAAAATTCTTGTAAGAGATATGAAACATGCTTGCTCATTGTAAGAGATATGAAACAAATGGAGAATATCGCAATAAGCATGTAAATAAATTCAAAAAGTATATTGGTCCAAATTTATCTTCAAGTGGTAGTGCTAAGAAGCGAAAATTTACTATTGATGGAAGAGGTCTTTTTCCTAACTATAAAATAGCAAGATTAAGATTAAGAAAAGCGAAAAAGAATATTATTTGATTATATATATTGGGATAATACAAACGAGCTCGTTGATCGATTGAGATTGCTTATCGCTGAACAAATCATTGGTAATCCTAGTCATACTAATGAAATTCATTCAATTATTGAAGAATTACGTGAAGCTGGCTATTTATATTAAGAGAATCCTAACTATTCCTGAGTAATAAAATGAGTGTTGATGTGTTTGGACGTGTATTGAATAAAAAGGAGGGTAATCGAGATCCTCCTAGTGTAGGGTATAAAATCACTAAAGACGGACAATACGATATGGATAACAAAAGAATTTTTAATATAGCTGATCCTCAGGAGAGTAACGATGCTGTAAACTTACGAACGTTGCAAAAAACTAGTGAAGCTAACGTCGCTACGCTTACGACTACACTTTTTTTCACAACGGGTTGGCTCTAAAATTGGTTTAAAAAAATTTTGCTTACGACTACAATAAATAATCTTAAAAAATCTTTAAATACAATGAGAATACAATTACGATCCTATGAAGAAGCGATTCAATATTTACAATCAAATCATAATAATGATAATAATAATAAGGAGAAAGAAATAAAGATTACGCCTTTTGACTTTTTACATCAATTATAACAAATAGATTGAAAAAATGAAACATCAAAGAGTGGTGGATGAGTTACGCAAACCAGCACATCGAAACTATCCTCGTCGAAAAGTTAATATACGTGGAATAGATGAGACGTGGCAAGCTGATCTTGTTGAGATGCAAAGCTATTCTAGAGAGAATAAAGGTTTTCGCTATCTATAAACTATTATATATACGTTCTCTAAATATGCTTGGGGAATTCCAGTAAAACAGAAAACTGCTACAGATGTCACTAATGCAATGGATTCTGTATTAAAAAAGGGACGCATTCCCTAAAAATCTCCAAGTGGATAGAGGCAAAGAGTTCTACAATACAAATTTTCAAAGTCTAATGAAAAAATATAAAATAAACCTTTATTCTACTTATAACAATCTTAAAGCATCAATTTGTGAACGTTTCAATCATACACTAAAAAATATTATGTGGAAATAACTCAGTTTAATAGGAAATTATAATTGGATTGGCTTTCTCCCCAGTTTAATAGAATCTTATAATAATCGAAAACATCGCATAATAAATATGAAGCCTAAAGACGATTCTCTTACGATCATCGTCTTTTTAAAAAACCGAAATTCCAGGTAAGAGGTAAAGTGCGAGTGAGCAAGTCTAAACACATTTATGAAAAAGGATATACACTGAATTGGTCTACAGAAATTTTTACTATTCATCGTATTTCGAGAACTAAACCTGTAATATATCACCTACTATATTATCAAGAAAATCCTATTATTGGTGGTTTTTATGAGCAAGAACTACAAAAAGCTATATATCCTGATATCTACGTATCTTGTAGAAAAAATTCTCAGAAGACGGGATAATGAAGTCTTCGTAAAATGGCTTGGCTTTGATAATACTCACAATTCTTGGATAAATAAGGAGACTATACAACAATGAATTACAAATATAAATTTATACGTATCTAGTTTGTGTTACGTGACAGTTTTGACGTGTTTTCAAAACGGGCACGTGTTAGACCGTTTTTATCTCCGAGTGATCCTGACTCGGGCGAATTAAACCTTCGATACGGTACCCCGACCGAGTCAGCGAATGGATCGCGTATTTGCCGATAATATCCGAGGTTCGTACGCACGAGCGGTAAGCGAGAGTAATGGGAAAGAAAAAGAGGGGGGGGGGCTCTCTGGCTTATTACAATAAACTTACACGGGTACGTTGGATAGATTTATATATATTCTGATACATCAAATAACACGGTTAGTAATAATATCGCGCTACTATCTAGTTCGCGATTTATTAAATAAGTATTCTAAATTGCGCGGGCAGCGGTGCTTACACACTTGGTCCCGGTACGCAATCACGTGGATTCACCAAAAGGGGAACCTTGAATATGCTTAGTAGTATTAGAGCGAAGAGAGAGAGATAATAAAAAAAATACAAGGAAGAAGAGATTTCAGCTTATCGAGAATAGAGCCCAAAAGTACTCACTCTGTTGTCTAGGTCCAAAATATTGTTTGGTTCGTGATATGGCCAATATATTTCTTTTTATCCAATAGTGTAGTTAATCGCAAGAAAGTGATAATTCGTATGGTCAACTTGTCCAATATATTCTTTATCCAATAGTGTAGTTAATCACAACTCAAACAATTATACTCTCAAACTTCTATTATAGTTTTTAACTTCAAGTAGGAAAAACGTAGGCTTCTTTATTGAGCGCTCGCTCCTAACTAACTGAATTCTGCTGCTCTGCTTTCGCTGGTTTATTTTATAACCTTTGTCCTGAGCATACCGTCACTCTCTCGCGTATACGCTTCGGATGTTTACGCTTCTCGTGGCGGGTCGTCTTACCTAGCTAAGCACGCTGACTGCAGCGTGCTGTCCCAGCATGCCGGCTCAGCGTGAATCAGCCTCTATCGCTCATTCCCACCGAGTCGCGCACACGAATACTGCTAGCTATGCTATGTCCGAACGAAAAATCCCGAGAGCAAGGTTTTATTCGATAGTATATTTTTGTAACATAATAAGACGTCACGTAACAGTTTGTATTTAAATAAATAAAGTTGTTTTCATTTATAAATATTACATTGTTATTTTTATTTTAAGGATAAGAGCCCCAACCTTCGCTTTTACCTGTGAGGTACTTCTATTTTTATATTCGACACTAGTCAGTCCATTAAGATAAGTCGAAACCTGCTTTAATAGAAACACTAATGACTCATTTACCTCTCCAGAAAATAAATTTATATAATGCAAACTTTATTGAGATATAATAAGATATACAAAAGGCAGGCGGCTTTAAAGGCTCGCACGCGTAGTCGCTGGAAATAGCTCACCAAAAAACACTGGGGCACTCTCGAAACCAAACCTCGCACCGAGTGGGCACTCGCGTACTCGCCAGTAACACCACGGAAAAGTCGCTGATCACAAAAGGTCGCAAGCGCGTATATCTGCTCGTCACACGTCCACGTGCTTCGAAGTCGCCGGTACAAGAGAGAGTTCTTATCGCGGGGCTTTTTCCTGCCCCACTCCCCTACTCACGCGCATCGCGCCGGTCTCCCGAATTCTCTCTCTCTAGCTCGCCCTCTATTAGCGCTCTCTCTGACTTACCTTTGGCTGCCATACATGTGAAATAATTATATGACAAATATATTTATATAAAAATAATTATAATTATGTGTGGGGAGAGAGAGACATAACGAGGGTCTGGCCGCTCGTCATAACTTTTTGGGCATATAATAGTTGCGGACTTTTTAGGTGTGGACTTTATAGTGTGGACATTTTGACCGTATACCGCAGAAACGAATGCCTATTTTACAGACTTGGACAAATCCTATTATTTGGAAGGGATTAACAAACTAGAGCAGCGTTGGATGAAGTATATAAGCCTAAAAGGAGACTATGTTGAAAAATAAAAAAGATTTATTAAAAAAAAACCAAGCAGTTTTTATTTTTGCACGGACTTTTCAAACGACCCTCGTATATTGCATTGCTCACGCGTAATAATTTCTAAATCCAATAAATCAATTGTTTTTTTGACAGTATCTGTTTTTACGCCTTTTTCTTTCTTTATTGCTTGATGGTTTTCTATTAGTATACTATAAATTTTACTTCGAAGTCCAATGAATTCTCTCATAATATTACCATTGCATTCATCTTTCATAATACCGAGAACTTTTTTATTAACTAACGGTATATTAAACTGATTATTTTCAGAGTAATCTGATGTATCAAATTTATTGATATCTTCTTTCACTATTTCATATATATCAACATCTTGAAATTCATATACGAGGCTATCTGTATCAGTATAAAGTAATTTTGCTTTATGAGGTAGTCTTTCTTTTATGTAGCCATAGTGGAAGTCATATACTAATATTTTTGAGAGATCTAACACACAAAGTCCAATATATATTGGATTTTTAATACTAATAGACGTCCATGAGAACTGTATTGCTACTAAATTTTCATCAAAGATTGAACTACTATGAAGTTGGGTTGGGCGATCCGTGCTTCTGCTCCATATCTGCCACTCCATGCACTAATTAATTCAACGTCTTTTCGTTTCCTTTCATCCTCCATAGTCTTTCCGTATACTGCATTAATCATGAGTTTATAGAATGAATTTTCAAATTCATTTTTAGATAGTTTTCTTTTTTCCGTATTCAAATCTACATAAGTTTTAAGCCACGGCTTTTGATTAAACTGAAGTGCTCTGTGTATTTGTTTTATTTTGAATCCGTATTTAATAGCCTGCTTTAGCGCTCTATAATGAATGACATACCGTTCTTTATTATACAGTGTTGTTAAAAGTTTTTTTTGTCTTGATCCGGGTGGTATGTTATGTTCAGGAAAAAGTGGAAGGTCCTTCTGTTCGTCGTGTAGTTCTTTTGGATACTCTAGATGATCTACTAAAACATATCCAACCTCATTATTATCGGGAACATTGAAAAAATGAGGCTCATCGATGTTAGAGACCCACTTAAAATTTTTATTCGGTAATGATTGCGTCATCGCCCATCCATATAAATTGTTAACATCGAAATACATCAAAGTCTTGCTAGGTTCTTTTTCATTGTATTCTGAGCCCATATATCGATTATTATTAGCTTTTAAATATCTATTACAGCATTGATTAATACCTCCTCGAATACCTTTTTGGATGAATAAAACCATGTCTATATCGGTTAAAAGTTCTAGTTCAATTTTTGTACACTTTAACATAACATCCCATGTTAATCCAGGAGTAGTATAATAGTGTGCTGAGTCGAGTTGATACACATCCATACAAGTTTTACGAAAATTTTCAAAAATATCGGCCAAGAGTAATACATCAGTTTTTAAATATAAATCGGAATACTGTCCTAAATCAATGATGTCAAATGCATTCCACACTTTTTCTGTATGCTCATAGTCAGCGTCAGAGATGTTGCTATCTATCAAATAACTATGAAAATCTTCGGTAGATGGTAATTGAGTCTGTTTTAATCTTTCAAAACTGTTAACATACTCATATGGAACTACGCCTTTTCTCTTCAATAATTCTATTTGTGTTTTTGTATATTTATCTATCTTGAATTCATGCTCTACGATATTTAGTTTGGTTAAATATAAAGCCAGTTTTTCGAGAGATAATGGCATAAAACGAAACGAATCAATAAATCGAAAATTTATAGTACTACCGTCTACGTATTTTGTGAAAGCTATATATCTTTCCTTGTTTTCAGCTAAAACAGTCACATTTCTCTCAAGATCAGAGCTAGTAGCTATTTCTTTTATTATAAAATGAGATTCATATCTAGTAAGGTTATGGAAAACGACTGGTATAAAATAAGGATTCTTGAGGCCTGCAATGGCTCGGTTGGTAGAGCGACGGACTCGCACCAGGTATGCCTGGGTTCGATTCCCAGTCCCTGCGGATTGATACAAGCACCACTGAAAAAAGTTTCATGTGCTTTGTTCTCAAACAAATTGCAAACCTTCGTCGCTGATTAGCACTGATGGAGCATAAATAGAACGACGTTAAATAAAAAAAATAAATAAAAAAAAATAAATAAGGATTCTTATAATTTAAATTACAGGATGCGTGTGCAGCACCTCTAAATCGGCCCGTCAAATAACAATGATCTCTAATTCTTGTTTCATCACGTTAAAAATATTTTCTACAAATATGACACACTTTGCTCATTTTCATATCCATTTGATTGCGCCATGAAAGATTCATTTCTATAGCATTCATATATATATTTGATCTATTTCATCTAACAAAATCTGAAATTGTTTGATAATCCATTGTGCGGGTGATTGTTCTTCATTCAATTTTTTTCTATAAATCTTAAAGACTGATTTAGAATCATCATAACTACATTTTATATAAAGCCCCATACTAAAGGCTTCATGATCTTGGAAGGATAGTCCATTATTTACTGGTTTCAATAAGCACTCTAAATCAGCCTATATAATAAATGGAACAATTTCTTTTCGATCATAAGGATTAAATTTCAGAGGAGAAAAATTGGGTAGATTAACTCTATATTTATTTAATTTTGAACAATCTGTCTCATGAATATTCAATTTTTCTTTATTATTAAAATAGTGGAGACAGCGTTCATATAGACAAATTGTGCAGGATGTTTTGTTACTTGACTTCTAAGAAGAGCAGATAAGTTTTTAATCCATACATAGTGGAATTTTAATTTGAAATTATCATTGTTATTTGATCTATTAGATTTTTCGTTTTCATTCTCATCAATATAATCGCTTTGTCGTAACAAAAAATTGACATGCTTATCTTGTTTTAAAGTTGATATATAATAGGGTGAGACATCGAATTTAAAACCGTATTTTTTTAGTATGTATATATTTATTGAAATACTATTCAATTTTTAAAATTTAGGAATATTCTTTACCTCAACAGGAAAGTTTATATCATCGAATTTCAATTCATTCGCAAAGGGCATATAATTTTGAACTCTTTCGCTATGAAATCTAGCTGGATGAAGACAGGCAAGCACAGCCCATTTAAGACATTCATTATCTATATTTTGAACATAGATACATGCTTTTTTATCTGCTATTTGTTTTGGTAGTTGAATATATGAGCCAGGTTTGAAAGGATTAAATTTATTTATGTTAACAGTAATACCGATGATAGTTCTTAATGTTCAACCAGAATCTTTTTCTTGAAATTCTTCTAAATTTTTAAGTATAACATCTTCAATATTTTCTGTAAACCATAATTTAAGATCTGTCGTTCTATAAATGGAAACATTTTCGGTGTTAAAATACTTTACTTGAATGTCCTTTACATTATCTTTTATTACGGTAAATTGAGCTGACATTTCTATATTTATTTTTAGAGCATTATGAATTGAAAGATATTTTGGTATTTGTAATTGTAAGAGTTTATTTGCTGCTTTTAAGAATGACTTTATATCTGTATATTCTTGATTGGCTATGAATGCAGTAATAATACGTTTTTCAAATGCTGAATTTATTTCACGCCAAATAACTCCGTCCCCTTCAATTTAGTTTGGAATGACTCGTAATGGGTTAACATTCCTCCGACTTTTATGGAATTATTTAAATTGATTTCAATTGAATTCAAATGAGAAGCGCAAGTTTGACATCTCTGTCGTATTGCTCTACTTAAGTTAGGCTGTAACATATATTCTTCAAGAGAATTCAAAGCGGTAATTATTATATTTTTCCATCTAATAAAATCATCCTTATTAGCGTTTGAGTTGTAATAGGCTTTCCATAAATCGCGTACTGTATTTTCAAAATAAGAAATAGAAGCCATTGTAATGAAAATATGCGTAGGATAACTAGTAATACGACTACTACTACTACTACTAGTACTACTACTACTACTGCTTGTCACTGCTAAGGAAGCTAGTGATGCGGGCTGTCTCGAAAGACTGCGCTCTTTTCCAATCGAGCACGGCTTTTAAGCGCCATAATGGCGCTGAAAGCAGCGGTTTCGGCGCTGTGGGTTGAAGAGGGGGTAGTCAGACGAAAGGTGGTAGGTGGGTGGGGGTGGGCGGGTGGTGCTGCGCCTAGCAAGCTAGAGACGCTACCCCTTCTCCGAGGGTCCACACTCAGCCAGCATAAGCTTACTACTTACTACTTACTTGTTTTTCGACGAAGTCTTCCTTTTCTTAGAACGCTTCTAGCTAAATCCCATTCCGAACATTGATTTTGCTTTCATGATGTTTGTAACGGCATATGCTGCAGCTCTTTCACTTAAGTTAGCGTCAGCACTATGTACACGTTGCCAAGCTTTTTCAACCAATACTTTGTCTGCAATGTTTCGTGCTTGAATATCCTTATTTTTAGAGTAAGCAATGTCGTGATATTTATATGCAGCGTCCAGAGGATTAATGCCAGGGTCTCCTCGATTTAATCGCTTATATAGTTTTGTACCAGGTCCGCAATATTGATAACCTGGTATGTGAGCCTCAAAGGGTAGATTATTTATCAAGTTATTTACTAACCCTCTACCAGTCTTCCTTTTCTTTTTTCTCTCGTGGGCGATCATTAACCATGATTTTTGAGAAAGGCTATACACCGAATTGGTCAACAGAAATTTTTACAGCTTATAAAGTTATGAAAACAGTTCCATTTACTTATCGTTTGAAAGATTATCAAGACAAACCTATCGCTGGTGGCTTTTACGAAGAAGAATTACTCAAGACAAAATATCCGGATATTTATCTGATAGAAAAAGTTGTCAAAAAACTTGATGATCATTATTATGTAAAATGGTTAGGATTTGACGAATCACATAATAGTTATGTTCATTAAGATGATATGTAAACGTTATTAAATAAATAAAATGATAAAATATATTCTGTTTTTTTATTTTTTTATTTCTATACATTTTTTTACGAGTACAGGTGTAATAATTTCACTCAAATGATTAATTCTCATTTTAAACCGTTCTCTATCACGAGCCATCTGCATCCATTCTCCATGACGAGCAGTTCGATGTGCGTATGCCCATGTAATCATCTCATGTATTTGAATTTGTTCTTGAAAACGTACAGACTTGGATGGTTTCTTTTTCTGGTTCAATCTGAAATTAAACAACACTGATTAAGACTAATTACTCATCTGTTCCATGATTATATATTAAAAAAAAATATTAATATGTTTTTTGACTTATCTAATTTTGTAATGTCCATGTGCTAGAGTGTCAGTACTGTTAGGTAATAGATAATGTCATCATAAGGATTCAATGCAATTTTTTGTTGTTGAATAGTTTCAACATTGTGCAATTTAGATCTGATCGTACATTGCTGTCTTTTATGAATATGTAAATTGTGTAAACAGTCCAAATAATGATCAAATTCAACAGTTTTCTCGACAACGGAAGCCTTCACACCTTTAATTTTTTTTATAGCATCAATACCATTTACACGAGTATAGTACATTTTACTCCTCAAACTAATAAATTCTGTTAGTATATTTCCATTACACTCGTCCTTCATTAAACCAACTACCTTCTTATTTACCCTTGGCATATCGAATACGTTGACAGCAGGATAGTCAGAAGTGTCAAAATAATTTATGTTAGCTTTCATATCAGCATAAATATCTTGACACTTTATTGAGTATATGAAACTATCAGTATCCGTATAGAGAAGCTTACAATTTTTTCCATACATTCTTTTCATGTAATCATAATGAAAGCTGCACATTAATGTTTTGGATACGTCTAATACTGTAAGACCGACATAAATAGGTTTATTCAAATATACCTGAGTTTTACGCAACTGAACAGCGACCAAGTTTTCATCAAAAATAGCTCTACTATGAAAGTTAGGTTTTGAAACGAAAGCTTCTACACCATATCGTCCATCCCACTTTGTTAAAAGTTTTACATCAACATGTTTGCGAACGTTTTCCATAGTTTTACCATATAAACTATTATTCATGAGTTTGAAAAGATTTTTTTGTAACTCATTTTTAACTTTCGCTCTCATCGAACTATTCAGGTCGATGTATGGTTTTAGCCATGCAGATTGCTCGAATTTCAATACTCTATGAATTTTTACAAGCTTTAATGTTCAACAGCTTGTTTAAGAGCTCGATAATGTATCACATAATTTCTCTTATTCAT
Organism: Phymastichus coffea; assembly: GCF_024137745.1. Lineage (NCBI taxonomy): Eukaryota > Metazoa > Arthropoda > Insecta > Hymenoptera > Eulophidae > Phymastichus > Phymastichus coffea. Next base: position 1,127,821 of record NW_026706838.1, read on the forward strand.
GAGAGTAGCACATAATTTTTCATGCTTAGAACCATGAAGCTTGATGTGTTCTGAGCAAAATGGAAATCATTATGCTCATCGTGAATCGGTTGCGGATAATCTAAATCGACTTCTAAAATATAACCCGTTGGAGCATCATCTGCAACTTGTAGAAAGTCAATTTTATCAACATTTTCTTCCCACTCAATTTTATCTCGTGGCAAATATTGTGCCATCGTATATCCATACAAGTTATTAGCGTCTAGATAAACAAGGTACTCCTCTTCTACGATACTATCAAATTTTTCCTTTCATATATCTGTTGTTAGCTGCACCGTATCGACTTGAGCATTGACTTAAACCACCACGAATACCTGATACTATAAATAAATGCATATCTATATCCGTCAAAAGTCTTAATGATATCTTTGTAAACTTGAGCATTGCATCCCATGAAAAACCTGGAGTTGTGTAATAGTGGGCTGGATCTAGACCATACACTGTTAGACATTGCTCGCGAAATTGTTCAAAAACTTCTGCGAGTAATAAAATATCGATTTTCATGTATAAATCGCAATATTCACCTAAATTTTTTCTGTTGAATGCTTTCCAAACTTGGAGGGCATGCTCGTAATCAGCATCCGATACTTCTGAATCAGCGAGACAACTGTAAAAGTATCTTTTTTCAGGCAAGCTGATTTCTTCAAGTTTTTCCTAGCAATCGATGTATTCATATGGAAGTACTCCTTTCCGCGTCAACAAATTTATTTTTTCTTCTTCAGTATCTCAAAATTCTGAATTCACAATTTCATAGTTATCCAAATAAGAAGCCAATTTGTCAAGTGACGAAGCCATAAACTTGAATGAATCAATGAATCGTAATTTGATTCCAGTGTCTGCAACAGTCTTTGTGAATGCAATATACTTTTCTTTCGTCAAAGGTAAAATTTTAATATTTTCAGAAAAGTGATTGAATATATCACGAATAATAAAATGAGCATCATAACCACTAAGATTGTGAAAAACTACAGGTAATATACGAGAATCCTGATAGTTCAGATTGCAACTTTGATGGGCTGCACCTCGATATATTTTTGTCAAGTGACAATGGTCATGAACTTTCATTGATTCGTTAATTAATTTTTCACAAATATGACATACGTTTGTTGCCTCAAATTGAGCGATTTCCTCTGGCGTAAGATCATTCATAGGTTTTGGATCATCATAAATATTTTTTATGTAATAAGAAATATTTTTTAACTCTTCTGCGAACCATTTCGCTGGCTCAGACCCGCGATAAGAATTATATATTGATAAACTGTCATCATAACTACATTTCAAGTAGTAGCCTATGCTAAACATTTCGTTGTGTTGAATAGTAATCGTATTTTTATGAACACATCTTGCTCAACTACTTTTGGTTTTTTCAATAAGCATTCACAGTCTCCATAGATAATAAATGGTGATTTTAATTTGAATCCATAGTTCTTGAATTTAATCACATCTTGACCTTTTCTTGGCATCTGTACACTACACTTATTTATTTGTTTACAGTTCCTTTCATGTGCAACGAGTTTCTCTGAGGTGTTAAAATAATGCAAACATTGATCACAAATAAATTTTTTAGTTTTGCAGTGCGATAAACTGCTTCCTACTAATCTTGCAAGGTCTTTTATATAAATATAATGATAATTATTTGATATTTCATCATTTATCAATAAAAGATTGACATAATTTAATTTTTTATCATCTGTATGATAAAGAGGAATTATTTTTTTACTCTCTAAACCAAACACATTGATTGATATGCTGTTTTGTTTTTCAAATTTTGAAATTTGATACAAAGAGACTGGACCATTCAACTGCAGTTTATTCTCGTATGATATGTAATGACTTACCCTTTGAGGATGATTTGTATATTTAATTTTACATAAAGCTGCTAAGATTGCCCATATAAAGCATTTCTTATCATTATTTTCTACATTGATACAAGCATGCTTGTTTTTTAAAAATGTTGGTAGAGGTATATAAGAACTTCCACTTCCCATTGGATTCAATTTATTAATATTAATTTGAAGATTAATAATAGAATCCAAAAACCAACCTGACTCGTTACTTTCAAATTCCTCCACCTCTTTTAATAATGGACTTTTAATGTTATCATCAAACTATTTCTTGAGAGGGCTTAAAGGATATACTTCAATATTTCGAGTAGTAAAATGCTTTGTGTCAAAAGATTTTTTCAATTTATCTTGATTACTTCAATATTTCCAGAATTTGCATGATAGTACAGCATTAATTTTCATGCATTATTCACTCTTAAAATACTTTTGACATGCCTTGCAAATAAATCGCAAGCATCTTTTAAGAATGATTCAATATCAATGTGTTGAATATTGGCTATAATACTAGTTTTTAAACGGTTTTCGAATGCGCTTTCCAAGTCCACCCATTGTACACAATTTTTTATACTATCATCCAAACCTCTTCCATGAACCTTACAATTTTCTAGTCTTAAATAAATACATTCAAGTTTACCAATGGTACTGAGCAATGATTGTTTTTGTGGCACACTAAGCGATAATGACTGTCTCAAAATTTTTTTTTTCAAAGTTCGCAAAGATAAGACACATTGTTTTTTCCATCGTTTTATAATTATTTCATCACGTAGGTTTTTAGAAATAATAAGATTTACAGCTCCTTCAATCAAATGGAAGTGTTCCAAACAGTTTTGTAAAATTTCCATTTTTGTTTTTTAGCATAGACGTTGACTGTTGCAGGTATCGATCACAAATGAATTGAGATCGACTTCTACTATTTTATATATATGTTATTAATCTTCTTTACCACATGTACTACAGGTATCCGAAGTTCCTATCTCAGACTCTTCATTTTGAATATAATCATCATCATCATTATCATCGCTAAGTATTTTTATGTCGGATTGAGCTTCTTCTTCTTCCAGCTCCATAAGCAACTCTACTAACATTCTTACAGTTGGAAAGGAGAATTTATTGATGTCTTGAGCGTGTTTTGGATAACACATTTTGAGCTTCTATATTTCTTGATAGATGATAAGAGAATGATCACATTCGCAAAGGAAATCTCATTTATATGCATATTAAAAAAAGGGAGGGGGTACAGCTTTAAATTTGTGTGCAAGTGCTTTTTTAATTTAGATGCAGTAATACTCGCATTGAAGTGCCATGTCAGACTATAGATAATTATTTTAAAGTATTCATAGTAATTTTTTTCTTACAAATTCATTTTTTCCAGATCTGAACAAGTTAGGCTGCAAGAGGCCTGCAATGGCTCGGTTGGTAGGGCGACGGACTCGCACCCGGTAGGCCCGGGTTCGATTCCCAGTTCCTGCTGATACAAGCACCTCTGAAAAAAGTTTCATGTGCTTTGTTCTCAAACACATTGCAAGCCTCCGTCGCTAATTAGCACTGATGGAGCATAAATAGAGCGACGTTAAAATAAAAAAAAAAAAAAAAAAAAAAGTTAGGCTGCAAAGCTTTGACAACTGGCCATGCTCATATGTGCAGCCTAAAGATTTAGCAGCTGCCGGATTTTACTTTGTGAATGAAATAGACAAAGTCCGATGCTTCGAGTATAAGATAGAGATTTGTCGTTGGGAAGAGGGTGACGATCGCAAGATGGAACACTAGCGATGGGGTGGCCGCTGTCGATTCATTCGCAACGTGCCTTGTGGTGATATTCCGATCGGAGTTGATCCGAGTACCGTGCCTCTACCAAGTCCACCAAGTTTTGATGTATGTGGTATATACGAGCTTAAGTACCGACCGATTGCAATAAATACAGATTCAAACACAACATCATCACCAGAAGAAAATATCGATAAAGTTAGCGATGAACGAATTTGCAAAATATGCTTCGCTAAGGAACTTAGAAAAATTTTTTTAACTTGTGGACATATCGCAACATGCTCCACATGTTCAATCAAATTAAGTTCTTGTCCTATTTGCCGCAAGAAAATAAAGTAAATTTATGATGCATATTTTGTTTAATTTAAAGATGAATTAATACTTTTTAATAAAAATTATTAACACAAGATTTTAATATATTCTTTTTATTATAAAAGTATAAAAGTATAAAAGTATAAAATTTACAATCGTACATAAAAAATATTTACATTTTAAAATTTAAAAACTTATTCAGTCGCTTATGTATCGAGGAACACGAACTCGGTCGTTTTCGAGAATATTGAAATGGTTTTGGTCGAGAGGTGTTGGTGTCTGGAGGAGTACGTTTGTCATTGGAGTCTTGTCTTTGTGGGGAATTTTCAGAAGAGGAGCTGTTGGAAGAACTAGAGGAACTTGAATTTGAACTAGAGGAACTTGAACTTGAACTCGAGGAACTTGAACTTGAACTCGAGGAACTCGAGGAACTTGAAGAGCTTATTACAATTTTTTTTATTGGAGAAGTTTTTGGGGGGGATTTTTTTTTCTCCGGAGGAGGTGAATTATCAGAACTCGTGGTACTGATAATTGACTTTGAACGAGGAGTGGGTTTTCGTTGTCTAATTTTTGGTCGCGATTTATGAGTATTCGTGGCGTCCGTATTTTTGTCTGTCTGTTTTATATTTTTTTTTAATGATTGTGTTGTGGAATGGTGAAGAAGTTTCTGTTCTTTGTCTGTTTTTGTCGCTTTAGTCTTATTTATATGTTTGTTTGATATAACGCGCATCTTCACGTCACTTATTATTTTTGGTAATATTTTTTTTGTAATTTTTTTGTCATTAGTCTTCTGTTTTTTTACAGAGTTTTTAGACGCTACATACTTATATGAGTTATTATTCTTTAATTTGTCATCCTTCTTTTTAGGTACGCGTGGCAAGGACTCAATTTTATTATTTGGACGGTAAATGTCCAAATGGTGTACCACGTCCGGCTGCTGTTTCTGAAAAATAGTATTTTTTTCATTATATATTCATTTAAATTACGTTAATAAAAGAGAATATACAAGGATAAAAAATAAGTACCTCTGCACTTTGATCTGCAACTTTATTAGATTTTTTTCCAGATTTTTTCCATTTTGCCATTTCCATTCCACGTACTATTCCTTCTGATTATACTATAAAAAATAAATAAGTAAAAATGATTAACTTTAGAAATTAAAAAAAAATTAACGTTAGAAATTAAAAAAATATTTTACCTCTGAAGAGGGAACATATTCCTCGTATGCCTGCGTATTATCTTGATTTTTTGTTGAACTGTGGCTGTTTGATGGATTCTGAAAAATTTATGATAATGTGTGTGTGCAAAAAATTTTTTATAAAATATGATTTTGAAAATAAAAACTTACGATTGGTACTGGATAATATTCAGTTACAGCCACATTACTTTTTTCTTCGTTGTACATTTTCTCCAAATCCTCCTGCAATCAGAATAATAAATCGTTATGCAAATAATTTTTTTATAAAAATAAAATAGTGTTTCAACATATCTTTTCATAATCGGTGATGAAATTACCAATATCCAAAAGTATCTAAAATTAGAAAAAAATTAATTTAACTTAAAAAAATTCAATTTCTATTCCGACGTTAAAATTTTTTTAAAAAATTTACCATTAAAACGGTCAAATATTGAGTTGCCGACTCTTCATTTTTTTCGTCAACACGTGATTTCTGTAAATTCTGCAATCAAAATAATAAATCATTAGAAATAAATTAATTTGAAAATTTCCATTTCCATTGCGATGTTAACCTTTTAAGGACGGGACTGGTCGATATATCGACCACCAATTTTGTCAGGCACTCCACGTGACATATTCTTTCATTTTATGGACAAATATTGTGCAAAAAAAAAGTCAAATTTTAACGTAAAAATCCCCGTCCTTAAAAGGTTAAAATCTTTTTATACTTACAACATCAGGAACGATGACTTATATAGTGACGTTTTCTTTCGTTGTCACAGATTTTGGATCTTCTATATCGGTTTGCGTTCCAATTTCTCTAGTTTCGCGTTTATAAAAATTAAGTGGCTAATATAATAAAACAATCACTACACTGCTAAAACTACTTTTGAAAAACACATATATCAATGTATGAAAATTAACGAACTTACAACATGCACATGTAACGGTGATATCTCTAAGTGCTGAAGTCGTGGATCCATTAAATTTTCATGTGCACGATCACAATTTTCACTTTTACATATTTCATGGATGAAATAACGCCTCGAATAACGCGACATTTTTCACTTTCAAATTCAGACGTTTGAACAGTACCACAGCTTTACACTGACTGAGATTTTTTCTTTCTTTCTTTCAAATCGAACTATGCACTAAAATTGAGATAAAGTAGGTGTATTTTTGTTTTGGGAATTTGTATTATAACATGACCTACGGCGCGACGTTTCAAATTTTTACGACTATGGATCAGCTAACGTAACCAAGAGCACTCGTTACTATACACATGTATAGCAATGAAGTAACTGTATTAGACGTTAGGGCTCTTATTATTCGGTTAACCGGTTAATCGGTTAACCGATTTTATTCGGTTTACAACCGGTTATTCGAATTGCCGGTTTTATCGGTTGCGGATTACCGGTTAACTGCAAAACCGTTAACCGATCCGGTTAACTAATCCGATTAACCGGATAAAATTTTTTGATTAATTTTTTATATTTTTTTGCATTTTCTTATTAATAGGGATTATACTCATAGGTGTCATATTTTATAATACTTATTGAGCAATCTTTTTTTATTATTACTATCGGTGTGATAACGATATAACTCTAATTTTCTTCTGATAATAGCCATGCAAAAAAAAATTGCGCAAAAATATAAGTTACCTTAAGTGAAAGGTCAGTATGCACAGAATAAGTTAATATAACTTTTTTAAAACAAAAATAATTAAAAACGCAGGTAGAAGATAAAAAAATGTTGTTTTTGGGTTCCACGAAAAAGAGTTATCACTCGAGTGCCAGTTAAACCTTTAAAAATGATTGCAAAAGTTTGTAATTATGTATACACGTACATCAAAGGTTCAAAAAAACTTCAAAAAATTACAAATTAATTAATTAAATTGCTTGTTTTTTTTTGGCAGAGGTTGTCTTAAATTAAGAATTATTTTATCTTACAGAGCAAACCCCACCCACCCCAAGTTAAATAAATAAAAATAAAATAAAGTTAGTCTCTTGATTTCAGATAGGTTTCGTCTTACTTCGGTCCGAGCCAAGGGTGTTTTAAATGAAAAAACACTATTTTAATGATGTGACGTTTCGATGCGCAATGGCATCTTCATCACGTGGCGGGCGACACCGAAATCGTTTCGGTAGGTATACAGCGGAAAAAAACGACGACGACGAAACGAGAATTAAGAAAAAAAAAACTTGTTGTTTTTTTTTTCTTCTTTTTTTTCGTTACGAAAATTGCAGACGTTAAAGTATAAAAAAAAAATCAAGCGGAAAAACAAGCACCGAATTAATCCAGCGCTGAAATCTTATTAAAGAATCTAATTAATCAATTAACCGCAACGCACGAGCACGCGCGGGGATGCATAAAATGTTATTTCGTATAATACATACAACACGCGCGAAATAGCACATTACTGTCAATTGAATCCAAGCTTCTCTATACAACTTGCTCGCAGCGCATCTGTAACATCAAATATGTTACTTCAGCATATATAAATTGTTCACAAAAAATAAGTTTTATTGTTTATAAAATATTGGCATGTGTTATTATTAGATAGCAAAATGTCAAATCGAATGAATAGTTGGGTATGGAATTACGCTACAATTGCTGACGATAAAAAGAGCGCAACCTGTAATTTATGCAATAAAAGCATCAGTTATTCAAATTCACCTTCAGCCATCTCCAATCATTTAAAATCGATTCACAAAAGGAGCCCACTTGATATTTCAACTACAGAACCGAGGTATTTCAATAATTTAGAATTTTATTTATATTAAGAAATTTTTTCTTTAACGAATATTATTTCCTTTTCTAATTTTTTCTAAATTCCTTTATTTATTTAATATTATTTGGAAACAATATTTCTCAAATTTGAGAGAATTGCAAAAGATCAACCCCTATGGCTTATTATTCAGTCTATAAATCTAATTTTTAGTTTGTCACAGAAACGAACGATGATAATAATATTTGTAATTTATATTTTACTTTTACTCATTAAATGCTTTTACACTTTTACTACATTTCGAGTATAGGTGATTATTTGTGTTTACTTGTTTTTGTGTGGAATTATTTTAATATAATTATAAAAAACTTGAAACATTTTATTATATTTTAAAAATTGTAACTTAAGAAATAATTTAACTTTGATAGATATTTTTAAAATTTTTTAATCATTTATTTATAAAATATATATTTTTAAAATACATTAAAACTTAGTTTTGTCTTAATACCCATGTTGAAATTGTTTTTAATCCTATTAATTGCCCTTTAATTGTCTTTTATCTTCTTAATCCTTATATTTTATTATATTTATTATAAATGTATCAAAAATGTATAATTTGTTTTCAGCGAAAACCATGATGCAAGCAGCAGCTCAAGTTTGTCAGCTTCTACTTTATCGTTTACTGAATCTCAAGAATATCACATCCCGCGAAAGCGACAGAGACGAAATGATGGGTCAGGTGTATGCTCTGTCCGAATTATTATATAATTTATCGAATTATTATATATTATTTATTATTTATTATAACCGAAGCAACTGCAAAATTAATTGCCACTAATCTTCTTCCCATCTCTTTAGTCTCAACATCTGGTTTTAGAGATTTTATGGATGTGTTAGAACCAGGTTACAAAGTGCCTTGCGAAAAGACAATACTTCGACGGTTAGAATGCTATTTTGAGGAAGTTAAGTTGAAAATTAAAAAAGACTTAAGCAAAGCGCAAAAAGTATCTTTGACAACTGATGAGTGGTCATCAAGGGCACAAAATAGCTATCTTTCAGTCGAGGCGCAATATCTGGATGAAAACTGCAAAATGCATCATGCAACGCTTTGTAACGAAGTCCTTTTTGCAAGACCAACTGCTCTCAACATTTCCAATGAACTAAAAACCGTTATCAAGGATTGGGACTTAGAGAATAAAATGGAAGCTATTGTTCATGATAGTGCATCAGCAATTATTGCTGCTTGTAATCTGCTACCTGAAATACCGTATAGTGTAAAATGTAATGCCCATTTACTACAATTAGTTGTACACGATTGCTTTGCAGCTGTACCAGATTATGAATCTTTGACATCTAAAGGACAAGCAGTTGTTTCACATTTTCGGAGATCGAATATCGCCAGCAATTCTTTAGCTCAACGCCAAATTCAAATGGATATGAAGAAGGAAAAATTGATTCAAAGTTGTAATACTCGTTGGGATTCTAAATATTTCATGTTTGAAAGTTTAGTACAAAACAAAACTCCGATCTCTGCAGTATTAGCAGACAGACAAGTAACAAAAAGAGATGTTGCACAAAAGCTAGAAATTACTGAGAGTAACTGGGTCGACATGGAGAAATTATTGGTTATGTTAAAAGCCTTTCAAGTGGCAACGACTATTTTTTGTAGCCAAACAGATGTTACTATTTCTGTTGTTCGCCCAGTTATTCACTCAATAATCTCTAATCATTTAGCTACAACACCAGAAGATAATGCTGTTTCAAAAAAGTTTAAAAAAGAAGCAATCTCTTCGTTAAAACGGCGATTTCGGTTTGAAGAAAACGACTTTGAAATAGATATTATGCACATATCTCAATTTTTTGATCCAAGGCATAAGTCTTTATCCTGTGAGAGTGCCGAAATGAAACAAGAAGTAGTTGATTACGTCAAAGGACTCTTGAATGTAGGTGAACCTATGGATACGGAAGACACTAATTCACCGGTTCCAAAATCATCTGCCTTTGATTTTCTTTTTGGAAGTGAAATACCTGCAAGTAATTGGCAGAGTCAACTACAAATGTACATGGCAGAACCAGAGTTAGGAAGAAATTTGGATCCACTACAATGGTGGAAAAATCATTCTGATAAGTATTCACTGATTTTCAAATTGGCCTTACAGTTTTTATCAGTTCCAGCAACTTCAGCAGCGTCAGAAAGGACTTTTTCCTCTGCTGGAAATATTGTCACTCCGAATAGAAACTGTCTAGGTCCTAATAATGTTAATTTATTAACATTTTTATACCAAAATCGACATTTCATGGCAGACCGATAAGTTAATATAAGTACTTGATGTTACGTATTCATTGTTTTGTATTATTATGTTACAATTATTATGTTACAATAATACGTTTGTTTCTACAATATGTATAATTTTCTTCTTCTACATTATATATATATATTGTTTTGTTCTACGTTATTTTGTCTTACTTATTAATTTTTTATTAATAATTTACATATTATAATAGACATTGTATTAATCACAATGTAAAACTATTTTGTTAATGTACATAATGTGTGAAAATGTTACTTGAAAAGATAATTATAATTATTGTAAAAATTTATATTTACGCTTTGCAAAGACAATTAAAAGATATTGTATAAAAAGAGATATTGTATAAAATAAAAAATGATGATTAATCAATGTACAATACTTATTTTTTGACAGTAATCCCAGTCAAAACCAGCGGGCCGCCAGCAGCCTGCTAGCTCCCTGCTAGCAGGCCGCTGGCGGGCTAACTATCGATGTACAACTTGATCAGTTTCCTGGTGCGTAGAGTGACCATTCCCGGAGTCTACAGGGTACAGGTCACTCTGGACACTCATTAGGTGAGTGTCCAGGTGTCCAGGATCACCTTCTTCAGGGTGTGAATGGAGCATATCGTAGTTTTTAGTTTGTGTAATACAATTATGCAATAGGTATGTCTCGAGGTGTTTAAAGCGAACTTTACCAGGGTGTAAAGAGCGCGTATAGTAGTTTCATGCACTAGGTCATTCATTTCATGGGCTCGCCTTCGAATCTGTAATAACGACGCTTCACTCGAATTGACTCTGATGTAATGTGATACGCACAACTAACCGGCACCAACCTGCAATCACAATGCTCCCTTTTACACTCACTCTCCTTCGCGTTAACGTTGAACTGTACGACGAGAATACGAAAATGAAATGCGGTGTATGTAACGTGGTTTCACGAAAACTAGAAAGATAAGGAAAGAAGAAAATCCTTTTTCTTGAGTTTCTCCCTTTCTCGTCTTTCTTTGCATCTCGTGATTAATGTTGCGATATCGAAGATATGTATGTACGCTCTCCTACTCACTTTGCACACAAACTCAAAAATCTCCGCACGCCGAAAAATGACAAATTTGATTGTTTGCTCGCCCTAATCTCACACTGGCAAGCGTGAAATGGCTAGCTATCGCGACACACCCATTTCTCCCTTTGTTGCACACTTTTCGCACGCGTAACAGAAAACAAAAACGCAATTCACGAAAAAACTAAGTCGATAACCCTACTATTTCTTTATCGCAAATTATTTTGAAATTTTATTTAACCGGTTAACCGCAACCGAAAAATCGCATTATTCGGTTAACCGGTTAACTGCAACCGGAAAACCGCATTATTCGGTTAACCGGTTAACTGCAACCGGAAAACCGCACTATTCGGTTAACCGGTTAACTGCAACCGGAAAACCGCACTATTCGGTTAACCGGTTCACCGATTTCGAGTAACCGAATAACCGACTACCCGGGTACACCTCAAACCGAATAATTGTAAGATCCCTATTAGACGTATGAATTCTAAGCAAAATGATTGAAAAAATTTTAATTTTCAAAAATTGTTAAAGTCAAGTGAGGATATTGACACTTGTAATATATCGTAAGTCTCGAATATGCTTGTATGTAACTAAGTCCTAATATGTTCGCGCGCGACTAATTCCCTACATATCAATCAATGCATAGGAAGTCAAAGGCTACTTCAGGATGAATTGGGAGCTCCACGCAGAGTCATTTAACTCTGAATTCTCGCAGCGAGAGGATGAGGTCATTCGGTTGTGGACTTAGAAAATTTTCGTGCATGGTGTTTATGGTCGCTCGCGCAATTAAGATCACTTATACTCGCGCGCGTAGCTATGTCCTTTTATGCGTGCACGCTTCTAACTATCACGCTAACTACTTTTTTCATTAACTTCAAAAAAATTTTCAAGACCAAATACATTAAATTTAGTGCAATGAATTCTTGAAAATTTTTTCAAAGTGAAAATGAGCGCGTTGATTTAGTAATTCATAGACTATAGTCGTGATGCTGTTCAATCATCAATTAATGCGTGTGCATTATGATCGCCCTTTATATCAATTCATGAATGAGAGAGAGAGCACACGCACAGCTCGTAGCTATGCGCTACATGGCTAACTTTTGGGAGAGGGGAGAGTGTGACGCATAGCACTGCTCCACGGCTAAGACCATATTACGTTCACAAGTGTAAGTTCTCATATGACCGAAAACTTATCTTTCTCAGCGTGCGACATAGCTAATCGAGCTATGTCACTTCGCAGGCGCACGATTTTAAGTTTTTTTCTGTTTTGTATGCTGTAGAGACTAAGTGTCGATAGCAGAGAATCGTACAATACTCTGCTCGGTCAACTTGAAAAAAGAATTGTTAAGATTAAGTATTTTGGCGGCAGCTTATTAGAATTTATATAAGTTACAATAATTCAATAAATATAAAAAAACTTAAAGAAATTAAGCATTTTCAATTTACTATTTATCATCCATTCATTTCCTTTTTTTATTCATTTTAACAATGAGCATTGATGTGTTTGGACGCAAGCTCAGGGGAGCTGACGAAGTAAATTTGAAAACTTCACATGAGATTCTTTTAACAAAGATTGAAAATATTAAAAATTCTATTTTAAAATTGAAAGCTGAATTAAAAGAAACTTATACATTGATTGATCTTCATCGAGAAGAACTTGATATGAAAATCATAGAAGTTTTATCTGACATTCATAAGTTGAATGAGTCATTTACCCTCTCCATGACGCAGTTGCCATTACAAAAGGAGCACGATTCATTGGCTGTAGCTCATTTGCCGTCTGCAGCAGCATCAGACACATTATGAATTCATTAAGTACCAACATTCGAAGTCGTGCTATAGCCTGCTTGCATAAATATCTTAGTAAACCGTACAATATAGATGATTCTATGATTCAAACAATGATGAATTATGTACAGTCACTCATTGACGAAGGTGCGGACCTGATACATTTTTCTAACATTTTCAACCCATCAACGCATGATCTCATAATAATTGAATATTCTATAGTCTTATTGAAAGGTATCTGGTACATGACAAAGGATAAGAAAACGAACAATTTATCTGAATATTCAATGTGTCTTTGTCATAAATTTACTCAGGAAGATATTCCTAGTTCTAGAACTGATAGGTTAACTACAAAAGTAGTGATCAATGTTAGTCATTCCATACTAAACGTTTTTATACAATATGTTGCTGAATGTGTTCGTATCACCATTGACAATTATCTTCTAAATGAATTGGTTCTGGATGTACATTTTATATTCACAGTTTAATATCTACATCGTGAATATATCGATTCCAATCCCAAATTCAAAGTTAAACTTTTCAAAGTGAAATATATTCCTGTTTACTCGGCTTACACATATCGAAGATGGTTCTGCATAAAAGTGCTACAACCTCAGAAAATCAAGATTGAAAATTATCAAACACAGAATCCAATTTACACTCTTGGCTGTGTAACTAACGTCATTGTCAGCTAGTATAAATAAGACAACGCAAGGATCAGATTATTCATCAGCCAGCATTCGCATAAAATTGACTGTTATCCGTCAGTCAAGAAAAAACAATCTACATGGAAACAAGTCACTTCCAAATTTTCAACCAACACTAGTCAATTTCCAGAACAAAAAGGCTACGAACAGTTGGACAATGAAAAAAGAAATACAAATAATCAGATTACAAAACTTGTATAAGTATTATAGTATAATAAACATGTATACTTTTTTTATCAAATAAATGTTTTTTTTAATTTTAAACGTATTCAAAATTTCGATGATTTTTTATTGATTTTTCAATGATAATAAACCTTATCTCCTACCTCATTCCATGAGATATACCGACTGGCCGCGTCATGCCTGTATGCCACCGTCCATAATATTCCCCCTTAATCATATATCTTTTTTTCCATCAATCTGACACATTATCGATCGATCATCGGGAGGGGGCCATGGGGCCTGCGGGGGGGGGGGGGGGGGGGGGCATCATCCACGTCGATAACTACCAACCGGCCGAGCATACACACACATGCACATGCACAAGCACATGCACGGTCGGCTACAATGCAAACCGTTGATACAAAATCGGCCGATAAAACATTTCAGTGGCCGGTAATGTAAGATTAATAATGTTACCGACTGCTGGTAAGGAAGGAATGAATACTCACATGGTAAAAGTGGCTGAGAATCCTTATAGCCTATACTACTTGTTTATTTTGATATTTCTATGTCACCCTGATCGTTTGGTTTTAATATTACCTGTGTATATGTTATGTTTGGTCTAACTATATTGACGTTGGCATTAAAATTTGAATTTGAATTTTCAGAACTTGAGTATTGTTTTGATTCAATTTTTTTCTTGTAGTCTAGGAAATAGTTTTTGCTATAATTCCTTACAAAGTAGGCATCCTTTATATTTTGCGGTGTGATTTCCTTTGCAATTTGCACATGTTCCGTCTTTTATTTTTTGTTTAATTTGACATTATTTACTTTGGTTTTGTTCAGCACATTTTACATTCACAGCACTTTTGCAACAATAGTTTTTTATATTTTGACAGTTTTGAAATTGAGGAATTTTAACGTTTGATGGCTCAAATGTGATTATAGCGTTTAATAGTCGGTTTTCTATATAAATTTCCTAGCTTTTATAATCATGTTTAATTTCAAGAGTGAAAAGCGGCAATAGCAGTTTTGTGATGCGATGCCTTATATTATGAATACTTATTATTTTATATCCATGTTCTTCTATGACTGTTTTTAGTTCATCTGTATCAACTGATGGGTGAATGCTTCTTAATATAACTTTGAAACCTTTGTCTTCTTTACGCTGGTAAATCTAAAATTGGGTATTCTTTTTTTGAATGCAATAATAATTGGCAAATATTATTCCTCAGTTGTCGGCTGAATTTTAATTTTGTTTGGTCCTGTCACTTTTAAGGTGTAATTTTCCTGGGTTATTGTGATTAGTGAATTTTCTAACGGCTTGATATTTTCTACTTTGTAAATGAAAATCGGAGGATATTTGCTTTTCAACTTATTTGCTTCGTTGTTTTCTTCTTCACTATGATTTTTTTTATTTTCTTTATTTTATTGGATTATATTGTACCTATTTCTTGTGTTACTGAACCAGTAATCTGATAATTGTGCTTGTCGTTTTTTTATTTTGAATTTGGTTTTCTGGACTGTTTCTTTGTCTTTTGCCGCTTACAATTTTTTCGTTTTTGTTGGTTTTATTGGGAGTGGTCTTGTTATTTTCTAACTGAGGTACAATCAATGACGATGTTGATATACATATGTGTTCTAGGATTGTTGAGTGGTCCAAAGACTAACCTAAGCTGTTTAAAGACTTTTTTAAGAATAACTTAAAAAATTTAGATTTTTCACAAAATGATCGGTTTGGTTAACTTCTAGTAATTTTTATATTCAACTTCTAATATTTTTTACGATGATGATGTTACAGAAAAATGTACTCTTGTTGGACAAAAGATTGAATTAAGCGAACCTTATACCATTAAATAACCGGTTCATTCCGTTTCATTTCATATTCAAACAGAAATGAATCAGATGATTAACGATATGCAAAAACAGGGTGTTATACAAGAATCTTCTAGTTCTTGGTGTTCTCCAGGTATTTTTTCAGAACAAAGATGATACTTAGAGATTTTATGTTGATTTTTGTAAATTAAATTATAAACTATCAAAGGCTTTTACCCATTACTTCCAATTAATCATTTTTTAATCAAGTTAGTTGGTAAATCTTGGTTTTCTATGTTAGATTTGATAAGTGGTTATTGGCAGGTTTAAATTCGTTTGGTAGATCGAGAAAAAACAGCATTTTATATTGTTAATCATTTATGGCAATTTACTGTAATGGCTTTTAGACTTTGTAATGCTCCAACTACTTTTGAATGATTGATGGAAAGGTTATTTCGAAATTTTTCAGATGAAATTTATCTAATTAATTTATATGATATTATGGTTATGGCAAAATCCTTTGATGAAATGATTTTTAATTTGCGAATTATTTTCACTAGAATCCGAACTGCTAATTTAAAATTAAATCGAAAACGTATGTTTTCTTCCAATGTAGATCCAAACAGGGTAAAAGAACAGATTCCAAAAAGATAAAAGCTGTAGTTCGTTGACCGATTTCTCGTACCCGGGAATAACAGAGAAGTTTCTTACGTTTTTGTTATTATTATAGGCACTTTGTTAGAGATTTCCTTTTATTACTAAACTTCTTTATTGTTTAACTGAAAAGGAATATAAATTTGATTTGGCAAAAGATTGTCAAAAATCTTTTGTAATTTTGAAACAGGCTCTTTCTATACCTCATATTTTAGCTTTTCCACAAATAAATTCATCTTTAATGTTGGATACAGATGTATATGATCATGGTATTGGAAATGTATTGTCACAAGTGCGAGACAGTTTACAGAGTGATTGGATATTATAGTCAAGTTTTGACTAAACCTGAAAGAAATTATTATGTAACTCGTAGGGAATTACTGGCGGTAGTAAATTCAGTAGAACATTTTCATCATTATTTATGTAGTAGTTCCTTTGTTATTCGTACTGAGAATTCAGCATTAACATAACTTCTTTCTTTTAAAAATTTAAATGGTCAATTAGTTAGATGGGTGGGTAAATTGGATCAATATGATTTCAAAATTTTACATCGTAACGGTAATTCTCATAGCAACGCAGATGGTCTCTCTAGAAGACCTTGCAATAATTCTTCTTGTAGATATGGTTTGAATATATAATCCAAATATTCTGTAGTACGTATTGTTTTCGATGAAAAATCTCATATTGTTTGGCAACATCATCAACGTTAAGATAATATAATTCGAGCTATTTTAAACAGTAAAAAGATTGAGGTTAAATTATTTTGGTAGAATATTTCTTCTACAGATGAATTTGCAAAAGTTTATTTAGCTCAATGGGGTTCATTAGTGATACAAGATGATGTTTTGTATAGAGAGTGGATTACACTTTATCTGAAAGATAGGGTTCTTTAATTAGTTGTAGCTAAAAATTATATTAATACTCTCTCTCTCTCTGTCTCTCTCTCTTTCTCTATTTTAGAAGAAGCTTATGGTACTCTTTGTAGTGGCGATTTTGTTGTAAATAAAATTCTACAGAAAATTCGTAAAAAATTGTATTGGACTTCTTGTAAAAAAAGAGTTGAAAATTGTGCAAAAATTGCTCTATTTGTTTTACGAATAATGGTCCGTCAGATAAAGGTCATAATCCAATGAGAATCTAAAATATGGGATTATCTTGTCAAAGAGTTATAATGGATATTTTACATTCATTTCCAATTTCTTCTTCGGGAAATAAGTATGTTTTAATTGTGATAGATTGTTTTACTAAATGGGAAGAAGTTTTTTCTTTCTTTAATATAAGTACAAAAATGGTATTTGTTCGTGAAATAGTTTGTAGATATAGAGTTCCTCTTGAAGTTCATACTGATCAAGGTCATAATTTTGATTCTAGATTAGTGAAAGAATTTTCTCAATTATTAGGTATTTAGAAAACAAAAACAACACTTTTACTCCCACAATCAAAGATTCAAATTAAAAGACAAAATCAAACACTAAATTTATATCAGACAATGAAAAAGATTAAGACCGTTAGATTGTTACCTTACATATCTGCGGTACACTCAACAACAGGTGTTATTTCAGCAGAGATGTGTACTGAAACTAATTTAAGGCTTCGTTTGAATTTGATATGTGGATTTCTTCCAACATCGAAAAAGCCGACAACAATTACTAATTTTGTACAGAAACTGAAAACTACACTCAAGAAAATACATAACTTGGCAAGGCATTACATTACTATTTTTTCACAACGAACAAAGAGATACTATGGTAGAACAGCTCGACATATTGATTTCTAAGTAGGGCATAAAGTTCTAAAATCCTAAATGTATGAAAGACAAAACGTCGAAATTACAAAACAATTGGGAAGAACCATATAATGTTGTAAAAAAAATCAAGATGTATTTTGCATCCAAAATACTCTCAAACATAAACAGAAGATTGTTCATATTACCGACTAGTAATTTATTATGATAGGTAATCCTTCTGTTCCACTCATGGTTATTTTAAGCTGTGGTTACTTCTGTGAGACGAAGAGCAAATTACAGAACAGAGACATACGTGTAGTACAACGGTATATCAACTTTCTACTTTTGTCTAACTATTAATTTGATAAAATGTTTACATTCCCTGAATGATTAACTGATGGTTTAATGATTGAATGATTCAAGATTCAAGATTTAAGATCCAAAATTCAAGACTTATGATTCAAGATTCAATATAAGGCAAATTAATAGATTAGTTTTCAATTTATGAAAGAAAATTTACCCATTTGATGAAACTCTGGCTTTATTTTTTTCAAGAGATGGGTTCCTTATTTACAGACGATTGGGTAACCCAATTGGAGAATATTATTCTTTAGTTAACTTTCAGATTATCGGGATGCCAATCTAAGAAAAGGGGAGATAATGTAGTATAAAGATTTATCTGACTTTTTATTATTATTACATTCAGAGTATTCGTTTAAAAATTTTTTGTGTTTGTTATTTTTAGTTGATTTTTTCATATTGAAGAACAACACATTAACCTAATTGAAATAAATCAATGTTTTTCATATTGTGCATTCTTATTCACTAAGGATATAACAATTTTCGGATATTTTCGTAAGTATTGTACCTACCATAGACCGTGTTTTGTCTTTTTTCTCGTCGCTCTCTCTCTCTCTCTCTTTCCTTTGGTCAATAACTTTTCTTTTTTTCTTGAGTAAACAGATTAAATCCATGTTTGTCATTTTAAATCGAGTTTTATACTTACTTAGCTAACTACCTATTAATACCCGCTCGTAGTATAGAATTTCATCTTAATTTTATTCAACTCTCAATATTGTTTCGTACTATTTCGTTCTTTTACAGCTACGTGGAATAAATGCATACCAGTACCAAGCATAACAGGAGCGGATCGTGGCGGCTATTAGTCTCGTAACGAAAAATCAAAATTCTTCAGCTGGATTATATGATTATTTATTTGATTCATAGTTACAGTGATTCATAGTGACGTGCAACTAGCAGTTGCGGTGAATGAGTAGCGACAAACTTTTGTATTCAAAGATTTAAAGCGTGACCTGCAATAGAAAGAGAGATAAAGCGCGCACTAGGTTTAAGTTGTATGAGTGCATGTGAATGCACTCGGCTTCTTAGGAAAAGCATGCTCACTAATTTGGCCTTGAAAATGAAATTTTTATCTTTATATAAGGGCAACTCTTGCAAGGCTGAAAGTAATGTGAAATATGAAATTAAACATTTTTTTTATAATGAAAATTATAAAATCAAAGAATTAAAACAAGCGGAGAGATGCAAGTATGCGTAGCATAATTTTTATACTGCCACGCGCAGACTAATAAGTGGAAAGTTACATCAGTATACAATAAGTTAAAGTCGTTCAACCTAGTATATTCTATTGGCGAAAATATTTTTTCCTTCTATTTTATAATGCTTTTTAGTTTATGTCCACTTTTAATTAATTTTATTTTTTTTATAGTTTTTTTTCACTGGATTTGATTTTCGTCATTGTTTATATATATCTTTTTTCTTTGCTTACTAGCATTAAATTTCTGCTGTTATTTAAATTATCTTTTAGTTTGTTATTATTTCATTTTTTATTTCATTTTTATTTTATTGCTTTGCTTTGCCTTATATTTATTGCGAAAAATGCTAGCGAGCTGGCACATACAATCACACCCAGGTAAAACAGAGATCTGCTAACATTATTGTAGGGCCACTAAAAAGGAATGATTATCGATTTTTCTTATTTTTTATCAATATAAATTAGCAAAGATCATCTTTTTGGATTTAAATACTCGTGCACGCTTTATGTGCAAAGCGCTGTTATATTTTAAATAGATTTTTGTAAAATGCTTGATGACACAGCTCAGTGAATGGGTGAATGGGTTACGCAATTAGATGCTAGTTCAGACAGTAAACTTTCAGGACACCTTCATGTTAAAATACGATACAAAATTACCTGAAAATGGCTCAGGCCGTTCACGTAGCCCCTAAAACGGACGTTGGAAGCATGTTCGACTCTTCAACAGCGCCCTTAGGAGGAGATGGACAATAAAGCGTCTTTGATCACTTTGTTGAAGGTAGCAAAATAGAATGGATTCATCCGTCAGAGTCAAACTTATTGATGGATTTGTCCTTGACTAAAGACGTCGGCAGGATGGTAAAAGGCTAGAAGATCAAGTTCTCTGGGGACAACGATCAGATCATAGACGTCTTTTGCAGAAACTTGAAGTCTAAATGAAATCCACTGGCTTGATCAAGGAAGAGATGTTTCTTGGGATACAAGATGAGAACGAGCTCAGCAAAAATCGGAAATCTGAACAACAGTAAGAACTGGGTTTACTATAACGATTTCGTGCTGATGCTAGAGAATGGTACGGCTTCAGTGTCTTACAGTAGTTGAAAAGAGAAGCTCATGATAGATACCAAGGTACTGAAGAACCCGTCCGAACTTATTTGACCAAGCTACAATAGTCAATAAGCCTCACCCTCCATGCCAACTTTGAAGATGATGAATCCTATGTACGGCAATTTTTTTCTCAGTAAAAGAGTTGTATAAGTTGGCCTTGTTAGTGTAGAATGCCTTGGCCCACGATCATAAGAAGAGTATTATTCTGGAGCCCAAAACTGCTCTGTTCCCGAAATGGACCTACCGATCTTCCTTTAAGGGGATAAAGATAAGGCTTAAAACTATGTCTCAGCCATAAGCTCGGGGATTCAGGACGCAAGTGATTTTCCGACGACGTTTCAAATAGCAATTACCACAAGTCAATTGGCTACCTCTAGGCTGATGAAGCATGTAGAACGTCTCGTTAAGCATACTCTGTACAAGCAATAAAGCCCTTGATTGCCCCTATTACTAACAAGGGGGATAAATTGACAAATAAGAGGATTAGGATCAAGCCGACTCAGGGTCACCGTCGAAAAATCGACTATACTAAGTTTCTTCAGCGAGCGAAGTACGGTAGGCTAGTCTTCAGATTTTTTTACTTCCCTCATTGCAAAGTAGGTGATGGAGCAGAAAATGCAGATCCCGATGCATGTACTACGACATCGAGCAAATAGCAGTGTCAGTAGGATGTAATGTGGATATTGGTATGATCGTCGGTTAACGCACTGAAAGACGTGCGGAGGCAATGAATTTAAGATTTCCCCGAGCGAAGTTAGCGAAAGCCAATATGCCACAGTGGACATCCTGAAAATTCCAATATTCAGCCAAAACTTTTGCGATGTTACCGGTACATTTAATGACAAGAGGTCATCGAGACAGAGCCCATCTGAAATGACAAGCAAGGGATGTTCAAAAATTGAGGCTATCAAAGGGTCTAAACGTCAAAAAAGAGGAAATAAAGGATACAATTCCGAAGATGAAACCAGGTCTTGATTATTTATCCAGATAGGAAACTTTCAAAGACGTCTACTCTATATCGTGGCAAACTATGTAGAAGATATTGAAGCCCTCATCCGCACTAAGAACCTCACACCTTTTCACCAGGCTATCCCGAATAGGAAAGGAAAAACTCAACCCAGAAGTCATAAGACCAGATAATCCCAGAAGAAGAGATAGCAACGAGCGACCCTTCACCAGGCGATGTACCATCTTGCAGTGAAGACAACGACTAACAAACGCCTCTCGAATGCAAATCCGCGGAGGAAGTTTCACGTTGCCTGTTGGACTCGGGAAATGATGCTGAGCTTTTAGTACGATGAGATAGGGAAAAGGATCCGGATACTACAGAGAAGACTTCTCCTGAAAAATGATCCAGATACTACAGAGAAGACTTCGTTAATAAAGCGATTGAAGGGCTGGTCTACTAAGGCCACTTGTGTTTTTAATTGAGCCTCGGTTTGAAAGAACCAGGGGGAGTTTTAGGTAACCAGATGACCAAAAAGAAGAATTATTTTCTGTCACGTTCAAAAGCCTTTCTTTCTTGCAGATTAGAACTTCCAGTGGAAGAGGCCGAGGACGCTATCAAGAGGCTCCTAGCTCTGAAACTGGGCCGACGGGCCGATAACGTGATAACCGCCCTCATCCTTCCCATGAGTGAGTACCTCACATATGAAGAGAGGAAGGGTCAGTTTTTTATGGATCTTTTTAGCGAGATGCTCTTTGTACATGTGATTGAGGTAGCTCGACCCGGAGAGAGTTAGAGGGATCCTCCTCAGACAGCTCCTTCTCCCTTTTAGACAATCTGGGATTCGTGTTCATGTGTTCTACAGCCGCGAGGAAAGTAGTTCCGGGCATCGACTCTTCGACTAAGATAAACGAACAGATTATCGGGTGCGGCCCTCGCTAATCGCGGCTACCTAACCCGTCGTGCTTTTTGTACGATCGGCCGTGGGTTTAGGGTCGAATCCAATGGTTGATTTCCCTTTAGTGTGACGAGATCCGTGGATTTATTCGAGTCTGTTCCCGTATCAGACCGGTTTATTTTGGCAAGTCCTGTATTGTTTACCTTTTTAATTTTCAACTTTGGGTATCGTCCCTTGACCTTTATCTTTCCTAAGTTTCTTTTAATGTTGCCATATGCAAATAGTACTCTAGTCCTCGTAGATTAATTCGTCTTTCCATTCATCACATAGCCAGGTGACTAGTGTCATTGCTTTGGTCTTATCGTCTTTTCCGCATTTCAGCATATCTAGCGCCGTAGATAGAGTCACTTTCATGTGCTTTGTTCTCAAACACATTGCATTAGCACTGATTAGCACTGATGGAGCATAAATAGAGGGACGTTAAATAAAAAAAAAAATGAAAAGATAGAGTCACTCTTTTAACGCTTTTGCTGATCGGCAGCTTTATAATATTGGGCATATCCAACAGAAAGAGCTCCTTTATTGTCTCATACCACTTTATGATATAGTAGAAGTCCAAATTGTACGACGTGTTGAAAAAAGGATACTTCTCTATAATCTTCTATCGTCCAAGGTAGTCGACAAAAGAGTTTGGTTTTCTGAGTAGGTTTCAAAGCGTACATTCTCGGTTTACCTGATTTTTAAGTACGGGATCGGTCTTTATTTGTGTTCAGGTTCTAGTTTTTTATTCTTCTTGCTTCGATTGCATATTCAATCCGAGCAAATTTATATAAAATAACTCTTCTGCTGCTATTAGTGAGATTATACAATAAGTGAAATTTTTCTATTGACCCTATATTTTCTAAGCGTGTTACGAATTCAGTCAGCGTCTTATGGCTTAGGTATCGTATTTTTATACATGTCGGATCTACGATCAAATGGTTGGATGTTTCACTCATGATGGTACTAAGTACTGAAACAAACGGTTAATTGATCATTGGATAATTTCATACGGACTTCGCCGTCTGAGTTTGTAAGCCCGCAGGGTTCTCGGGTCCTATCAACAGGTTAGGTTCAGTCGCGAAAGTTTTGATTTTTTCGAAGTTCGATCAAGTGAAGCCTGAGTTTGAATTTTTTGGCAGATCGTTCTCCGGGCACACGGGTAGGTCTTCGTTTATTCGTAATCAATCGAAGGCTCTGGAAAACTGATCTGTTTCTAAGTTTTGGAGAATTGTCTTGGTACGGCTCTTGTGTGTGCATGTGCATATGCGATGATTTATACGGCGCAGCATTAGATGAGGTCTTCCTGCGTATGATGCAGCACTTATAAATTATACCGATTATTATTATTTTCTAGCTATTATTTGTTTCTCAAAAATTTGAGAAACTAATAATAGCTAGAATCACTCCAATAATAGCAAACAGGAAACTTATCCCCGAGCATCAATTCGGATTCAGGAATAGTCACTCCACGATTGTGTGTGTGAGCAGGTTATCCGAATAGTGGCTGTGGCTAGGAAAGCGTTAGAGCACAGAAAGTATTGCACTGGAATATTTCTCGATGTCGCACAAGCATTCGACAGAGTGTGGCACGAAGGATTGTTATGCAAGCTCAAGAGATTTCTTCCTGTGCGCCATTACGAGCTATTTTAGTCATACCTACAAAATAGAACATTTCTAGTCAAAATAAACAAGTATAAGTTAAAAAGCCATCTAATAAAGGCAGGAGTATCACAAGGCAGTGTTCTTGCCCCAACGCTATATTTGTTATACACCTCAGACCTACCAATATCAAATAACATCGTGATAGCAACATATGCAGATGACATAGCAATTCTATCTGTATAACCAGAGGCAACAACAGCATACGAAACAATTCAAAATTACATAGATAATCACCTCCAAAATTGACTTAACTCGTGGAGAATAATAGTTAACAAAAGTAAATCAGTTCACACCACATTAACCCTCCGTCAAAATACGTGTTCATCTATTACACTAAATGACAAATATACACCGCAAAAAGACCATGTCAAATATTTAGGCATTCACTTGGGTAGAAGGCTGACATGGAAACACCATATATTTATAAAAAGAAAATAACTAGGATTAAAATGGAGAAAAATATACTAGCTTATTGGAGCCAACTCCGAGCTAACAATCGAAAACAAACTCTTGTTATATAAAGCAGTACTCAAGCCAGTCTGGACTTATGGTATCTAACTATGGGGAGTCGCTTCGAACTCGGACATCAAAATACTGGAAAGGTATCAATCGAAAGTCCTATGCAGCATAGCAAACGCGCCTTGGTTCGTGTCAAACGAGATCATTCGAAAAAACTTACAGATTACAACAGTAAAGGAAGAAATAATCAATTTCTACAAAAAATACCACACTAGACTGCAAAACCACTCAAACGAACTTATTAGCAAACTGCTCTCGGAAGAGATTACCAACACTAAACTTAAGAAACATAAACTGATGAAAGACGAAATAGATTAAGTTAATTATGCAAAAACTGTAAACAAAAACAGCATACTCACTGGAGTGTTCTGTTATTTAGATTGTGTATGTCAAGTAGCAGAAACATTTGCTTATTGTCTCACTATGTGAGACAGATTGTAAATTTACATGGAGTTAATAAAAAGAAAATTATTATTATTATTATTATTAATATTTTTTTTTACAAGGTGTTGCGGAATCCTTTTTGCGGATTCTCTTTAGTCTTGCTGACTAAGAGGTTATGTGGGACTCCTAAAAAGAACAGACCTACCCGCTAAACCGCCACCTCCTTGATGTTTTTCCCCTAGCCAGGGACTATGTTGATATTACTTCTGACTGGAGGTCCTGTCTGTGTTCGCCCGTTCGTGTCGTTCCTCCGTATCTCGTGACGTCGCGTCACTCCGTCTGCTCAGTCATCTGCCAGGTAGTCATCCGCGTTCTTACGTCTCAGTATAGTTTCCATATAGGTAGCGACTAAGCGGCACCATTCCGGTTCATGCAGCATCACCTCTACAATGTTATCGGGGGTGATGCTGCTGACCGTTGTTTCTAGTTCCCGTCTGAGACTTGTCCAGCGGTCACAGACGATAAACGTGTGTTTCGCGTCGTCTCGTTCATGTCCATAGTACTTACAGTCGGATGTTCGTACTTTGTTTATATTGTGAAGGTACCGTCGGAAGTATCCGTGATTCGTCAAGACCTGGGTGACGTAAAAATTTACATCGCCAAATTTCCTTCCGAGTCACAGCCTCAAGTCCCCTATCAGTTGTCTCGTCCAGTTGCCATCTCGTTCTTCTATCCATCGGCCTTGCCACATGTCAATTGTTCTGTCACGCTCGGCGATTGCCGCGTTCTTTCGTCCTATGTCCGCGCTGCTCCCGTAGATCCTTTTGCGTTCAAAGGCCAGAAGATCCACGGGTATTACGCCAGCCACCACCAAAATAGCCTGCGCAGAGACTGTTCGGTGGGAGCAAGCGATTCACAGTGCGCCCTGTCTCTGTACCATCATCATCGACTTATAGTATTTCTTTGTCTTCAGGGAGTCTGCCCATATTTCCGCGCTGTATAGAAGGATCGAGTGAGCTGTCGCCATTAACAGTCGTCGTTTTCCCGATCTCGGTCCCGTCGTATTTGTCATCAGGCGACTCAAGGATGCTATCCTCTCTGCGGCTTTCCGGGTTATCTTCTGTATATGAGGACAGAAGATCATCTTCGTATCGACTTGACTTCCCTCTTGATCTCCATCTCGTATATCCCCACCCTCATGTGTAGTATCGTCTATATGCGTCTTCTCATGAGAAATATTAGTTTCGTCTTTTCTATTGCGAGTGGTAGTCTGTGGTCTATCATCCATCGCCCAACTCATCTCATGGTCTGGTTCAACGCCAGCTGCGCCAGCTCGGGGGATCTCTCCGTAATCACCGCCGCTACGTCATTAGCGTAGGGACGAGGGTCACTCCGAGCGACATCCCAAGCCGAAGCAAGTTATCGTATAAACTATTCCAGAAATCAGGTCCCAGTATCTACCCCTGTGCCACCCCAGCGGTGGTCTGTCTCGTTACTTGTCCTTCGATCGTCTCGTGCATTATCCAACTATTTTTTAGGTAATCCTCTACAACTCGAAGCAGGTATGGTGGGATCCCGAAGTTGCTTTTCAGCGCCTCCAAGATATCCCCACCTGGCCGAGTTGAAAGCATTTCTAATGTCGAGCGCCGCCAACAACACTATAGGTCACGCCACGAGTCAGAGTCTGTCTAGTTCCAGGAAAGAGTCGACCACCCTTTGGATCGCTCCAATCGTCGATCTACTCCTCCTGAAATCGAACTGCAAGTCTGAGAAACCTCCTCCGGTCTGTATGTTATTATTATTATTATTATTATTGTTATTGTTACTATTATTATTATTATTATTATATTAATACTCGGTCTTCCATAAATTAGTTCTGAGTGGTATGTCGTAATTTTTTTTTGTTTTATCATCTCTGCTTTTTCCATGATGTCATTCAATGCCTTCTCTTGATTCGTCCAAGTTTCAGTTTGTGGAGTCCACTTTTCTAATTTTATGTCCGTTTCAGACAAATATGTTGAGGTCGGGTGAAGTTTTATCAGATTGAGTATAAAGTTTGGTTTGTAGGTAAACATTTGTACTATCTTTATTTGCTTCTATAAGCAAGGTTACATATTTGATATATTCGATGCAACTCGGGGCAATTCTCAGATTTCCCATACCTTGTATTTGAATTACTTGGTTCATTTGGTCTGGACAAGCGATTCGAATCGTATCTTGCCGATGAGCTGAAAATATCCACGAACCATCAATCGAGATGTACTTCAAATTGGTCGTTTGTCGTCTTTTTAGTACTATATCGCAATATTCATGAATAGATGGTTGCAATAGCATTCTCAATTCACAGTTAGCATTTAGATTAATTTTCAATAGAGGCCTTACCACTGAGCATATAAAAATATAAAGCGTTTGCATACAGTTTTCTAATGAATGGTAATTCATGTGCATGTATTGTTTTTGGTCCAAACTTAATACTAAGTATAGGTACTTGTGTCTTATCTATGCTGATTTTCCAGTTTCGGATGGCAATTGCGGTACCATTAGCACAGAGTGCAGTCCGTACAAATTATAATAATTTCTATCTACTAATGGTAAGTGGACAACGATGTATGTCCTGCCTCCTCTTCGATATTTGAAATTCTATACTCCACTCTGAGGTGTTCTGTCGGAATCGGGAAATCAACGTCTGTTATGGTATGTTTTATATCGTTAGCTATTTGGTGCAACATATTGAAATCTATCAAGTCTTGATGTAATTTACCTTGTTTTAAAGCACGAATGATTTCAATGAGTCTTTCAGAGTCCTTGATGTAGTGGTCCAATTTGGCTTCTAACTCACTTCTAAGAGATTGTACTGAAATCATATATTCCAGTCGAGCACTTTTACTCCCTGATTTCTTGAATGCTTAATTTGTAAATTTTCTAGCCGTGAATATCCATCATTCTGTAAACTTTATCTATACCAGTTGTGATTATGTGAGTTCTATCATTGAAAAGTTCGAGAATATACTTTTGGTCCGCGTATAATTGATTAATATTGGCTTCTATTTTATCGGTTTCATCAATAGTTATGAACCTAAATAAACTATGACTTAATCTGTCTATATCTCTAAAAGGTACCAATCTCTTTGTCCTAATATTTCTGAATCCTTGAAAATCGGGAGATTGGGTATGTCCCATGTTCTTAATTGCTTCTTTGATATCTGCTAGTACTTGTTCAAAAGCGAGTGTTCTCAGGTCAAGATCTTTGCCAATCCTATTATTACACGTTGCTTTATTAAGTAGGCTAGTGCAATTTTGTAATAACGAGCGAATGTCTAATATAACGGTGATCCTTGCCAAAATAAGTTTATATCATGGATATGTATATTTTCCAATTCGCCCTCTTCCTTCTTATGGGATCCATTCTTTTATAATATAGTCATGGATTACTGTCTAGCTTCTTTATGATGTGAGTTCGGGGGTCCGTAATAGATCAGACAAATAAAGAAAGAAAGGAAAACAAAGTCAGATAGATATCAAATGAAATGAAGAAAAGTATCAAAAGCCATGAATTGTTTTTCCACAATTCTGGGCGTTTTCTTCGTATTGCTTCTCGTAAACGGCGCATAACTTCAAGATAATACTGTTTATTGACCGTACGTTCATATGGTAAGAACTCCTGATGCACCACGCCATGGTAATCGAAGAAAACAGTGAGCAAAACTTTGACATTTGATCGAACTTGGCGTGCTTTTTTCGGTCTTGGCTCATCTGGGCTCTTCCATTGGGACGATTGGACTTTGGTTTCGATATGATAACCATATACCCATGATTCGTCACCAGTTATGACTCTTTTGAGTAAATCTGGGTCGTCGTTGAAGTCATTCAACAGTCCTTGAGCGATGCTCATGCGACGGTTCTTTTGGTCAAAATTTAGCAATTTCGGAACAAACTTCGCTGACACACGTCTCATGCCCAAAACGTTAGAAAAAATGTCATGGCACGAGCCAAGCGATATACCAACATCCTCAGCAACTTCTCTGATAGTGATTCGACGATTTTCCAGAACAATTTTCTTCACTGCTTGAACGTTTTCATCAGTTGTTGACGTGCTTGGGCGTCCAGAGCGAGGCTCGTCATTGGTATCTTCCCGGCCATCTTGGAAGAGTTTGTACCACTTGTGAACATTTTTTTTACTCAGAACAGTTTCACCGTATGCCACCGTCAATATTTTAAGTGTTTCGGAGCACTTTATTTTATTTTTTACACAAAATTTTATGCAAATCCTTTGATCCATATTTTTCGATAGCAAGAAATCGCCGAGCACGCAAAACACTTATAACCTTTACGCCTCTCACAACCAAACAAAAAATGCTATACACTTGAAACTTGGTACAGATGTTCGGGAAGAGTGTATCAACATACACTGCCCGTCAATCACTTTTGCCATGCTTACCTCAAAATTAGGCAAACTTGAAACTTTGTATCTCGGTCGAAAATCATCGTATCACAAAAAACCGCAGGGCGTTTTAAAGTTAATTGTTAAAGCTTCCATTTAAGACGTGCAGAGACTTAAAAATGAAAATATGTGTTTTTTACAGTAAAAAAACTGATTAAAAAAATTGAAATTTTTTTAACCTCGACTTAAATCAATGCCAATTTAGAACCAGGAGGTGGAGGGCAAATCGACCTGAGGGGTTCGGAGGGTAATGTCTTTCCCTTTAAAATGAGCTCTCGCGGGGTTCTATCTGATGTTTTTTAACCGAGTTACGGCGTTTTTTGTAAAAAGCAACCTTTTTTTCCAATCCTCAATTTCTTCGACTTACGTACGTTTTGGAAAAAAAATGCCAAAGAGAAAAATGTTTCATTTTATGTCCAAGAATACGAAAATAAAGTCAAAATAAAGAAATAGAGAAAAAATTTTTTTTCGGTTTTTTAGCACATTAAAAAAATAAAGGAATTTAACTTTTTTTTTACGCTTAGTTTTAAAATGTCTTTTAATTTTTGTGATTTACTACGCCCCTAGACATTTTAAAACCAAGCGTAAAAAAAAAGTTAAATTCCTTTATTTTTTTAATGTGCTAAAAAACCGAAAAAAAATTTTTTCTCTATTTCTTTATTTTGACTTTATTTTCGTATTCTTGGACATAAAATGAAACTTTTTTCTCTTTGGCATTTTTTTTCAAAACGTACACAAGTCGAAGTAATTGAGGATTGAAAAAAAGGTTGCTTTTTACAAAAAAAGCCGTAACTCGGTTACAAAACATCGGATAGAACCCCGCGGGAGCTCATTTTAAAGGGAAAGACATTACCCTCCGAACCCCTCAGGTCGATTTGCCCTCCACCGCCTGGTTCTAAATTGGCATTGATTTAAGTCGAGGTTAAAAAAATTTCAATTTTTTTAATCGGTTTTTTTACTGTAAAAAACACATATTTTCATTTTCAAGTCTCTGCACGTCTTAAATGGAAGCTTTTGCAATTAATTTTAAAACGCCCTGTGGTTTTTTGTGATACGATGATTTTCGACCGAGATACAAAACTTTCAAGTTTGCCTAATTTTGAGGTAAGCATGGCAAAAGTGATTGACGGGCAGTGTAACAAAACAAAAAAATCGATAATCGAAAGTACGTTGCCCGTGAAATTTGAAAAGTCACCTTACTTTTTGAACACATCTCGTATATATATATTATGAATTCTTATAACTATGCTTAAAACTTAAGTTTATCTACATGTTTGCTTATTCTTTTTCCGTTAGATAGTTTCAACAATGATTCAGGGTTTCAATAACTTTTAAGTGTTTCTTGTGATAATTAACGACTTTTCCTAACCTCGGCTCATTCAATATCCAAGTATAATCACAGACTTTTCCTTTAGAGGTTTTAGCACGCCTATTGTATCAGTCCTTGGATTTTTCTTTTTCGCGAATTTTGTTCTTGCCCGTCGCTGTATTTAGTTTCGTCAGACGTAAAATTAAGATCAACTAAAGATGCATGGCTTCTCTCGAGGGAGCCATTAGTCTGAGGCCTATATCTGGAAGTCCTTATATGGTGAACTTTAAACAAGTGTAGTAATGACTCCTCAATTTCTGAAAGAAAACTTGTCCCGCGGTCCGACAGTATTACCCTCCAGGCTCCGATTTGGCATATTAAATGTCTAGCCAACGCATCAGCAATAGTGGTCTTTTATTGGTACAACAATTAGGTATATGATCAAATTATATTGCATGGTCAGCAGATGAGAATTTTCACTACGCGTGGTCCGTAATTTCCCTACGTATTACATATCCGTGATCAGCATTGATTCCTTAGTCTTATATCGGTCAATTTTCTTCTCAAAACAACTCGGGTATTTTCGGACATAATTTAATATATTTTTCCGCAACCCCGGTCAATAATACCGTGCTTTGATCTTTTGGTATGTCTAATTGTGACCATCCACTAGACTGTCGTGTAGGATCTTAATTATTTCCGGCCGCTGTTCTGGCGATGGGAAAATCGTCTTCTCATAGCATACAATTACCTTTATAGGACTATTTTCGAAGGTTCTTATCAGTATCTCTGTCAATAGTCTAAGTACAAGATCATCAGTATTGTCTCCTCGTCTAGCAATTCGGAAGCTTGTTACGATTTTCTTAAGCAGTATCTTCCTCAGATTCATTAGTCCAATTTCTATAGTTTCTACATTAATAGAGCCTGATACTTATCTTTAATAACAATAGAGAAAATACTATGATTTTTTAATTTAATCGTTAGAATTTGTCCGATTTTCAGTTTTTTTCATGTTTCACAGATTTATAGCTCCAATTTTGCTTAGTAATTTCGAAATAGAGGTTTGATTGTTGCAATCTTGAGACACGAAATGCACAATATTATCCTGTTTATATATCAAGCACTGTTGCATCGTGCTTACATTATTTTGCAGGATATATCGCGCATGTCCCAATGATAGATTACCACCGGCAATATCACTGCTCGAACTTGGATTCTTGTGATTTTCTGGTCTTCGGTATTGATTGATCGGTCCAGGTGGTGGCAAGATGAAAAATATTTCATCGTCCACTGGCGTCTTCGAAAAATGTAATTCCACAGGACGAGTCTTTGACGGATTTTCTGTTTCTAGTGTCTTTCACAACAATTTCTATGGCAGATTCATCAGTCACCGTTTTTTTCTCCAGACTTAGAGTTTTAAATGAGCTTCCTTCTTTCGGTTTACTAGATTCCGATCTAGAGCTATCACAGTGCCCGGTGCAGTCATTTTTAACGCCTTGAATCCCTAAGATAAGAGCTTATCCTTATTCGCTGTCCCTTTAGCTGAAGGGTCCCCTGGTTTGAATTATTCGGTAGTTTATAGGTTTTACCTTTCGTAGCCACAGGTTTCTTAACCTTGTCCTTTTAACGATAGTGCTATGATCTAATTTCGGCTTCTCCTTATTCATCTTGACCCCGACAGGTCTTCCTTTCGGCTTTGGCTCATCTGCTTTCTTTCCTACAGTTTTGTATTTTGACATCATTACATAAATTTCCAGCGCATCTGCATTGCAGTTTAATTTTGTCGAAGTATAATTTCTTTCTGCTTTGTTCAGTAACCTTGAAAGATAAACTTTTGGCTTTTCAATACCATCTACTTGTTGTTATAGAATTGCTCTTATTGCATAGTCCAAAGCGTCCATGATCAAGATAAAGGTGTTCTCAAAATTGGCAAAAGCTAGAATAAGGGCTTCACAAAGCATCCGTTTAAGCTTTTCCAAAGTTTCTTCTTGCGGCGGTCCTTAGTTATAGACCTGGTCCTTCTTTGCTGAATCACTAAGAGATTTGCCTATCTTGGAATAGTCCTGAATTAAACGTCGGTAATATACAGAGAGTCTAAGGAAAGACCTGACGCTTTTTACTCCTTTGGGAGTTGGAAACTTTATTACGGCCTTAATCAATTTAGGATCTGGCTTCACTCTTAGAGCACTGACAATGTGTTCTAAGAATTTCACCTCTCTACGAAGAAAATTCACTTTGCAGGACTAACCCTGCGTTATAAAGTCTTTCAAATAATTTTCCTACCTTAACTTCATGGTATTGTAAATTTTTACCATAAACTATTAAATCATCCAAATACACTAACATTTCTACGTTTAATAGTCTCCGCAGCAACGTATTCATTACTCGTTGAAAGGTAGCTGGTGCGTTCATTAAGTCTTCCGGCATTCTAATATAATGAGTATCCATCAAAAGTCGAGAAAGCCATCTTCTCTCTCTCCTCAATCCAATCCTTACGGGTATTTGTTAAAATCCACTAATCAAGTTGAACGTCGAGAAGTATATTGAGCCTCCGAACTGATCTGAAATATCGGTAATATTAGATAAGGGATAGGCATCGCCGATGGTTTTTTTTATTTAACTCTCTAAAATCAATAACCATTCTCCATTTCGATATACCGTCACTCGTTGGGCTTTTGAGAACAATCTAGACTGGTGAGTTATGTTCCATAACTCCGCGAAATTATTCCATCCTTTCATCGTTTCTTGATTTGATCCGATATGAACTCTCTGAACACGGGTAAATGCGTATATTGCTTTGTATTAACTGGAATTCTGGTTTTCAGGAGTATTTCCTGGTCTATCAAGTTAGTACACGGCAGGGGCTCTCCAAAATATAAAATCAAATATTTTTTCAACAAGCATTTCACGCTTTTAAGTTCGCTTAGGCAAAGGTGTCCTGTCCTGATCAATTACAACAATTTATTACTTCATTTCTTAAATTGATCAATAGCTTGTGCCGATCCCTGGAGGCTCCTTTTCCGGTCTAAATTGGTGTCACTGGAAAATTTCAATTTAAAGTATTCAAATGGAATAATTACCTTTGAGTCTACTTTCGTTATTTCTCTCTCGTCAAGGGTCATTATAGACATAATTTTACAGGTTTCATGGTCATTGATGACTACGCCTTCCCTAAGGAAAACTTTATCATCTGTCACATTTATCCTGTGTAAATACTCTTCCGTGAGTGAACTCTGCACTATGTTAATCTGTATGACTTGTCAAGTCCTCGGCGCCAAGGTGTATCTTACCTGTATATACCGACCGGAAGTTCTTTCTCAATATTTCTAGCCTTACTGCTTCCGTTTCCTTCAGAAGTAAGTTTTTCTATTTCTTGATCTAAGTCGCTGCAGTATCAACGTCTGATAAGTCGTCCTCACAAACATTGTTACTCATAGTCTGTATCAGATCGTCTCGTAATCGATCAATAAGTACGTCACTCGGTAAAAATGGTACCAGATTCATTACGTCGCTATTCATTATTAGGCTACTGTGATGGTATGAAATTACAACGTTGGTATCAATTAGGTAATCTCTACCTAATATTTCGTCCTCTTCAATAGGAAAATTATTCTCTATTATGTAAAATTTTGCAACCCTTCCATTTATGGTCTGAATTTAATTAGGTTCACGGTCGATCCATTATCGACCATGAAAACAGTCTATTTTTTACTGGTCTCTGGTATCCGAAACCTTAATCTTGTCAGCACATAGGTTTGATTATTTCTTGCGCTAGGTTCCAAATTTGAGGCAACTGTGACGACTGGTTCAACAGAGTTTGCTAGTTCTTTAATATCGTCATCACTTTGACCGAAGGTACGCTCGGCTTCTCTGTCGTTGGTATTGCTTGCATTTCCGCCATCATTGCCTTCACATTCTGTTGCTAAGGCTGAGCCTTGTCGCTGATTCTGCCGGCACCTCTGATATGGGCCCGCTGCATTTGTCGTGGGGCGAACCTTATCTCTCTGAATTTAAATTACCTGCGTTCCCCTATTGCTGGTAACTCAGGTTTGCTGGTAAACTCTCCCTTTTACTGCTGCTCATATGCTATTGTCCCGTAGCATTTTCCGGTGAGATGATGATATAAGTCGGTATCGAGATTATATAAGCATCCTGCATGTGATCCATTGTCCTGGTAATTCCTATAGTGAAGTTTCCAGTTTCTATTCTGAAATTGTCTTTGACCTTGAGTTCGATTTGGTTGTTATCCTTGATTATTTCGGTTACTTGGGTAAGATTGTTGTCCATTATTTCGTTGGACAAACAACTACTGAATCTCCGCAGAAAATTCGTCCCATTCATCATCATACTGCTCCTCTGGATCATTCTGTTGATCTCGTATGAAGTTTACATTAAGCCCATGCAGGAATGCCATCCATCTTTAGAATTTGGTTCAATGGTCTTTGCTCTTGATTTATTTCTAGTCTCGAAGCGCTTCTTTATACGCTTTCTCTAGGGTCTTGAATTGCTTGATATCTACTAGATTCCCGATTTCCTTCGGTAAATTATCGATGAAAGTTTTTATGGTTGAAATCTGCATTGTGGTCATCATTACGTCGATGAAGTTATCGCCAAGCTCTTCTTTCTTTGACATTCTTGGACACATCCGATTGGACGTCACTTCTCGTGGGAGCAGAGTTTGACACAGCTAAAATAACTACGCTGCGTCTTGGCAAGCAGACTGATGATAGAATTAGACCATTGAAAGTCATTTTTCGTTCTCATGATAATGCTTACTGGATTTTTAGACATGCGTCGAATTTATTTAAGGGTCTTTCGAACGTCAAATGTAGTCTTGATAAGTCGGCGAAGCAGCATCAGCAGATGCGTGATACTATCTCGGAGCTGAATGCTCGTTCTCAGGCTGGTGAAACTTACCTTAAAATCAAGTATATTAATGGAATACCGAAGATAGTGTCATCAATAAACTTTTAAATGCAGTCAATTCACCTTTCAATATATCTGTTTACTACCAAAATATATGCAGTATTAAGTCTAAAATTTCTTTATTTATTCATAATATTCTAACTAACGCTTATAAATTCAACATAATTATATTGATAGAATCATGGCTTGATGGCACAGTTAATGATAAGGATTTGCAGATTCCTGAGTACATCTTTGTTAGGAGTGATCGATCATCGATTTAGATACGTAAAGATAGAGGTGGAGGTATACTGATTTGGATAAAGAGGTCTTACGCACACAATACTATACATGTTTGTGACTATAATTTGGAGTATGTGACTCTCAAACTTGACGTTGAATCTACTTTTCTTCTCTCTGTTGTTTATTTGCCACCGATATCGTCTCTGTCTCCTACTATCTTCTCATCTTCTATGGACGATTACTGTACGACTTTGAAAGACCTCTGACAGCTGTATTCTACTGCACCGTTGCTTGTCATAGGTGACTTCAACCTTCCATGTTGTACATGGTCCGACACTGATAGTCTCTTTCACGTTGATGGTACACTTGCAAGTTATGCAATACGTTCAACGGCGCATCGTCTTGAGAGCTATATGAATTCTCTTCAATGTTATCAAGTGGTGCTGTCAGCTAATAGTTCTGGTAACAGCTTAGATCTGACATTTTGCAACTATAAGGTTTTGTCTTGTTCACTGCTGGATCCACTAGCACACTCGGACAGATTTCATGAGGCACATATAGTTGAGATTCAATATTCTACTGCTCTATCGCCCTCTACTTTATTATACAGCTTTCATACTTCATTCAACTTTAAAAAAGCAAACTATCAGGTTATAAATAGTATATTATCTAATTTAGATTGGAATTTAGTATTCAGTGATCGATCACACATCAACGCAGTTGTTAAGAATTTTTATAATAAAATTTTTGAAATAATCAGCTGCAATACGCCGGTGGTAAAGTCATTTTCTTCCACTTTTCCGTCATGGATGTCAAGTGAATTGAGACACTATTTTTGAAAAGATGAAGACTCACCTTGAATTCAAGACAACAGGATGTGGTCAGTCTCTGACAGAATTTAGATTACTTAGAGCGGCTTGTAAGCAATTGACTTCGCGTGATTATAAACTGTATATAAAGTCGATGGAGGAGTCTTTATTGTCTGACCCAGGCATATTTTGGAAATTTTCCGGTTAAAAAAGTGGTCGTAGCGATTTTCCGGATACCATGTTTTTGGATAATTACACGGCTAGCATTGGTCAAGATATCGCTAATCTATTTGCTAGGCGCTTCTTTTCTGTATATAATGTTACTCCTAGCTTTAATGACTTCTTCGATGTGGCGTATGATAGCTTCTCGTTCTCTCATCTAATTTTTACCATTGATGAGGTTAAGCAGGGGCTGTCTCAAATTAAACCTTTGTTTAGTGCGGGTCCGGATGCTGTCCCTTCTGCATTAATTATAAGCTTCTCAAATAATCGGTTGGAACCAATACTTTTTATATTAAGTGGGTTTCGACTCGTGGAAAAGAGTAGACGTGTCTTAACTGTGAGTGCGAGTTTTGGTGAGAAAGTTTGAGAGAAAAAGTATTTAAGGAGAGAGATAGAGATGAAAAGAGCATGGAGGCGGAAGAGAAGTGGAGTAGAGAGAGTGGGGATTGGAGAAGAGCAGGAAAAAGCAGAGGGAGAGAGAGGAATAAAGAAAAAAATAAAAGTTGAGGTTTAGAGAGAAAATTAGGAAGCGGGAAAGGCAAGTAGAGAGGAGGGGCGGAAAGAAGTAAAGGCGGAGACAGAAAAGGTAAGACAGGGAATAAAGGTGAGATCACAAGTAGAATTAGAGAGACGAATCGAGGCGTACGGGTTAGTGAGGGAAAGATTTGTGACAATAGAAAAATTAAGAGATAAAGGTGGAAGGATGGATAAAAAAGGCCCAGAGGAGAAAAAGAAGAAAAGAGTAAAGGTGGTGAGAGGGAAAGAGAGCGGAGAGAGGCTGAGGAAGAATATTAGAAGAAAAATGAGAGAGGCAAAAAAATGCAAGAGTGAAAGTGAGGGAAGCGAGATAAAAGGCGAGGGCGGAGAAGGATTAGACAACACGATAAGAGAAGTGGGAAAAAGTAGTGGAGCAGAAGATATAATGGAAAATATATGGGCAGATATAAGGGATTTAAGAGAGGTATGGGAGGAAGAAAGAGAATGGACAGTAATGTTTAAAGAAATGATGGAAAAAATGGAAAGAATGGAGACAGAGGGGAAAGAAGAGAAGAAAGATGGGAGAAAGAAATAGGAAAAGTTAAGAGAGAACAAGAGAGAGAGAGAGAGAGAGAAGAAAGAAGGAGAGAGACGAAAGAAGAAAGGGAAAAAGCAGAACTCAGAGAAAAGAAACTACAGGAAAAATGGGGAGAGAGGATGAACCCGTTGGAAGAAGCGTGCGTGAAATTAAAAGAAAGTATAGAAGGAGGAAACGAGAAGCAAAGAGGAACAGAAGT
The DNA here is from genome assembly GCF_024137745.1 of Phymastichus coffea. Lineage (NCBI taxonomy): Eukaryota > Metazoa > Arthropoda > Insecta > Hymenoptera > Eulophidae > Phymastichus > Phymastichus coffea. The sequence continues at coordinate 1,166,206 of NW_026706838.1, forward strand.
AGGCAATAAGGAAGAAATAGAGTATATGAGAGAAAAAAACGGGGTGGAACAGCATACAATATCCGATCGTGAAGGATGCATGAATCAATGAGATTGTGATACAGTTTATATATAAACAACGCCGACTGATATTTAATAAAAGGTGTAACAGAGCAAATATTGAATTTTGTAGCTACCTCCGAATAGTAATGAGAATATACGTCCATACTTACCAAGGCGTAAGGCAAGGGTGCCCTTTGAGAGCACCACGCTATTTAATCTTGCCTTCGCCAACCTGGAAGTGAAGATCAAGCAGGTGCAGGAAGGAGGGGTAGTGATAGGAAGGAAGAAAATATGGACATTAGGATACGCAGATGATATAGTGATGATGGCAAAGAGTGAAAGTGGAATGAAAGCATTGCTGAAAAAATTAAAAAGATACCTGGAAGAAAGGGGATTAGAGTTAAATGTAGGAAAATGAAAGATGATGAAATGTAGGAGAGGAGGAGGAAGGGGGAAGGAAGAAGAATTCGAATGGGAAAGTGAGAAGATAGAGATGGTTAAAGAGTACAACTACTTGGGATAACGGAATAAAAAGCAGATAAAGAAGGTAGAAGGGAAATTAAATATGGGACTCGGATGACTATGGGGGCTAGGAGAAAAGCTATTTAGAGAAAATTGGGAGCTAAGGATGAACCTGATCGATGCACTGGCGAAAAGCGTGATTATGAAGAAAAGAGATATGAAGAAATGGAGAGACTACAACTAAAATACATAAATTAGGTATTGGGATTAGATAGAAACACGCCAAGTTACTTAATACGATGGGAAACAGGAAGATAAGAAATGAAATAAACAGCATTAGAAAGAGCAATAAGATATGAAAACAAAATAAGAGAAGATAGAGATGGCTCAATAAAAAAAAAAGCATGGAGAGAACTAATGAAAAGGGGAAGAAATGAACAAGATAAAAAGGGTAAGAAGGAGGAGAGAGAGGAAAGGCTAGAAAAAAGTAAAATATACAGAGAGAGGAAAGAGGGAGACGATATGAGAGAAGAGTTTTATTAAGAAATAAGAGAAGAGCTAAAGAAAAAAGAAGAAAAAGAAATAGAAGAAAAGCTAGAAAAGTCAAGATACATAAATGAGTGGAAAGAACTGATAGAAGAAATGAAAAATTATAGGAAATTCAAGGAGAGGGAAGAATAAAAGGCCTACAAATAAGGGAAAAGTTTCGGTTAGGTAACGAAACGAGAGGAAGCAGGTATTGGAAAAAAGAAGAAAATAAGAGATGCAGAATGTGTATGAAAGAGGAAGAAAATTGGAAGCACATAGTAGAAAAATGTGAAAAAAGCAAAAAGGAAGGAGAAGAATGGGAAAAAATAATAATAGGAAGCAAAGAAAAGATAGCGTGGATGATGGAGCTAAAATGGAAAAGAAGAAGAAATGAAGAAGAGAAAGAAAAAGAAAAACAAGAAGACGAAATTACAAGACCGTAATGAAACCGAAGGTAGAGACATAAGACTCGCAAACATACGCACACATACACACAAAACACGCACACACACGCAAACATACATATACACGCACACACAAAATACAAGTCATAGCAACTACACAAGCGAGAGGAAGCAGGTAGTCGACGACGGAGCAAGAATGGAAAAGAAGAAGAAAGAAGGAAAAAGAAAAACAAGAAAATAAAATTATAAGACACTAAGGAAAATAAGTGAGGATAAGAAATTGAAAGGCAGAGGGAGCAATAAGAAATGAGAAAAAGGTATCAAAGCCCTAATAAGGACAAAGACAAGAGAGGTTATTAGCAAGAAGGAGAGTTAAAGCAAAAGAAAGGCAAAGGTAAAAAGGCAAAAGAAAGTAGCAAAGGAAGAAGTGGAAAAAAAAGAAAATAAGTAAGAAAGAGAAAAACAGAAGAGTGGAATAAGCAGATCTCGGAGAGAGAGGAAGAGAAGATTAAGCAACAGAAAAATGAGAAGAAAAGGTGAACAGACAGGCGCAGAAGACAGAGACTCAAGAGTTGCAGACACACTTACATACGTACACATATACACAAAATACACACACACACGCACATACACACACAAAACACATACATTAAGAACTACACAAACTAGACACGAGACACACATAGTACAGAAGAATTGTAAACCAAATGTAACATAGGTTGTAAATAAGTTATATATATATACTTTTTATATTTAACCTATCCCTTCGTATATACTGATCTCAATAACCTATTTGATTGCGTTAACCATGCCTTGTTGGCAGCTAAACTCTCGTATTAATGTGTCAATAGTGCTTCCATAGTGTAATTCTTATCTTTTTAAGTCGTGTGTACTCAGTAAAGCTGCAGCAATTTGTATCATCCGAGTAATAGAAGCCAGTGTGCCGCAGGAATCTTACCTGGGTCCATTATTATTTGTCATTTTTATTAATAACGCTTAATCTGTCATAAAATCCTTTAAAATCTCTTTTTACCCTCATGAAGCGAAGTTGTTTAGGTTGGTATCCACTTGCAGTGATGCAATGAAGTTACAAGTCGACTTTCAAAGTTACCATGATTGGTGTGAAGTGAATGGCTTATGGTTGAATATTAATAAGTGTGCAATTTTGTCTTTTTCATGCAGCAGGGTAACCAGTCGAATATTACTATTTCTTTGGTTCGGACGCAGTAAATAGAGTTGCTGAGTTTAGAGACTTGGGTGTGGTGTTTGACACCAGTCTTAACTTTGGTTCTCATGTAAGCCTATCCTGCGTATCGGTTTCACGAGCTCTCGCAACAATATTTAGACAATGCCGTTCTTTCAGTCAACCAGACTTTATGATTGCTCTATATTGTGCTATGGCGTGGTGTAAGCTTACCCTGCTAAAACAAGGACATTCAACCGGATTGAAAATCTAATCCGCTTCGAATTTATTTCTGAATCCTACAAATGACAATTTAAACTTATCAAACTGGAATCGATCTGAGTCCCCATTAATATTTTTCAAGCCTGAAATTAATTATTATAATATGTAAAATTAATTTCAGGATAAAAAAACATTAATGTGAATTAAGATTCATTCTACTTTAATGAATTTCAATTATCATTTGTAGGATTCAGAAATAGATTCAAAGCGGATTGGATTTTCAATCCGGTTGAATGTTCTTGTTTTAGCAGGGTATATATGCATATGCAATATAGGCTTCTCAATATAATTACAATATAATTTTACTATCAACGCACTAGAAATTGTGCAGCATCGTTTTCTGCGTTTTCTCGCTAACAAATTTGGTCAACGTATGGACGTATATTAGTTTATTTATTTACAACTTATATGTTACATTTGGTTTACATTTCTTATATTACTATTTGTGTCTCGTATCTAGTTTGTGTAGTTGATTATGTATGTGTTTTGTGTGTGTGTGTGTGTGTGTGTGAGTGCGCGCGTGCGTGTGTGTGTGTATGTGTTGTGTAAATATGTGCCTTTGTAGGTGTGTCTGCAACTCTTGTGTCCCTGTCTTCTTCGCCTGCCTGTTCCTCTTTTCTTCTCATTTTTCTTCTGATTAATCTTCTCTTCCTCTTTTTCTCTCCAAGATCTCCCTTTTCCGCTCTTCTGTTTTTTTTTTCTCTTTCTTGCATGTTTTCTTTTCAGCTTTTCCTTTATTACTTTCTTTTGCCTTATCACCTTTGCCTTTCCTTTGCTTTTGCTCTCCTTCTTGCTAATCATTTCATCTATCTTTCTCCTTATTAAGGCTTTGACACCTTTTTCTTGTTTCCTATTGCTCCCTCTGCCTTTCCTTTCCTCAACCTCACTTATTTTTCCTTAGTATCTTATGATTTGCCTTCTAGTTTACCTTTTTCTTTCTCTTCTTCGATTCTTCTTCTTTTCCATTTTGCTCCATCCTCCAATACCTGCTTCCTCTCGCTTGTGTAGTTGCTGTTACTTGTGTTTTGTGTGTGTGTGTGTGTGTGTGTGCATCTGTATGTTTATGTTTGCGCGTATGTTTGTGTTTTGTGTGTATGTGTGTGTATGTATGTGTGTATAGATGTGTCTGCGAGTCTTGCTTCTCTGTCTTCTGTTTCCGTCTCTCCTTAGGGTCTTGTAGCTTCGTCTTCTTGCTTTTCTTTTTCTTTCTTCTCTTCATTTCTTCTTCTTTTCCATTTTATCTCCATCATCCACGCTATCTTTTCTTTGCTTTCTATTATTATTTTTTCCCATTCTTCCCCTTCCTTTCTGCTTTTTTCACAATTCTCTACCATGTGCTTCCAATTTTCTTCCTCTTTCATACACATTCTGCATCTCTTATTTTCTTCTTTTTCCCAATACCTGCTACCTCTCGTTTCATTACCTAACCTAAACCTTTCCCTTATTTGCAGGCCTTTTATTCTTCCCTCTCCTTGAATTTCCTTTAACCTATACCTTTTCATTTCTTCTTTCAGCTCTTTCCACTCGTTTATGTATCTTGATTTTTTTAGCTTTTCTTCTAGTTCTTTTTCATCTTTTTTCTTCAGCTCATCTCTTATTTCTTCCCAAAACTCTTCCCTCACTTCATCTCCCTCTTCTCTCTCTCTGTATATTTTACTTTTTTCCAGCCTTTTCTCTCTCTCCTCCTTCTTACCCTTTTTATCTTTTTCATTTCTTTCCCTTTTTTTTAATTCTCTCCATTCTTCTTTTTTTATTGAGCCATCTCTTTCTTCTCTTATTTTGTTTTCATACTTCATTGCTCTTTCTAATGCTGTTTCTTACATTTCTTGTCTTCCTGTTTCCCATTGTATTAGGTAACTTAGCGTGTTTCTATCTAATCCTAATACCCACTTTATGTATTTTAGTTGTAGTCTCTCTATTTCCTCATATCTCTTCCATCCCCAGATTTCTGCTCCATAAATAATCACGCTTTTCGTCAGAGCATCCTTAGCTCCCAGTTTTCTCTAAATAGCTTTTCTCCTAGCCCCCATAACTTTCCGAGTCCCATATTTATTTTCCCTTCTACCTTCTTTATCTGCTTTTTATTTCCGTTATTTCTGCTTATCACATATCCTAAGTAGTTGTACTCTTTCACCATCTCTATCTTCTCATCTTCCCATTCGAATTCTTCTTCCTTCCCCCTTCTTCCTCCTCTCCTGCATTTCATCATCTTTGATTTTCCTACATTTAACTCTAATCCCCTTTCTTCCAGGTTTCTTTTTAATTTCTTCAGCACTGCTTTCATTCCACTTTCACTCTTTGCCATCATCACTATATCATCTGCGTATCCTAATGTCCATATTTTCTTCCTTCCTATCACTACCCCTCCTTCCTGCACCTGCTTGATCTTCACTTCCAGGTCGGCGAAGGCAAGATTAAATAGCGTGGTGCTCTCAAAGAGCACCCTTGCCTTACGCCTTTGTAAGTATGGACGTATATTCTCATGACTATTCGGAGGTAGCTACAAAATTCAATATTTGCTCTGTTACACCTTTTATTAAATATCAGTCGGCGTTGTTTATATATAAACTGTATCACAATCTTATTGATTCATGCTTCCTTCACGATCTGATATTGTATGCTGTTCCACCCCGTATTCTTCGAGCTCGTCAATATACTTTCTACATCCATCCTCGTAAAGGCAATCTTAATCACGTTTCTATTATTGATCTGTTCTGTATTATTGTTAATAATCTGTCGACTCCAATCGATATCTACTGTATTAGTGTTGGATTCTTCAAAAGAGCTGTTAAGTAGGACATCTTTCAATTTCGATAGCTAATCCCCGTTTAATTGACTGCTGTTTTCTTCCCCATCGTAATTATTCACTGTTAGTTTAATGTTATTTTTGTGTTTGTACTTTTATATTTAATTAAATTTTAGTTAAGTTTAATTAAGTTGTTCCTATGTTTTGTATTTACTTTGTATTTTTGTTCTATTATATTATTATGTATTATTATTATATGTATCAGAGATTATGTCCCGTATGATAATTTTAAAAAAATGCATAGAAGAGTGACCAAAATTTTCTTACGCACAAACACATATTTAGGATTAAATAGCAACTAGAAAATAAAATAGTGAGCTAAGAGCTTAGTTATATACCGATTGCCAGGTATGAAAGAATTCTAGTCTAAATCTTGAAAATTCGCACCTTCGAAATTTTAAAATCCATACCTTTCACAAAATAAACAGGAAAGAAAAATATTTTAATTATTGTACAAAACAAATAAAATAATAATATGTATAAAAAATAATATTAACATAATAATTTCAGTATTTCCACTCGGATTTTCCAAACAGAAATATACATATCTATTATAACGGGGCAAAGCCCAATATAATATATAATGGCAAAAGTATATATATTGTGATGGGGCCCTGGCTAGAATAGCCGGACCTGTCTGGCTCGCTCTCTCTCTCTCTCTCTCTCTCTCTCTTTCGCACCCTCACTCCTTCGCTGTTGCCCTGGCGAGCGTTTGAAATTACGAACCGACACCGATGCTCGCATCGCTTTATTTCAGGACCAATACCTGAGACGGGCATCATCATTTGGAGCCAATTGGGAGCGAGAGCAGCTGCGGCAACAAGAAGAGAGAGAGAATGACGCATCGCGAGTAAAGAGTAAGCATGCGCGAGTGACCCGCGGCGATCCGCTATCGAGAGCGAACCCGCCGGCGTCGCTCGAGCTGACGCTCGAACGATTAGGGGAGACAGTTCGAGCCGAGATTCAGAGTTAGACGGATCGATTGACGGCCGAGCGTGCGCACGTGAAAGAGAACAAATCAGACAAAGAAGCAGAGGACGATAAGCAGATAGCAGCAAGGAAAGAGGACTTCCAACGACGCTAGCATCGTGCAAACCACATCCGAGCCTGCCAGCAGTCCAGCAGTATTTCCTGCCTGCAATTCCTGGAGCAGTTCCTAACAGCAATTACCAACTACAGTTCCTGCCAGCAATTACCAGCAACAGTTTCTGCCAGCAACTTCAGCAACCATTCCTGCAGCGGCATCAGCGTCGATTCCTGCCAGCAACCTTCATCAGGTCAGGTCATCTCTCTCTCTCCCTCTCTCTTTCTCTCTACATTGGCGAGTGTGCGACGCGTCGGCGAAGTGATCGCGATCTTTCGCGAACACGGCGAATTCCACGATTGTAACGAGTCCCTCCTTTGTATTCCCTCAAATTATTGTAACGTACCCCCGTTCGATTGTCCGCACGAGCGCAGGCACGCGGTGTTGAGGACGACGCGTGAACTCGCGTCATCGCTCTTTATTGTTAAAGTCGAATATAAATATTGTTAACGGTTATCGCAAGTGATTATTGTGTGCGCCTTACATTCCTTTCCTCTCAAGCTGAAGACGAAAACGCTAATTTGTGACGAGGCCCATCGTCATCGTTCAAAGGAGTGAAAGAGCCTCCCTTACCTTCCCCTTTAAAAATAATTTGTGATACGACGCTTGGGCACGGGCTCTTGCATGGTTCGTGGGAATTACCATTCCCATGACGCGTTAGAATTTTAATTATCAGTGTCATATGGCATCCCTTGTGGGGAAATCTGAAAAAATTGGCAATTTATGGGCTGAGAGGAACGCTGGAAACCGATGGAAACGCACCTCTAAATTTTAAAATCAGGAAATTTGAGAGGACAAAGGCTGGGTAGAAAGCGCTCGTCGAAGTTGCGTGAAGGTCGAACAGCGTGAGTTGATGCTTGTTGTTGTGAGCCACGAGCGGTCGAATAGTACCGGTTAGTAACCCGAGCGGTCTGTTTACATTCACACAGGCCGATTGCGCCTTCGAAGCTAGACACGCTAAGAGCTGTGCGGGCCGTTGAAATACCGAGTTTGAATGTGAACGAATGTTGTCTTTCAATTTACTTTGATAGCAAACATCACTGCTTACTATCGTCGCTGCGCTTGGGCCTGGACGGGTGTGCTTTCGGACTAGTGTTCCGAAGGTCGCCAATAGTCGTTAATTGTTTTTGTTGTGAGGCACAAAGCCAAGTTGAGTAGTACTAAGTTGCTAAGCGGATTATCGCTGAACAGTTGACACGTCTTTGTCCGAGAGCCCGACTAGTGTGAAATTTGACTTTGTTGTGTAGTGTTTGTTGCGAGAAACAGGGAACTGCAGAACACAGGGTAAACATTTGGCGTAAATCCGTCGAGTGTGCCTAGTGCGAGAAGGAATTGCGTTAATCCGCAACCTTTTCGAATAGAGTTTTACACAGCCTGACAAGAGGTGCCTGAGTATTTGTGGAAGGCGTTTTGTGTGTAGAGTCAGCGAATCTGTACGAAAGGTTTTGGTCGCGTTATTGCAGGTGTAGGTCCGGATCTTGCCGGTGACTCGCATCAGGGACGGATCATTTGCGCTGAGAGGTGTCATAGAACGGTGACGTCACGATACCGCCCCCGCGACCGATAAATCCCATGACGCGCGAGATCTCGAAGGATCGAGGCGTGCGAGCGCTGAAGCGGCGCATCATCGCTACCTCACCGGCTCAGCTTATGGCTCTGTTACAGAGGAGCCAGTTAAGCGTGAGTGGCACATACGAGGACCTGCAGGATCGCATGCTGCGGTATATGATCGCGCGCGAGAGATCTGAGTTGAATCCGCCGTTAGCTCCTGGAGACTTCGCGTTGGGCTTTGTCCCAGGGCCGTCCGAAAGTATTCTCCATGAGGAATCGCGGGAAACCGCGATGACCGGAATGATGGATGGCGAAGGAGCAGGAAACGGGCGAACAGCAAGCCCGGTCGAGCCCACGAGGAGTCGTGGCCGACCGCGCGCGGCGTCGGGACGCGTAGAACCGCGTCGCGCAGCGGGGCGTAGCCAAGGAGCCAGACTTAGTTCGGAGGACCGACGGACAGGAGGCGACGATTTGACGTGCGCGGAGGAAACGCTGGCGACGAGCACCGAAGACGAGCCGTCTTAAAATCCCGGTGTCCGGTACTATGGATAAGAGGATGAGCCTGGCATCAGGTGTGGGGCGCGTTTGCGCAGTTGCCGCGTTTAGTGATGCGTCGAGAAGTCTGAGAGGCCCTGTCCGGTATCGCTAACAATCTATACTGAGTAGAGCAGGCCGCGATAGGAGTGCAGGCCGACGGGCGAACGCAACGGACCTCCGCCGTGCCGATGGCTGCTCGAGCCTCGGAGACGTGACCGCCGAGCAAAGAGCCGTCCCCGTCTACCGTTAGCGAAATGGAGTCGGAGGGAGAGGACGAGCAGGAATTCTTCTTGGATGAAGAAGCGAGTGAGGCCGCGAGCAAAGTCCCGATTAACGCGGGGCAAGCGTCGAGCACGCCGATAGCGGCGGGAGAGCCAGCGAACCCGGCTAGAAGCTTGAATGAGGTTTTCCGGGAAATTTTGTGCGAGTTAGGCGGAGAATGGCGAACGGCCCGGATTAAAGATGAAGGAATCGAAGGCGGAGCAGATGACCACCGCGAAGAGCGTGCGCGGCGTAGGACTCGAGCCAGAGCTGGGGCGGAAGAAAGTACCGACTTGTCGGTCTTGTATACGGATGACGAGAGATATAGAGTGGGCCAGGCGAGACGTTGGGCAAGAGCGAGCGCCCGTGCGCCACGTCGGTATATAGGAGATAGGCCGGCGGACGCGGTGAGAGCGTTCCGGCCCTGGTCGCTCAAGTTTAGTGGGGAGAGTAACGCGGACGCGGACGGATTCGTGAGAGAATGAACGCGATGTAAGAGGTTTTACGGATTAGACGACGATGAGATCCTGGAGGCGGTGGGTGTGGTACTCTCGGGGAAAGCGGGATTGTGGTTCCGGAATAACGAACTTAACTGGTATAACCTCGACGAGTTTTTGGAAGACTTTAATTAGGAATTCGGTAAGCATTGGAAATGATCGGATTTGTATCAGGAAGGAAGTAGAAGAATCATATATAAGGAAGATTTGTATCAAGCCGAGGGGGAGTCCCTGTGTGACTACATTAACGCATTCCAGTCTATAGTTAGGCGTTTTGACCGTCCCCCGTCGGAAAAGAATTAGGTGAGCATCTGCAAGGAGGGCTTGCATCCGACATTCGCGAGAGTCCTGTACCGGAAGTCTTTCTCATCCATGAGAGAATTAAAGCGGGAGGGCTGCGAGTATGAGCAGCAGCGCGACTGAGAGAAGCGTTGGTGGCCGCCACCTGCCCCCGATCGTATGTTGGTGGCTGGTGCGGCTTATAAGGGCGCCGCGAAACCCGGGAAGAGATCTACTAATGCAGCCGCGGTGGAGGTGGAAGAAAAGACCGAAATTGTCTCAGTCGAGCGGTCGGAGAATGCTCGGTCGCGGGCGTGAAACAAACGAAGGAAGAGTGCCTCCTCGGAAGGAGAAATTGCGGTGAACGTCTCACGGCCGTGGCAGGGAAACCCGATTGAACGGCGAGGCGATGTTACCGGAGGTTCAAGTGCGGTGGACGCCGCATCCTCGGCTGCCTGGGCGAACGATTTGGGACAGGCGGGACAGCAGGGCGCGATGCCGCCGAATTTGATTCAGCAGCGAAGAGGGGAGCGACCTCGGAATAGTAGCGGGTTTGCAGGTAGCCGCCCGTTTAGCGGAGTTTATTTTACGTCCGGAATGAGTGGGCATAGAAGCGCGCAGTGTTCGGGCCGAGGCACTGGAGGAAGTCACGGAGGCGTCGAGGACGCGCCGCGATGTTTAAAGTATAAACAGCTGGGACATTATCCTAACGCGTGTCCGGGGGCCTCGGTATCGTGTCAGGTTTGTAATATGCCGGGCTCCATATTTAAGGAGTGTCCTACGTGTGTGGGTAATGTAAAACCCCAGGGAAACCCGCAAGCGGGGGCCGGGATTCACTCACCGACCCCTGCGTAAATTGGTTCGAGCGAGCATGGCTGGTGTTAAAGGTACATCGGGAATGGATGGCACGCCGAGCGCATGCCTTGGCAAGCATAGGTGAGAGAGGAAGGTTCGAGACAGGCGAAGCGGCGTTCGCATCCGCCAGCGACACGCCGGCCTCGAGCACTGGCAGCGGAGTAACAAGTGAAAAGAAATTGGAGTCGGATCGTGTACGCGTGGTCGGAGACGCGAGTAGTGAGCAGATCGGGTTGAGAGCGGTCTTCTGGGAAAATCTGTCGAATAGGTACGAACGGATGAGAGTAGCTGACAGCGAAGATTTCTTTAAATCGGTAGGAGCGACGGGTAGGTCGCGAGATAGCCGTTTGTCCTTGTTAACGCCGGCGTTCACGTGGCAGAGGTCACACAGAGGCGATGCGTTGAGTAAGGTATCATTGACCTGCGTCCAGTCAGGGGACGTGGCACAGGAGGAACCGCGAGGCTTAACGGAATCGGCTAAGGTGATGACAGGGGAGCCTGAACGGCCGACGGAAAAGAGCGTAGGTCGTGAGAAATCGCGATGTTCCGGCCGCGGCGAGTTAGACCGCGCCGTTGAGGGCGAAAACCCGAGCAGGACAAACGAAACGCTGAATAGGGGCCAAGTCGAGCGGACCGCGGAAACACCGTTCTTACGCTCCTTGAGCTCTCCAGCGGGTTTAGATGTCAGGAAGCAGGGCGACGAACAATTCGAGCCAGCAGCGATGGAACCGCTGCGATGCTTCTTGAGACCGCCCGTGCTGGTCGATTTAGCAACGAATGGGTCATTAAAAGACAGTAGGATCGTTGCCGAAGACGTGAGAGTATCGGAAATGGTGGCGGAAGCACCTTTTGTGTTAGTGGAGGGGAAGGCCGAGTCAAGCTCGGGAAGCTTTACTACAAGGAAAACGATTCGTAAGGACATAGCGCATATAGCGATAGTCGAGAACAGGTTCTACGCCACGATTAATATCAACGGTACGAACTACTCGGCTCTACTTGACTCGGGTGCGCAAGTGACCGTCGTAGGCCCGAGGTTAGCGAATAGATTCAAGTCGCGACTGAAAACTCCAACTATAATAGTAAAGGAAGTCTCAGAGGAAGAACCAGGTGCGCTCGGAGATCTGAAGCTGCACCTGGAAATCAGCGGAAACTGTGGAGCTTTGACTGCATGCGCGATGGCGAAATGCGCGCACGATCTGATACCTGGAGTTGACTTTTGGAACGAATGGATAGAAGAGTTTACTATCGAGAGACGCGAATGGAGGCCGAAAGGCTCAAAAACGTGGATTCCGTTTGCGAGTAACGAGAAAGGATCGGCGCACATATTTGCGGAATGCGCGGGATTTACGAAATATCGTGAAACGTAGCGAGAACAGGTGTTGGCACTCGTGCATAGAATTGTGCTGAAGCCCGGAGCCGCGCCAGCCGTAACGAACTTGATCAAGCACATCATAGACGTCGGTAACGCGCGGCCGATCAAGACGCCTATGAGGCGAATATCGCCTCCAATCTTGAGCTTTGCGCAAGAGGAAACGATGCGGATGTGGCGCGCAGGAATTGTAAGACCGTCGAAGAGTCAATGGAGTAGCGCGCCGCTGATCGTCAAGAAGGCAGACGGAACGTATCGATTTTGCCTGGACTTTCGTTCGGTGAATAAAGTAATAAAATCGATGCATATCCGATGCCTAATCTCGATTCCATTTTAGACCGGCTGCGCGACGCGGTTTTTCTCTCGAAAATCGACTTGCGATCAGCATTTTGGCAGATCCCGTTAGAGGAGAATAGCAAACAGTATACTGCATTCGCGGTATCGGGATCAGGACTGTGGGAATTCGAGAGAATGCCGTTCGGTCTAGTGATTGCCCCTCCAAACTTTTATGCGATTTATGGACGCGTTGTTTGTCCCGGAGTACTCACCGAATGTATTTTGGTATGTGGATGATCTACTAGTAGTGAGTACGAGTTTTGAGGATCACATGGCTTGGTTAGGTCGAGTACTGCGTAGATTAATGGAGGTAGGTCTAGAGATAAACTTGGAAAAGTCAGACTTCTTTTGCACCGAAGTTACGTATCTCGGCTAGCGATTAGACTGCGAGGACCTACGCCCCACAGATGGACTTTTTAAAAAAATGTTGTTTAAAAACGGATATCTCATGAAGGGATATAGATAGCGAGACAAACTCAACGGGATTTTATAGCTTAATTAATGTAGAATGGGAGAAAACTTTTCCTGAATTAATCATTTGACCCTTTCCTTCTTAAATTCAAGGTCAAATTTATACTTTTTTGGAAAAATTGCAGTTTTTTCTATTTCTTCACTTCAAATATTCAATTTTTTGACAATGACGTAACGTATTTTTGTAGTATTTTGAACGAGGAATCCGGATCCGTTAATAGATTTCGATAAAGTATATTAGTCATTGAGAAAAACACCCTTAAAGTCGAGGCAAGCTTGATTTTGCCTCAATTTGGTAGTTTTCCGAACTGCGAACTGCGGAAATCATCTTATCTTGCAAAAAAAATGTATTTCCATAGGATTTTGAACGGGAAATCCTAATCCGTCATTATAATTTTGATAAATAATATTGGTCATTAAAATGGGAATCGATAAATGTCTGCTCGCTGGGCAATAAACAAGCTAATAAAATCACGATTGATACTATTATTATGAAAATGATATCAAATTAATGAGGTTTAAATTAAGTTAAATTTTCACAAAATTTTTCACTTTTTAAATCTTGTTCTTAGCGTATGAATTACAGGCAGCTATTTGAATTCGAACACAAATGATATTTGATAAAAAATAAATACAGATTCATTATAGTTTAAATATACCGCTTAAAAATACGATCAACAAACTCATGTCGTAAAATACTATTAATAATAATAAAATCAACTCACTGGTCTAGTTACAAATACTCGTACTTGATATTCGTGTCGAATATATGATATGCTGTTTTCTAAAACCATATGTAAATTTCTGTTCCATTAATTTTTACAGGAGCCATAACTCATTTGACGTGAGGATTCATTGGGACCGTTTCTACCTCATCATCATCTTCCTCGATAATCGGGCTAGATAACAATTAAACTTTATAAATCTTTTTGGACTATTATACAGGGTGTCCCATTTTAAAGGAACCACCCCGAAATTTTCGACGGTTGGCGTTGTACAAAAAAATTGTTCAGACAACAGTTGTTTGGGACAATGGGGGCAACCTTTCTGTGAAATCCGATTTGACCTTGAGATTTAATTTCAAGGTCATTTCAAGGTCAAAGTCATTTTTTGAATAGGAACCAATATTTTTGATCCCGGATACGGAAAGAGCGGAAAGAGCGTTTAGATAACGTATTATGTGTGGGGTTCGGTTAACCCCGTAGCACCCGGCTGGGTAATCAATACCTTGCCTTCATTGGCTGGGTAATCGATACCTTACCTTCATTGGCTGGGTAATCAATACCTTGCCTTCACTGGCTGGGTAATCAATACCATATTAACCTCACCCTTGCCCCGGTGGGATGGGGGGGGGGTGAACCGCTCCCCTAACATAATACTTTATCTAAACGTAGAATTTCCCGCTCTTTTCGAATCCGGGATAAAAAATGGTGGTCCTTATTCAAAATATCTCTTGGTCATTGAGTTATTGGGGTTATTGCCTACATGACCTTAGGCGAGGGGGGGGGGGGGGGAACCGAACCCCACACATAATACGTTATCTAAACGTAGAATTTTTCGCTCTTTCCGAATCCGGGATAAAAAATATGGGTTCCTATTAAAAAAATGACTTTGACCTTCAAATGACCTTGAAAATAAATCTCAAGGTCCTATCGGATTTCACAGACAGGTTGCCCCCATTGTCCCAAACAACTGTTGTCTGAACAATTTTTTTGTACAACGCCAACCGTCGAAAATTTCGGGGTGGTTCCTTTAAAATGGGACACCCTGTATAGTACACAATAAAATAGGACATGTTTCTTACCTGATTTGACAAAAATAAGCAATTTCAGGGGCTGTTTCTTGTATCTTGTGCAATTTCATGCGTTTTTTAATAAATAATAGAGATATCTTAGGATCTGAGAAATAAACTACTCTATTGAATACGTCGAGTAATCTTGCTTTCTTACTTATTTGTCGCGCATGTTCTATCATATTTTTCCGGTACAACTTGTGCCATGACTCACTCGCATCTTCAGAATAAATGCAATTGGCAATGGAAATTTTTGCGCAATCTGACAACCATGTCTCAACAATTTATGAGTAGACGGATTCAATCTACTCCATGGATATAACTGATAATATAGTTTGTATGTTTCAAAGCAGAAACGCTCCAATTCGTCTATATCTAATTTGTCCTTGCTTTTAAATGCCAGTATAATGGTTGTTAATTTTTTGACAAGTGCAACATTAATTTCTAAATATTTTGCAAATAACGTCGGATTGCTAAAACATCTCCGTGCTGTGTTACCATGTCCTTGTAAGACTAAATCAATTTTCACTCCGATTTCCTTGTAAATATTTTTCTGAACTTTCAATTTTCTTTCATTGAATTTATCTGAAAATAAATACCTAAATTGATAAATGATATTTATAAATATTAGTCAACAGATGTTTATTGTAAGTGTTGTTTACCAATTATATTTTTACGAATATCCCAAACCTTTAGTTCTAAGCGATATGACAGATGTAATAAATGTTCAAAAGTTTTTATTTCAGCATGTAAAAAACTCAGTCCAAAATGTAATGAAGAATCATTTGGTTCAAAATCATCATTCAAGTTATCAAACTGATGCGATGTTCGCAAGCACATGGGACACCTACATGTTGCTGTATTGCCAACAAGCGTATTCACGCATTTCCCATCAAATAAGGTCTTTGTTACAATATATTTGACTTGTACTAGCTTATTATTTTCCATTTTGAATCGATGTACTTTAAGATATTTTATTTCGTCGGTCAGTCTCTTGTGTTCTGTTTCAATTATATCATTAGTTTCTTTTTCAAATGACAGTCTTAGAGGTCTTGTAAACCGAATGCTCTGGGGTGTTGGATTGATACAAATATGCTTCATCCTCGATTCTTCATCGCAGCAGCTTTCAAGTTGAATGGTATTAATTGATGTCACGAAAAGTGATTGTTGAGCATGTAAAACTATATCTTCTATGAGTGTGTTTGATTCTTCAGATCTTTGATGAGGATCTAAATGGCCTGATGAACTATCAAAACCTAAATTCATGGTTAGATCCAAGTTTCGAAGACAGTTTTCACTCCAATCATTTGCTACTGCACCACATAGACGTTCAGCAGTTGTATCAAGCATAATTTGCAATGGGACATAAATTTCACTGTCAGTAGAAAATATCGTCTTCACGCTACATTCTTTTTTAGACTTGCTAATGTTGTTATAAGACGGGTATATTGAGCATCCTCTTGACCGCAAGTCTGATACTAATCCATTGTATCCATGTTTAGAATAACCATATTCCATAAAAAATCTTAATGCTGAATCATTGTCGTGTTTTTCAAATCGATCATTCTTTTCAAATTTATCATGACGCTCAACTTTTTTATCGATACCTTGTCTTTTTTTTTGCTATTGGTAAAGCTAATTCTAGCAAAGACACGTCGTAATCAACACTTAGAGCAAGTTCGGCAGCTCTCCTCTTCTTAGTTAAAATAGAAGTTACTTTTACAGGTATACGTTTCCTTCCACCGATAACAGCTTTAGCACTTTTTTACGCGGTCTTTCACTTTTGGTTTTTGATCTTGTTCTCATGTACGAAGCTGCCATGGTATGCCTTGACATGAAAGAATTAGCACAAAATAATAGAGGTGATCAATATTATGATTAATTAAGTAAAAAAATTTTTATATATTTTTCATTTTGTTATTAAAAGTTTTGTTAAAAATTAAGGGGGCTAAATGGAGTTAAAAAAAGGTTATTAACAATCTTAATTATTGACCTATAGAAATTGCCTTAATGAAGATTCATGCCGCAAATCCGGTTATTCCGAAATTAAAATTTTCTTCTTTCTGATCTTCAAAAAACTAAATTCAAAAAACTGGTTTTGTAGCATGAAAAAATAATTTTTTTTAAAACCGGCTACACTTCAGCCATAACGAAGATCTTAAGAAAGAAAATGAGTCCCTTCAAAATGATTTTTGTTAATTCTAAGCTTTCGAAACGTGTCAATTTCTCAATATTTATGATAGTACGCAAATACTGACTTTATAGAGTGCAATCATAAGATTTTTAAATTTATGGCAAAGAAAATGAAAGCGTTCACAGAGTACTTTGAGGTGCAAAAAGTTTCGCATCGATATCTTCATTAAAACAATTTCTATAGGCTAATAATTAAGACTGTCAATTTCTACTTTTTAACTGGATTTGATCTCCTTAACTATTTTTAATTTTATAAATAAGATGCCTCTTTTCATTAGAAAGAAGAAACGAAACAACTAGGATAAGAAAAAATGTGTATGTTTCTAAAAATAATCAAAAATGTATTTCATCGTTGACGTCGAAATAATTGAATTAGCATTTTTGAATTTAATAAAATATGCAAAACGGTTTCCACAAGCTAATGAAATTGGCCGCTTAATGAATGATGGAAATTTTCACTTTTTATCATCGTCATTTTTATTTTGTAATTTTTATTGGTATAAGAAAATATTTTATATACTTACGAAAATCCGTGATTATTCGTAGAAAGTGCCAATAAAATTCCACAAATTATTATTTTACGATAGGTCCTTTGTATAAATATTTCCACTCAATAATAATAATATATAATCTTACACAAATCTTTGAAAAATGTTAAAAAATTATTCAATTTTTTTCATTAACCCATTAAGTGGCAAACGTCCATGGCTGCAATGCTTCGATTTGACATTATGCCATTCGTACAATTCACAATAGATTTGGATGAAATTTGGTTTCCTAATGTTTTAGTGTATGCTCTTTCGAAAAATCACCACGTTTTTTTGAAAATCTTAACAGAAAAAAAATATGGCCGATTTATTCGAAAAAATTCCAAATTTTTTTAAATTTTTCTCCAAATTTCGCTCTACTGAAAAGAAATGGACCCTAAAATAGGCTCCCTAAATAATTTTTTTCGCGACATGGGACAAATATCTTTCAAGCGCATTCGACTTTATTAAAAAATGTTGATTAGAAAAAAAAATATGGCGGTTTTTGTATCATAGTGTCATTTAGAAATTCATGATTTTTTTACTCGAAAAATATCAACTTTTGAAAAAAATATTATAGAACAAAAAGTGCTTAGAAGTGGTCAAGAAACATGTGAGAATTTTTGAA
Source organism: Phymastichus coffea (assembly GCF_024137745.1). NCBI lineage: Eukaryota > Metazoa > Arthropoda > Insecta > Hymenoptera > Eulophidae > Phymastichus > Phymastichus coffea. The sequence continues at coordinate 1,184,293 of NW_026706838.1, forward strand.
ATTTGAAAATTTTTTTAAAAATAAAAAATTGAAAATTTTTGAAAAATTTTATAATAATTAAGTTTCTCTCTAAACATGTTTTTTTGACAATTCTTAGTGATTTTATGGCTGGTATGTATTTTAATTCAACCGAAAATGTAACGGAATTACAATCCAAGTTTTGCGAATTTACGCAGCTAAATAAAATTTTTTAAATTACAAAATCTCCACTTTAATAGTTTTTTTGTTTGTATTTTTGTTTGTATTTTTGTATTTTGTAATTTTTGTTTTTTTGTATTTTTTTGTATTCAATTTTTATGTTTTTAGAAATATTTCTTTTTGACAATCATTTGTTACCAATTATTTACTTGTGTAAATTAGCAAAGCATTGACTACAATAATACTTTTTACACTCTTTGCACATGTAAAACGTACGAGTAGCACATCCTTGTCCATTGCAAGCTCTTCTTCTGATAGTTAGGCTCAAATTGTGGTTTTTCAAATCACCTAATTTAGCGTTTTTGACATAACTATCTACAATACTCAAAGCGAATTTCTTTGCGCTTACTTTTTTTTTGCCTGAACAAGCATTATAGAGTATTACTGCATTTGCAATAGAAGACTGGATAATTCTCATCAATATTGGCCAAGTCCATCTCTTACTTCTAATAATAGGTAATAAAGCACTACAGTACTGATCGTGTAGGCAACACCTCCCATAAATAAGTTGTAAAGTGAAAACACAAGTGGCATAGATATGTCAGTTCTCATTTTTTTTTTCTTTGGAGTAGCGTTTCACTTCTTTTGTTGGTGTAACACCAGCTGTAGTTGAAATAATCGAAACTTGTTTAGAATCTACCACGGTTACGAAGTTCATTCCGCTATTTTTTTTATATTGAACTTTAAAAGTTCCACGAGGAGCTTTTTTATCAATTTCAATTTTTACTGGTATACGATCTTTCCTAATTACACCAGTAGCTCGTAAGCCAAGCTTTTTTAAATGAACAAGTAAGTCTGGATTTGTATAGTAATTATCAAACCAAAGATGGTATTCTTCAATTTTCTTTCTAGAAATTGATGAAAGTAAAGCTTCGCTCATAGATAAAACAGCTTGGCTTCCTAGAGCAATACTTGACAATTTATCATTATGAGTGCCATTACCACAGTATATGTCACAGTCAAAGAGGTATCCATCAGCACCACAAATTCCAAACTCTTTTATTCCCCATCGAGTTGGCTTATTTTTTTTAAATTGTTTGATCAACAGTCTACCAAAAAATTTAATTATCATTTCGTCTATGAATAATCCTGTCTGAAAAAAACCAAACTGTTTTATATTTTTCCTAAAAATTTCTAATATAGCTCTAACTCTCCAAGCACGATCTTTTTCATTTTTATCTGTAGGTTTGGAGCATTTGATTTTTGATTTGATTTTCAAAAACTTTTTCAACGACATCAATGATCTAACTACTGGGGACTCGAGTAACTCATTTTTGGACCAATAATCTTTTTCAGATGTTCTTTTGTTGAACGCAGAAAGAATAATAATGGCAACAAATTTATTTAGTTCTTCTATTGTTATATCTAAACCCTTAAATTTGGTACAACATTTTTTAATAAAGTCGAATGCGCTTGAAAGATAATTGTCCCATGTCGCAAAAAAAATTATTTAGGGAGCCTATTTTACGGTCCATTTCTTTTCAGCAGAGCGAAATTTGGAGAAAAATTGAAAAAAATTTGGAATTTTTTCGAAAAAATCGACCATATTTTTTTTTCTGTCAAGATTTTCAAAAAAACTTGGTGATTTTTCGAAAGAGCATACACTAAAACATTAGGAAACAAAAATTTCATCCAAATCTATTGAGAATTGTACGAATGGCATAATGTCAAATCGAAGCATTGCAGCCATGGACGTTTGCCACTTAATGGGTTAATTTTGGTTTTCTCAAATAATTGCTGGTATTATGGCTGGAAAAAAATGCATTTTACCTCAAAGAAGGTGTAATAAAAATAAAAAACAAATTGCATTTTCAAGTGAATCTTGTGAAGTGTCTGAAAATGATGACACGGTAGATGTTGTTATGCTACCACATCCTGAGAGTTCAGATTCAGAGTCTGAAAACGAATCTAACAATTCTGAAGATGTTAGTGATGAAGATAATGATGACGAAAATGGAGATAATGCTGATGAAAATGACGACGCTGATGATGAAAACGATGTTCAAGAAATTTTTGAAAAATTGTTATCGTACCATGAAGTTAAAAAAAGTTACTCTAACACTCAGAAACGTTTGCAAGAAGATCATGTATACGATTGGACAGATGGAGAGAAAAAGTATGATAAAATTCCATCTAATAAATATATGATAAAAGATAACGATCGTAAAATGATTGCTAATAGTACCCCTGTTGAATTATTTGAAATGTTCTTTTGTAATGGAACGGGGTTGATACCGTTTAATTACTTTTATTCGCGCAACTTTATTGAAGAACGAATGTAATCATCTATGCTCAATACATAATCCGGAGAGCATGGGTAAACAGGTGTCAGTCAACCAATAGATCTACTAATCTACGAAAAAGTGAGTGCAAGCGATACGGAATAAGCGAGTCGAAAGCACTTGTTAATAACACGAACAGAACCTTTTATTGTCTATCAAAAGTTACATTGGATCGGCCCGCGTGTTTATGTTGACATCGGCGCTCGCTCATCGACAACACGCAGTGTCGGGACGCTCGCTGCTCTTTGTTAACAGAGCTATTGCATGCACGCTTCGAACACGAGAAATTAATTGTTATGCATGCGGTCACGATCGCGAGATTAAGCTGGCCAGCTTACCTTTGTGTTGCGGACGCTCGAAGATGACACCAATAAGTCGCACTCGGAAAAGGTCTATAGTTTGTTTGTGTCGCGAGTCGCGAACTTAAAAGCACGTGGCTTCGTCCTCGATGGCGAAACCTCACGCACGCACTAGCGTTATCACAGCGCACGATGTTTTTGTCTGCCGGCTCAAGCCTTCGCCCTCAGGAGTTGCATAGCACCTCGGCTGCGACAATCTCTGGCACTCTCGTCTGGCTGCTTTGCGAATGGTTGATCTCCTCTACACGGGCGAACTCGTGGATAGTCAATGCTTCAGTCACTGGCAAGCGTGATAGTGGTTAGAGCTTCACTGGTTCAATTTCAATCGCGCGCGTTCCATATGCTCGCGCGCCGAATTCCTTCGTTACGTTTTTCGTCTCCCCGGTAGGTGCTTCCCCCGCAGGCAGCAATTAGGTTATATTATTAGCGCTAATTTGACGTTTACCGTCACAGTAAAAATATAAAAGAATATATCATTGAAGCTTCAAAATTTAAGGGTTTAGATATAACAATAGAAGAACTAAATAAATTTGTTGCCATTATTATTCTTTCTGCGTTCAACAAAAGAACATCTGAAAAAGATTATTGGTCCAAAAATGAGTTACTCGAGTCCCCAGTAGTTAGATCATTGATGTCGTTGAAAAAGTTTTTGAAAATCAAATCAAAAATCAAATGCTCCAAACCTACAGATAAAAATGAAAAAGATCGTGCTTGGAGAGTTAGAGCTATATTAGAAATTTTTAGGAAAAATATAAAACAGTTTGGTTTTTTTCAGACAGGATTATTCATAGACGAAATGATAATTAAATTTTTTGGTAGACTGTTGATCAAACAATTTAAAAAAAATAAGCCAACTCGATGGGGAATAAAAGAGTTTGGAATTTGTGGTGCTGATGGATACCTCTTTGACTGTGACATATACTGTGGTAATGGCACTCATAATGATAAATTGTCAAGTATTGCTCTAGGAAGCCAAGCTGTTTTATCTATGAGCGAAGCTTTACTTTCATCAATTTCTAGAAAGAAAATTGAAGAATACCATCTTTGGTTTGATAATTACTATACAAATCCAGACTTACTTGTTCATTTAAAAAAGCTTGGCTTACGAGCTACTGGTGTAATTAGGAAAGATCGTATACCAGTAAAAATTGAAATTGATAAAAAAGCTCCTCGTGGAACTTTTAAAGTTCAATATGAAAAAAATAGCGGAATGAACTTCGTAACCGTGGTAGATTCTAAACAAGTTTCGATTATTTCAACTACAGCTGGTGTTACACCAACAAAAGAAGTGAAACGCTACTCCAAAGAAAAAAAAAATGAGAACTGACATATCTATGCCACTTGTGTTTTCACTTTACAACTTATTTATGGGAGGTGTTGCCTACACGATCAGTACTGTAGTGCTTTATTACCTATTATTAGAAGTAAGAGATGGACTTGGCCAATATTGATGAGAATTATCCAGTCTTCTATTGCAAATGCAGTAATACTCTATAATGCTTGTTCAGGCAAAAAAAAAGTAAGCGCAAAGAAATTCGCTTTGAGTATTGAAGATAGTTATGTCAAAAACGCTAAATTAGGTGATTTGAAAAACCACAATTTGAGCCTAACTATCAGAAGAAGAGCTTGCAATGGACAAGGATGTGCTACTCGTACGTTTTACATGTGCAAAGAGTGTAAAAAGTATTATTGTAGTCAATGCTTTGCTAATTTACACAAGTAAATAATTGGTAACAAATGATTGTCAAAAAGAAATATTTCTAAAAACATAAAAATTGAATACAAAAAAATACAAAAAAACAAAAATTACAAAATACAAAAATACAAACAAAAATACAAACAAAAAAACTATTAAAGTGGAGATTTTGTAATTTAAAAAATTTTATTTAGCTGCGTAAATTCGCAAAACTTGGATTGTAATTCCGTTACATTTTCGGTTGAATTAAAATACATACCAGCCATAAAATCACTAAGAATTGTCAAAAAAACATGTTTAGAGAGAAACTTAATTATTATAAAATTTTTCAAAAATTTTCAATTTTTTATTTTAAAAAAAATTTTCAAATTTCAAAAATTCTCACATGTTTCTTGACCACTTCTAAGCACTTTTTGTTCTATAATATTTTTTTCAAAAGTTGATATTTTTCGAGTAAAAAACACAGCCCCCTTCTAGTCTGGACCTATGGGGTCCTCGACGATAACTGTATTAGCGCTGTCTCTTCAGAGGTGGAGAGGTGAAAGGATAATAAAGTGTCGTAGTCCGTGTGATGTTTAGATTAATTTTTATTGTGTGGAATCGTGGAGATGTGGCCCTGCCCACGAAGGCAGGGAAAGATTACCTGGTTGGTCTCGGCGATTCCTCTTGGCCTAGGTTATCCAATGGGGGACGACCGTGCGCCTCCCATCCCAGCCTCTCTTGGACCAGGTCGGCGTGCCATCGCACACGGGGGCAACGGTCCGTGCGGGTCACCCCGGGGTAGTGACAATCGTTGCACCCCTCCCACTGAGCGCGTGATAGGGTGCCCCGTGGGAGGCCTCGTTCCCTGGGGGTCAGTGGCAACCCGTCCCTACGGTTCGGGGCGGACCACAGCGGTCTTTCGACCGTGGGGTCCTCACCCGCGGGCCCTACTACCACATTAATGTGGATGGGCCCCGTTGTGTGACCCCCCGGGCTGCCGTCCACGTTCACCACCAGGTTTACCCCGCACGTTTGCGAGCCCTGGCGTGGTGCGGCCCCCGACCTGAACTCTGGAGCCGTTGATCTGGCTCCGACGATCGGAGGCTGGGAGAGGCCCGTGGATGTGTCACTCGCCGGGCCCTCGAGGGCCTGACGGTGACGCCGCTGTACTTCTTTTAGCGCCAACGCGAACTGGCGACGGCGGGACACCACCTTACCCCAGTGGTCCATGTCATCGGGACAGTGTCCCGCAGCCGTGTACGCGTCGTACTCAGCGTACACGGCTCGTTGGAGGGCGTTAAGGGTCGCCCAGCCTTGTTCGACTTCCCTCAACCCCTCTACTATTTCCTCCCAGGCTCATCCGCCAGACGGGGGTGTCTGGCTAGTGAACCTGGGGCGCCTGGTCGCGTCGGCGGAACCCTCTTTCGTCTGGGTGCCCACGGATGTTGTTGGGGCCTTCAGCGGGATGGATCCCGCTGGGGGTCCAGGCAATGGCGTGGTATCGCCGCGCGCGATGCTGGGGGTCGTCGACGATCGCGTGGTAGTCTCTTCTGCCGGGAGCTCTTCAATAAGCACGGATGACGAGCTCTCGTAAGCTCGCACCCATGCTTGTTCCTCCTCCTCTTCTCGGGCACTTGTGCACCACCCCTTCCACGGCGGGACCCAAATCCAGGCCGATGAGTGCGGCCGCCGCTTGCTCGAACTGTTCGAGGGTAATCTGCAACCTGCAAAATTCTATGCATCAGTATCCCGAATATTTTCCGCGGATATCGAAGGTGGGCGCCTGTTCGGCTGCCCAGGGCCTTCGTCGCCGGGGTCGAAGGTGGGGTCCTTGGCGTCGGTCTCCCAGGTCCTTCGTTCGCCGTACCTCATGCATTCATGGTTGGCGTTCTCGGTGGTCTGCCCCTCTTCCTTTTCCCGACGATGGGAGGAGGGGTTCGAGTAGTCCGCCGATGTTGTGTAGTGTGCGTGGTTAGCGCATACTCGCGAGGTCTCTCTCGCGGGCGCTTCTCCGCGTTAGTTGATGGGGTGGTTATAGGGATCTTGACGAAGGAATCGGAAGGGACGTAACGAGGTGGGCTCGAAGTTGTCGCGTTGTCATTCCGGAGTGTGTCGTCTGTATTGTCGGCGCATCCGTTTCCGCGTATCGTCGCATCGCTCGCATTAGGCGGGACGCTCGTCGCCTCAGCTCCCTCGGTGGTAGAGATCTCGTCGTCATCTCGTCGTCGGGTCCCATCATGAATAATCAGCAAACCAAGGCATGTGGCCTCAGGCTTGCAGAAGACACTCTTCTCTCGATTAGTTGAGAGGCTAGCCCTACGCAACCTGTCCAACTCGGTTTTAAGACGTTGCGGGTGATCTCCTAATTCGGACGATACTACAATGATATCGCCCAAACAGGCGAAGGCGAAACCGCCAAGCTCGGGTCCGATCACACTATCTATCAACCGTTGGAAGGTGGCGTCGGCGTACGAGGGACTGAAGAATATTCGTGCGAACCAAAGGTATTCCAGTCCGGGCACTGTAAAGGCAGTATGTCGAAGTTCGGTCTTGAATGGTAACGTATTACTGACCTGAATCTCGTATTCGATGCCTGTTGCACGTCCCAGTCCCACGGGGGCCTGCGATAAGGCCTCGCCGATGGTCTTCCGCAATATCGCCCGTTAAGAGGCTGTTGCTTCGGCTAGTCCGATAGTAGCTAATCTCGGACCAGCCTCCAAACTAGCCACCTCTAGTTTCATCTTGGTTTGTGATTTCTTGAGCAGTAACGTATCATCATCCGGATCCAGTACTGCTCTAAACAACCTAAAAAAGTTCATTCCTAAGATACATTCATCGACGAGGGTAGGGAGGATAGCTACTCTCGTCGGCATCGTCATTTCCCCCACGGTGAACGGCAGCATGGCGTGACCGACGATCGTTAACTTACGACCGTCTGGTAGTCCTGCTGTACCCGCGTGGGTGGTGTCCAATCTGACGCCTAGCACAGACGCTATCTGCAGAGCATTACTACCCATGGCTGTGGTGGAAGCTCCCGGATCATAGAGGTCCCGTATCTGGAAGTCCCCTATTTTCTCCGGTAGCCACCAACGCGTCTCCTGTTCCGGGGAATATCGGGAAACAGTTTCGACGGCTCCACAGCTTTGCTCCGTGTACACCATAGCGCTAGCCACTGTGCTCTCGCGTGATAGAGTGACGTCACTTGTCGTCCGAACAACCACCTTGGTTCGGACGATCGGAGTTTCCATGGGATTACGTTTCGACGATTTATCTGCCGCTACCCGTGCCCCCGAGGGCGTGTGCGATCCATACGCCACCACCTCGGCTGGTCCAGGGTCTCGGGCTTTACTAACGTCATTACCTTTCTTCTCCGCGTGCACTCTACCGCCACGCTCATCTTTGGCGTCACCAAGGGAGTTCTCGCTCTCGTCGCTCAACACGCTCGCTACTAACGGTGCGGGCTGTGCTGACGAAGGCCGCGAGATCTTATTAACGGGGTTTGGGTTACGGGATGAAGGAGTGGGGTCAACCCCAACTAACCACTCCTTTCCTCGTTTTCCTTATTGTATTCGGGACAGTACTTCCTGCTGTACCCCAGTAGGCCACACTCGGCGCATTTGATCGGCCCTAAGAAATCTCTTCCTCGTCTGCGAGGAGTCTCCGGTCTCTTGGCTCGATCCTCGGAAGTCGGGTTTTTGCCGGCGCGAATATCCTTTATCCCCTCCGATATCTCCCTGAGAGACAGCAGCATTTGGTTCACTACATCGGGGGATAGGACTTTCTTTTCGCCATCGACCGATTCCAGGCTCGGATTAGGTGTCGCCCCCGAGGGCGTCGGCGTGTAGACGACCTGGTGCGTCACCTTCTCAAGTACCTTCTCCATGCGGTCCAACCTGTCACTGACTTCTGGTTTGTCACCGGACATAGATGCCACTTTATCTTTGCGGCCCTTGCTTCCATCGGTGCGTGGGTGGTACGCTAACTCGGGGTACAATGTTGATTGCGGATCCGGCACCACCCGCTCTGTCCTTCGCTGATGCAAGATATTCTGGGCCGCCGTGGCCAGGTCGTTCAGGGTCCGTATGGAGTCTACTACTGATCTCCGTATTTGGCTCTGGATGTCCGGGAGGAGGTTGGCATGCAGCAGATCTAGTTGGTTCTCGTGCGTCATTTTGGGGTTCAGCCGATTCATTAGGCCCATCATATTAGCGATGTAGACGTTCGCAGGCTCGTCTGGGCCCTGATATCGGCTTTGAACCTCTTTCGTCAAACGCTGCGGTTGTTGCCTGCTGGTCCCAAACCATGCTCTCGCGTCTGCCTCGAAGTCCGCGTAGGAGAACCATTCATTTCTCATTGTCTCGTACATGACGAGGGCAGGACCGACGAGTAGCTCGGATACAGCCAGGAGCATCTCGTCTTCTGTGAGTCCGGCGCTGCTCCTCGAGTTGTCCAGCCTTGACAAGAAGGTGTCAATGCTCGCATTGCCCTCTCCGGAGAACCTGAGTTTCCATCCTCAGACAATGCGGCAGACGTCTCTTGTTGTCGACCACGGGTTTGACGTCTGTTGGGATGACCACATGCTCGGCGGGCGGTTGTCCACTTCAGCATTAACTCCACCGAGTTAATGCTGTCCACCCTCTCCGAAAGGAGGCGTCCGGTGGGGGGTCCTGCCGGTGGCCCCCGTGGGCCTGTGTCCGGGTCCAGCTGGAGTGCTCTGGGGTAGTCTGGTGTCGTAATGGCATGTGAAGATGTCTTGGAATGATGCGCTCCTACGCGTGTTTTCCTGTTGACGCGTTTCACAGGAATTATTCGCATTGTCTTGCCGTACATTTCTGTTTTCGGCATTTTCCAATGCGTTCATCCTGGTTGACAGGTCGTCCAGTTGGCCCTTCACATTGATGCTGTTGCTGAGGATCTTGTCTAATATTTTTGTTAGATTGGACATATTCAAACTCAGTGAATCTAGCAGCTCCAGTTTCTTCTCATTTTCTCTGGACCGGAAAATGAGGTCTTGGATCATCACCGCGAATGCCGGCGGGAGTTGGAACTGGCTGTCATCATCAGCTGTTATCGTAATACTCTTATTACTGTTCGTGTTCTCTCCGCTGTCCAGGACATTCGCGATGTTTATCGCGGTTTTCTGCACTCGCGATATTACCTCCGCACTCTGCATTAACTGGACTAGCGGTTTTTCCCCATCTTGCTCGGATGCTGTGTGTTCCTCGCATAGGGATACAATTAGTTCTGAGCGTAGGGCAGCTCTTTTGGCTGGACTGCTGTGCTGGTTGTCGACTTCCGCGAAATCTGCTGCGGAGTAGTCGTCGAGTAACCAGGTATGTAGTCGTGCAGCTCTCGAGAGCTTGTTCCCGTTTTTTTTGAGCTCTAGTTGTTCGAGGTATTCGTCGATTTCCTCCTCCTGGAGCGTCAACACCCAGTTTTCTATTTCTGTTTGAGTGCGGTCCATTTTTCTCTGTTAGTTGACTTGCGGCTAATTTTTACGCAAAATTTACAGGCTTGTTATACGAGTGCGAGTGCTGTATTAAAATCCGTGTTCAAATAAAAATAGGAAAATGTTATTAGCCGACATTGGGCTTGATCAAGGGCGTTTAATGTTATATCTGCCGAAAGACTCTTCGCTCGTTAATACGCAATATAATGATCCTGCCTATCAGACCCACTAACTGTTTGTTAGCGCGGCTGTTTTGGTTAGTATCTAAAATATTTTAACGAGCACTTAGCGTAGTCATCAACAACCGCAGCTAATAATATTAAAAAACGTTTACTTTAAGGCAACCGATATCAAATAAAATTATCAAATTGGATTAATTTCGTTTGAAAGTTGCCGGTGTTAGTTTTCCCCGGGCCAACGGGTACAATATTATTGATTTGCGGCAACTTCCAAAATTTATTGGTGTTTACGCTTCTAAGAGCCTTTCGGTCGCACTCGCACGTGTTTACAGTTATTATTTACACTTTTACGCCGCGGCGGGCCTTCGCAAGCTAACTAACAGGATATGTTTACTATTGTGGACTTCGATATCAAGTGTGCACAACAACACTTGATTGCCACCTAAGTCGCTGGTTGACTGAGCGCAAGGTCACTATTGAGAACCGGTGTTTTGAACAATCAGAAACACCGTAGGTTCTTTAAGGTTGGGCGCCATGTAACGGGGTGGTTACCGTTTAATTACTTTTATTCGCGCAACTTTATTGAAGGGCGAATGTAATCATCTATACTCAATACATATCCCGGAGAGCATGGGGAAACAGGTGTCAGTCAACCAATAGATCTACTAATCCACGAAAATGTGAGTGGAAGCGATACGGAATAAGCGAGTCGAAAGCACTTGTTAATAACACGAACAGAACCTTTTATTGTCTATTAAAAGTTATATTGGATCGGCCCGCGTGTTTATGTTGACATCGGCGTTCGCTCATCGACAACACGCAGTGTCGGGACGCTCGCTGCTCTTTGTTAACAGAGCTATTGCATGCACGCTTCGAACACGAGAAATTAATTGTTATGCATGCGGTCACGATCGCGAGATTAAGCTTTGTGTTGCGGACGCTCGAAGATGACACCAATAATTCGCACTCGGAAAAGGTCTATAGTTTGTTTGTGTCGCGAGTCGCGAACTTAAAAGCACGTGGCTTCGCCCTCGATGGCGAAACCTCACGCACGCACTAGCGTTATCACAGCGCACGATTCTTACTTTGCAAGTCAGGATTCCACCAAGGTTAAGAGCGCGTTCTTTTCATTTTTGATGGAATATAGTCCTTTGCTGCCCTTATTAAAATCACTTCAAATTTTGAAACATATGTTTCGATGTCTTCAGAGGTTTCTAAAGGAAGCTTAGATAGGTTCTCTTCCTCGAATTTGCAGTCTCCCAAATTTCTCCCAATCAGCTTTTCTCATATTGAACCTTGGTTCTATTGTTTCTACAGTTCGTATGAGTCTGGCTGGTTGTGAGGCAAAATTCAGTTCGATTACTATGGGCCTGTGGTCACTGGTGGTCCATTCTTTCACCGTCCAGCTAGACAAGAGGTTTACCAGATTTGATGTATGCAAAGTTACATCGATATCCGTTTCTCCCCTCGTACTGCGGCACGTTAGAAGTTGGCCCTTCCTGTTGGCCACTATTAGCCCGTATCGGTCTATGAAATCTTCAATGACTATTCCATTCTTATCCTGTGTATTAAACCAGATCTTTGACTTGGCGTTTGCATCCATTCCAACTCAGATTCTTTTGCCTTTCAATTGCTTCAGAGTCTCAGCTAGTTTGTCAAGATAGGTCTTCCTGCTGTGGCTGAACTGGCAATAGACGCTTATGAAATAAATTTCACCAAAGGCTCCGACTACCTGTGCACAGACACAGTGGGAGTCACACAGATTACAAATCTTGGTACCTGTGATCTTGTGCGGGTTGTAGAGTATTGCAGCTTGAATCGCTTCGCCTTTTTCGGCTCCGTGAATGGCCGGGATACTGCCCATACCTGAAATCGCGTTATTCCAGTGGTATGGTTCTTGCACTAGTGCTACCTGTATATCAAGATTTCTGTCTGTCATGATCTCTCCGAGCTCATCGTTGGCTACTTGCCTTTTGTTGAGGTTCAATTGTATGATCCTCAGTTTTTGGCCCAGTTTGGGGTTTTGTTATGCGTTCGAATTAAACCTCTTAACTGGTGGGCAATCGTCTTCGGTTTCGTCTAAATTAGTTGGTTGCGAAGGAAACTGAGTTGACGTCGGGGTGTTAAAGCTCTGATTTCTCAACGGTCGCCTCCTGCTTACGTTTCCTCGCCTTTCTGTACCTACAATAGTTGACCATATCGCTTTCGAGGTACAACCTATTGTCTAGTTAAATTTTATCTCCTTGGAATCGCTTGTGGCGTTTCTGGAGTGGGGCGTTCTACTATTAGTTTTAGCGTGATAACGTGTGCGTTCAAATTAAGCGAGTAGCGTTCGAGTGCGAGCAGTGAGTGAGTGAGTTTGTGCGAGTTGACTTGAGCTTCGTTACCTTTTCGTGTTTCTCCGTGGTTTTTCCATGGCTCTATTATTTACATTGATCTAACTAGCTATTTGCCTAGCTTTTTCTAACTTATTGTTAATTTATTTTATTTTATTTTATTTAATTTTTTGATTTTTAATTTTTTAAAATCTTTAGATCTCTTTCTTAATTTTAATTAGTAAATTTTATTATTAATACTACTTCTTAAATTACTATTAACTGCTTAAAACTAATTTGATTATAATATATAACTTAAAACTATTTACGAATATACCGGCGTGTTTGTTATCACGCTAGGTGGTGTTGGTAAACCTGGTCTTGGTCAGGGTTAGGTATTTTGTCGGATTGCAACTAAAGTAGCGCTTGAGTGAGCATATCGGATTTTTGCCTTTTCTATCGTCTTAGCTTGTGTTCACGTTTAGCAGCACTGGATTTGATGGGCATTTAGTGCATGGTTTTCGCTTTCAAAAAGAGCTGACAGTCACTAATTTCGCTTTCAATTGTAAAATTGCTGTAGCTATTAGGGCTGAAATAATTCTTTAGCAGGAAGGATGCTGCCTTTCTGTGGAAATAATTTTCTTGAGGGTTTTGGCATCGGTAGTGCGTTCTAATCATCGAGAGTTATTCGGCCCAATGGACTATGTTCTCTCGCACAATGATCTCGGGCCTTACTCCAGAAGCTCGAGGTAAAGAACTTTGGGTGGCTGCTATGACCACGGCCGCGACTCTTTACCCACAGTAGTGGCAGCTACCGATTGCTAGTTGATAGTGAGTAATTTGTTATCTACCCGAATTAACTTCGGATTGCTGGGATCATTGGTCCTCTGCAACTAGCTCCCGGAGCGGTCTCCCGTCCTCTAAGAGGGCGCGCGGTACCACAATCCCGAGAGATTTCCCCTCGAGTGACTCCCGGATTTTGGCTTGTCTCGGCTTGAGTTGAGCTCTTGGGGTGTGGTAGACTCCGCGTTGAATGTTTGGGCGTTTACAGGCCGCACCTCACCACGTGTTGTCATGGCCCGTGTTGTTTATGATTTGTTGGCCAGTTGGCCTATTGCCCTAGGGGCAAGCGTTGTGTGTTTTGCCTACTGTTTCTTTACAGAGACAGCGTTTTCAGCTCCACCACATGAAGGTACACACATCCGCACTTGTGATTGCAAGTCTTCTTTCAAATACACATTGCATTCACTTCGGGTCGACTAGCATTTGCTGCTTGTCGAGGGCAATCGGAGACGCATTTTGTACATCAGCATTTGCATTTGCCTATGCCTGTACAGAAAAAAAAAGTTTATGACATCCTCTCCCAAAACAACGAATTGTTTGGATAAGAAGTCTCCATTCTCTGTTGAGGAAGACAATCATTATCCGCCGCTTTGACAAAAAGATTTTTGCACAAAGTGACCTGGCCAGCCTCACGGCTGGCCATATAGTGCACTATGTGCATCATCTCTGTTTTTGCTAAGCGGATCATAATCGAGCTTCATAAGAGCGTCGTGATTGCAACCGCCTAAATAAACACACATTTAATTTTTAAAATATAAAAAAAATATATTTTCTTTTCTTATACGTACATTGATATATATTTATGCAGTAGTAAATTCTATACAGCCATCACCTTTATAGGTGAGAAATAATTAAAGTTTATTAGCATAATCTGCCATATAGTTTAACAGCTTTTCATTTACGATCAATGCAGTCGAAACCTTGTTTAGTAGACACAGCTGGAACTTGTTGTTCACTCAACTACGACTTTTGCACCGAATCGTGTTTCAACTCGTTTTAGTCCGATGATTATATACTTGGATTCTGTCTCTAATTTACGAATCTTCTTAGTGGGTTTAAATTGATGACAAGCTATATTATTCAACTGCGCAAGATCCATCTGTAAAAAAATATTTAAACTCAGTTGATTTAAAACAAAAAGAAAATTTACTAAATCACAATTACCTCGAGTAATTTCAATCACGGAACTTTTTTATTTAATTTTATCGACAAAACGAGCTTCCAGTAACTTTCTTTTCCTTTAAGGAAGTTGATTAAAAATGAAATTAGAAGACTGCTTCTGTTGCTCACTACTTATCGTTGCAGGTAACTTTTTCTCGATGAGAATGAGCTCTACAGCCTCGAGCTCTAATTGATATAATCCATTCCCCATTCCAGTCATTTTCATTGGCTCGACTGTGACCATTCCCAATGCTTCTACCCCCTCCATTTCCACTAATGGGATGCCGTCATAACCCCAAGGAAGTGTATCGATCTTCAGGTAGCAAGAAGCGTTTATAGTCATGCGTACTGAGTGCGATCTTTGTTTATCTCTCGCTGTACAACTGATGATGACGCGATCTGATTGATTTTTACTGTCGGGTTAGAATCACATTTTCTCGGAAACATTCAACGTAGTCCTCGAATGTAATCGTAGCTTTCAACACAGAATTCTTTATCTCTTTTGCCTTCTTTATTGTAATTTTTATTCTAAACTCTGACGTTGTATATTTTCTGAGTACAACTGGAGCATGAGCATTCCGGCGTTCTCTTCTTACATCTTACCAACCACTTTCTTATTGGCTCTTGGAATATTGAACTAAGTTGGTCTTGGAAAATCTGATGTATCGAATTCATGAATATCTCGACGCATGACGGCACACATCTTTACATTGGTGTTATACACTAGACTATCCGTGTTGGTATACAGAAGCTTACAACGTTCACCAATAGCATTGGCCATGTAGTTTTATTGGAATCGATACATGAGAGTCTTGAATAAGTCGAGAACAGCACGATCTATATAAATGTGTTTCCTCACAGTGATTTCCGTCCGCAATAGTTGAATCTCCACCAGTTCGTCGTCGAAAATGTCACCACTACGGAAATTTGGTCGAGTTTTCAGAGCTTCGGAACCGTATCGCCCCTCCTACTTATTTACAAACTAAACATCGATACGTTTATTTACGTTTTCCATAGTCTAGCCATATACTGCATTGTGGAACAGTTTGTATAGCATTTTTTCAAATTCGTTTTTCGCTTGTTAGGTATCTCACTATTCCTATCAATGTATGTCTAGAGCCATGGGTTCTGATTAAACTTTAAAACTCGATGTATCTTCGCGTAGTGCAAGCCATGTCTTATTGCTTGTATCAGAGGTCTATAGTGAATTATGTAACTCTCCTTATCATCGAGAGTTGTCATGA